>NC_080069.1:22309207-23014207 GCF_949987535.1 Balaenoptera acutorostrata | reverse complement strand
AACTGCACTTACAGTGTACAGTTTCATAGGTTTGATATATGTGTGCCCATGAAGCCATCAGCCTAATTAAGATAGTGAACACATCCATCACCCCCAAAAGTTTCCTCATGCCCTTCTGCAACCCCTTCCTACTCCCCTCATTCCTTCCATCCCCAGGCAAACATTTAACTACTTTTTGTAATGACAGATTTATTTGCATTTTCTAGGACTTCATACACATAGACTCATACAGTATTTTTTTCTAGCTTCTTTCTCTCAGCATAATTGAGATTAATCATGCTGTTGTGTGTACCAATAGTTTATTTCCTTTTATTGTCATGTATTATTCTACTGTAGGGATATATCATACTCTCTTTCTCCATTCACTTGTTGACGGATATATGGGATATTTACTGGTTTGGGCTGTTACAAATAAACCTGCTATGGACATCCATACACAAGTCTTTGTGTGGATATATGATTTATTTGTCGTGGGTAATATCTAGGCGCAGAATGGCTGGATTATATGATGGCTTTATATGATGGATTTCTGCTTGGCTTTTTAAGAAACTGCCAAACTGCAAAACAGGTACCTTCTAAGAATATTAAAATCAACTCACTGATTTTTGCCAAATGCCAAAGGAAAGTGTACGATCTTCTTTTTATCCCTTTGTTTTTCTACTGAAATGTATTATGTTTTCACTTTGAAAACAGGATTCCCCTCCCCTCTTAATACTGAAACATTTTACTGACCAAAGCAGGCAATGTAAAAAATATCTCATCCCTTTTAATATTATAAGCCTTTGATTGTTACAACTTTTTTGCTCCTCAGAAAGCCATCCCCTGCTATTCCAGACCCACAGATATGGGAATGGAGTACTGTATCAAGCAGCCTCCCAAGCGACAGGACATTAACCACTGAGACAAGAAAAACCATGGCCTAATTATCATTAATCCAAGTACACCTCTATTCTAGAAAAACAGAGTGCTGTGAAGGGCAGAGAATATGCCTATTCATAACATTATGTCCCTACTAAGTAACTCGTGATCTATTTCAACTTCTCTACTGATACCCCAAGTCCAGAGAATTACTCTCTGGTTTCTACCAAGGGCCTGAAAAAATAACTTTTTTCCCCACTGATTTTCTTTTTCTGGCCCTCAGAAAATTCTATCATATTAAGCAGGTATGATTGTATTTTGAATTCCTCTGCAGGCTCTTTCTGCTTCACCGTCCCCCTGTGAGGTTTCGCAGTTCATCCGTGAGGGGTAATGTTCTTCTATGAGTGAATTACACTCAGTGGTTGACATACACTTACCTGTCCCCACCACTTCTATTATCTGGCATATTCCCTAAAATAGGTCTGCCTCCATTTTCCTGGTACTCTTACCTTACTAAAAGAAAAGAAAACATAATCAGTGCCAATGTTTTCACTGGTTTCAGTTAAGGTTGAAGTCAGGAATAAATCATAAACTTTTTAGTGGGGATTTGTTCTTCCCTTTTTTTTTACACTTAAAATAATATTTATACTACTTTTTCCCCATGGAATGTGTTTTTTTATGCCCACTACTTGGATCGTTTACAGCTTTCAAGACAAATCAATAGAATCTTAGCTTTAAGATAAGTCTCAGATTTAAATCCCAACTTTGTTGACCTGCTAATGGTGGTGACTGTGCAAGTTACATAATCTCTCTGCATTGTGTTTATTTCTCCATGAAGCTGGAGTACTTCCAATCACAGAGCTCCCTGAGGGCAGGTATCCTGGGCCATTTTGTTCATTATTATATAGCTGATGCCAAGAATTGTGCCTGACATATGGGAGGCACTAAATAAATAATGACTGAACGTATAAAACAAAAACAGCAATTATAATAACATAACCACCTTCACACAATTTGCTGCACGAAGCCAGTGGATAAACAATACTGTTTAACTTCCATTACATACAAAAGTGTTCTACCAGGAAGAGAGCAAAGTAAGTGATGATTTCACCATCAGAGACTTTAGAGGGAATGATTTCCAGGGATCCTAGACCTGGGATCTGTGATTTATTCCTGACATCAATCTTAACTGAAGCAAATGGAAACATCAGCACTGATTGCCTTATCTTTTCTTTTCTTTCTGTAAGGTAAGGGTACTAAAAAATGGATCATGATAGACCACATGAAATTCTATGCTAAGAAAGTAAGAATTTTACATGCCAACCTTTTCCGGTTGTCACATAACAAAGTGCCACTTTTTAGAGAAATACACCCAGGTCCGTTCTAGTAAAGTGGTTAGGACACAGGGCCTGAAGCAATGCCCAAGACACCCAATATATGGCCAGAAACATAACTGAATTGCCTTCTCAATTTCAGAGCAGAATTACTTGTAAAAATGGAAAGAAGAGATCCCAGAGACATCCTCAGAAAAGAAAAAGAACTCACCTCTAGGCGGGGCTCACTGTGTCTGAGAGTTACTAGGTAAACATATTGTGCCCCTTCGACAAGATTTGTCCAGCATCTACTGCAGCAGATGCTACACACCTTGAAACCTCCTCCCAATGCTATAGCTCACATGGAGAGCAGTGGCTCAGAATATGCAATGGACCCAGTAATAAACAGAAACCATGGCCCTAACTCATCATCAGAGGACAAGGCAGCAGGTAGCAGCACCTTGAAAAGTCTAAAATACCTTCCCAAACTACATAAGGGATAAACAATGAAGACAGCTTGGAATTAACTTCTGATGATGCATATTTTACTATTTACATGTTGTTCAGGATGCATTATATTTATAAAACCAAGGAAGAAGGACCCAGAAAAAAAGTATGATGACACAGGCAGGGCCACCAAGTCAGTGAGCAGAGCAAGAACTCTGGTTCCTGGGAAAAGAGCCTGAGGAGCTGCATTGGAAGTTACAGGACAGTGGTGGGTCTCAGGGCTCCCAGGAGAGGCTCTGATTACAACTGCCACAGTTGTCAGCCACTTCTCCAAAACTTGGAGTCGCTCTGGCTTGACTGATTTTTAGAAGGTCTTCTTACTCTGTATACCCCTAAGAAAGACAGATTCTCTGTACAAGTGAGATGAAAAGGAAGGAGAATAGGATCCTTCTGTCTCCTGAGGGACAGCTATTCCTCCTGCCTGCTCTCATCCTCCAAGAATGGGAGAACCTAGTCACCAAAGGCACATTGCAGGGTTTATCAATTAAAAACACTCTAAAGAAATATAACCCTTCTAGGTTTCTTTCTTCTAAGAACCCCTCCCACTGTCCACTCCCAGGAGCATCCATTCCTGAGGGCGAAGTGAGGAGAACCAACCCCACCGTGCACACAGCTCTGCAGGTCCGGCCCAGACTGACCCTACCTGCACACACACCACCACCCAGTCAGAGAAAGAACAATGCCCGTGTTCACATTAATCCTGACTGAGCCAGCCCTTGATTTCTGGCAATGTTTCATCTTTCTCTTTGTGAACGCTTCCTTCAAATCCTTAAGGGTTTAGCATTTCTTGTTTTTAGGTACCATGTTTCTTTCCTGTGTGCATGGAACACTTTTGCAAGGAAAGGTAATTCTTCCTTGATTAGTATGTTGTAGGCTCTTTGTACTGTTTTTGCTAATGGAATTTAATTCATATCAACCCTCCATGGCAAATGTTATCATTCCTATTTTAAATATGCAGAAGCTAAGACTCAGGGAGATTAAGTAAGTTGTCAGTGGACACTCCACAAATAAAGAGATCTAGGTCTGTCCAATTCTAAAATCCCCATTTTTTTCACTGTGCTAATAAGCAGTGTCTGAGAACAGGAGGCACATACATTTAACAAATAAATCTACTAAATTATCTATAACATACCACAATTAAGCCAGGACAGAGAATAGTTCATAAATGGAATAAATATCTCATATGTATCATATGTTCATAATGAATAGAGAAATGTTTTCAAAGTCATAGGAATAGAACTTCTGAAAAAACAAACTCATATGGCCAAGTGAGAGTTTTAAGAAAAGTTTTCTTGCAAAAATATGTTATTTTCCCATTCGGATATTTTTCTTCTAAAGAAATCTTGTTTGGTCTCTTTATTAGTGGCATACAAGATAAAAAGATAATGATAAGGACATATATATTATACGCCCTGTCCCTTCAAACTATAAATCAAGAAGTATTTTTTATCCTCCAACCTAATAAGAAAAGAGGAGTCATGTTGATGTTTTTTCTTACTTTGAAGGAAATAAAGGCAAATTCATCGCTTAAGAATTTTATCTGCTTCAGAGTCATTACGAAATAACTAACAAAATAATGTAGAGTATTTTTTATTAGGGTATAGTTGCTTTACAATGTTCTGTTAGTTTCTTCTGTACAGAAAAGTGAATCAGCTATACGTATAAGTATACCCCCTCTTTTTTGGATTTCCGTCCCATTTAGGTCACCACACAGCACTGAGTAGAGTTCCCTGTGCTATACAGCAGGTTCTCATTAGTTACCTATTTTATACATATTAGTGTATATATGTCAATCCCAATCTCCCAATTCATTACCCCTCCTCACTTTCCCCCCTTGGTATCCATACATTTGTTCTCTACATCTGTGTCTCTATTTCTGCCTTGTAAATTGGTTCATCTGTACCATTTTTCTAGATTCCACATGTATGTGTTACTATATGATATTTGTTTTTCTCTTTCTGACTTCACTCTGTATGACAGTCTCTAGGTCCATCCACGTCTCTACAAATGACCCAATTTTGTTCCTTTTTATGGCTGAGTAATATTCTATTGTACATATGTACCACATCTTCTATTTAGGGTCTTTTGTGTCTCCATACAAATTTTAAGGTTTTTTGTTCTAGTTCTGTGAAAAATGCCATTGGTAATTTGATAGGGATTGGACTAAATCTGTAGATTGCTTTGGGTAGTATAGTCATTTTCACAATATTGATTCTTCCAATCCAACAACATGTATATGTCTCCATCTGTTTGTGTCATCTTTGATTTCTTTCATCAGCGTCTTATAGTTTTCTGAGTACAGGTCTTTTACCTCCTTAGGTAGGTTTATTCCTAGGTATTTTATTCTTTTTGTTGCAATGGTGAATGGGAGTGTTTCCTTAATCTCTCTTTCTGATCTTTTGTTGTTACTGTATAGGAATGCAAGAGATTTCTGTGCATTAATTTTGTATCCTGCAACTTTACCAAATTCATTGATTAGTTCTAGTAGTTTTCTGGTGGCATCTTTAGGATTTTCTATGTACAGTATCATGTCATCTGCAAACAGTGACAGTTTTACTTCTTCTTTTCTGATTTGGATTCCTTTTACTTCTTTTTCTTCTCTGATTGCCGTGGATAGGACTTCCAATGCTAGCATGGAAGTTAGTAGAAGGAAAGAAATCATAAAGATCAGAGCAGAAATAAATGAAATAGAAACAAAGAAAACAACAGCAAAGATCAATTTTTTAAAAAGCTAGTTCTTTGAGAAGATAAACAAAATTGATAAACCTTTAGCCAGACTCCTCAAGAAAAAGAGGGAGAGGATGCAAATCAATAAAATTAGAAATGAAAAGGGAGAAGTTACAACAGACACCACAGAAATACGAAGCATCATAAGAGACTACTACAAGCAACTGTATGCCAATAAAATGGACAACCTGGAAGAAATAGACAAAGTCTTAGAAAGGTATAACATTCCAAGACTGAACCAGGAAGAAATAGATAATATAAACAGACCAATCACATGTAATGAAATTGAAACTGTGATTAAAAATCTTCCAACAAACAAAAGTCCAGGACCAGATGGCTTCACAGGCGAATTCTATCAAACATTTAGTGAAGAGCTAACATTTATCCTTCTCAAACTCTTCCAAAAAATTGCAGAGGAAGGAACATTCCTAAGCTCATTCTATGAGGCCACCATCACCCTGATACCAAAACCAGACAAAGATATCACATAAAAAGAAAATCACAGACCAATGTCACTGATGAATATAGACGCAAAAATCCTCAACAAAATACTAGCAGAGAGAATCCAACAACACATTAAAAGAATCATACACCATAATCAAGTGGTATTTATCCCAGGGATACAAGGGTTCTTCAATATACGTAAATCAATCCATGTGATACACCTTATTAACAAATTGAAGGAAAAAAACCTCATATGATCATCTCAATAGATGCAGAAAAAGCTTTGGACAAAATTCAACACCCATTTATGATAAAAACTGTCCAGAAAGTGGGCATAGAGGGAACCTACCTCAACATAATAAAGGCCATATATAACAAACCCACAGCAAACATCATCTTCAATGGTGAAAAACTGAAAGCATTTCCTCTAAGATCAGGAACAAGACAAGGATGTCCACTCTCATCACTATTAATCTAAAGTATTTTTAAAGTGCTAAAGTGCTAAGAAATAGCTGTCTAGTACTAGTGTAAAGATGTCCATAGAGGGCTGCTGCAGAAAGTCTACACTCTGGATCCACATGGAGCAGGAGTTAAAGATGCTGATTAGCTGCATATAAGAGCATTCCATACAGGAGTCCAAGAAATTACAGACTCAAAAGTTCTAGGGACAAGCAGAAAAGAAAGAAAACACCATGTCTTAGCAAGTCTTAAGATGTTTATTGTATGTGGATCTTTCATTTTTATTAATATTCCATAAGTATCTAGTCCATATGCCTCCATTGCATCTATTAAATCTACAGAAGGCACAATCCTGTCTGTGACAGAGGAACTAACAAAAATAAGGCTATTTCTGACCTTGAGAAACCCTATTACCTGGTTGGTGAGGATGTGGAGAAAAGGGAATCTTAATACACGGTGGTGG
The DNA here is from genome assembly GCF_949987535.1 of Balaenoptera acutorostrata. Classification (NCBI taxonomy): domain Eukaryota; kingdom Metazoa; phylum Chordata; class Mammalia; order Artiodactyla; family Balaenopteridae; genus Balaenoptera; species Balaenoptera acutorostrata. The sequence continues at coordinate 23,007,436 of NC_080069.1, read as the reverse complement.
GTAAATTGGTGAGCCACTGTGGAAAACAGAATGGAGTCGTCAAAAAACTAAAAATAGAGCTACTATATGATTCGGTTATTCCATTTCTGGGTATATATCCAAAGAAAAGAAAACACTAATTCAAAAAGATACATGCACCCCAAAGTTCATAGCAGCACTGTTTACATTAGCCAAGATATAGAAGCAACCTAAGTGTCCATCAACAGATGAAAGGATGAAGAATATGTGGTATATATATATACAATGGAATATTACTCAACCACTAAAAAAAGGACATTTTGCCATTTGCAACAACATGGATGAACCTGGAGGGTATTGTGCTTAGTGAAATAAGTCAGACAGAGAAAGACAAATACTGTATGTTCTCACTTGTATATGGAATCTAAAAAATAAAGCAAACAGATGAATACAACAAAACAGAAATAGACTCACAGTTATAGAGAACAAACTACTGGTTACCAATAGGGAGACAGAAGGGGAGAGGGGTAAAATGGGGTAGGGGATTAAGAGGCACAAACTGCTATGTATAAAATAAGTAAGCTACAAGTATCTATTGTACAGCACAGGGAATATAGCCAATATTTTATAATAATAACTTTAAATGGAGTATAATCTATAAAAATAGTGAATCACTATGTTGTGCACCTGAAACTATTGATAATATAATATTGAAAATCAAGAATACTTCAATTAAAAAAAAGAAAAAGAAAAAAAGAAACCCTATAACCTGGAGGTGCAGACACCTATGCGTCAACATGCTTTCAACTGGAGAGAGAGGTGGTTGCTAAGTGTCATGAGTCCTCCTTTAAGGAAACAACTCCGTTAGAAATAATAACCCATGATAACATCTGTGTCCAAGGCTCCAGATCACTCAGACTAATTGCTTTGTGGTATAAACTGCTGTCAGTCAATCCTTCCACAGCTGCCAGCACCAACAGGCATGTACAGAAATGCTCACTATGAGCCGTTAGAATTGTTATTGCAGTGTGATTTGGAGTAGCCAAAAACTGGAAACTATAAAATGTCCATCAAAAACATAAAGGAGAATAAATTACAAATGTAAAGTGGAAAATAACACAGCAACGAGCATAAATGCTCTACCACTATGTGTAATAATACAGATGAATACAAAAACACAATATTATGCAAAAGGAACCCATGACAAGAGAGTACATGCTGCACCATCTCACTCATATAAAGGACAAGAACAGGAAATATCAAGCTACGTGCAGCTCAATGACAAAAAGACAAACAATTCAGTTATAATATAAGCAAAGCACTTGAATAGATACTGTTCCAAAGAAGATATACAAACGGCCAGCAAGCACATGAAAAGATGCTCCACATCATTATTCATTAGGGAAATGCAAATCAAAACCATAATGAGATACCACTTTACACCCACTAGGATGGCTATAATCAAAACAGTGGAATATATCAACTGTTGGCAAGGATGCGGAAAAATCACAACCCTTGTCCAATGCTAGTGGGAATAGAAAATGGTACAATCCGTATGGAAAACAGTCTGACATTTCCTAAAAAAATTAAACTTAGAATTACTGCAATTCTACTCGTAGGTATGTATTCCAAACAGGTGTGTAAGTAAAAACTTCTATATAAATATTAATAGCAACACTATTCACAATAGCCAAAAGGTGAGAACAAACCAAAACAAAGTTTGGAAGGACTATTTTTAATATCAGCCAAAAGAAAACATCTGTGAGATTTGGAATTCTGGTCTATGCCTTGCATGCTGAGGTCATCAAATTGTACTTTCCAAAAATCTTTGCATGTGATGTTTATCCCCTCAATCCATATTGAAATAGGAACATCCAGCAAACTTGTAATTTTCCTAATTCAGACATCTGGATGTCACAATCTAAGTGAGATCTAAATGTATTTCATTTAGGCCTAGGGTCATACTTATCTGGTAAAAGGAATGCTTTTCCATCTTCAGAGCTGGCTTGTTCCCAGAATCCTCTTTCACTGGCCTGATGCTAATGATTCACGTGCATGAGTTCTAGCTCTTTAGGTGGTCACTAGAACGTGCAACCCCCTGAAGAGAGTACCTGCTTCTAGATCCTTCCTAAATCTCTACCACCAACATTCTTTTCATTAATTCCAAAGTTTTGACTGCATACATTATATGACCCTTAATGAGTATGTGGGCAGTCCATATGTCACATATCAGTCACTTTCCTCTCTTCCTCAAAACAGAGGGTTGTTTTGTTACTTTAAAGAATCTAACAGGGAATATCCAACAAAGCCAGAGGGGATTTTCTGAACACAATGGGACAATGCCTACAACCCAAGAGCCCTGCTGGCTCTTCCCGACTACTTGGCTGTGCTTCTGCTCACTTTCAGAACGGAAGTGAGGCAACTTGTTCTCACATCTCCTTCAGAACCCTTCCAGTCCATCATCATTAGAGTGGAGGTCCTCTTCTTAAAGTCACCTATTCTAGTAGGGGACAGAAGGCATACTGATGAGTATTAAGAAAAACATCAACTGTCAGGCACTGACAGGAAGAGCAGGAAGCTCTCACTTTTGTGAGATGGAGCCCACTAGCAATACATATTTCACTTTTAAATATATGCACCAACTGGAGATTTTAAAAGGTAACTTACAGGGCTTCCCTGGTGGCACAGTGGTTGGGAGTCCGCCTGCCAGTGCAGGGGACATGGGTTCAGGCCCTGGTCCGGGAGGATCCCACATGCCACGGCACAATTGGGCCCGTGCGCCACAACTACTGAGCCTGCGCTCTAGAGCCCACGAGCCACAAATGCTGAGCCCAAGTGCCACAACTGCTGGGGCCCACGCGCCTAGAGCCCGTGCTCCGCAACAGGACAGGCCACCGCAATGAGAAGCCCGTGCACCGCAACGGAGAGTGGCCCCCGCTCGCCGCAACTGGAGAAAGCCTGCACACAGCGGTGAAGACCAAGTGCAGCCAAGAATAAATAAATTAAATAAATAAACTAAAAATAAATTAAAAAAAAAAAAAAGGTAACTTACAATTATCTGTTCCTGAAATGGTGCTCCCCTTCTCACTGCAGAAGTCCTAGAGTACTTGCAGTTACTTTACCATTTAACATGCAGTGGTCTGAGCCAGGAATTCATTGAAGGTGATGGATTCACACTGTACTTTTTTGGCTCTCACAAAAGTAAAATCATTTATTTTTGTATATAACTTTCCTCTACTTTTCCTTGACAGAGATTAGAGAAATAAGCAAAAGGCATCCATCAATCCCAAGAATGCATTGATTATCTGCCATGGGCCAGGCAGTTATCTGGATCCTGGAGTCAGAGAATGAGTTACCTGCCAGCAAAGACCATAGACTCTGGCAGAAGCACAACAAAGATGTACCCAATCAATCAATAATCGCCCACTGAACAGTACATGTGGAAGGCACTCTACTGAGAACCGGAGACTGAAAGATCAACAAACGATAGACCCTGTAGTCTTTTTGTCTACAAAGAGAGGACGCCAGACTGGAAGGAGAGGTATTATTAAACACAGGGAGGTAATGGGAGTCATATAGTGGGACTGGCTAATACATAAAATGCCTTAAGAACAGCTGATTGTAAGTTGATAATGCTGAGCTTTCCTAACCATGTAGTACCTTACAACAGTTGATCAAAAACAGAAAACTAGTTAAATGGAGCATTTAAGAGAAACAAAGAGCAAGATCATGAATTCTTAGTCCTTTTACTAGACTTAACCCTGCATGCTGGCATTTAGAATAACTGTGTTAGGTATCTATCACTGCATAACAAAGTACCCCAGAAGGGGCTAAAACAGGATTATATTTGCTCACAATTCTATTTGGGCCAGGCTCAACTTTTGAAAAGAACTTTTGAAAAGTTCTTTTGCTTGTCTCATCTGAGATTATTCATGTGGCTGTTCAACTGGGGACTGATTCATCCAGAGGGACCTCAGCTGGAAGATCCCATCTCAGCTCCACGTGGTCTCACCCTTTATGAGGCTCTACCAAGCTTCCTCACACAGACACACTACATTCTGTGGGGTAAGAGGAAGTCAAAAGTCCCCTTGAGTCCTAGATCAGATTGTCACAAATATTACTCACTCCACATTCTTTTGGTCAAAGCCAGTCACAAGGCCATTCTAGGTAAATAAACAGGATAAAAGACTCTACCTCTTAAAAAGATGGACAGTAAAGCCATGTATTTCAAAGAGGTGTGTCTACAGGAAATGGAGACTTGTTGTAGTCATCAATTTAACAATGTCTTAACATTTAGGACTCCAAATATCTAATTTTCACAACTGAAAGATCCTTTCTTCTCACTTCTCACTATTCACAGTGTAAATATTCCTAATTTCATATAGAAATCTCTAAACTCTAAACATACTAGCTTTATCAATAAACATGTTTATACAGCACCTGTATTGATAACTTAACATTTTTACCACACAGGCTAAGTACAGCACTCTTGCCATGTGAATTACTAAAGTAGGTAATAAGGATAATAATAAGCATGTTCCTTGTTCCAAAATTATTCCCTGCTACTAGGGCCAGCATCTGAGGACTTCTGATTAACATAACACTTTGTTGTATTTGACATTAATTTTAAAGGCATCAGTGAAAAGTACAAATCCTATATAATTAGGTTGAAACAACTTATTTAAACATGTAACTTTTCATGGAGACCCACCTGTCAATACTTCCCCTCCTCCTTCAGACACTTGAAGGTAAGTGACCATGAACAAATGAGTAATTCTGATTTTTATATTACAATGTGCAGTTTCTGTTTCCTTGACAAGAGGGATAGAAATAAGAAAATATTGGCGTTTTTGAATCTCCTAATTAAAGACAATGTGTTTTGCGTTTGTTTATAACTCAAACTGACTATAATACTTCAAGCACAGTGAAATTCACTTACTATTGAACAAGAGATGACTAGTCTCAAAAATAAACTTCCAATGTTCTTCCAAGGTAATTTTATCACAATTGTTTCTGCTAGAAAAGAGGGAAAGTCCAGGTAATACACTCAAAATTTCCATTAGGAGAGGCAGCCCAAAGAGTATCCTATCACCTTATGATTTTCATGCTGCTTTCACCCACCACAAGGTCGCTTGGCAATGTTCTGAGACAGCCTTCTCTGATTTCGCTTGGCAGACTGAGGCAGTTTTTCTACTCTGTGATTGATTGCAGCATTACCTGGATAGTCTTAGTCCAAGCTCCCCTGTGAAAGTCTTGAATAATTTGTAACTCCTGCCATGAGCTCAGCACCTGATTTATTACACCTCATTATTGCAGCTGCCTGTCTGTGTACAGAGGCAGCAGGTAGTGAGAGCACACAGAGTACAAGGAAGAAGACAGTCACCATCCCCCCAAAGCAGCCTAAACAAGATGGACAATGGAATTAGAGTCTACATTACAAAACTCCAAACTAAACACAGAAGTTTTCCTGTTAGAGACTTAGTTAGTGTGGACCTAGCCAATGCCTCCACTCTATCTTTCTCATAAAATTCATCTTACCTGTGTCCTAGCCAAATGTTAGACCCACAGTGAAATTATCCCCTATTTTGTTCAATCGCAAATAACCCCATTTTGAATTGAACTGAATACAAGAAAACATCCAAAACAATATAAGCATACAAGTGGCCAAGACCTATATTTAAACCAACAAAGAACAACAGCCAACATTCATTCAGAATTATCTATGAAGCATTTCTCACAAAATAACCTAGGTGTCTAGTTCACAGCATCAGTGTTCCTGTTTTTGAGCTGGTGGTGTCATTGTCACTAATCAAGTCTCTTTATGTGAGAAAGATCCCCAAACATTCTCTTTTATCACATTTTTGTTTCATTTAAGAATAGCCTTCCCGCAACACTTACAAAGGGACTCCTCTGTTGAATTGTACACTTGAAATGGATTAATTGCATGGTATGTTGATTATATCCCAAAAGAGGCCTGAGAGGAAAGAGAGAGAGAAAGAGAGAGAGTTTCCTGCCTGCCAAGTTTTCTCTCAGGACTATTGAACTCTGATTCTCAGAGAGGAGTTGTTAACCCTCTCCCCGTGTACAGGTGCACACATCCTACCTTAGCTGGGGATGTGGGCTCTATGATTATCTTAAAATCCAATGATAAATGTGGGGGCAATCACCTGTTATGTACTGAATGTTTATGTACTCCCCAAATTCATATGTTGAAGCCCGCAAGTAATGCTATTTGGTGGCAGGCCTTTAGGAGGAAATTAAGTTTAGATGAGGTCATAAGGGTGGGGCCCCCATGATGGGATTAGTGTCCTTATAAGAAGAGATACAGCTTGCACACTCTCTCTCCACTGTGTAAGGACACAGCAGGAAGGTGGCCACCTGCAAGCCAGGAAGAGGGTCCTCACCAGGAACTGAATCTGCCAGCACCTTGATGCTAGATTTTAAGCCTCCAGAATTATGAGAAATAAATATCTATTCTTTAAGCTACCCAGTCGGTAGTGTTTTGTTAAAGCAGCCCAAGCAGATTAATATGTCATCTCTGGGCATCTTTACCGTGCGTTACCTTCTTTACGCTTAAGTGCCTTTACCTAAGGCATTGGGCATCAGATTGTTAGCAAAGTTTGTAGTGCTTAAAAACCTTCCACCCAAAGAGCAAACAGAAGACATCTCTGTCTTGATAGTCTGTACTATTTTGGGATCCTTTTAGGCATATTTTGTAGGGAGAAAATGGCATAGGCTTTTAAGATGTCCTGGGTAGAGTCAGAGAAAAAGTCGTTTAAGGTCAAGTTAATAAAGAAAAACGTTCCTGGCAAGAATTTATCTCAATTTCACTAAACATGGCAGTAACAAAGTATTTAATTAGTTCCTTCTTCTTGATACACCTGCCCTCTCCACCAACATCAGAAGCATACTTGAAAAATAGCCTATGAGGTGATCCTGAAGGAGGCAGGCTTGTAGCCTGACTCAAATTTTGATCTGTAAGCTACTGGGTCACAATCCTATGTATAGTTATTTAATGAATACAGAGTTACCTGTTAATATCTGTGTCTCTAAAGTTTTTTTCTCCTTTTGTCTACAGGATAAAACTGTTTTTAGATTTCATAAAAAGAAGCTGCCACATCTACACCCAAAACAGTCAGGTCTCATGGTGTCCTGCTTCTTGCTATTCTTTGAAGGGGACACTCGCTGCTTGATACCCCCTACCACCCCCACATTGTTTTTATTGTTGAAAAAATTAAATAATTGCCAGTAACAACCAAGGTCTTTTATGAAGAATAAAACATTCCATGTGTTTTAATTAATGAAAAACAAGGATGTTACGCTTGAAAAACCACAATGATTGCCCTAGGAAGAAAATTAATGTAGGTTCATTTCTCTACACTGTTATTCTAATGGTGTAAAAGGTATGCCAGCACTTCCAAAGCGAGGTGCTAGGCACAGAGGAGGTCTTTAACAAATAAAAAGGAGGAAGGAAATAGGAGAGAATGACCAGACACCTAAAGTAATTACTAAATGACTACAGTCATCTAAAGTGATAATTTTGACTGAGCATAAATCTCCCTAGAAAATACTTATCACAAAGACCTACTACAGTATAGGAGAGAAAGAAGAGTTTTTGCCTGGAAGCCCCAGGAAAATGTCTGTAGCAGTAATTCTCTAACAGTAACAGAAGGGAGATAAGAATTTATGGTAACATAATGCAAAACCACAGCACAGAGGCAAGAATATTTGGGGTAGCGCAAGGGAGGGCAAGTGCCCATACAGGTAGAAAATGAAGGATTCATTAGTGAGAAAGGCTAAAGAAGTTGCTGGAGTAGTATGTGAAGGTCTTAAGCGCCAAGATAAGGGTGTGGAACTGCATTCTGCACTCAGGACCAGCACCTTGGAAGTGAGTAGCTTGAGCCATATGTCACCATAGCCAGTAGCCTTGCTTATATACAACAGAACCCTGGTAGAGATCATATCTTTGCTTTAGAATGACAACTCTGCTAACAGAGCATAGGATCACAGAGCAAAGAAGACAGAAAACTGTAACAGCAAGAATGGTTAAGGGCCTCCCTAGAGAATTGGTTGTACCAACAGAGTAAAATGGCAGAGCAGCCATTAAAATCATGATCTTAAAAAAAAAAAAAAAAAAGCTATTTTTAAAAAGGAACATGTTTAGGATAAGAAAAGAGAAAATCAGAATACTAAACGCTGCTATTTCCAATTTTTTTAATTATTCAAGATAAACACAAGAAAAATCTTAGTAGTAGACAAAACACATAAAGTCCATTTCCAGGTTGACAATGTGAGAAGCTCCATGAACCCATTCATGGACCCTCTGAGGTTTCACACTGCTTCACACTGTGGAAGCAATAGACTTCACAAAAATAATCTTAGCCAAGTCACAAAACAAATAAAAAAGCAAATAACAACAAGCCAGGAGAGCAGGGAGGGGAATCAGTATCCAGAGTTGCTATAATACATTACCCAAAATGTTCAGCTTTCAACAACAACAAAAACAACCATATGAGAAGTGCAAAGGAAGAGGAATGTTTGACACATACTCAGGCAAAAAAGCAAGCAACAGAAACTGACTTTGAGAAGGACCAGATTTAACAAAGACTTCAAAACAACCATTGAAAAATATATCAACAACTAAAGTAAATCATGCTTAAAGAAGTAAAGCCTGATATGAAGACACAGTTTCATCAGAGATACCAATAAAGAGGCAGAAATTATTTTTTTTTTTTTAAAGGATTTTCTTATTTATTTATTTATTTATTTATTTATTTATTTTTGGCTGTGTTGGGTCTTCGGTTCGTGCGAGGGCTTTCTCCAGTTGCGGCAAGCGGGGGCCACTCTTCATCGCGGTGCGGGGACCGCTCTTCATCGCGGTGCGCGGGCCTTTCTCTATCGCGGCCCCTCCCGTCGCGGGGCACAGGCTCCAGACGCGCAGGCTCAGCAATTGTGGCTCACGGGCCCAGCTGCTCCGTGGCATGTGGGATCTTCCCAGACCAGGGCTCGAACCCGTGTCCCCTGCATTAGCAGGCAGATTCTCAACCACTGCGCCACCAGGGAAGCCCAGAAATTATTTTTTAAAAAATGGAAATTTTGGTATTGAAAAGTAGTATAAATATTAATAAAAATAAAAATTCATTGGAAGGACTCACCAGTAGATTTGAACTGAGAGAAGGAACACTCAACAATCTTGAAGACACATAAATGGATAGAGATTATACAATTTGAAAAACAGAAAAAAATAGAATGAAGAAAAATATCTGAGGCAGAAGAACGGAGGAGTGACCTGGAAGACAGAATGGTGGATATCACTGCTGCAGAAGAGAATAAAGAAAAAAGAATGAAAAGAAATGAAGACATCCTAAGAGACCTCTGGGACAACATTAAACACACCAACATTCGCATGATAGGGGTCCCAGAAGGAGAAGAGAGAGAGAAAGAACCTGAGAAAATACTTGAAGAGATCATAGTCAAAAAATTCCCTAACATGGGAGAGGAAATAGCCACCCAAGTGCAGGAAGTGCAGAGAGTCCCAGGCAGGATAAAGCCAAGGAGAAATACACCGAGACACACAGTAATCAAACTGACAAAAAATAAAGACAAAGAAAAATTATGAAAAGCAACAAGGGAAAAATGACAAATAACATACAAGGGAACTCCCATAAGGTTAACAGCTGATTTCTCAGCAGAAACTCTGCAAGCCAGAAGGGAGTGGCACAATATATTTAAAGTGATGAAAGGGAAGAACCTACAACCCAGAATACCCTACCCAGCAAGGATCTCATTCAGATTCGACAAAGAAATCAAAAGCTTTACAGACAAGCAAAAGCTAAGAGAATTCAGCACCACCAAACGAGGCTCTACAACAAATGCTAAAGGAACTTCTCTAAGTGGGAAACACAAGAAAAGAAAAAAACCTGCAAAAACAAACCTAAAACAATGAAGAAAATGGTAATAGGAACACATATACCAATAATTACCTTAAATGTGAATGGATTAAACACTCCAACCCAAAGACACAGACTGGGTCTTCCCTGGTAGCGCAGTGGTTAAGAATCCACCTGCCAATGCAGGGGACGTGGGTTCAAGCCCTGGTATGGGAAGATCCCACATGCCGTGGAGCAACTAAGCCCGTGCACCACGACTACTGAGCCTGCGCTCTAGAGCCCGTGACCCACAACTACTGAGCCCATGTGCCACAACTGCTGAAGCCCACGCGCCTAGAGCCTGTGCTCTGCAACAAGAGAAGCCACCACAATGAGAAGCCCATGTACTGCAATGAAGAGTAGCCCCAACTCACCACAACTAGAGAGGGCCCACATGCAGCCACAAAGACCCAACACAGCCAAAAATAAATTTTAAAAAATAAAATAAAAATCAGTAAATTTTACAAAAAGACACAGACTGGCTGAATGAATACGTAGTGGTCTGGATAGAAGATCAGGCCAGCCACAACATTCCCTTAAGCCAAAGCCTAATCCAGAGGATGGCCCTAACTCTCTTCACTTCTACGAAGGGTGAAAAAGGTAAGGGAACTGCAGAAAAAAAATTAAGCCTAGCAGAAGTTGGCAAATAAAGTTTAAGGAAAGAAGCCTTCTTTATAACATAAAAGTGCAAGAGGAAGCAGCAAGTGCTGATGTGGAAGCTATAGCAAGTTATCCAGAAGATCTAGCTCAGAAGATTAATGAAGGTGTCTCCACTACACAACAAGTTTTAATGTAGATGAAATGCTCTTCTATTGCAAGCAAGAAGATGCCATCTAGGACTTTCATAGATATAGAGGAGAAGTCAGTGCCTGGTTTCAAAGCATCAAAGGACAGACTGACTCTCTTGTTAGGGGTTAATGCAGCTGGTGACTTTAAGTTGAAGCCGATGCTCATTTACCATTCCAAAAATCCTAGGGCCCTTAAGAATTACACGAAATTGACTCTGCCTGAGCTCTTTAAATGGACCAACAAAGCCTGGATGACAACACACCTGTATAAAAATATGGTTTACTGAATATAAGTCCACTGTGGAGACCTACTTCTCAGAAAAAAAAATTCCTTTCAAAATATGAATGCTTATTGACAATGCACCTGATCACCCAAAAATTCTGATGGAGATGTACAGTGAAATTAATGATGTTTTCATGCTTGCTAACACAACATCCATTCTGCAGCCATGGGTCAAGGAGTAATGTTGACTTTCAAGTCTTATTATTTAAGAAAGGCATTTTGTAAGGCTATGGCTTCCATAGATAGTGATTCCTCTGATGGATCTGAGTAAAATCAATTGAAAACCTTCTGGAAAGGATTCACCATTCCAGATGCCATTAAAGACATCCATGATCCATAAGAAGAGGCCAAAATATCAACATACACAGGATTTTGGAATAAGTTGATTCCAACCCTCATGGATGATTTGAGGGGTTCAAGACTTCATTGAAAGAAGTAACTGCAGATGTGGTGGACGTAGCAAGAGAACCAGAATTAGAACTGGAGCCTGAAAATGTGACTGAATTGCTGCAACCCCTTGATAAAAATTTAATAGATGAGGAGTTGTTTCTTAAATGAGCAAAGAAAGTGGTTTATTGAGATGGAATCTACTCCTGGTAAAGACACTGCAAAGATTGTTGAAATGGCAAGAAAGGATTTAGGATATTACATAAACTTAGTTGATAACACAGTGGCAAGGTTTGAGAGGACTGACTCCAATTTTGAAAGAAGTCCTACTGTGGGTGAAATACAATCAAACAGCATTGCATGCCACAGAGAAAATGGTGATGAAAGGAAGAGTGAATCGATGTAGCAAACTTCATTGTTGTCTTAATTTCAGGAAATTGTCACAGCCACACCAACCTTCAGCAACCACCACCCTGATCAGTCAGCAGCCATCCATGCATGCAAACCCCTCCACCAGCAAAAAGATTGTGACTGGCTGAAAGTTCAGATGCTGGTTACCATTTTTTAGCAATAAAGTATTTTAAATTAAGGTATGTACATTTTTGAGACATAATGCACACTTAATAGACTACAGTATAGTGTAAACATAACTTTTACATGCACTGGGAAAGCAAAAAAATTGTGTGGCTTGCTTTGTTGTGATAGTCTCTTTATTGCAGTGGTCTGGAACCAAACCCACAATATCGCCAAAGTGTGCTGGTAATCCCATTCATGAGGGCTCCATCCTCAAGATTAAATCATCTCTGAAAGCACTTACGTCCAAATATCATCACATTGGGGATTAGGTTTCAACGTATGAATCTGGGGAGGGAGGAACACAAACATTCAGTCTGTAGCACTCACCAAGGAGAAGAGAGGGACACAGTAGGAAGAGACAGTTAAATGTTCCTTACTTTCTCAGCATGCCTAAGACTAATCCTGGTCTCCATGACTATCCTCTACGTCCTTCACTTTTCTCCTCAGATTGATTTACTCGTATTCATAAACACATCATATTATTTAGAAATACACAATGGATGATTTCTTTTTAAGAAAAATCCAGACTGGTGGTTGCCAAGGGGGAGGAGGCTGGGGGAGGGATGGAGTGGGAGGCTGGGGTTAGCAGATGTAGGCTTTTATATAGAGAGTGGATAAACAACAAGGTCCTACTGTATAGCACAGGGAAATATATTCAATATCCTATGATAAACCATACTGGAAAAGACTGTTTTTAAAAAAGAATGTGTGTGTATATATATATCTGAATCACTTTGCTGTAGAGCAGTAATTAACATAGCATTGTAAATCAACTAGCCTTCAATTTAAAAAATGAAAAAAGAAAAAATCCTAAAATCAATTTGACTCTCCTGTTAGTTTTATGGGAAGATTAATTTTCTTTGTTGGATGTTCAAATGTCAAGCATAAAGTTTTTTCCACCAACACTTCAAGGACCTGAGGGTATGCAGGTAGTGAGAGGTTTCCTACCTGGAGAGCAATAGAGGCCCATAAGGGTAGTCTCAGTTCTCCAGGAACAACTAATACCAAACCATCAGAAGGACAGCTTCATGCTTTATAGCCACATGAATACTTTAATTTCTTCTCTAATGCTTCAGAAATGGTACTTTGAGGACAGTGAATGACTGTCTTTGTGTGTTACGACATTTCCTCCTCCCTTGATTTGCTCATTATGAACTTGGTTTTATTTTTGGTCTTTGCAGATGTCTTATTTCTCTCCATTTTTCCTGATCATTTGTCCTAAGTTTAAGCCATTCTATTTTTCTCTTGGTACATCTGTCACCTGTGATTCTTCTTTTTCTCATTTTCAAGTCTCATTTCCCCAATCAGTGTCTCTCCTGCCTTGGCCATGAGCTTTGGTACTCACAAGAAAATTCTGGCATTTTCTCTTTTGTTCTGTGTGAAAGTGGGCAAACTCTTACATTTTACCAAAACACACAGTCACAGAATGAGAGAGACTAGGCGCCTATGAAACTCTGTACCTGTTTTGTTCTTTTAAGGATTATCCTTTCTGGTGTTTTTGTGAGGTTTTATTTTTTCCAACTTGAAAATATCCAGACATCCCTGGCAGGCCAGTGGTTAAGACTGCACACTTCAACTGCAGGGGGCAAGGGTTCGATCTCTAGTCGGGGAACTAAGATACTGCCAATCACGTGGCACGGACAAAAAATAAAGATTGAAAATATCCAAAGAAGTGTCCATGCTCCCTAACATTCCTGCAAAGTTGGAGCTCAATAAGTACCTGTTGACTAGCTCACTGAGTCTTTAAAATCACCCACCATAAGAGAAATTTTATCTTATCTAACGCAAAATTGTTTCTACTTCAACACTCAATTGTTTTCCCTTTAATTACCTTTAGTAGTTTTCTTCACAATAATCTAGTACTTGGAGCTTTATTCCCCATTGTCTTATTATTCTCCTTAGTTTTTGTTCAGTTAAGTATTTGTGTCTCATAATCTCATCATATAATTTATGTGCTTTTACTTTTTATTTTTATGCTGTTCTGTGTTCTAAAGACCTATCTTTATATACTGTGATACTTCTGGTTCCCTGAAAATCAACCTATATGCTAACATTGCACAGGGTGGGGAGTGCAATCTTAGACAAGCAGGAGATGGGGGGGAAAAAAAGCAGGGAAGAAGGGAGAGCAAATAGGAAGGGAAGTATTACTCAACAGACCAACATTTGGCAGCAAGTTCAGCCAAATGCTCAATCACAAAGGATAATTTTAGAGATGCCAATAATACCAGAACTTCTCAGGACAGTATGGAAAAGAAGAGTTTATCTGCTGACTCCTTACTATTTTCTTTCTCCCATTGGTGTTGACTCACCCAAACTTTCAGGTTACATCATTCATCCAGATGCTAAAGGCCGCCACAGGAGCCCCCAGCCCCTATACCTATTGAATCAGTCCTCCCAGCACTCAGCAAAGTGATCTTTCTTGCCCGGCTGGCACCACATCTCTGGTGGGTGATGATGGTGGCAGCATCAGCAACCTGGACCATCACCCTGGGGAATGAACGAGCTACTTGAAGCCAATTTTCTCAGCAAGCAGGGCTAGTGCTCATTAACTGGGTCCCACATAATACCCTTTATAGAGAAAAATAGCTTAGTAGATCCTTGCACATTGCCTTTATCATTTTCCATGTGGAGCCAACTTGTTCTTCAATGTCATTTTTACGCATTTTTCTTTCCTCACCCATGCAGCTCTGTCCAGTGGAGGCTCCTCCTCCCTCTCATGACCCTGATTCTGTCACTAACTCTCAAAGGCATCTCCTTTGAAGTCCACTGGCTTAACTTACACTTTCCTTTCTCCATTTAATTTGTTCTGACTTCCTTTGACAAAACTCCGAAATGTTTTCCTGCATTTCTGTCTTTCACCAACTGATTCAGTTACTCTGTTCCCTGCTATGATCCTGAGGGATCAGAATATTGACCTTGATTACCTGTCCAACACTCCGTAAATCAGTCTGCAATTGCTGGACATTGAGGTCAATTACCAGATTTCACTATTATAAATAATACCTAATATTTGCACATATCTATGGTTGTTTCCTTAGAATATGTTCCTAAAAGTAAAAGCACTATGCCACTGGAAAAGTTGCCTGATACTGAATTTTCTCCCAAAGGCAGTAAAGTGCATGTTTATTCACATTCTTGACAATATGAAGCATTTAAAATGATCTTGTCCAAAGTATTTAATAAAATAGAAAATGGAAAGAAAATACATAATATATTATATATATTTACAAAAAGATAATATGTATTCATTGCTATGTAGTACAAAAGTATGAGAGATCTTATTTATTCATTTATTCATACATTTATTAGCTAGCCTTTTTTTTTTTTGGTTTTTTCAGTAATAAACATAATTAAGAGGACACCTATTTTGTAAATGACTTTTAGGTAACACTCACAGCAACCAACCTACATGTCTAAAATTTTATGTCATATTTGCACTTCCCAGAAGCACTGGATGTTTGCTTCATAAACAAGTGAAACAGTAAATTTCACATTACTGAATGGGATTCAGAGCATTACCAACTGTGTATTATTAGAGAAAAGTTTTATAACCTGATTTTCTTCTTTGGTGCTCAAACAAGTCCATAAAGATTTCCTTCATAAAAATTTACTCTTTTAGGGTCATGAAACTACCCTCTGTGTCGTTTCAGAGTTCTCTTGATATACTAGGTTTACTGTATCTATCATCCAACAGATGTGCCAGTACTGAAGAGCCAGCAGTGCATATGTACCCTGTGGTTTTAAAGTCTTTAATTTTTAATATAGGCGTTTTAGTTTATGTTTACCTTTCAGCACAGAGGTATATACCAGATGTCTACCGTAATTCCACTTCAGTTTGCTTTCTTTTATCTCTACCAATATTTTAGCATTAAATTGCATCTAACTAATTTGAAATTATTTTAATCACATTAGACCTATTTGTTTAAAAAGAAATCTATGTCATAAAAACAAAACCATTCTCTAATATATAGTAATGAATACATAGGTTTAACTATGTCAAATATGAAGTCTTCTATACCAAATGGGTCATAATGCAATCAGATACATTCTTGGACAATTGTTGGAAGGCATTCTATCATAAACGATTTTTTTTAATTACTAACAATTTCCCATTTTACCCAAAACTTTAATGTTTGATTGTAAACTGTTCATCCTTTCTTCTTTTTTGAGCTCACATTATCTCAGACTTACCTTTGTTCCATATTTTCTCAGTAAATGTAAAAGGCAAAGCTTTTACCAAAGGTAAAGTTTATTTTTCTTTTCATACTTTAATAACAAAAAACAAAGAATATATAGTAAATTATTCTGGCAGTAAATTGTTGAGCCTAATCGTCAGCAGATTCTTTCTCCTTCCTAATAATAGGAATTATATTAATGTTTCTACACAATGGACTAAGTAAGTATGAACCAAAAGAATGCTAAGACTTCTGGTTTTAAAGTGGTAGGATACGATGACTCTGCCTCTTCTCCCCCAAATATATCCCATATAAAAGGGCATAGAAAGAAGAAATATAAATCTATGTTCAATAAAAATGGGAGCCATCTACCAAACTGAAGCACAGAATATGAGGACTAGCCACTAAAGGTAGTGAAAATCAAGCAAGAAAAAAGAAAGAGCATCCCCGCGGCTACAACTCTCAAAGCTTGCACAATTCAGGTCTCCAAAAAAGGTGATTCAACATGAGTGGAAAAACCATGAAGCTCTGATTTTGAACAAAAGGAATAGGGTTAAAAGGCTGGCAGCATACACTTCCTTAGGATTGGTCCGATGATGCAAAGTAGCACAACAGAAAAGGCTGAATGAATACCTACAGATATGCCATATTTGCAGGAAGCAGTCTGTCCTTGAGGCAACGCAAAAAGACACCTTGAAATGTGAGCAGCCTGACAGTGTCAATCTCTGTTGGCTTGGGAGAGGGACAGGCTATGATGACTCATAAAGAAATACAAGCCTGTGTCATATGGAGCTCCCAGGAAGAAGTGAGAATGCTTGCTAAGGTGAAATAGTGCTTAGTGGAAACTACCTAGTCCAGGAAGTACTGATCTCCTTCACAAATAAATAAAATTCGAAAGATCAAGCTTCTGTATAACTATATAAGAATTTTTAAGATGAAAATAGAAAAAACAAGGGACAACTGAATCACACTGACAGGAAAAATAAAGTAGATGCAAATAATGAATAAAATATGACCGTGAAATCAGAGGAATGGGTGAAACCAAGAATTTAAAGCAGAGATACAAGAAAGAAATACCCACCAAATAACTAACAAGATGGAAACATGAAGTGACCAGTTCAAGATACTAGTAAAGTGAAACATTAAACTATCACAGTCCCACTGAAGGCAGCACAAAGAAAAGTAGACACTGGTGAAAAAACAGTAACAGATCTGGATTTATCAGTAAGAAATGACAAGTGAGAACAAAATGAAATAAGAAATAATCGAGTTGAATGTACTAGAGCATTCCAGTTCCAGAAATGGAAGAAACAGCATAGCCTAAAAACCCACGTGCTATAAAAGATCTGGATACTGAATACACTGTCCTATCTCAGAAGAGATGTGAAAACTACACACACACACAACAGTACATCTGGAACTGAAACTACAAAATCTCAAATTGAATTATCTTGTACAGCTTTAACAAGCCTCTTGATGTTCCTTGCTTCCTGGTATTCAGACCCTGGTGTAGTCCTCTTTCATATTATACCAGTGTTGGTCTATGTAAAAAATAGCATATGGTATAAGTGATGGTATGTCACTTCTGAGATTAGTGTACAAATGATACCCATTTCCATTTCCATTATTCTCTCTCTCTCCCTTTCTCTCCCTCTCTCTCCCTCCCTCTCTCATCACTCACTGTGAGGAAAGCAAACTGACATATTATAATCAGCCCTGTGGAGAGGCACACATGTTAAGGAACCTAAATCTCTGGCGACAGCCAATGGGGAACTGAGGGCTGATAACAATCATGTGAGTGGAACTGAAGTGGATTCACCAGCCCCAGTCAAGCCTGGAGATGACTGCATTCCCAGATGAAAGGTTGACTGCAATCTCAAGAGAGATTGTGAGCCTGAACCACGCAACTAAGCCATATGATACATGTTTCTATTTTAAGCTGTTAGATTTTGGAATAATTTGTCATATAGTTGTATGTACCTAATACAACTTCAAATGGAACACAGAAAAAGAAAACGTCAACAAACATATCCAAAAATGTTATCCAAAATAAATCACGGGGGAAGGTGGAGCAAAAAATCCCCCCAAATCCTCAAAGTATTAGTGACATATGGAAAAACATCAAGTACTCTAACTTATGTGCAGGTCAGGTTGGAGGCCCAGAAAAAACTGGGGCTGGGAAGTGACAAAAAATTTCAATAAATGGCTGAATATATTCAAAATTTTAGGAAAAAACATATCCTCAATTTCAAGAAGGTCAGCAAGTACTGCATACATTTCTAAATCTGTAATTAATTCATGGCCAAATTGATAAAAAAGCAAATTCTAAAAAAAAAAAAAAAAAAGCAAATTCTAAGCCAAAATTCTAAAAGCAAATATAGAGGGAAAAAACTTAAAATACAGGGAAACAATTACGAACAATGGTAGCTGAACATCTCATTAGAAACAATGCAAGTCAAGGCAAAAGAATGACATTTCTAAAATATTAAAAGAAAAAAGTCAACTTAGAATTGAATATTCAGTGCAAATATTCTTCAAAGTTGAATTAAAATCAACATTTTCAAATACATGAATGCTGAGAGAATTCTGTTGGAAAATCTGCATTTTAAAAAATTATAAAGACTTCAGGCTGAAGTGAAAATATATCAGTTGGAAACAGATCTAGAAATGGCAAATAAGTAGATAATTTTATGAATTGTTTTTGTTTTCATTTTCTTTTCAAAAAAATTTTGAATGATATTCTATTGTTTAAAGTGAAAAAAATAAAATTTTGTTTGGGGGTTTCTATCAAAGGTAGAAGTAAAATATATAGCCCAATGACACACAGGACCAGAGTGTGGGCAAATGGAATTATTTTATTGTAAGTTTACTATCTTAAACATAAAGTTATATAATATTATTTAAAGATAGGCTGAAGTGAGTTAAAGATGGATGGATAAAGAATATGTTGCACATATGTACAATGAAATTTTACTCTTTTGAGCTCTACTATAAAAGAAGTAAAGAAGGAAGTATAGGTAAAAATCTCATAGTTTAGGTAAAGTGCAATACTAAAATAATGTTCAAATAATTTACTAGAAAAAAGGATAGAAGTAACAATAAAATGGAGGAAAGAGAAAGCAATTAATGAGATAAGAGACAACACAACCATATGAATAATTACACTAAATGTAAATGGAGTCAACATTCAAAATACTATAATTTTTTAAAAAAGATGAGCGATAGATATAGATAGATTTGATTAGATTACATTTTTTAAACATCTTTATTGGAGTATAATTGCTTTACAATGTTGTGTTACTTTCTGCTGTATAACAAAGTGAATCAGCAATATGTACACATATATCTCCATATCCATTCCCTCTTGTGTCTCCCTCCCACCCTCCCTATCCCACCCTTCTCGGTGGTCACAAAGCACCGAGCTGATCTCCCTGTGCTGTGCAGCTGCTTCCCACTAGCTATCTATTTTATATTTGGTAGTGTATATATGTCCATGTCACTCTCTCACTTCATTACAGCTTACCCTACCCCCTTCCCGTGTCCTCAAGTCCATTCTCTACATCTGCGTCTTTATTCCTGTCCTGCCCCTAGGTTCATCAGAACGATTTATTTTAGATTCCATATACATGTGTTAGCATATGGTATTTGTTTTTCTCTTTCTGACTTACTTCACTCTGTATGACAGACTCTAGGTCCATCCACCTCTGTAGAAATAACTCAATTTAGTTTCTTTTTATGGCTGAGTAATATTTCTTTGTGCATATGTGCCACATCTTCTTTATCCATTCATCTGTCGATGGACACTTAGGTTGCTTCCATGTCCTGGCTAATGTAAATAGTGCTGCAATGAACATTGTGGTACATGACTCTTTTTGAATTATGGTTTTCTCAAGGCATATGCCCAGTAGTGGGACTGCTGGGTCATATGGTAGTTCTATTTTTAGTTTTTTAAGGAACCTTCATACTGTTCTCCATAGAGGCTGTATCAATTTACATTCCCACCAACAGTGCAAGATGGTTCCCTTTTCTCCACACCCTCACCAGCATTTACTCTTTACAGATTTTTTGATGATGACCATTCTGACTGGTGTGAGATAATACCTCATTGTGTTTTTGATATGCATTCCTCTAATGATTAGTGATGCTGAGCATCCTTTTGTGTGTTTGCTGGCAATCTGTACATCTTCTTTGGAGAAATGGCTACTTAGGTCTTCTGCCCAT
The DNA here is from genome assembly GCF_949987535.1 of Balaenoptera acutorostrata. Lineage (NCBI taxonomy): Eukaryota > Metazoa > Chordata > Mammalia > Artiodactyla > Balaenopteridae > Balaenoptera > Balaenoptera acutorostrata. The sequence continues at coordinate 22,987,119 of NC_080069.1, read as the reverse complement.
TTTTGGATTGGGTTGTTTGGTTTTGTGATACTGAGCTGCATGAGCTGCTTGTATATTTTGGAGATTAATCCTTTATCTGCTGTTTCAATTGTAAATATTTTCTCCCATTCTGAGGGTTGTCTTTTTGTCTTGTTTATGGTTTCCTTTGCTGTGCAAAAGCTTTTAAGTTTCATTAGGTCCCAATTGTTTATTTTTGTTTTTATTTCCATTTCTCTAGGAGGTGGGTCAAAAGGGATATTGCTGTGATTTATGTCATACAGTGTTCTGCCTATGTTTTCCTCTAAGAGTTTTATAGTGTCTGGCCTCACATTTAGGTCTTTAATCCATTTTGAGTTTATTTTTGTGTATGGTGTTAGGGAGTGTTCTAATTTCATTCTTTTACATGTAGCTGTCCATTATTCCCAGCACTTATTGAAGAGGCTGTCTTTTCTCCATTGCGTATTGTTGCCTCCTTTATCAAAGATAAGGTGACGATATGTGCATGAGTTTATCTCTGGGCTCTCTATCCTGTTCCATTGATCTATATTTCTGTTTTTGTTCCAGTACCATACTGTCTTGATTACTGTAGCTTTGTAGTATAGTCCGAAGTCAGGGAGCCTGATTCCTCCAGCTCTGTTTTTCTTTCTCAAGACTGCTTTGGCTATTCAGGGTCTTTTGTGTTTCCATACAAATTGTGAAATTTTTTGTTCTAGTTCTGTGAAAAATGCCATTGGTAGTTTGATAGGGATTGCACTGAATCTGCAGATTGCTTTGGGTAATACAGTCATTTTCACAATGCTGATTCTTCCAATCCAAGAACATGGTATATCTCTCCATCTGTTTGTATCATCTTTAATTTCTTTCATCAGTTTCTTATAGTTTTCTGCATACAGGTCTTTTGTCTCCTTAGGTAGGTTTATTCCTAGGTATTTTATTCTTTTTGTTGCCATATGATAATCTCAATAGATGCAGAAAAAGGTTTCAACACCCATTTATGATAAAAACCTTCCAGAAAGTAGGCATAGAGGGAACCTACCTCAACATGATAAAGGCCATTTATGACAAACCCACAGCCAACACTGTTCTCAGTGGTGAAAAACTGAAACCATTTCCTCTAAGATCAGGAATATGACAGGGTTGCCTACTCTCACCACTATTATTCAACATAGTTTTGGAAGTTTTAGCCACGACAATCAGAGAAGAAAAAGAAATAAAATGAATCCAAATTAGAAAAGAAGAAGTAAAACTGTCACTGTTTGTACATGACATGATACTACACGTAGAGAATCCTAAAGATGCTACCCAAAAACTACTAGAGCTAATCAATGAATCTGGTAAAGTAGCAGGATACAAAATTAATGCACAGAAATCTCTTGCATTCCTATACACTAACGACAAAAAATCTGTAAGAGAAATTATGGAAACACTCTCATTACCATTGCAACAAAAAGATTAGTTTTTTTAAAATCCCAACTACATGTTGTTTACCAGAAATGTACTTTGAACACAAAAACACAGTTTCAAATTAAAAGAATGGAAAAATATGTACCATGCACACACTAGCTATGAGAAAGATACTGTTAATACTTAAAAACCAGACAAATAATTAAAAATGGAATATTGCCAGGGATAAAGAGAAAGATTTCATATTGATAAAAGGATTCATTTTTGTAAAAAACTGTGTATGTATCTTATAATAGAATTTTATAGTAACTGAAGCAAACATTGATAGGACTAAAGAGAGAAATAGAAATGTGGAGATGTGTAAATTTCAGAAGAAATTGATGAGAGGGTCAAAAATGGTTGCCTCTGAAGAGAAGGCTGAGAAAAATGAAGGGAGTGTTCTAACTATCTCTCTTCTATACAAAAATATCTATATATGATAATGAGACAATAAGAGTTTTATTTTAGTATTTATATGCAATATATAATGGTTCTTCTATTAAGGTAATTTTTTTTAAAAACTAATTTGAGAAAAATATTCAAGGACCAGTCATGGTGACAACAAACATCATTTCTGTTCCAACTAGCATACTGTTTCTGCTCAATGGAAAAACACAAAACGAAGAAATATGTGGTTTGGACAAACTACTTCATTCACAGATTTTAATATTATATAGTTAACTCCATAGAAACTAACAACAAATTATTAAATTTAAAAAGAGATACTATCAAGATTGAGGTTAATAAATAATACAATTGCATTTTAACAAGGAAAAATGAGAATATTATCTAATATGATACAAATAATAAGATGCTCAGGAATAAATATAATTTTAAGAGTACAATAAGTTTATGAAGTAAATTATAAAACTTTCTTTGGAAAACACTAAATAAAACCTAAACTACTGAAAACAGATATTATGTCTATGGATAAGAAGACTCAGTATTGAGTATATGTATATATATATATATATTTAGTAGGTAGATAGATAGATATTTATCCTTCCAATTTCTTGGTATGTTCAATGCAATTTCAATACAAGTCTCAATAACATTTTCCAAATACTTCAACAAACATATTTTAAATTTTAGTTGGAAGGATAAAGAAAAGACATTTCTGAAAAAAATAAAAATTTGGGGCTCCCTGCCTTACAATACAAGAAGATCATTTCAATTTTATGGACATGGAGATTAAGTTAATGAAAGAGGTAGAGAACTCAGACACATACCCACAGGTCAAAGAAGCTCAGAGAAAACCAAGCAGCATAAATACAAGAACAAACAAACAGACCTATGCATATCATACTTAAACTACTGAAAAACAAAGGCAAAGAGAAAAGGGTAGACAGAGAGGGCAAAAACACATCGCCTACAAAGGAACAAAGAAATAATTACAGCAGACTTCTCGTCAGAAATCAGTGAGGGAAGAAAATAAAGTGGCATCTTTAGGATAATGAAAGAAAAAAAAAATGTCAACCTATAAATCTATATATAAATCTCTCCATAATTTGAAGAGAATATCCTCCAAAAATGAAGAAGAAAAAAATAATCATACATTCTCAAACAAACAAAAACTGAAGGATTTAATTCCCAGTGTATCTAACCTACAAGTAATGTTAGTGGAAGTTCTTTAGATAGCATATTATTTGTTTAAAAAAAAAAGAATTTGGATCTAGAGAAAAAAAATAAAGACCATTGCAAATGGAATAAATGGAGAGAATATATAATTTTTTTATTTTTAATTGTTCTACTTGATAGTTGCTTGTATAAAATAATAATTATAAGAATGTATTAGATTTTTATAGTATATGTAAAAGTGAATTATATGACACAAAGGATAGGAGGCATGAATTTAGAGTATACTGTTATAAGGTCTTTACACAACATGAAAAGTCATATGACATTAGGTGAAGGTGGATGTAGAATACTTTAAAACGCGTATTTAAAATCCTAAGGCAACAATGCAAAATATTTTTCAAAGAAGTTATAAATTATGAGATAAATGGAAATATTTTAAAATGCCCAATTAAAGTCAGAGCAAGCATAAAAGGAGAAAGTAATGGGGAAATAGAACAAATAGAAAACAGCTAGCAAGAGGGTAAATTTTAATTCCACTATGTTAATAATAACTTTAAATGTGATCCACACCCACACGTTAAAGATAATCAGATAAAATAAAAAAGCAACTTAGGAAGGTTAAAAAGTAAAAGGAGTGAGAAATATATACCATGAGAACACTGATAAAAAGAAAGCTGGTGTAGACATATTAGTTTGAAACAAAGTAGAGTCCAGAACAAAGATAATCAGGGATAAAGAGGTCAGTTTTCCAAGAAGACACAAAATAATCCTAAATCTGTATGCACATAATAGCAGAGGAACAAAACACATGAGGATATCTGTGAAAATGGTGGAGTTAGCTTTAAGGGCCCATCCCTCCACAGAAACATAAAACAACCAAGAAAAACTGTCAGAATCAACTTTGTCAGAACCCTGGAGAGCAGCCAAAGGTTTACAGTAACCAACCACATAATGAATCAAAAATTACAATGGCATTAGACATGTGATATTCAATATGGTAGCCACACATGGCTAGTGAGCACTTGAAATAGAGCTTCTCCAAATTGAGATGTGTTGTAAGTGTGAAATACACAGCGGATTTCACTAAGTATGTGGAAAAAATGTAAAATTCTCATGGGTAATATTTTATATTGATTAAATGATAAACAATAGTATTTGGGGAAAAAAAATTACAATGAACTGAAAGGAAATGAAATGAAAATTTAATGTAATTTAAAGGGGCAACTTAAAAAGGTGGTAGCAAGAGTAGTAGTAGAAAGGAAGAGCTAAGTGATGGAATGAATGTGTATGTCTCCCAGGAAGATACTCCCTGGTCTTTGATTGGACTTGGCAGCATTCTGAAAAGTCCTGGGCAGATACTAGGGAAACTACTCAACAACTCATCTATAAAACCTCTCTTGGGTCCTTTCTTTTTAGAGATGGTCTATTGCTGATTTCAGATCATTCCAATTCTGACTTTATCCCCCAATGTTGGGATTGTCCTCTGAGAGCCTTGTCAACCAAAAACGCTATATCTGACAAAACTGTCCTTCAAAAATGAAGAAGAAATTAAAACATTCCTACACAAACAAATGCTGGGGGCATTGCTGTTTGCTCACCTCCCTACAAGAAATGCTAAAGGGAGCTCTTCAGGCTGAAATGAAAAGACACTGGACAGTAACTTAAGACCATACAAAGAAATAAAGAACTCTGGTGAAGTAATTACATAGGTAAATATAAATGTCAATATGATTATATTTTTGGTTTATAACTCTTCATTTTATTTCCTATATGATTTTTAAATGCATAAAACAATAATTATACATCTGTCTTAATCAGTACACAATGTATAAAAATGTAATTTTAGACAATAACTTCATAAAGGAGGAGACACAACTATTTATATAGGTTCAGAGATTTTGTATCGTATTGAAGCTAAATTGACATCACTTCAAATTAGATTGTTATAAGTATAGTATGTTAATTGTAACATAAATATGTATGTTAATGGTAACCACTAAGAAATCATCGAAAACTATACAGGAATGAAATGAGAAGAACAGAACAATATTACAAAGTACGCATTCTACCTCCTCTAGGAGGTGATGCTTAATTCCTCCCACCACCACCTCCCCCCTCCTTGAGTATAAGCTGATTTAGCAACTTGCTCCCAAAGAACAGAATGGAACAAAACAGAAGGAGGGAAAAAAAAAAAAACTTTACCATGGATAAACCTGGAAAACACTACTCTGGCCAGGTGATCAAGGAAAACATCACCAGTGACATCTTATTATCATGTACCCCCTAAGATGATGCAATATACAGGGTCCTTTACATGTGTAGTAGTCTTCCCCAAAATGTATAACCTCGGTCCAATCACGAGAAAACATAAAACAAACCCGAATTAAGGGAATCTCTATAGCATACCTGACCAGTACTTCTCAAGGTCATCAGCAGCGAGAAACTGCCACAGATCAGAGGAAACAAAGGAGTTATATGAGAACTAAATGCGATGTTCTATGCTGGATTGCAAACGAGAACAGAAAAGTGCACTAGTGGAAAAACTGATGGAATTCGAACAAAGTCCACATTTTAGTTAACAGTGTTGTATTATTATTGTCTTAATTTTGGCAAAAATGGACTGTGGTCACTAACATTAGGAGAAACTGAATGAAGGGTATATGGCTATACTTGGTACTATCTTTGTAACTTTTCTGTAAATATAAATGTATTCTAAACTTCAGAAGTCTTTAAAAAATGGTTTGCCATCCGAGAAAAGGATTGACTTCCTGTGAAAAGGAACAACATATGCAAAGACCTGGAGGAAAGCGAAAATATATCTTGTTCATGTAATAGTGAGGAAAATGGCCTGGTTGGAATAGAGGATGCATGAGAAGTAGGCATCGTAGTTGAGATGAAAGAGAGTTTTGAAGGCTAGGCTGAGGAGAATGTGGCTGAGAGAATCAAACACCACACCCTGGGGAAGGCACAAAGCAAGTCTGAGCCTGGCCAAGGAGTGAGATTTCTCTGGGTACCAGAGATCTCTCAAGACCTCCTCTCCATCACTCAGCCCACTCGTTCCAAGACAACTGTTCTCTATTGTGTGCTGGGCCCTGGACTGGGCAGGAGGACAGAAGGACAAAGCTTTGTCCCCTGGGGCCACATCACCTGGAGAGAGCCACAGAGTCAGGCCTGGGTCAAAGTGACTGGGACGATGGGATGTGTGCCAGAGTGAGAGACAGAGGGGTGAGAAGGAGCCAAGCACGGGGTGGAGGCAGGGAGGGCTTCCCAGGGGAGGTGACGCCTGTGCTGAGACATGAAAGGGGGAGCAGGAGCTGGCCAGGTGTACGAGAAGGAGAAGGTTCCTGAGAAGGAAATGCTGTGATTTCCAAAGAATGGGGTCTGAGGATAACTTGTGGAACGACAAGCAATTGCCAGAATAGAAGACTCTCACTCTGGTTCCGTGACAGAAACTGACCCAGTCTCACTTTATAAAGAAAATGATTCAGAATGTATTGAACCGTGTGCGCAGGCTAAGAGCAAAACGTCACACTTACCACCTGAAACAGTATGTTTTAAATATGAAGTAAGCATTAGGGAAATAATTCGAATTTCACTGACTAAAAGAAAAAAAAAACTCACACAATTTAAAAACATAAAAGAATTTAAAGCAAAACACTTTGGACATGGAAACTGACTCCCACAGGGTAAGAAGAAAAGAGGAGGAAAGTAAACAGTATTCTAGGCAAGTTCTCAACTTTTCTTAAATATAAGCGCTGCACTGGGCAGTGATTTTTTTGCTAAGCGACTTCTACCTAAATACAAATTGATAAAAATTGGAGAAGCTACCTAAGGTAAGAGTCCTGGAGCAGCTTGGATTTAAAAATAATAATAATAAATGCAAAATGCGAAACTTGTTTTTAGGCAAAGACACCGGAAAAAAAAAATAGTTACTAACTGTGATTCTCTATAATTACTGACCAGAAAACCATGCCCGTGCCACTTTGGAGCCCTTCCCCTGACAGCCCTCTAGCCTCCCTGGCTCTGCTCTGAATCAGGCTCAAGTATACAGTAGCCACAGTGAGGACCACTCAGATTCACCAGGCAGCACACATGCCTACACACACCCCAGAACGCAGACAAATCCAAAACAACCCAGGAATTAAATCTGGAGAGTCAGGCAACCATCATCTGAGACTCATAAGTATCTGGCAAGCAGATCGGCCAGTGACAGTGCATCAGACAACAGCTGTCACCTGCTATAATTATTTTGGAACTATCTTTAAATCTCTAAGAACTAACATTGAGTGACCAATGCAATCTTCTGTGACAGAATGCAAAAGACAAGCCCATTTTGAGGAGAAGGAATACCACACTTTACGCTGAAGAGCAGTGGCCATTGGCACCCAACAAATCTCATTCATCCTTCAGCTTGAGGAAGAGACACTGGACAAAGAAAAGGCTGTCCCCAAACTGTCAATTCTACACATTTTGCCCATCACAAGCCCAGCCCTATTGGAGGAGTTAATTTGTTCATTCTATTCTCCACAGTGACAGGACAGATGACTTTCCAGGATCACTATAACATGGGTGATGACCACTCACTACCACTGTTTTACCAGAACTTTCTGTCCCCTGTGTCTGAAGCTATGTTAGATGGTGCACACAGTATACACAGCAAACCACTTTTAGCATATGGGGATGTCTACTTGAGTGAGATATGCTAACTAGCTCAGTCCCAGTGTTAGAGCATGACTCCCCTAGGGATGTTGACGATGGCTATTCCAAACTCTCAGATCCTCTGGAATCACACCATGCTTCCTATCCTAGTGTCTTCCTGGTCCTAGTCCAAAACATGCTGCCCAGTCCTCCCAGGTACCAGTCCCTAAATGCCTGTTGATCTTCATACCCTATCAAATCCCCCAATACTTCCTTTGTGGCACTTCTGTCAGCCCTTACAGGTGTCAACTGTTCTTCAGAACACAAATGCATTGCAAAAAGGAAGGTTAGCGTGGAGTAAACATCACACATTAGAGAACACTTTCAACATCAGAAACAGCCATGGGGGGCTCAGGAGCAGAGAACAATCGCAATGAGCTACATTTATACTCAGGCCAAGTTTGCAATGGCTTGCACACTGGTTTTCATTGGCTGAGACTGTAAGACAGCAGTCAGAAAGAGGGGAAATTATATATATTATTTTTCTTTACATAAAGAGCCCAGATCCATGAGTGACCCTTTGGAAAAGAAGTACCAGGAATGTCAAGTAACTTGGCCACTTCAATGGTTACAGTCTGAAATAGGTGCAAGAAATACACTTGTGTTACCTCCATAGATTTGGTTACTTGTTAGAAAATACCAATACCAGTGACCATGTGTGTGACGTTCAGAGCCTGGCACGTGCGAGGGCACACGGCAATAGTCTCATGTCTTTACTTATTAAATCTAGAGGGAAAACTGCTGACACAAGGTAGGGTATCAATTTATCCAATTTAAAGCTTCTGTGCCAAGAACTGTGGTTTCCTGTGAAATGGGGGTGGGTGTCAGATATACTCCTCCTCTGGAATATCTAAACAATTGAAAGGTAAATCAATAGAAAATGTTTAAATTATAATTTGTTTTAAATTATCTGAAGATTTATAACCACAGCTTTCTCAAATAATTTAAACATGCACATGGTGGTTACAGGCATGGGCTTTGGGGTTCATCAGTAGACATTACTTACATTCAGGTTATACGTGTATGAGGTGGGTAAATGGGGAAAATGAGGTTAATGGGTTAATAAGGCTGTCTTAGACTTGTTCTGAAGATTAGAGACCACAGATTGTGTCTGGAACATAGAGAGCACTAAATAAATACTGGTAATTCTTATTCTAGAAAACATTTTCTTAATTAAAATGCATTCAACCTGTCTCTGGTCTAAAATGGATAGATTAAAATAAAATGTAAAAGCCTGAGGAATCTGTAAAAATAAGTTCCTCAAAGTTTGATTTTACAAGGTAAAGAGAAACCCAAGAACTGTTTTCGATTTTGCAGAGTAATCATTTGAAGCTGTGGCTATACAAACATAGACAGAAAATCAATAAATTTATTTATAAGGAATAAATGTGCTATAATTCGGAAATTCTCAGAGAATACACCAAAATTAAAGTTAGTTAAATCGTGAGATTCTTATTTCCCCTAAAAATAGATTCTTTTTTGACAATCTAGTTATCATGGGTTATCTTTTAAATTGTTATGATGTCAGTGCATCTTTATGTGGGCACAGATACAAGCTCCTTGCTTGAGAGTCCTAGGAGCAGAAAAAGTACATAATTAAAATGTTAGAAGCTGCTGTCAATACAAATTCTAACCAAAATTAATGTAAAAATTTCTCTAAAGCTATAATCTGTCAGTGAACATAATCCTACCTCCAAAATTCCACTTAAGGGTAAGCTGTACAAAATTACATCTACTGTTGTTCTTAGTGTGAGGTTCACGGGCAAGTGCACTTGTTCAGCTGCCAGCAGGTCTCTTTCCAAAACAACTCTGCACTCTTTTTGGAGGCCAGCACACCATTCAGCCCCCTCAGTGGAACTGTAGTTTCTTTCACCACAAGGAAGCTGCACAGGGCAGATGAAAGAGCTCTGGGCTTCACAAAGGACCCTTCTATTCTTTTAAATATTGTTTCAATGAATCTTTTTGCATCTTTTGAGTTTTTGGCCCCCTCTTCTGGACAATCTGTTTCACAACTGCAAATTGCTTCCATAAAAGCTGAGCTGAGTACATGGATGACTGAAATGTTCTAGGCAAAATGAAATCAAAAACATAATTTCCAACAGTTAAGGGTAATTCTATTTCTAATGCCTTCGGAAAACTTGCTTGTCTTTCCAAGTAAATAACTATGCAAAACAGGAGTCAGTTATGTCCTAAGCTTGAGCCTATTTTTCACAGAGGTCCAGAAAGTTTGAGTTCCATCTGCAATTAGAGAAGGTCTTGTGCATTTTAAAAATAATGGCATCTGACATTATAGGATGTTGCTAACTTTCAGCCCAGAACTCTGACTACCAACTATTAGCCTGGGGCTCTGTAGATAAGCATTCTGCTGTAGAGAACACAGAGAGGCAGCAAAAGGGCTGTAAAATCAGTGTGTCCACACAACCCCAAATACTGCTCATTAGGGACATGAGGTCTGATGATGTAAATCAGGCCATGGTCAGAGCCAATTTCATCAGAACCCTAAGGCCAATGCAGGGCCCACATACATGTACTCCATCAATCTTACACAGGAGCTTCCCAGAATGCCCAAGAAAAGAGAGGCATCATGTATGGAATGCTAGGGTAATGAGGCTTTGAGGAAATGGCTGAGGGTAGGGGTGCATGTGGTACGCAGGTCAGGGGGCTAGACTCTCCTTCAGGCTCTCCCACCACCTGGGTGCTAGACCTTGGGTACATCTAAGCTTCCTCATGTGTCACATAAGAGAATTGGGGCATAAGTGGTACCTGAGGTTGCTGCTAGCTCCTGCTGTCTACAGGATGCTCAAGCAGATGATTGAGATGAAATGAGCTGTGAAGCTGCACAATAACAAAAGTTTGTCCAGTCTTCACATGGCTCCTAGCAATTGGACACATCTGTAAGAACAAACCAAAGACAACACAGGCCAACACAGGACATCCAACTGCATGATGAAATGTGCTCATCACCAAACTCTTAGAATGATTCTAAAAGTCTGGCCTAGTGTTGTGGAGAAAACAGCAAGCCTTGCTAACAGGGTGAGAAACAGCCCAGTGCTGCGCTTTGGCTCTTCTGATTTGGGCAGATTCTCAGACATCAGAAGCACAGTGGTGGGGAGGGGGTGTTAACATCTTCATTAAAAGCCTCATTATAAGCAGACTCATTGTTCTTGTCAATGCTGTTTGCTAAAAAGTTACTTTTTTTTTTAACATCTTTATTGGAGTATAACTGCTTTACAATGTTGTGTTAGTTTCTGCTGTATAACAAAGTGAATCAGCTATATGTATACATATATCCCCATATCCTCTCCCTCTTGCATCTCCCTTCCACCATCCCTATCGCACTCCCATATGTGGTCACAAAACACCGAGCTGATCTCCCTGTGTTATGTGGCTGCTTCCCACCAGCTATCTATTTTACATTTGGCAGTGTATATATGTCCATGCCACTCTCTCACTTCGTCCCACCTTACCCTTCCCCCTCCCCGTGTCCTCAATTCCATTCTCTACGGCTACACTTTTATTCCTGTCCTGGTCCTAGATTCCTCAGAACAATTTTTTGTTTTGTGTTTTTTTTAGATTCCGTATATGTGTGCTAGCATACAGTATTTGCTCTTCTCTTTCTGACTTGCTTCACTCTGTATGACAGACTCTAACTCCATCCACCTCACTACAAATAACTCAATTTCATTTCTTTTTATGGCTGAGTAATATTCCATTGTATATATGTGCCACATCTTCTTTATCCATTCATTTGTTGATGGACACTTAGGTTGCTTCCATGTCCTGGTTATTGTAAATAGAGCTGCAATGAACATTGTGGTACATGACTATTTTTGAATTATGGTTTTCTCAGGGTATATGCACCGTAGTGGGATTGCTAGGTCATATGGTAGTTCTATTATTAGTTTTTTAAGGAACCTTCATACTGTTCTCCATAGTGGCTGTATCAATTTACATTCCCACCAACAGTGCAAGAGAGTTCCCTTTTCTCCACACCCTCTCCAGCATTTATTGTTTACAGATTTTTTGATGATGGCCATTCTCACTGGTGTGAGGTGATACCTCATTGTAGTGTTGATTTGCATCTCTCCAATGATTAGTGATGTTCAGCATTCTTTCATGTGTCTGTGGGCAATCTGTATATCTTCTTTGGAGAAATGTCTATTTAGGTCTTCTGCCCATTTTTGGATTGGGTTGTTGGTTTTTCTGATACTGAGCTGCGTGAGCTGCTTGTATATTTTGGAGATTAATCCTTTGCCAGTTGCTTCATTTGCAAATATTTTCTTCTGTTCTGAGGGTTGTCTTTTTGTCTTGTTTACGGTTTCCTTTGCTGTGCAAAAGCTTTTAGTTTAATAAGGTCCCATTTGTTTATTTTTGTTTTTATTTCCATTTCTCTAGGAGATGGGTCAAAAAGGATCTTGCTGGGATTCATGTCAAAGAGTGTTCTGCCTATGTTTTCCTCTAAGACTTTTATACTTTCTGGCCTTACATTTAGGTCTTTAATCCATTTTGAGTTTATTTTTGTATATGGTGTTAGGGAGTGTTCTAATTTCATTCTTTTACCTGTAGCTGTCCAGTCTTCCCAGCACCACTTATTGAAGAGGCTGTCTTTTCCCTATTGTATATTCTTGCCTCCTTTATCAAAAATAAGGTGACCCTATTGTGAGGAGAAAGATATCTTTTTCCACCCCCTCACTTTCAGTCTGTATGTGTCCCTAGGTCTGAAGTGGGTCTCTTGTAGACATCATATGTATGGGTCTTGTGTTTGTATCCATGCAGCCAGTCTATGTCTTTTGGTGGGAGCATTTAATCCATTTACATTTAAGGTAATTATCAATATGTATGTCCCTCTTACCACTTTCTTAATTGTTTTGGGTTTGTTATCATAGGTCTTTTCCTTCTCTTGTGTTTCCTGCCTAGAGAAGTTCCTTTACCATTGGTTGTAAAGCTGGTTTGGTGGTGCTGAATTAGCTTAGCTTTTGCTTGCCTGTAAAGGTTTTAATTTCTCCATCGAATTTGAATGAGATCCTTGCTGGGTAGGGTAATCTTGGCTGTAGGTTTTCCCTTTCATCACTTTAAATATGTCCTGCCACTCCCTTCTGGCTTGCAGAGTTTCTGCTGAAAGATCAGCTGTTAACCTTAGGGGATTCCCTTGTATGTTATTTGTTGTTTTTCCCTTTCTGCTTTTAATTTTTTTCCTTTGTATTTAATTTTTGATAGTTTGATTAATATGTGTCTTGCTGCGTTTCTCCTTGGATTTATCCTGTATGGGACTCTCTGTGCTTCCTGGACTTGATTGACTATTTCCTTTCCCATATGAGGGAAGTTTTCAACTATAATCTCTTCAAATATTTTCTCAGTCCCTTTCTTTTTCTCTTCTTCTTCTGGGACCCCCATAATTCAAATGTTGGTGCATTTAATGTTATCCCAGAGGTCTCTAAGACTGTCTTCAATTCTTGTCATTCTTTTTTCTTTATTCTGCTCTGCGGTAGTTATTTCCACTATTTTATCTTCCAGGTCACTTATCCGTTCTTCTGCCTCAGTTACTCTGCTATTGATTCCTTCTAGAGAATATTTAATTTCATTTATTGTGTTGTTCATCATTGTTTGTTTGCTCTTCAGTTCTTCTAGGTCCTTGTTAAACGTTTCTTGTAATTTCAACATTCTATTTCCAAGATTTTGGATCATCCTTACTATCATTACTCTGAATTCTGTTTCAGGTAGACTGCCTATTTCCTCATTTGTTTGGTCTGGTGGGTTTTTACCTTGCTCCTTCATCTGCTGTTTGCTTCTCTGTGTTCTCATTTTGCTTAACTTTCTGTGTTTGGTGTCTCCTTTTCGCAGGCTGCAGGTTCGTAGTTCCCATTGTTTTTGGTGTCTGCCCGCAATGGCTAAGGTTGTTTCAGTGGGTTGTGTAGGATTCCTGGTGGAGGGGACTAGTGCCTGTGTTCTTTCTGGTGGGCAGGACCACGTCCAGTGGTCTGTTTTGGCATGTCTATGTCCTTATTATGATTTTAGGCAGCCTCTCTCCTAATGGGTGGGGTTGTGTTCCTGTCTTGCTAGTTGTTTGGCATACGGTGTCCAGCACTGTAGCTTGCTGGTCTTTGAGTGGAGCTGAGTCTTAGCGTCGAGATGGAGATCTCTGGGAGAGCTTTCACTGTTTGATATTATGTGGAGCCAGGAGGTCTCTGGTGGACCAATGTCCTGAACTCGGCTCTCCCACCTCAGAGGCACAGGCCTGACACCCGGCCGGAGCACCAAGACCCTGTGAGTCACATGGCTCAGAAGAAAAGGGACAAAAAAAGAAAGAAAGAAAAATAAAATAAAAATTTTTAAAGTTATTAAAATAAAAAATAAATATTATTAAAAATAAAAAAATTAAAACGTAATAAAAAAAAGAAAGAAAGAAATGAGAGAGCAACCAAACCAAAAATCAAATCTACCAAACATAACAAGCGCTGAAAACTATACTAAAAAACCAAAAAAACAAACAAAAAAAACGGACAGATGGGACCCTAGGACATATGATAAAAGCAAAGCTATACAGACAAAATCACACAAAGAAGCATACACATACACACTCACCAAAAGAGAAAAAGGAAAAAAATATATATCTATACATAAAAAAAAAGGAGGAAAAGAGCAACCAAATCAGTAAACAAATCTACCAATGATAATAAACTCTAAATACTAAACTAAGATAAACATAAAGCCAGGAACAAATTAGATGCAGAAAGCAAACCCCAAGTCTACAGTTGCTCCCAAAGTCCACCGCCTCAATTTGGGGATGATTTGTTGTGTATTCAGGTATTCCACAGATGTAGTTTACATCAACTTGATTGTGGAGATACAATCCGCTGCTCCTGAGGCTGCTGGGAGAAATTTTCCTTTCTCTTCTTTGTTCGCACAGCTCCTGGGGTTCAGCTTTGGATTTGGCCCTGACTCTGCATGTAGGTCACCTGAGGGCATCTGTTCCCCACCCAGACAGGACAGGGTTAAAGTAGCAGCTGATTAGGGGGCTCTGGCTCACTCAGGCCAGGGGGCAGAGGGGTATGGAATGTGGGGCGAGCCTGTGGCAGCAGAGACCAGTATGACATTGCAACAGCCTGAGGCGTACTGTGTGTTCTCCCGGGGAAGTTGTCCCTGGATCACGGGCCCCTGGTAGTGGCAGGCTGCTCAGGCTCCTAGGAGGGGAGGTGTGGATAGTGACCTGTAGCTGCACACAGGCTTCTTGGTGGCTGCAGGAGCAGCCTCAGTGTTTCATGCCCGTCTTGGTGTCCACGCTGATAGCCGCTGCTCGCGCCCAACTCTGGAGCTCGTTTGGCAGTGTTCTGAATCTCCTCTCCTCACACACCCTGAAACAATGGTCTCTTGCCTCTTAGGCAGTTCCAGACTTTTTCCTGGGCTCCCTCCCGGCTAGCTGTGGCACACTAGCCCCCTTCAGGCTGTGTTCACGCAGCCAACCCCAGTCCTCTCCCTGGGGTCTGACCTCTGAAGCCCGAGCCTCAGCTCCCAGCCCCCACCCACCCTGGCGGGTGAGGAGACCAGCCTCTCAGGCTGGTGAGTGCAGGTCGGCACCGATCCTCTGTGCAGGAATCTCTCTGCTTTGCCCTCTGCACCCCTGTTGCTGTGCTCTCCTCCGTGGCTATGAAACTTCCCTTCCCCCGCCGCCCAGCCCCTATCTCCACCAGTGAAGGGGCTTCCTAGTGCGTGGAAACTTTTCCTCCTTCACAGCTCCCTCCCAGAGGTGCAGGTCCTGTCCCTATTCTTTTGTCTCTGTTTTTTCTTTTTTCTTTTGCCCTACCCAGGTATGTAGGGAGTTTCTTGTCTTTTGGGAGGTCTGAAGTCTTCTGCCAGCATTCAGTAGGTGTTCTGTAGGAGTTGTTCTACATGTAGATGTATTTCTGATGTATTTGTGGGGAGGAAGGTGATCTTCACGTCTCACTCCTCCACCATCTTGAAAGTCTCCCAGTCTCTCTTCTTTTAATAGATCCATTCAGATATTCTACTTCTTCTACAGTCCTTTTTGGTAGTTTGTGTTTTTCTGGAAGTCTATTTCATTTGGATTTTCCAGTTTGTTGGCATATTGTTGGTTATAGTTTTCCCCTAACATTCCTTTGGTCATAATGGTCATAATGTCCCCTCTTTCATGTCTGATTTTTTAATATGAGATTTCCTTTTTCATGTTCAATTTAGGTAATACCTTGTCAGTTTGTTTATCTTTTCAAGGAACCAACTGTTGGTGTTGTTTTTAACGTGTTATATTTTTATACGTTATTTCATTAATTTTACTCTAATCTTTATTTCCTTAATTTCAGTTGCCTTGAATTTAGTTACATTTGTTTCTAGCTTCCTAAGATGGAATAGGATATTGATTTGAGATCTTCTTTTTAAATGTAGGCGTTTAGAGTTATAAATTTCCCACTGAGCACTGCTTTTGCTGTATCACATAAGTTTTGTTTTTTAAATTGTTGTTGTTCTCTTTTACCTCAAAGTATTGTTTAATTTCTCTTGTGATTTCTTCTTTGTTTTATTTCCACATATTTGTGAATTTCCCAATTATCATCCTGTTATTGATTTTTAATTTTTTACAGTTGTGATCGCAAACATGCTTGGTATTATGGCTACTCTTGTTTTTGAACTATAGTTATTTAAATACATAAAATATTATTATTACAATATTATTTGTTACAAGTGTGCAACATAGTGATTCAAAATTTTCAAAGATTATATTCCACTTATAGTTAATATAAAATATTGGCTATATTCCCCATGTTGTACAATATATCTTTGTAGCTTATTTTATACCTAATAGTTTGTACATCTTAATCCCCTTCCCCTATGTTGTCCCTCCCACTTCTCCCCACAGGTAACTACTAGTTTGTTCTCTATATCTGTGAGTCTGTTTATTTTTATATTCACTAGTTTATTTTTTTTAATTCCACATATAAGTGATATCATATAGTATTTGTTTTTCTCTGACTTATTTCACTTAGCATAATGCCCTCCAAATCCATCCATGTTGCTTTAAGGGAACATACCTCAGCATAATAAAGACCATATATGACATACCCACAGCTAACATCATACTTCATGGTGAAAAGCTGAAAGCATTTCCTCTAAGATCAGGAACAAGTCAAGGATGCCCACTCTTGCCACTTTTAGTCAACATAGTTTTGGAAGTCCTAGTCACAGAAATTAAAGAAGAAAAAGAAATAAAAGGAATACAAATTGGAAAGGAAGAAGTACAACCATCACTGTTTGCATATGACATAATACTATACATAGAAAATCCTAAAGACGCCACCAGAAAACTGCTAGAGCTCACCAATGAACTTAGTAAAGCTGCAGGATACAAAATCAATATAAAGAAATCTGTTGCATTTCTATACAATAACAACAAACTATCAGAAATATAAATTAAGGAAACATTTACCTTTGCAATAAAAAGAGTGAAATACCTAGGAATAAACCTACCTAAAGAAGTAAAAGACCTGTACTCAGAAAACTATAAGACACTAATGAAAGTAACTGAAGATGACACAAACAGATGGAAAGATATATCATGTTCTTGGATTGGAAAAATCAGTATTGTTAAAATGACCATACTACCCAAGGCAATCTGCAGAGTCAATGCAATGCCTATCAAAATACCAATGGCATTTTTCACAGGTTAGAAAAAATAATTTTTAATATTTGTATGGAAATAGAAAAGACTCCAAATAAGTCAAACAATCTTGAGAACGAAGAACAGAGCTGGAAGAATCACCTTCCCTGACTTCAGACTATTCTACAAAGCTACAGTAAAAGCTACGGTAATCAAAACAGTTTGGCACTGGCAAAAAAGAAACACATAGATCAATGGAACAGAATATAGAGCCCAGAAATAAACCCATGCACTTATGGTCAATTAATCTATGGCAAAGGAGGCAAGAATATACAGTGGAGAAAAGTCTCTTCAATAAGTGGTGCTAGGAAAACTGGACAGCTAGTTATAAAAGAATGAAATTAGAACATTCTCTAACACCATATACAAAAATAATTCAAAATGGATTAAAGTCCTAAATGTAAGACTGGATACTCTAAAACTCTTAGAGGAAAACACAGGCACAACACTCTTTGACATAAATCATAGCAACATCTTTTTGGATCTGCCTCCTAAAGCAAAGTAAATAAAACCAAAAGTAAACAAATGGGATCTAATTAAATGTAAAAGATTTTGCACAGCAAAAGAAACCATCCACCAAATGAAAAGACAACCTACTGAATAGGAGAAAATATTTGTAAATGATATGACCAATAAGGGATTAATATCCAACATATATAAAGAGCTCATACAACTCAGTATCAAAACAAACAAACAGCTCAATTATGGCTATTCTTTTAAATTGATTGAGACTTGTTCTGTGATCTGTCCTCAAGAATGTCTCATAGGTACCTGAGAAAGATGTGTATTCTGTAGTTTTGAGTGAGTGTGCTATAGAAATCTGTTAAGTTTAATTGGTTTATAGTATTCACATCTTCTGTTTCCTTGTTAATCTCCTGTCTAGTTGTGCCATACAGTATTGAAAGTGAGCTATGATTATTGAATTACCTAGTTTTTCCTTAAATTCTATTGGTTTCACTTAATGTATTTCGGGGCTCTGTTTTTAGGTGCAAATATATTTATAATTGTTACATCTTCCTGATGAATTGATTCTGTTATCCTTTAAAATGTTCTTTTTTGTAGTGACAATTTTTGTCTTAAGGCCTATTTGATAGGATTAATATAAACACTCTAGCTCTCTTTTGCCTACCGTTTGCATAATATAGTTTTTTCCATCCTTTTATATTCAGTCTTTGTGTTTTTCGAAGTGAGCATGTAGTTAGATCATGTTTTATTTTAAATGTATTCTGTCAATCTTTGGCTTTTAACTGAAGAGTTTTAATCCATTTGCATTGAATGTAACTACTAATAAGGTAGGATCTACCTATGCTATTTTGGTAGTTTTGTATATGTATTTTGCCTTTTTTATTCCTCAATTTTCTCACATCTGCCTTTTCCCATGTTAAATAGATATGCTGTGTACATGTTCTAATATACCATTCCAATTTCCTTATTGTTTCCTTTGGAAAATGATTATTAACGCCCTTCCTCATTTCCCATGCTTCCTCAGGTGCTGGGATGTTGGGTTTTTATGGTCATCATTGTTACAAAATTAGTGTTGATGTGGTTCAGCATACACTACCCCAAAATATATCACCTTGGCATATTGAAAATTTTAAGCTCAAGGAGTCTGAGGAAACAGCACAAGCAGGAACATTACTTCTATCTTCCACTGCCCTTCTCATCATGAAACAGTTCAAAAAAACCCTCAGGTGATAGGTACCCTCCCTATACCTGGAAGAAAGGAACATCTTTTGAACCATTCAAAAATATGCACATCAGGTCAGGAAATCATTAAGCTCTGATTTTACTAGAGCTTATTAGCAACTAAAATCTCTTTTTTCAGAATTCAAAATTGTTTTATCATGTGGAGATTCCCCCTCTTTTTATGTTGTCTCCCTTTTCCTAGAGGCTCCAAGAGGGAAAAACCTTAGCAAAAATTATTACTTACCATATTAGTTTGCTTGGGCTGAAAGCAAAATATCACAGACTAGGTGGCTTAAACAGCAGAATTATATTTTCTCATGATTCTGGTGGCAAGAGGACCAGATCATGCCACCCAAAGCTATACTACTTTGGCATAAAGATTACTTTGAGCTTGTTATTTTGAAAAACTGCAGAATTAGGAAAAACTTTAAAACAGGGCATAAGTTTCCCTTTTGCAAAGGAAACTTACATTTGTAAAGGTATCCTCTCCTTTTCTCCCCTCCCTACCCTCAGCCCTGTCTCTGACCTTGCTCCTGCCATGGATTTGATGAACCAACTGTCTTACAGTTGGGTCTCTCATTTTAAAATTTTATAAATAATTTTTACCTCTGACAACAGAAAGCAGCAAAACCTATGCACCAAAGGTTTGTCATATGCCACCACTTCATTTTGTTCTTTTTCCAATTAGTGATTTTGCCACATTTTAGTGAATCAGGGTCATTTTAGTGGCTGTGACTTTTCACACCAACTGTGTTGAGGGTCCCTGAGGCCACCATCAAATTGGATTATTTGCTAGCAGGCCTTAGAAGACGCATTCAACACCCATACTCATGGCTATGACTTGTTACAGCAAAAGGATACAAACCAAAATTAGCAAAGAAAAAGGGGTACATTGGGCACAGTTTAGAGCAAATCAGATGCAAGCGTCCAAGAGCCTTTTCCCATTTAATTCCCCCAGCAAGGAGCTGTGATATAAAATGCTGTCTATCAGAGAAGCTCACTAGAGCTTCAGCACCCAGGGTTTTTACTGGGGTTTAGTCATGTAGGCATCCTCTGCCTAGTGGATACCAAAATTCCAGACTCCCAGGAATAAAGCAAGTGTTTGCTATAAACCACATTGTTTGCACAGTTTGGCACAATTAAACCGTTCTTATCAGTTCCGAGAATGGCAAGAAACTTTCTGAAATCCAAGTTCCTAGATATCCGCCTTGTAAGCAAGTCTTGTAAAGGACAGCAGTCAGGCCTGTTATATTACCCGTTAAAAGATAAACTGAGGCATATTGTAAGTTTTAAGAGTTTGAGCAAAAATCAATTTGAATCAGGCAGCATCCAATGTAGCATACAGAAAGGAGCTCTGAGGATCTGTACACAATGAAAGACTTTTATAGCCAGCAGAGGGTGGGAACAAGGAAGTTATACTAGACAAAAAAGCATGTTGGTTATTGCAAGGTATTTTCCTTTAGGAGATGGCAGGGATCTATCAGGCAGCTTACTTAACTAGTGCTGATAAGGCAATTCCTGATTGACTGGTTTAAGATTTCATTTCTGGCAGACCCAAAACTGTAATTAAGTATTGGTTTGGTGACATGGGGCTTAGTATAAGCAACTCCATTTTCATCCTATTGTCTTGTTTTTAACACTTCCACCTTTTGACCAGACTCTCAACCTGAGAGATGTAATAAAAAACACAGGCATAAGCACTACTCCCAGCTACTGCTCTGTAGTTCTCACAGTTTTTGCTCAGTCTCTGTGTGGCATTCAGCAGGTTACAACATCAGGTTCACATTCTTTAAATGGATCATTCTCTTTGTTTCTTTTCCAACATTCTATTTTTAGAGAGGTTATTTGCTTGGCAGTTAGTGGCTACAAACATGCTTTTAAAGCTTTTGAGAGAATACAGTGCACCAGGGAGACTGCTGTTACTATAAGCAAGATAATTCCCAATGTCTGCAGTGCACTTTGGAGCCATGGTCTCTAAGACTCAAACCAATCAGAATCAAATAAGTCAAAGAAAGACCCCATTGAAGGAGTCACTTTCTTAAGGTAACTGGCTTGTTTGTAGCTAATTCGCAGCTTCCTCAGAAGCATCAATCCAAGTGCAGCAAGTGGTGTTGGCCATAGCACAAACAGGTACTTACTCAGCTAAAAGATAATCAAGGGCTAACCTATTATTAAGAACAACTTTGGCCAGGGAGCCTAGGGGGTTTTGTTGTGCAGCTATTGCTTTAGTAGCAGATTCTGCAATATCTTTAAGAGTTAGGGAGAGGTTCCTGATCATAGCATAACCAAAAATTCGGTCCTTGTCCCCGATGCCTAATGAGAATAACAAGGACAAGGTTTTGAGTATAAAGGAAAGAGACATTTATTAATTTGTCAGCAAATGAGGAGGGTAGCAGAATGACATTTTGAAAACTACCATCCTTCTCTCTGAAAAAGGGCAGGTCTATTTAAGGAGAATTTTCAGGGTGGGGATCTACATGACCAAGGCCTTGATGAGCTGGCACTGCTGTTCTTGACATTTCCATGATTCATGGCCATTGTGGTGGTCTGTCTCCGGTCAAGATGTTCTGACTCTTTTTCTGCTGACTGCTTGATCCTACACACCTGTGACTCAAGATAAGCAGGACCAGCAAAACAGAAAAGAACTTATCAGCATAGAAAGCAGAGAGAAACAGCATGTGTACATTACTGGATTTAATGCATGAGTTAAAAGAGGTTAGTTGTTAAATTTTTAACTCTATATTTGACTACAATAGATTTTGTCATCTATGTTCATCAGTGATATTGGCCTGTAATTTTCTTTCTTGTGTGATATCTTTTCTGGTTTTGGTATCAGGGTGATGCTGGCTGGCTTCATAGAATTAGCTCAGAAAAGTTCCTTCATCTACAAATTCTGCAATAGTTTGAAGAGGATAAGTTTTAACTCTTCTGTAAATACTTGGTGGAATTCACCTGTAAAGCCATGTGGTCCTGGACTTTAGTTTGTTGGGAGTTTTTTTACTATTATTATTGCTTCAGTTTCATTACAGATAATTGGTCTGTTCATATTTTCGATATCCTCTTGATTTATGTGCACTTGAAAAGTATGTGTATCCTCCTGCTTTTGCATAGACTGTTCTGTATTTATCTACTAAGGCCATCTGGTCTAATGTGTCATTTAAGGCCAGTGTTTCCTTATTGATTTTCTGTCTGGATGATATGTCTATTGATAGATGTGGGATGTCAAAATGCCCTACTGTTATTGTGTTACTGTAAATTTCTTTATGCCTCCTAATATTTGCTTTATATAATTGGGTTGCCTGTGTTTGGTTCGTATGTATTCATAATTGTCATGTGTTCTTTGGATTGACTCCTTGATCGTTATGTAATGTTCTTTGTCTCTTGTTACAGTCTTTCTTCTAAAGACTTTGTTGTCCAATATAAGTATTGCTACCCTGCCTTTCTTTTCATTTCCATTTGCATGGAATACCTACCTTCTTTCATCCCTCACTTTCAGTCTGTATGTGTCTTTCACTCTGAAGTGAGTCTCTTGTAGGCAGCATGTATGTGGGTTTTGTTTTTGTATCCATTCAGCCACTCTGTGTCTTTTGATTGGAGCATTTAGACCATTCATATTTAAAGTAATTATTGATGTGTATGCACTTATTGACATTTTCTTATTAACTGATTTGGGTTTGTTTTTGTACTTCTTTTTTTGTTCCCTTCCTCTCTTGTTCTCTTCTCTTGTGGTTTGAGGACTATCTTTATTGTTATGTTTGGATTCCTCCCTCTTTTGTGTGTGTGTATCTATTGTAGGTTTTGGTTTACAGCTACCATGAAACATATATAGCAATATACACACGATTAAGTAGGTGATCTCTTAATTTCAAATGCATTTTAACAACCATGCATTTTTACCTTCCTCCCCTCATGATTAATATTTTTGACATATTTTATATCTATTTATTTTGTGTATTCCTTAACTGCATATTATAGATGGTTTTACTACTTTTGTCTTTTAACATTCCTACTAGTGTTTTATTGGTTGATTTACTACCTTTACTGTATACTTGCCTTAACAGATGAGCTTTTTCCTATCATAAATTTCATGTTTCTAGTTGTGACCTTTTCTTCTTCACTTAGAAGAAGTCCCTTTAACATTTCTTGTATAGCTGGTTTGGTGGTGCTGAACTCTTAGCTTTTGCTTTTCTGTAAACCTTCTGATCTCTCCATCAAATCTGAATGAGAGCCTTGCTGGGTAGAGTATTCTTGGTTGTATAATTTTTCCTTCCATCACTTTAAATACATCATGCCACTCCCTTCTAGCCTGTAGAATTTCTGCTGAAAAGTCAGCTGATAGCCTTATGGTAGTTATGGTATGTTATGTGTTGCTTTTCCCTTGCTGATTGTAATATTCTCTCTTTAAGTTTTTCCATGTCCTCTTTCGGTTAATCCTGTATGGGACTTTCTGAGCTTCCTGGACTTGGATGTCTGTTTCTTTCCCAGGTTAGGGAAGTTTTCTGTTATGCTGTTTTCAGATATGTTCTCAGCCCCTTTCTCTCTTTCTTCTCCTTCTGAGAACCCTATAACGCAAATATTAATGTTTGATGTTGTCACGGTAGTCTCTTAAACTGTTCTCGTTTCTTTTCATTCCTTTTTTTTTTTTTTTTCTGTTCAGCCTCAGTGATTTCCACTACTCTCCCTTCCAGCTCACTGATCAGTTCCTCCGTATCATTTACTCTACTGTTGATTCCTTCTAGTGTATTTTTCATTTCAGTTATTGTACTCATCGTCTCTGGTTGTTCTTTAGATTTTTTAACTCCTTATTCTCACAGTTTATCCATTCTTCTCCCAAGTTTTTTGATCATCTTTATGATCATTACCTTGAAGTCTAGGTGGATTACTATCTTCACTTCACTTAGTTCTTGTGGGGTTTCATCTTGTTCCTTAATTTGGAACATGTTCCTCTGTTGCCTCATTTTGCCAAATTTGCTGTTTATATTTCTTTGTATGTGGTAGGTTGTATATATTTCCCAACCTTGGAGAAATGTCTGCATCCCAGCTGCACATTGCCCTCTGGTCACCAGAAATATATACTCTATGGGTGCTCCCCATGTGAGTTGCATGGGTCCTTCTGTTGTAGCAGGCTGATTACTATGGGTAATCAGCCTGCTACAACTATGGGTGGTCTGGTTGGTTGCCAGGCCCAGACTTGTGCAGAGCCTACCATCCACTAGTTGGTGGGGCCGGATCCCAAGGTGGCTGGCTGAGAAACCCTGGAGAGCCATACAGCTAGTTCCAGTTCACTGGTGGGCAGAGTTGGGTTCCAGGAGAGATCCCAAGGCTGCTGCCCACCCACTGGTGGGTATAACCAGGTCTTAGGGCTAGTGCCAGCCCACTGTCAGGCAAAGCTATGTCCTAGGGTCTGCCTGCAGGGCCCAGGTGTCCCAGAGCTTATGTTGGCCTGCTGGTGGATGAGGCTAGGACCCAGCCACTTCTAGGACTGATACTGGCCTGGTGGTGAGCGGGCTAGGTCCTGCCATGGCAGGATGCAAAGTGGCAATTGTTCTGCAGCTGGTGTCTGCCTGCTAGTGGGTGAGGTTTGTCCTGAAGCTAGAGCAGACTCACTGGTGGGTAGAATTGGTGCTGGCCTACTGGTGGGCAGAGCTGAGTCCCAGGGACTCTAGCTGCAGGGCCCTGGGTTGAGGGTGGGTGGTCCCAGCTCTAGTGTCTGCACACTGGTGTTTGAGGCCAGATCCTGGGCCCACTAGTGAGCAGGGATGTGTCCACGGGCACTGTGAGCTCAGGGGGCCTTAGGAGAGCCTGTTTGTTTGTGGGTGGGGCTATGTCCCCCCCCAGTTAGTTGCCTGGCCTGAGGTGTCCCAGTACTGGTGCCTACTGGCTGGTGAGCAAAGGCAAGGCTGGGTCCTGAGGCTAATAAGCTAGAGGGAGGATTCCAAAATGGCACTTGCCAGCACCAGTGTCCAGGTGATACAAGTTCCCACAAATGGCTGCCAGCAGTGTCTATGTTCCCAGAGTGAGCTACAGTTGCCTCCTGCCTCTCCAGGAGACTCTTAAATCAGCAAGTAGGTCTGACCCAGCCTCCTTTCAAATTACTGTTTCTATTCTGGGTCCTGGAATATGAGACTTTGTGTGTGCCCTTTAGAAATGAAGTCTGTTTCCCACTGCCCTCTGGGACCCCCAAAAGTAAGCCCTGCTGGCCGTCAAAGCCAAACATTCTGGGGTCTCATCTCCCTGGCATGTGACCCCTGGGCTGGGAGCCCAATATGGGGCTCAGACCCCTCAATCCTTAGAAAGAACCTCTGTAATTGTCATTTCTCTACTGTTTGTGGGTCACCCACCTTCTGGTAGGGGTCTTGAATACATCATGACTCCCCTACCTGTCTCATTGTGGTTCTTACTATATATCTTTAGGTTAGATCTTTTCTGGTAAGTTCCAGTACTTTTCATTAATAGTTTTTGTGTAAGTAGTTGTAATTGTGGTGTGCCCATGAGAGGAAGTGAGCTCAGGGTTGATCCACTTGGCCATCTTGGGAACTCTCCTAATGATACTGAGCCCAAGCTCACTCTGCTCACCGCACATTATTCTTTGCCCCAACCACTGGGAGACAAGTGGTTGGGGCAAAGAATAATGACTTTCATCAGAAAGCTAACAGACCGAGATAGCAGACTAGTGTCTCAAAGAACCAACTTCCCTCATTCTAAATTCCAGCTCCTTTTATACAGAGGAAGAGGAGGGGGAGAGGCCCACTGGGATGCCAACCAATGGCTGAGCATGACTGCTTACAGCCGCTCGCTAACAGCCACGTGCCTGCCTTACCTCTATCACAATCCCCGACTAGCAATGTCCATTCCACAATCTTGTGAGAAAATGGGCAATGATCTTGTTACCCAACACAAGCCCGTATGCCCAACACACAGCGAGGCCAAACAATACCAAAACATTGGAGTTTGGAACAGAGAAAGGTTTATTGCAGGGCCATGCAAGGAGACAGTGGCTCATGCCTTAAAAAGCCCAAACTCCCCGAAAGCTTTCAGCAAATCCCATTTACAGGAAAGATGAAGGAGGGGCGTGATTAGTTGTGGCAAAATTTTTGGTGCCAGATCCTTTGTTCTTGAGGTCAGGTAATGATGTTCCTGTAAATCTCCACCAAAACAAATGTTATTCTTTGTTCTGACAGGGAAGCGCAAGGTCCTAAGGCCCAACTTTCACCCTCCGAGGTCCAGGTCCTTCCTCATAAGAAGGGGGCCCCGCTCAGGCCAGTTACCCTGTCCCTGAGCATTCATCCAGCACTCAGTCTGGGTCCTCCCGCCAGTGCCCAGGCCCAGATGAAGAGGCAGATCTTAGCTGGCAGTGCCTTCAGGGTCAGGTTCCCAGACCCTACCCAGAAGTCATCACTGAGGGAGCAAGGCACCCAGGATCCAGCTGGCCCTCAGCTCTTCAGGCCACCCAAACATGGGGGTGGGGGGGTATGCCGGGTCCTGCAGACTACAATCCATGCAGACTGCTACTGCCACTAGGTCGCAGAGGCAGGGACAGGGGAGAGGTTAGCATTGCCCCAAGGCCTGGGCCCGGTCAGTGGGTGGCCGTGGCAAGGGCTCTGAAACTCTGCAGGACACAGCCCCCAGCCTTCTCCCCAGGCCCCCCAGCTCACCCACAAGCCAGAGGCTGGGGGGCCTACAGCAGCGGTCCCCAATCTTTTTGGCACCAGGGACTACTTTCGTAGAAGACACTTTTACCACGGACCAGGTTGGGGGAGAGTTCAGACAGTAATGCAAGCAATGGGGAGCGGCAGATGAAGCTTCAATCGCTCGCCTTCTGCTAACCTCCTGCTGAGAGGCCCAGGGCGTGGTAACCCCTGGCCTGGAGGACCCTGGGGAGAAGGCTGCGATCCACCTCTTACCACGCTCTCTGCCACAACAACCACCACCTGGCCGACCGTTGGCCCAGCGGGGCCTCTAACCACCGCGCTAGTGGTCTTGCGCTAACAGTTGACTGGTAACGGTCGTTCAGGTGCATCTGCTAACAGCTGCATGCCACCTTGCTTCTATTACAATTTCTCCCTTTTCTTTGATATTCCTCAATGTTGAGGAGAAAACGTGGGTATGTTTTGGACAGAGCGGTTAATCATAAACTCAGTAGAGGAACTGGGTTTTAGGGGGGCTCGGTTTCAACCTCCAATCATGTTTCATCCTTCACAAATTCTTTCAGGGAATGGGGAGATAATCACTCTAGCTATTTCCTGATGAAAAAGGGGTAGTCCTCCCTTGATTTGGGGAATGGTACCAAGCTGGAAATATTCCCAAGTTCCAAGTACTGGATCCAACTCTTGTGTAAGAAAGATCTCATTCCCAGAGGAATTCAGGAGAATAAGCCTGAAAACCAGTCTAGACCTGGAACTTTGGGGGAGACTTGTTGCCACGTAGCCAGTTGTCCACTTTTATCAAAGTAGGCTTTAACGTCTGACATGGTATTAACATATACATAACAGGAGCTATTGGCCACTACACGTCTCCTTTCTCAGCTAACATCTGATCTAAAACAATTTCATTCTCTAATAATTTAATAGTTATAAGAGAAGACCCAAAGGTCATAAGGTTGCAGCCACCATCAGCCAGCAGACACTGCTTTGAGAATGGCTAGTGGCATCCCAAGGATGACACAGCTCAGAAAATGCAAGTTCTCAGAAATACAGGAATGTGTCTGAAATCACAACCAATATGGCCACCTAGTTTTTACCTTGGATGTCTGAACCACTGTTATTAAATTTTTGAATGTCAAATGTATTCCCCTCCTCAGTGGCTAAGGCTGATGTACAATGCATGTCCAAAAGGCCACAAAACAGGCCGCTCTGGTCAGTAAAGTTTAACACATTATTCACCAGAGACGTATTAATACATCTTTTGTTACCCAAACGTGATTGACTGGAGATGTATCAGTACGTTTTTAGAGAGCGAAACAATTGACATCACTGTGCGAAGTTGTCAGAGCTTAAAATTGATCAAGGGTGGGTTTCTATTGGAGTAAATGCGGTTTATTCAATGTGTTTAAAATTTCTCGTACCCTTAATGCACAGAATAAAATGACTTAAAAGCTATTTTTGTTAGCAGTAGCTAGAGAATGGGTAACTGGCCATTCTCGTGAATGTAGTGGTAGTCTAGGACCTGGTCCTTCTTGTGGCATTTCTAAAAAAGCCCCCCATGAAGACACACTTAGACGAATATAAGGTAAAATAAAAGAACATATTCTAGAAGAAATAATACCCATGGGACTAAAAACAAAAAAACAAAAAAAAACCTGCCTCCAGAAAGTGTAGAGTCTGCTCTTCCAGGGGAAAGCTCAGTGAAACACAGTATATTTGTAATAGATATTCTGTTTCCATGCACAGAGGTGCCTGCTATACTGCCTATCACACTCTAACGAAATAAAAGAATGCTTTAGTAAGACATGTACAAAGTTTCCAATAACTACATTAAATGCAAAACAAGCTGTTGATATTTACTCAAATGCCAATGTTTCAATATTCACTTACATAACAAATTGCCAGCCACAGGTGTTAGTTTCTGCAAAAAACCCACAGTATATAATGTGTTAAGTTAAATCATTTTTCAGCTGAGGTGAAGTGAAGATGGCAGAGTGAGAGGACGTGGAGTTCACATCTCCCCACAACTAGTGCACCTACCAGATGCTTTTGGGGGACCTTGACACTCAGGGGTACTGGAGGAACCCCTGAGCAACTGGGTGGGATGTGTGTGCTGGGCTCCCGGGTCTGGTCCTCCACCCTCCAGAGCCCTCTCTGGCCACGTTGTTCCAAGGGAGGTAGGAAGATGGGAGGGGGGGGGGAAGAGAAGGAGAGGTGGATGGTGGGGTGAAACCTCTGGGATTGGAGGCTCAGGAGAGAATGTGCCTAGCGTTCCCCCCACCCACTTGTGCCCCAGGAAGCCTCCAGGGCTCCTGGGTAAGGTCCTCTGCACTCTGGGGCCCCCTCTGCCACGTGGTTCCTAGGGGTGTAGGAGGAAGGGAGGAGGAAGGGGGGAAGAAGGAAGAGGAAGAGAGGCTGATGGGGCGGGTTCACTCAGGAACCAGAGGATCAGGGGAAGCATAGCTGGTGTTTCCCTCACCCTCTCCCTATGCCCTCTGGGGCCCCCTCTGGCCACGTGGGTCCTAGGGGCGTGAGAGGGAGGGAGGCAGGGAAGCAGAGGAGAGGCGAATGAGGAGGGACCCTCTGGGATCAGAGGATTGGGGGAACACGCCTAGCATTTCCCTCACCCACTCAGGCCCAGGGAACCTCCTGGGGTCCCGGGCCTGGTCCTCTGCCCTCCTAGGCCAGGGGAACTCCGGGGGCCTCCAGCCTCCCTGAGTCTAAGCCCCAACCCCTACCCCCAGGGCCTTTTCTGGCCACATGGGACCTAGCCTAAACCCCGCCTGCTGCCTAAACACCACCCCTGCCTAAGGTCCACCCCCCCCATAGCCAAGGCCTTTTACGGGTTTTTTTTTTTTTTTCCATTTTTTGCTACTGTGGTTCTGTTTTACCTCCTGGTTGTTGTTTCATCTTTATTTTTATTTTTTTCTAACATATCTGTTTGTTTTCTAATCTTATTTTTTACTCTTTCTTATTGTTGTGCTCCTTTTTTGTTTTTATTTTTCATGGCCACCCCACACGGCTTGCAGGATCTTGGTTCTTGGACCTGGGGTCAGGCGAGCTCCTGTGGTCAGAGGTCCGAGTCTGAACCACAGGATGAACAGAGAACCTCAGACCACAGAGAATATTCATCAGAGTGAGGTCTCCCAGAGGTCCTCATCTCGGTATCAAGACCTGGCTCTACCCAACAGCCTACAAACTCCAGTGCTGGAGGCCTCAGGCCAAACAACCCATAAGACAGGAAAACAATCCCACGCATCAAAAAACAAAAAAAATGAAACGACAAAAAAAAATCTTACAGTTGAAGAAACAAGGTAAAAACCAACAAGAACAAATAAATGAAGAGTAAATAGGCAACCTACCTGAAAAATAATTCAGAGTAATGATAGTAAAGATGATTCAGAACATTGGAAATATAATGGAGGCACGGATCGAGAAAATACAAGAAATGTTTAGCAAAGACCTAAAACAACTAAAGAACAAACAAACAGAGATAAACAACACAATAACTGAAATGAAAAATATACTAGAAGAAATCAGTAATAGAATAATGAAGCAAAAGAACGAATAAGTCAGCTGAAAGACAGGATGGTGGAAATAACTGCCAAGGAGCAGAATAAAGACAAAAGAACAAAAAGAACACAAGACAATCTCAGAGACCTCTGGGACAACACTGAACACACCAACATTCGAATTTTAGGGGTCCCAGAAGAAGAAGAGAAAAAGAAAGGGTCGAAAAAATATTTGAAGAGATTATAGTTGAAAACTTCCCTAATGTGGGAAAGGAAATAGCCACCCAAGTCCAGGAAGCAAAGACAGTCCCATACAGGATAAACCCTAGGAGAAACACACCAAGACACATATTAATCAAACTAACAATAAATTAAATTCAAAGAAAAAATATTAAAAGCAGCAAGGGAAAGGCAAAAAAACACTTATAAGGGAATCCCCATAAGGTTATCAGCTGATTTTTCAGCAGAAACTCCGCAGGCCAGAAAGGAGTGGCAGGACATACTTAAAGTGATGAAAGAGAAAAACCTACAACCAAGATTACTCTACCCAGCAAGGATCTCATTCAGATTCGCTGGAGAAATCAAAAGTTTTACAGACAAGCAAAAGCTAAGAGAATTCAGCACCACCAAACCAGCTTTAAAACAAATGCTAAAGAAACTTCGCTAGGCGGGAAACATAAGAGAAGAAAAAGACCCACAGAAACAAACCTAAAATGATTAAGAAAATGGTAATAGGAACATACATATTGACAATTACCTTAAATGTAAATGGATTAAATGCCCTACCAAAACACAAAGACGGGCTGAATGGATACAGAATCGAGACCCATATATATGCTGTCTACGAGAGACCCACTTCAGACTTAGGGACACATACAGACTGAATGCGAGGGATGGAAAAAGATATTCCATGCAAGTGGAAAACACAAGAAAGCTGGAGTAGCAATACTCATATCAGATAAAATAGGCTTTAAAATAAAGACTGTTACAAGAGATAAGGAAGGACACTACATAATGATCAAGGGATCAATCCAAGAAGAAGATTTAACAATTATAAATATTTATGCACCCAACACAGGAGCACCTCAATACGTAAGGCAACTGTTAACAACCATAAAAGGGGAAAGCGACAGTAACACAATAATAGTAGAGGACTTTAACACCCCACATAAACCAATGGACAGATCATCCAAACAGAAAATAAATAAGGAATCATAAACTTTAAATGACACAGTAGAACAGATATTTAATTGATAGTTATAGGACATTCCACCCGAAAGTGGCAGAATACACTTTCTTCTCAAGTGCACATGGAACATTCTCCAGCTTATATCACATCTTGGGTCACAAATCAAGCCTTGGAAAATTTAAGAAAACTGAAATCATATGAAGCATCTGTTCCAACCACAACACTATGAGATTAGAAATCAATTACAGGGAAAAAAACTGTAAAAAACCCACAAATATATGGAGGTTAAACAGTGCACTGCTAAATAACCATGAGATCACTGAAGAAACCAAAGAGGAAATTTTAAAAATACATAAAAACAAATGACAATAAAAACACGAAAACTGAAAATGTACAGGACACAGTAAAAGCAGTTCTAAGAGGGACGCTTATAAGCAATTCAATCTCACCTCAAGAAACAAGAAATATCTCAAATAAAGAATTTAACCTTACACCTAAAGCAACTAGAGAAAGAAGAACAACAAAAAACAAACAAAAAAAACAAACTTAGCAAAAGGAAAGAAATCATAAAGATCAGATCAGAAGTAAATGAAAAAGAAATGAAGGAAACATTACCAAAGATCAATAAATCTAAAAGCTGGTTCATTGAGAAGATAAACAAAATTGATGAACCATTAGACATACTAATCAAGAAAAAAAAGAAGACTCAAATAAATAGAATTAGAAATGAAATAGGACAATTAACAGCTGACACCACAGAAATACAAAGGATCATGAGAGATTACTACAGGCAACTATATGCCAATAAAATGGACAACCTGGAAGAAATGGACAAATTCTGAGAAAAGTACAACCTTCCCAGACTGAACCAGGAAGGAACAGAAAATATGAACACACCAATCACAAGCACTGAAATTGAAACTGTGATTAAAAATCTTCCAACAAACAAAAGCCCAGGACCAGATGGTTTCACAGGCAAACTCTATCAAACATTTAGAGAAGAGCTAACACCTATCCTTCTCACACTCTTCTAAAATAAGGGAGGAACACTTCCAAACTCATTTTCCGAGGCCACCATCACCTTGATACCAAAACCAGACAAAGATGTCACAAAAAAAGAAAACTACAGGCCAATATCACTGATAAACATAGATGCAAAAATCCTCAGCAAAATACTACCAAACAGAATTCAACCACACATTAAAAGGTCCATACACCAAGATCAAGTGGGGTTTATCCCAGGAATGCAAGGATTCTTCAATATATGCAAATCAATCAATGTGATACACCATATTAACAAATTGAAAGATAAAAACCATATGATCATCTCAATAGATGCAGAAAATGCTTTTGACAAAATTCAACACCGATTTATAATTAAAAACTCTCCAGAAAGTAGGCACAGAGGGAACCTACCTCAACATAATAAAGGTCATATATGACAAACCCACAGCCAACATCATTCTCAATGGTGAAAAACTGAAACCATTTCCTCTAAGATCAGGAACAAGACAAGTCTGCCCACTCTCACCACTATTATTCAACATAGTTTTGCAAGTCCTACCCATGGCAATCAGAGAAGAAAAAGAAATAAAAAGAATCCAAATCGGAAAAGAAGAAGTAAAACTGTCACTGTTTGCAGATGACATGACACTATACATAGAGAATCCTAAAGATGCTACCAGAAAACTACTAGAGCTAATCAATGAATTTGCTAAAGTTGCAGGACAGAAAATTAATGCACAGAAACCTCTCACATTCCTTTACACTAACAATGAAAGATCAGAAAGAGAATGTAAAGAAACAATCCCATTTACCTTTGCACCAAAAAGAGTAAAATACCTAGGAATAAACCTATCTAAGGAGGCAAAAGACCTGTACTCCAAAAACTATAAAACACTGATGAAAGACATCAAAGATGACACAAACAGATGGAGAGACATACGACATTCTTGGACTGGAAGAATCAATATTGTGAAAATGACTCTACTACCCAAAGCAATCTACAGATACAGTGCAATCCCTATCAAATTACCAATGGCATTTTTCACAGAATTAGAACAAAAAATTGTACAGTTTGTATGGAAACACAAAAGACCCCGAATAGCCTAAGCAATCTTGAGAAAAAAAAAACGGAGCTGGAGGAATCAAGCTCCCCAACTTCAGAATATATTACAAAGCTACAGTAATCAAGACAGTATGGTGCTGGCACAAAAACAGAAATATAGATTAGTGGAACAGGATAGAAAGCCCAGAGACATAAACCCACACACCTATGGTCACCTAATCTACAACAAAGAAATCAAGAATATACAATGGAAAAAATACAGCCTCTTCAATAAGTGGTGCTGGGAAAACTGGACAGCTACACGTGAAAGAATGAAATTAGAACACTTCCTAACACGATACACAAAAGTAAACTCAAAATGGATTAAAGACCTAAATGTTAAGGCCAGATACTATAAAACTGTTAGAGGTAAACATAGGCAGAATACTCTCTCACATAAATCACAGCAATATCTTTTTTGACCCCCCTCTGAGAGTAATGAAAATAAAAACAAAAATAAGCTAATGGGACCTAATGAAACTTAAAAGTTTTTGCACAGCAAAGGAAACCTAAACATGAAGAAAAGACAACCCTCAGTATGGGAGAAAATATTTGCAAACGAAGCAACAGACAAAGGATTCATCTCCAAAATATACAAACAGCTCATGCAGCTCAATATCAAATAAACAAACAACCCAATCAAAAAATGACCAGCAGACCTAAATAGACACTTCTCCAAAGAAGACATACAGAGGGCCAAGAGGCACATGAAAAGATGCTCAAAACTGCTAATTATTAGAGAAATGCAAATTAAAACTACAATGAGGTATCACCTCACTCTGGTCAGAATGGCCATCATCATAAAATCTACAAACAATAAATGCTGGAGAGTGGAAGTTCCTATGCAGAGCCTTTTTTAAAACTTCCACTTATGGCCAAGATGGTATAAAAGGAATAATGTAATAGGTCAAACAACTGGAAACTACACAAAATCAATGAAAAAAATGACCTTTAGACATTACACACTGGACAATGGCACTGGAAAACAAGGACCTCTGAGAGAAAGGAAAGAAATAGAATTTCTAGGTTATGGTACAGAAGGAAGACATCAGTCACAGCCTGCTGATCTCAGTAACTACAGAAGGCAATGTTGGGAATTCAGGAAAGCCAAAACAATTAGAATTTCTGGCATAAAAAATTTCAGAGGAAAAGGTACAGTGAGAGAAACCCAGAAAGGCCACCTTGAGTAAATTTTACATTCAAAGGAAAAATTCCAACAATGGAGGAAAAAGAACCCAAATGCAATAGGTTGAAA
This sequence comes from Balaenoptera acutorostrata, assembly GCF_949987535.1. NCBI lineage: Eukaryota > Metazoa > Chordata > Mammalia > Artiodactyla > Balaenopteridae > Balaenoptera > Balaenoptera acutorostrata. Next base: position 22,952,365 of record NC_080069.1, on the reverse strand, counting down.
ATTACCCAAGCATACACAGAGACATGAAGTTTAGAAAGAGTGGAAAGATCTTCTAATACATGAGTTATTAGACGTTCTGTTTCCAAAAAGGTATATTGTCCTACTAGTGTGACAAAATTAGCCCTACAGAATGCTCTAGACCTGAAATTATGACAAGTAAACACTGAAGTATTAATTAATTTACTCAAATTAAGTTAAATTACAAGCAAGCACTGAATGGATTGAAATTACAGCCAAGTCATTTACTGAACTCCATAAAAATGCCCCAAAGTATCTAAACAAATATAACAAAGTCTAGCAACCAACAATGTCAAATTCACTATATTCAACAGACTATCAAAAATAACCAAGTATAGAAAGGAGGAAAATATGAGTCATGACCAGCAGACAAGTCAATAAATGGAAAAGAACAAGTAATATCACCTGAGATAAAATTAGCCCCCAAGGATATTAGAACTGCTATAATACACTCCATATGCTAAGGAAGATAGAGAAAAACATGAACATGGTCAGAAAACAAAGTTATTAAGAAATGTCCTAATTTCAAAGTCAAGGCAGGAAAATATACTACCCAGGAAAAAAACACTAAAAGACTCCAAAGCGTTCTGTGATATGGATTAACAATATTTACATTAGAAATTAAAACAGACATAGATCTCTTTAGTAAGACATCTAGGTTCTCATGTGCTTCTGCATTCTATCCATTGTTATCTTCCAGTCATGTATTTACTTGGAAATTTCATTGTTTACATATAAATGGTGAAAAAGGGTAATATCTTAGTGTCTTTGTGAAAAGCTGACCTCAAAGTCACTCTGAAAAGGTCACTGGCCTCCCACGTCAAAGGACTATATGGTCTTAATGCACCTGCCATATTCAGTGCCTCCAGGAATTCCTCATAAATTTCAACAGGCACCTGGCCAACTGAGCACTCTATTACTCTACTAGTTCTTAAGGTGTGCTTCTGGGGTGACACGTGAATTTGCATGTCTAACCAATTCCACGATGATTCACACTCTTTAACACTGGAATATAAGACATTTCTGTTCCCCTTTGATTTATTCTAAACAGCAGCTTTTAAAAAGGAGTCAATGTGCCCAAACACAGGATTTTCAAACTGTTTATGCTTATCTTATAAAATCAGTATGCCATTCACGTTACCAACTTTCTCTGCTAGATAAAGGACCCAAAATTAGTATTAAGTTTCAACTGCCCCCAAATCAAGTGAGGCTCCTCTTCTGTCCCCAAACCAGTTATTTGGAATCCTGAGCAAACTCAAACAGAACTCAGAGCGCTAGTAATAATCCAGAAAAAAATAACATTTTTAGACAAATAAATAAATGAAACCCCTTCCCAGCTGACCTGATCTAAAGAAAAGTTAAAAGAAGTTATGTAGATTTTAAAAAATGATATCAAGTGTAAATTTGAATCTACACAAAGAAATAAAGAGAACTAAAAATAGAAACCATGTAATTAAAACACAAGGTTCTCATTTAAAAAATCAATTAGAGTGTAAATGACATTTTATAAAAAGATAGTAACAGTGTATTATGTAACCACAAGATATGTAAATGACAACACCACAAAGGATGAAACACAAAATGAAAATATTCTGTTGTAATATTCTTACAACAAAGTTGAAGTAACAAGATATTATTTGAAGGTAGACTGTGACAGTTTACACATAGGTATGTAGCAACCACTAGAAAATGAAAACAGATATATGTAACACAAGCCGAAAGTGATTAAAATGGAGTCATTAAAAATAAGCAGTTAATCACAGAGAAGTCAGGGTAAAGGAAAAAAATATAGATAGAAAAAATTAGAAGGTAAATAGCAAGATGGTTTCAAATTCAACCACAAAGATAACCCTAAATATAAATGATATGACCATTTCAACTAAAACACAAAAACTGTCACAGTGAATAAAAAGCAAGACGTAAACATGTTGTTTCATAGAAACTGACTGTGACTATAAAGACACAGATAAGTTACAAATGAAAGAATAGAAAAAAGTATATATCATACTAAGCACACACTCAGCAAATGAAAGTCTGACTGACTATACAGTACCAAACAAAATTCAGAAAAAGAAATCTCACTAGGAACACATAAAAGCACTGCAAAATGCTAAAAGGGACAATTCATTAAGAGGATGTAACAATCATAAAAGGTTTAACGCTTGAAAACAGAGCTTCAAAATGCATAAAGCGAATTCTATTAAAAAGGACAGAAGTTAACAGACAAATGAATTATACTTGGATACACTCCTTTCTCAATATTTAATAGAACAAGTAGATAAGATATTAAAAGGATACAGGGGACTTCCCTGGTGCAGTGGTTAAGAATCCACCTGCCAATGCACGGTACAAGGGTTTGATCCTTGGTCTGGGAAGATCGCACATGCTGCAGAGCAATGAAGCCCGTGAGCCACAACTACTAAGCCTGTGCTCTAGAGCCAGTGAGCCACAACTACTGAAGCTGGCATGCTTAGAGCCCGTGCTCTGCAGCAAGAGAAGCCACTGTGATGAGAAGCCCACACATCACAACAGAGTAGCCCCCACTCTCCACAACTAAAGAAAGCCCACACAGCAAAGAAGACCCAATGCAGCCAAATAAATAAATAAATAAATAAACAAATCTTTAAAAAAAAAAAAAGATACAGAAGCCTTGAACAATACGATCAGCCCACTGGAACTAATTCCGATCTAGAAAATGTATTATTTTCAGTCACATATGGAACATTCCCCAGGAACATATGCGAGACCCTAACACAAGTTACAATACATAAGACTGAACCATGCATGAAATATTGTCCAAAGTAACACACAAAGAAAGAAGTAAATAAAAAATTATAAGAGTAAGAAATTATAAAATGCACAAATATTTGGAAAGTAAACAAATTCTATGAAACCAATGAATCAAGAAGTCACAGACTCAAACAGGCCCTGAACCAAGATGGCAGAGTAGAAGGACATGCTCTCACTCTCTCGTGAGAACACCAGAATCACACCTAGCTGCTGGACAATCATCAACAGGAAGACACTGGAATTCACCAAAAAAGATACCCCACATCCAAAGACAAAGGAGAGGCCACAATGAGGTGGCAGGAGGGGCGCAATCACAGTAAAATCAAATCCCATAACTGGTGGGTGGGTGATTCACAGACTGGAGAACGCTTATACCAAAAAGTCCACCCACTGGAGTGAAGGTTCTGAGCTCCAAGTCAGGCTTTGCAACCTGGGAGTCCGGCAATGGGAGGAGGAATTCCTAGAGAATCAGACTTTGAAGGCTAGTGAGATTTGATTGCAGGACTTCGACAGGACTGCGAGAAACAGAGACTCCACTCTTGGAGGGCACACACAAAGCAGTGTGCTCATCAGGACCCAGGGGAACGAGCAGTAACCCCAGGGGAGACTGAACCAGACCTACCTGCTAGTGTTGGAGGGTGTCCTGCAGAGGCAGGGGGTGGCTGTGGCTCACCGTGGGGACAAGGGCACTGGCAGCAGAAGTTCTGGGAAGTACTCCTTGGCGTGAGCCCTCCCAGAGTCTGTCATTAGCCCCACCAAAGAGCCCAGGTAGGCTCCAGTGTTGGGTTGCCTCAGGCCAAACAACCAACAGGGAGGGAACCCAGCCCCACTCATCAGCACTCAAGCGGATTAAAGTTTTACTGAGCTCTGCCCACCAGAGCAAGAGTCAGCTCTACCCACCACCAGTCCCTCCCATCAGGAAACTTGCACAAGCCTCTTAGATAGCCTCATCCACCAGAGGACACACAGGAGAAGCAAGAAGAACTACAATCCTGCAGCCTGTGGAACAAAAACCACAATCATAGAAAGACAGACAAGATGAAAAGACAGAGGGCTATATATTAGATGAAGGAACAAGATAAAACCCCAGAAAAACAACTAAATGAAGTGGAGATAGGCAACCTTCCAGAAAGAGAATTCAGAACAATGATAGTGAAGATGATCCAGGACCTCGGAAAAACAATGGCAGCAAAGATAGAGAAGATGCAAGAAATGTTTAACAAAGACCTAGAAGAAATAAACAAACAAACAGACATGAACAATGCAATAACTGAAATGAAAACTGCACTAGAAGGAATCAGTAGCAGAATAAGTGAGGCTGAAGAACGGATAAGTGACCTGGAAGACAGAATGGTGGAATTCACTGCTGCGGCACAGAATAAAGAAGAAAGAAAGAAAAGAAATGAAGACAGCCGAAGAGACCTCTGGGACAAGGTTAAACGCAACAACATTTGCATTATAGGGGTCCCAGAAGGAGAGGAGAGAGAGAAAGGACCAGAGAAAAATATTTGAAGAGATTATAGTCGAAAACTTCCCTAACATGGGAAAGGAACTAGCCATCCAAGTCCAGGAAGCGCAGAGTCCCATACAAAATAAACTTAAGGAGAAAACGCCGAGACACATAGTAAGCAAAGTGGCAAAAATTAAAGACAAAGAAAAATTATTGAAAGAAGCAAGGGAAAAACGACAAATAACATACAAGGGAACTCGCATAAGGTGAACAGCTGATTTCTCAGCAGAAATTCTACAAGCCAGAAGGGAGTGGCATGATATACTTAAAGTGATGAAAGGGAAGAACCTACAACCAAGATTACTCTACCCAGCAAGGATCTCATTCAGATTCAATGGAGAAATCAAAAGCTTTACAAACAAGCAAAAGCTAAGAGAATTCAGTACTACCAAACCAGCTCTACAATAAATGCTAAAGGAACTTCTGCAAGTGGGAAACACAAGAGAAGAAAAGGACCTACAAAACCAAACTCAAAACAATTAGGAAAATGGTCATAGGAACATACATATCGATAATTACCTTAAACGTGAATCGGTTAAATGCTCCAACCAAAAGATACAGGCTTGCTGAATGGATACAAAAACAAGACCTATATATATGCTGTCTACAAGAGACCCACTTCAGACCTAGGGACACATACAGACTGAAAGTGAGGGGATGGAAAAAGATATTCCATGCAAATGGAAATCAAAAGAAAGCTGGAGTAGCAATACTCATATAACATAAAATAGACTTTAAAGAATGTTACAAGAGACAAGGAAGGACACTGCATAATGATCAAGGGATCAATCCAAGAAGAAGATATAACAATTATAAATATATATGCACCCAAGATAGGAGCACCTCAATACATAAGGCAACTGCTAACAGCTATAAAAGGGGAAATCACCAGTAACACAATAACAGTGGGGGACTTTAACAGCTCACTTACACCAATGGACAGATGATCCAAAGTGAAAAAAAAATAAGGAAACAGAAGTTCTAAATGACACAATAGACCAGACAGATTTAATTGATATTTATAGGACATTCCATCCCAAAACAGAATATTACACTTTCTTCTCAAGTGTGCACAGAACATTCTCCAGGATAGATCACATCTGGGGTCACAAATCAAGCCTCAGTGAATTTAAGAAAATTGAAATCATATCAAGCATCTTTTCTGACCACAACACTATGAAATTAGAAATGAATTACAGGGAAAAAATGTAAAAAACACAAACGCATGGAGGCTAAACAATACGATACTAAATAACCAAGAGATTACTGAAGAAATCAAAGAGGAAATTAAAAAATACCAAGAGACAAATGACAATGAAAACATGACGATCCAAAGCCTATGGGATGAAGCAAAAGCAGTTCTAAGAGGGAAGTTTATAGCTATACAAGCCTACCTCAAGAAACAAGAAAAATCTCAAATAAAAAAACAAACCTTACACCTAAAGGAACTAGATAAAGAAGAACAAACAAAACCCAAAGTTAGCAGAAGGAAAGAAATCATAAAGATCAGAGCAGAAATAAATGAAATAGAAACAAAGAAAACAATAGCAAAGATCAATAAAACTAAAAGCTGGTTCTTTGAGAAGATAAACAAAACTGATAAACCATTAGCCAGATTCACCAAGAAAAAGAGGGAGAGGACACAAATCAATAAAATTAGAAATGAAAAAGGAGAAGTTACAACAGACACTGCAGAAATACAAAGCATCCTGAGAGACTACTACAAGCAACTCTATACCAATAAAATGGACAACCTGGAAGAAATGGACAAATTCTTAGAAAGGTATAACCTTCCAAGACTGAACCAGGAAGAAATAGAAAATATGAACAGACCAATCAAAAGTAACAAAATTGGAACTGTGATTAAAAATCTTACAACAAACAAAAGTCCAGGACCAGGTGGCTTCACAGGTGAATTCTATCAAATATTTAGAGAAGAGCTAACACCTATCCTTCTCAAACTCTTCCAAAAAAGTGCAAGGAAGGAACACTCCCGAACTCATTCTATGAGGCCACTATCACCCTGATACCAAAACCAGACAAAGATACTGCAAAAAAAGAAAATTACAGACCAATAACACTGACGAATATAGATGCAAAAATCCTCAACAAAATACTAGCAAACAGAATCCAACAACACATTAAAAGGATCATACACCGTGAGCGAGTGGGATTTATCCCAGGAATGCAAGAATTCTTCAATATACGCAAAACAATCAATGTGATACACCATATTGACAAATTGAAGAATAAAAACCACATGATCATCTCAATAGATGCAGAAAAAGCTTTTGACAAAAGTCAACACCCATTTATGATAAAAACTCTCCAGCAAGTGGGCATAGAGGGAACCTACCTCAACATAATAAAGGCCATATATGACAAACCCACAGCAAACATCATTCTCAATGGTAAAAAACTGAAAGCATTTCCTTTAAGATCAGGAACGAGACAAGGATGTCCACTCTCACCACTATTATTCAACATAGTCTTGGAAGTCCTAGCCATGGCAATCAGAGAAGAAAAAGAAATAAAAGAATCCAAATTTGAAAAGAAGAAGTAAAACTGTCACTGTTTGCAGATGACATGATACTATACATAGAGAAACCTAAAGATGCCACCAGAAAACTCCTAGAGGTAATCAATGAATTTGGTAAGGTTGCAGGATACAAAATTAATGCACAGAAACCTCTAGCATTCCTATACACTAATGATGAAAAATCTAAAAGAGAAATTAAGGAAACACTCCCATTTACCACTGCAACAAAAAGAATAAAATACCTAGGTATAAAACTACCGAGGGAGACAAAAGACCTGTATGCAGAAAACTGTAAGACACGGATGAAACAAATTAAAGATGATACCAACAGATGGAGAGATATACCATGTTCTTGGATTGGAAGAAGCAATATTGTGAAAATGACTATACTACCCAAAGCAATCTACAGATACAGTGCAATCCCTATCAAATTACCAATGGCATTTTTTACAGAACTAGAACAAAAAATCTTAAAATTTGTATGGAGACACAAAAGACCCTGAATAGCCAAAGCAGTCTTGAAGGAAAGAAATGGAGCTGGAGGAATCAGACTCCCTGACATCAGACTATACTACAAAGCTACAGTAATCAAGACAATATGGTACTGGCATAAAAAAAGAAACGCAGATCAATGGAACAAGATAGAAAGCCCAGAGATAAACCCACACACCTATGGTCAACTAATCTATGACAAAGGAGGCAAGGATATACAATGGAGCAAAGACAATCTCTTCAATAAGTGGTGCTGGGAAGACTGGACAGCTACATGTAAAAGAATGAAATTAGAACACTCCCTAACACCATACACAAAAAGAAACTCAAAATGGATTAGAGACCTATATGTAAAACCGGACACTATAAAACTCTTAGAGAAAAACACAGGAAGAACACTCTTTGACATAAATCACAGCAAGATCTTTTTTGATCCATCTCCTAGAGTAATGGAAATAAAAACAAAATTAAACAAATGGGACCTAATGAAACTTCAAAGCTTTTGCACAGCAAAGGAAACCATAAACAAGATGAAAAGACAACCCTCAGAATGGGAGAAAATATTTGCAAAGGAATCAACAGACAAAGGATTAATCTCCAAAATATATAAACAGCTCATGCAGCTCAATATTAAGAAAACAAACAACCCAATCCAAAAATAGGCAGAAGACCTAATTAGACATTTCTCCAAAGAAGACATACAGATGGCCAATAAGCACATGAAAAGCTGCTCAACATCATTCATTATTAGAGAAATGCAAATCAAAACTACAATGAGGTATCACCTCACACCAGCTGGAATGGGCATCATCAGAAAATCTACAAACAACAAATGCTGGAGAGGGTGTGGAGAAAAGGGAACCCTCTTGCACTGTTGGTGGGAATGTAAATTGATACAGCCACTATGGAGAACAGTATGGAGGTTCCTTAAAAACTAAAAATAGAATTACCATATGATCCAGCAATCCCACTCCTGGGCATATACCCAGAGAAAACCATAATCCAAAAAGACACATGCACCCGAATGTTCATTGCAGCACTATTTACAATAGCCAGGTCATGGAAGCAACCTAAATGTCCATCGACAGACAAATGCATAAAGAAGATATGGTACATATATACAATGGAATATTACTCAGCCAGAAAAAGGAACGAAATTGGGTCATTTGTTGAGACGTGTATGGATCTAGAGACTGTCATACAGAGTGAAGTAAGTCAGAAAGAGAAAAACAAATAACGTATATTAATGCATATATGTGGAACCTAGAAAAGTGCTACAGATGAACTGGTTTGCAGGGCAGAAATTGAGACACAGATGTAGAGAACAAACGTATGGACACCAAGGGGGGAAAGCAGCGGGGGTGTTGGGGCGGTGGTGTGATGAATTGGGTGATTGGGATTGACATGTATACACTGATGTGTATAAAATTGATGACTATTAAGAATCTGCTGTATGAAAAAATAAATAAAATAAAATTTTTCTTAAAAATGACACACACACACACATAAAAGGAAGTCACAGGATGGGAGTTCCTTGGCAGTCCAGTGGTTAAGAACCCGCCTTACAATGCAGGGGATGCGAGTTTGATCCCTGGTCGGGGAACTAAGATACCACATGCCATGGGACAACTATGCCCACACACCTCAACTACTGAGCCCACGCACCACAACTAGAGAGAAGCCCACACACCACACGAAAGATTCTGCATGCCGCAACTAAGACCTGAGGCAGCCAAAAATAATAAATAAATAAATATTAAAAAAAAAAAGTCACAGGACACTTAAAAAAGTATCTTGGACTAAATGAAAATAGAAACACAACATCAAAATCTGTGTGTGCAGGGACATCCCTGGCTGTCCAGTGATTAAGACTCCGAGCTTCCACTGCAGGGGGTGCAGGTTCAATCCCTGGTCAGGAAAGTAAGATCCCACATGCTGCATGGTACGGCCAAAAAAAAAAAAAATTGTGTGATGCAGCTAAAGCAGTTTTCAAAGGAAAATACAGAGCCTTACGCCTACATTGAAAAAGAAAAACAAAGCCTCAATTCATGAGCTTAAATTTTATCATAAAAAAGCAAGAAAAGGAAGGGCAAGTTAAACCAGAGTACAGAAAATCCTAAGGAATCCAAAAACTAAATAAATAAAGCTAATAACCATGTTAACCAAGGTTGCAGAATACAAGATAAATATGTAAAAATCAGTCGTATTTCTATACACTAGCAATGAACAAGCCGAAAATGAAATAAAGAAAACAATTCCACTTCCAATAGCATCAAACAGAATAAAATACTTAGAATAAATCCAACAAAAGTATAAAACTTACCCACTTAAAGCAACAAAGTGTCATTGAAGTAAATTTTCAAAGACCTAAATATGTCAGTCCCAAACTCCCTATACACACTGCTATATTAAAAATGGATAACCAACAAGGACCTATTCTACAGCACAGAACTCTGCTCAATATTATGTAACAACCTAAATGGGAAAAGATTTTGAAAAAGAATAGATACATGTATAAGTATAACTGAATCACTTTGCTGTACACCTGACACTAACACAACATTGTTAATCAACTGTACTCCAGTATAAAATAAAAAGTTCAAATAAAAACAAATATAAAGTTCACATTTTCATATGTTTATAGAAATACACAACAATAAAGTGGCAGTTATGATAGTAAAATATAAAAAAATTTAAAATAAAAGACCTAAATAAATGGAAAGACACATACCTCATATTCAAGGATCAGAAAAGTTAGTATTGTCAAGATGGCAATACTCCAGAAATCGAGCTACAGATTCAACCCAACCCCTATCAAAATCACGGCTCTATTCTTTTACAGAAATTGACAAACTAATCTTAAAATTCATATGGAAATGTGAGTTACCCAGGATAGCTAAAATAATCTTGATAAAGAAAAGTTAGAGGGCTCTCACCTTTCAATTTCGATTACTCTATGTTTACAGAAAACACTCCTGTTTTTCCCCTGTATTACTGTAACACTCTAGTCACAGAATACTTCTGTATCTCAATACTACTTCACTGCTGGTCACTGAATGTGTAGAGGTTTTTCACATTACCAAACAATTCTGCAACACCAGCAGGGTGTCCTACAATTCAATTCAGGCCTGACTCTACCTACCTGGACTCCGCAACAGATCTTACCAGTTAGAAGTTCAGCTCAACAGGACTGCCCCTCCTTACACTTCAGATGCCAATTACAGGTCCAGATTGCCACCTGTGCTTGTGACCAACTTGCTATAAATGGGACAGCCTCATCCTCAGGTTCAGTTAATTTGCTAGAATGGCTCACAGAACTCAGGAAAATAGTTTACTTACTAGATTGCCAGGTTTATTACAAAGTATACAACTCAGAAATAGCCAGAGGAAAAAGCTGCAAAGAGCAGTCTTCTATGCCCTCTCCAGGAGCATAACCCTCCCAGCACCTCCACGTGTTCACCAACATCAAATCTGTCCAAAGCTCTCCATAGTTCAGAGATTTTTATGGAGGCTTCATTATGTAGGAATAATTGCTATTAGTGATTAAGTGAACCTCCAGCTCCCCCCCACCTCCCTAGAGGTCAAGGGGTGTGCCTTCAAGTCACAACCCTCTAATGACTTAATTGGTATCCCTGGCAACAAGCCTACATCCTCAGGGGGGGTTCCAAAGGTCTCCTCATTAACATGAATTCAAGCATGGTTGAAGTGGCTTGTTATGAATAACAAAAGACAACTTAATCTCTCTTATTACTTAGGAATTTGCAAGGGTTTTAGGAACTCTGTGCCAGGAACAGGGATGAAGACCAAATATGTCTTTCTTATAAATCACAATATCATACTATGCTACTAAGGTATAAGAACAGACATCATAAGAATAAAAAAACCTTAAAAGTACAATGGAATACAATTGAGAGGCCAGAAATAAACCCTTACATTTATGGACAATTGAATTTCAACAAGGGTGCCACAATTCAATCAGAAAAATAATACTCTTTTCAATAAATGGTTTTGGAACACCTGAATATTCACATGCAAAAGAATGAAGTTGTACCTCTGTCTCACACCATCTATAAAAATTAACTCAAAATGAGTAACAGACCTAAATGGAAAGACTAAAATTGTAAAAAATGTAGGGAAAAAAGAGGAATAAATATTTTTGATTTCTGGTTAGGCAAAGTTTTCTTAGATTTGACAAAAACAAACAAAAGAAAAATAGACCAACTGGATATTATCAAAATAAAAAATTTCTGTGCTTCAAAGAACTCCATGAAGAAAGTGAAAGCAACCCACAAAATGGGAGAAAATATTTACAAAAATTTAACTGATAAAGAGGCTTGTACCCAAATCATATAAGAAATCTTACAAGTCAACAACGAAATGACAAATAACCCAATTTATTAACGGAGAATGAATGTGAACAGACATTTCTCCAAGGAATATATACAAACAGCCAATAAAAAATTAGAACACGAAAAGATGCTCAACATTAGGGAGATGCAAATCATGACCATAATAAAATCCCACTTCACATTCACCAGGAGGGCTTTTCAAAAAAAGACAGACAATAACAATGACTAATGGTAGTTGTGGGAAAACTGTAACCCTCATTCATTGCTGATGGGGTGGTAAAATAGTTCCACTGCCTTGGAAAATTGTTCTGGCAGTTTCTAAATTTGTTGAACAGTTACCTTATCGCCCAGTAATTCCATTCTAAGTATATACAAAGTAGATTGGAAAACTGGGTACACACAAAAATGTTTACACAACTGCTCATAACAGTCAAAACAGCCATAACAGTCAAAACAGAAACAACAAATGTCTATCAACTGATAAACTGATAAACAAAATGTGATATATCCATACAACTAAATATTAGCTTGGCCAGAAACTGAACTGGATTACTGATGCGTATTACAACAGTGATGAACCTTAAAAAGGTCATGCTAAATGAAAGAAGCCATTCACCAAAGGGTACATATTTTGTGATTCCATTTATAGGAAACCTCCAAAATAAGCAAATCTCTAAAGACACGGAGTAGATTAGTAGTTCCTAGGAGCTTGGGAGCAGGAATGGAGAGTGACTACTAAAGAGTACAGGGTTTCTTTTGAGGGTGATGAAATTATTCTAAAATTAAATAGTGGTGATAATTCCACATCTCTGTGAACATAGTTTAAAAAAAGCACTGCACTGCACAAATTAAAAGGGTGAATTTTTGGTACAAGAATTGTACCTCAATAAAATTGTTATTTAAAAAAAAAAATTCTGACAAAGTAAACTTCAGGTCCACATTGTTTCTGTAGTGAATTCTAGAGTGAATTTTTAAGGAAGAAATGACACTAATTTTATAGCACTAGGAATAGGAGGAAAAGAAAAGATCTGACAATGAGAAGCTATTTAAGGCATATGACTAACATCATACTTAGCAGTGAATAAATGAATTCTTTCACATTAAATCCCAGCCTGACTGAAAAAGAAATTAAAGTGCACAGAGATAGAAAGAGATAAAAAAATATGCTTATTTACAAATCACACTATTTAGTATGTAAAATCAAAACCAAAAAACTAGAACCCATTAGCAAGTAGCATCCATACAAGAATTCAAGAGTAAGTTACCATTCTAAAATCCATTTCAGCTACCTCGAAAATTTGCAGATTAAAGAAAATAAGCTATACCTTTACTACAATACATACAAAAAGGTATTCAATATAACTCAAGAGTGTACATTCCTGACTCAAGTAAAATCTTAGCAAACTAATCATAAAAGGAAAATAACTTACATTGATAAAGAATGTATAAAACAGGCTGAGAGCAATCTGAAATCAAGAGTTAAATCCATCACACCACAAAGTGGGAAATGAATAGAGAGCTGACCTCAGATATGTTCATCTTCTGTAGCGTTTAGGAAGGTGCAGAGGACTGAAGATTCAGCTGGGGGGACAGAAAAAGGACACTGTCAGGACACCTGGCCTGCTTTACAGTTCCTACATTCATTCACCTCCCAATCACATCAGCAGCCCAGCTGAGAAGCAGCCTCCCTACAGCATCCCTTCAGCCCTTGAAATGGCAAGGGAAAGATCCTGTGGAAACACCATCTGTCCATCTACCAGTTTGAAATGATCACGGGGCTTAAACCTACCACTCTCATTTGGTAAAAATAATTTTGTCTATTGATTTAAATTGATTTAATTAAATACAAACAAAAATGGAAAAACAGATGATTGAAGTACAGCAAAGGATGACACTACTTCATTAAAATTAACAGTAAAAAAAAGAGACACAGGCTGCATCCTTTATCTATTTTCCTAGCAAAACTGTTTACCCCTTGAGTTAGAGAATCCACAGACTGCCCAATAAAAAGGATGCGGTGCTTTATGGCAAAGTGTTAAAAATTACTACTTTCTAGTGGGCTGAAGTTTCTCAAAAGGGACTCTTGATAAGTTTCTTTTGATTGACTGAACAGTATGAACGACTGTTCGACTCCTGGCTCTGTCACAATCCGGTTAAGCCTGGAGAAGTCACCGGCCCTCTCAAACTCAGGACCACCTCACCAACCTGAGACTCAGATTTGCTTTTTGCTTAACGTGTGTCTAATGCAGATGCTCATACCGTTATCACGAGATAATTGGGAGGCTTATGTAAACCACCCAATGAAAAGAACAAAGTGCCTTCTAAATAACAACATTATCACTTTTTCGACGGTTAGTACCTGGCACTTGGCTCTTTTTCCAAACGACCCATACAGATTTCTCAGAACAACGCCATGAAGCAGGCATTATTCATAGCCTCCTTTGCAGACCTGACTCGCCCCCAGGTTACTTCTCCCGCCCACAGTACAGGTGACACAGCTGTAACTGACCGGGTCTCTCCCGCTCCAGAGCAGGGCTGCCCAGCACACCCTCCGCCCGCGCTTTCTGGCCCGCTCACGGCCAGCGTGACCACCGCGCTTTCCCTCCCACTGTCCGCCCCGGCGTCCCCCCGTCAGATGCGGGCGGGGCCGGGCATTCCGTCCCCACACGCACCGTCCCCTCTCCTAACGGGTCTCAGCTCCACCGGCCCCCGAGACCACAAGGCCCGAACCGGGATCGCCCCACCCACCTTCCCAGGGCGGAGGTCCAGGCCAGACCCGGGCACTGCAGTCCCGCCTGGGCCAGAGGACGGCCCAAGACGTCCCGCGACGTCCCGCTTCTGCCCCCGCCACAAGAACGCCGCTCTCAGCGAAGCTTCAGGCCACGCAAGCCCTGCACCTGCCACGACCAAAGCTCCAGGTTCTTCTCACCTCGAGGCGCATGAAAGCGGAAGGGGTGAGGCGGTCCCTACGTTGCACATGCGCAGAGGAAGCCGCTAAAGACCAGGAAGACAGTAAGAGGGAGAAAGACTACATTTCCCTTGGCCCCCTGCACCCTGGGTTGACTGTGAACCAAGCAATCAATTTAGTACTTCAGAGTAGAAATACGGGGGGAAATGCTTATCCCAGGGTCCTGGGTGCCCTGAGACCCCTGATTGGGTGTGTGTCTGAGGCAGGAGATAGAGGGGCCCCAAGCCAGGCATTCACAACTAACCTCCCGTTTACATTTCATGGGGCAGGAAAAAGTGGGCTTCCGACACTTACAACTTAGTCTCCTGTTTACATTTGCTGAGACAGGAGATAGATGGGCTTCAGTTTAGACATTTAAAATCAGCCTCCTGTTTGCTCTCTGAAATGGAAGTAACTGCAGAAACAGGGTAAATACCCAGGCTTTGTCTCCCGTGAACACCTTAAGATAACAGTCATGGCAGGAATAGAGAGGGGCTAACCCTTGTTTGAGTCAAGGATCAAGAGGTCATATATTTCCCATCCTTGGGGCAAGGGAGACACTGCACATGTGCAGAAAGGTTCCTTGGGGGTCAAAAAGGAGGGCACACCACCCCAGAATGTGTGATGCTAAGGCCGTCGCATAGGCCTCTGGGCTGAAATCCATCTTGGAAAAAAGTTGCACAGGCATATTGGGGAGGGTCCTAGGGCAGGTCAGGTGTAGAAGAAGAAACCAGATAATTGGCCAAAGGTACACAAAGACCCAGAAGAACTGCCCTGTATAAATGATTTAACCACCTTTTTACTGCGCTTCTCCTCATTAGGGGGGACGCCCACACCCTCTCTATCCAGATGTGCATCTCTGCCTTGCTTCTGTCTTAACTAAACAAACTGTTTCTCTGTGTGCTATGTCTCTAATAATAAACTTTGTACCTGTTTTTACAGTTTTTGCCTCCGTGAGCAATGCATTTTTCACTGGGGGCAAGAGCCGGGGGTGTGGTGGCTAGGATTCCTGGTTTTCATCCAGGCTGCCCAGGTTCAATTCCTGGGCAGGGAATTAAGATCTCACTTCATGCCACCACTCACTGCTGCCTCTCCAAGATCATGTCCACACTGTGGCTCTTAGGCCATCTGTATACCTGGGTCCCAGGGCAAAACTAGGAAAGCTCGTAGCTGAAATCATATTCTCCAAATTGCTAGATCCTGATAGTCCCGAGAAAATATCCTCCTAATGGAATAGAATTTTCCGTCTCTGCATTAATTAACCTACTTGGCATCAAGGGGGCATCCTTTGTGAAGGACAAATAGCATATTTTCTCAAGAGTGAGTTCACTGGTTTAGTCATAATGGAACAGACTTCTTTTTTCATTTATTGCAATTTTCAAACCAAGCAGGATGCTGCAGGGCCTTTCTGGATACAAAAGCCTTTCCCTGTCCTCTGCTTCTTTGGAGGAAAAAGGTTTCAGCTCCTAGACTGTTGTCGCTGAGTTGCAAAGGACAGATTCAGACAGTTACTAATAAGGAAGAAGAGAAAATACAGAAACAAAGGAGGGGCAGTCAAAAACAATAGGGTAGCTATAAAACGGGGACCTGTTTCCTCCTCAAGGGATATACATAGCAATATCTATGTATGTGTCTTGTTATGCATAACAATATGTGCAGGATCTAAAACTCCCACTCTGCTGGAGGATGGTAACTTCAGATTGAGTACAATATTCCTAAACACCACCCAGTCACCTCATTACCAACAAAAGTCACACATCCTATAGGCTTCGCCCCAAATTTTTACTATAAAAACTCTTCCACAAAAATCATCCAGGAGTTCAGGTCTTTTGAGCACGAGCCACCAGTTCTCCTTGCTTGGTCTTTGCAATAAATCTTTACCTGCTCCAAACTTCGACGATTTTGTTTGTTTGGCCTCACTGTGCATCAGGTACATAAACTGGCATTTGGCAATCATTTCCTATGTAAAAATCCATGAACTCCTAACGTTAAAGGTAAATATGAAAGTATAATGAACTGACAGCCATACCATGTTTGTTTTATGCAAACCAGATGGCCCTCCTCATGACATAGGCCTAGCAAAATACTCAATATTGTTTGCAAATTTTTTGTTCATACACCTCCAATTCTGACCTGAGCAAGGCTGTTGAAAAATCATTATTCCTTCAACACTTGATGGAATATTTTCTGTGTTCTTTATTGTATATAAATATATTTCAACATTTTGTTTTAAATTATACAAAAACACAGGGTCAGTTTAATCAAAAGCATAGTGCTTGATGGGATTATTGGAGGAAATTTCCACTCTGCATCTCCTTCCCAAATGGAACCAATGTTCATTAGCCTCAACTTTATTCAGTGCAGTCCACTACACAAATACATTTTTCAAATAGGAGCTTTTCTTTTTTCCACTTATTTACAACTCATTTTGACTCAATTAAAGTGTAGTCATATTATCAAGTCAAATTATTTAAAACTACATAGTTGGGCTGCAACACAGAGGCTTGAAAGAATGAAAAAAGAGCCCAAAATCAGCGACAGAGACATCAACGATTTAATGGATGGAGGATCTTACATGTCTGAAGTGTGGTCCTTGAGTGACATCCCACCCTGTGCAGCAGACCACAGGAAGGACATGGCAGTAGTCTTCCCTAGCAGGGGTTGGGGGGAAGATACCAGTTATAGGGGGAATTGACCTCAGATTGGTTCATCAGTTACCAGGGAAACCAACAGAGCTACATGATTCTCACCGTCCCTTTGATAAGCTATCAGCGTGGCGATGTTCTGCTCTAAAGCTAGAACAGTCATTGGCTGGGGCATGGGGCAAGTATGCAGGAAGGTTACTCTTCTGAGTAGGGTGTAGGTGAAGCAAGCACTGGTCAAGCAGGAGATGTACAAAGAGCAAGAGAACAGGCATTTTGAGTGGCCTGACCATACATACATCATACTTTTTCTTGGCTGCATGATATTTTATTGGAGGGGTATATGATTTACTTAATAAAAACCTTTTACATGGATGTTTAGTTTGTTTCCAAATTTCATTATTGTAAATATGCAGTAAATATTTGTGTCTATACTTCTTTGCATATTTGCATTATTTCTGCAATACAAATTCCAAAATATACAATTGCTAAATTAAAATAGATACGTAAAAGTTGGTAGATGTTAACAATAGGCCATCAAAGAAGCTATGCTAATTTATACTCCCACTAGGATTTGTGAAAGAAAAAGCCTTTCTGACACTTAGTAAAACAGTAAGACTTTTTTCAAGAAAATTACAACAGGGCAGAGAGATCAGACTTAACTCCAAATACAGCAAAGAAAGCTGGGGACTTATAGCTGATGAGCAAAGTGAGGGAATATGTGGATGGAAAATGACTAGAAGGAGACTTCAAAAGTAAAGGGATTCTTACTAACCTGACCTAACGAGATTCTTGCTAAAGAGAGGCCAAGTGCTTAGATGTCAAAGGTGAGGGATGAGGCTCAAGGATGAAGATTCTATCTAAACTGACTTAGCAGGATTCTTGCTAAAACTGGACTGTGTACACCTGTCAAGGATGGGATGGATATGGAATGCTAAGGTCAAGGCTTAGTCTAAAAGAGGGTTTAGAGGAACCTGACTGAAGTTTGGTCAAGAAGGGCATTTGGGTCACATTACATGAGAGTTCCACTCCCCTCATCCCTATTCCAATACAGGATTTCACTGTTCTTTGATAAATAGTTATTACAGAGGCTAATCGAATAGATGATTTACATCTACATATTTCCATTGGGCATTTTCTTACTGTATGTGTGAGAGTTACAAGTTCCAAATTTTTTATACAAATAGGTTCTGAGACCAGAGTCCTTTGTATTATTCTGAAAACCAACTTATATTACATATAAAATTCCATTATATATTTGGATCTATTGATAGAGTTTTGTTGTTGTTGTTCCCTTGGTCTATCTATCAATGCACCATTTACACAATGTGTTCATTACTTTAGCTTTCTTATAGATTTAACTATGATAATCATATCTTTTGACTCAATTTTCAGAATTTCCCTAGCTATTCTCACAAGCTCTTTCATCAAGAGAAACAGTATAACTTTCTAGGGCCAAATCTCTAAAAATAATCATGCTGAGGTTCTGATTAGCATCATACTTATGAATCGAAGTGAGACATAATATTGTTACAATGGTAAAATAATGACATTATCCAGTCTGCCAATAATATACTTCTGGCCACTGTATATCTCACTCTCCTTTAGATCCCTTATGTAGTTTAATAGTTTTCTATATATAGATATACATATAGGCAAACATTGATTCAGTTCTTTCAATTGGATTCTTATAGTAAATGAAACATTTTCACATATGGTATAATATGTATTTATTTGCACATGGGAAAGTTGTTGGTTTTGATATAGTAACAATGTTTTTTGCTTTATTCTCTGATTTATTTTTTCAACTAGTTTTAATGTTAATGATCTTGGATATTCATGCACATAATGACAAGCCACTGATTTTCAACATTTATCATTATTTGTACTTCTATTATGGGCTGAATTGTGCCCAACCCCTCAAATCAATATGTTGAAGCCCTAACCCTGAGTACCTTAGAATGTAACTATATTCAGAGTTAGAGCCTTCCAAGAAGTAATTACATTAAAATGAGGCTGTGAAGGTAAGCTCTAATCCATTCTACCTGGTGTTCTTATAAGAAGCTTTGGCTACACAAGGAGACACAAGGAATGCATACATACAGAAGAAAGACCATATGAAGACACAATAAGAGGGCAACACTAAAAAAGTCCCAGAGATCTCAAGCACGATATAGTGAATATAAACAACAGTATTGTATTATAGTCATCAAACTTGCTAAAAGACTAGATCTTAATTATCACAATCACCAAAAAGAAATGATAATTACATGACATGATCAAGGTGCTAATTGTCACTACAATGGCAATCATATTACGATACCTAAATCTACCAAATCAACATGTTTTACACCTTAAATTTACACAATATTATATGTCATATATTTCAATTAAAATTGAAATATATTTCAATTAAAATATGTCAAATATATTTCAATGTTATATGTCAAATATATTTCATCTCTCCTTGGCTTGAGACCATCTGCAAGCCAAGCAGAGATGCCACAGAAGAAACCAATTTACTGACACCTTGATTATGAACTTCTAGCCTCTCAAACTGTAAGAAAATACATTTCTCTTGCTTAAACACCCAGTCTACACTTTGTTGTTATGGCAGACCTAGCAAACCTATACACCTTATAATGAATTAAACATAATGAGCACAAAAAGTCTGGTGGAGCTATATTAAATAAGTCATAATAGACTTTAACATAAAGATTAATAATAGAGATAAAGTATATATAATCATATACTATATACATAATATATATAAAATATCTTTTCTGTGTATTTATTATTGATTCTTTGTAATTCTTATAACCTGTCGTGTGACACCTGTTCTTCCAGATGCCGGATTGACAGCAGGGAAAAAGAAATAAAAATCCCTCTACTCTGCTCTTGGGTTTGTGTTCAGGGTTGGTGTGGGGAGCCTATTAGATGGAGTCACAGCAAGAGAGCAAGGGAGTATGTCCCTACCTGGCAGAAAGTCCTGACGAAATTGGTGCTGCTCCCTTAGGTGGAGGTGCTTGGTCATGGCTGGCCCTTGGTTCAGTATAAGATAGACCAAAGATGAGCCTTCCTCTCATCTCACTTAACGAATCTTAATGGCAAAACACAAAAAGATCAAACAGGTTACAAATGACAGAAATACATCTCAGAACCAAGCTCAAGAATATTTATATGTCTACAAAATATCCACCACCCAGCAAGTCTGGAATCCAATTAAAAATGACCAGATTTAACAAGAAAATGGGACCCATGAGGAACAAAATAAATCAGTTAAAACTGTTGCTAATCTGGGAATTCCCTGGTAGACCAGTTGTTGGGACTCCATGCTCTCCCTGCGGAGGACCTGGGTTCGATCCCTGGTCAGGAACTAAAATCCCACAAGCCACATGGCATGTCTGGAAAAAAATTTTTTTTTAAATTGTTGCTAATCTGACACAGGTGTTAGAAGGGTATTAATACAGTCATTAGCACTGTATTCCATACAGTCATTATCCCTGTATTCCATAGATTCAAAAAGTTAAGTACAAGCATGAGAGATAAAACAAAAGATTCAAATTGAACTTCTAGATGTAGATAAAAACTACAATGCTTGATATAAAAAATAAAATGGATGGGATTAAACAGCACATTATACATTTCTACAGAAAAGACAGGAAAAAAACAGAGGAAAAATTAGCAATGAACAGCAAATGGTACAACAATTTCAAGTGGTCAGATAAATATGTAATTGGAGTTCTTACAGGAGTGTGAGGGAGTAGGGGAGAAAATTGAAAGAAATAATGAGTGAAAGATTTTCAAACTGTAAATCCATACATCCATGAAGCTTAGTGATCTCAAGTATAAGAAACATAAAGCTACACTAAGGCACATCACAAACAAATTGATCAAAACCAGTGATAAATATAAAATATTAAAAGCAGCTGGAGGAAAAAAAATTGTTTGTACAAAGAAGCCAAGATCGGGGGGGACCTTCAAGATGGCGGAGGAGTAAGAGGTGGAGATCAACTTCCTACCCACAAATATATCAAAACTACATCTACATGTGGAACAACTCCTACAGAACATCTACTGAACGCTGGCAGAAGACCTCAGATTTCCCAAAAGGCAAGAAAATCCCCAGATACCTGGGTAGAGCAAAAGAAAAAAGAAAAAACAGAGACAAAAGAATAGGGACGGGACCTGCACCTCTGGGAGAGAGCTGTGAAGGAGGAAAAGTTTCCACGCACTAGGAAGCCCCTTCACTGGCAGAGACAGGGGATGGGCGGGGGAAACTTCGGAGCCACGGAGGAGAGCACAGCAACAGAGGTGCTGAGGGCAAAGCGGAGAGATTCCCGCACAGTGGATCAGTGCTGACCAGCACTCACCAGCCTGAGAGGCTTGTCTGCTCACCCACCAGGGCAGGTGGGGGCTGGGAGCTGAGGCTCCAGCTTCAGAGGTCAGATCCCAGGGAGAGGACTGGGGTTGGCTGTGTGAACACAGCCTGAAGGGGGCTGGTGCACCACCGCTAGCTGGGAGGGAGACAGGAAAAAAAGTCTGGACCTGCCGAAGAGGCAAGAGACCATTGTTTCGGGGTGCACGAGGAGAGAGGTTCCTTCCCTGTGTGCCCACAGAAGGCAGAGCACTGCCTAAGCAAGTTCCAGAGACGGGAGCGAGCTGTGGCTATCAGCTCGAACCCCAGAGACAGGCATGAAATGCTAACACTGATGCTGCTGCCACCAAGAATCCTATGTGCAAGCACAGGTCACTATCAACACACGCCCCCAACCCTGAGAGCCTGTGGAGCCCACCACTGCCAAAGTCCCTTGATCCATGGACAACTTCCCTGGGAGAACACACGGCATGCCTCAGGTTATTACAATGTCATGCCAGCCTCTGCTACCAGAGGCTCACCCCACATTCCAGTTATGACTACCATACCCCTCCTTCCCACCAGCCTGAGTGAGCAAGAGTGGCCTAATCAGCCGCTGCTTTAACCCCTCCTGTCTGGGTGGGGAACAGATGCCTGAGGGTGATCTACATGCGGAGATGGGACCAAAACCAAAGCTGAACCCCAGGAGCTGTGCAAACAAAGAAGAGAAAGGGAAATTTCTCCATGCAGCCTCAGGAGCACCAGATTAAATGCCCACAATCAACTTGATGTACCCTGCATTTGTGGTATACCTGAATAGACAACAAATTGTCCCAAATTGATGAGGTGGACTTTGGAAGCAACTGTACACTTGGGTTTTGCTGTCTGCGACTGATTTGTTTCTGATTTTTATATTTATCTTAGTTTAGTTTTTAGCGCTTGTTATCATTGGTGGATTTGTTTATTGATTCAGGTGCTCTCTTATTCTTTTTATATATTTTTTATTTTAATTACTTAATTTTATTTATTTTTTCTTTCTTTTTTTCTCCCTTTCCTTCTGAGCCATGTGGCTGACAGGGTCTTGGTGCTCCTGCCTGGTGTCAGGCCTAAGCCTCCGAGGTGGGAGAGCCGATTTCAGGACATTGCTCCACCCGAGGCCTCCCAGACCCACGTAATATAAATCAGCGAGAGCTCTCCCAGAGCTTCTGTCTCAATTCTAAGACCCAGCTCCACCCAATGGCCGGCAAGCTCAAGTGCTGGACGCCCCATGCCAAACAACTAGCAAGACAGGAACACAACCCCACCCATTAGGAAAGAGGCTGCCTAAAATCATACTGAGTTCACAGACACCCCAAAACACCACCAGACGTGGCCCTGCCCACCAGAAAGACAAGATCCAGCCTTATCCACCAGAACACAGGCACCAGTCCCCTCCACCAGGAAACCTACACAACCCACTGAACCAACCTTAGCCACTAGGGGCAGACATCAAAAACAATGGGAACTACGAATCTACAGCCCGTGAAAAGGAGACCCTAAACACAGTAAGTTAAACAAAATGAGAAGACAGAGAAATATGCAGGAGATGAAAGAGTAAAGTACAAAATGAAGAGGATATAGGCAGTGTAACTGAAAAACAATTCAGAGTAATGATAGTAAAGATATCCAAAATCTTGGAAATAGAATAGAGAAAATACAAGAAACGTTTAACAAGAACCTAGAAGAACTCAGGAGCAAACAATGATGAACAACACAATAAATGAAATTAAAAATTCTCTAGAAGGAATCAATACCAGAATAACTGAGGCAGAAGAACGGATAAGTGACCTGGAAGATAAAATAGTAGAAATATCTGTCACAGAGCAGAATAAAAAAAAAAGAATAAAAAGAATTGCGGATAGTCTCAGAGAGCTCTGGGACAACATTAAACGCACCAACATTCGAATTATAAAGGTCCCAGAAAAAGAAGAGAAAAAGAAAAAGAAATATTTTCAGAAGAAAATATTTGAAGAGATGATAGTTGAAAACTTCCCTAACATGGGAAAGGAAAGAGTCAATCAAGGCAAGGAAGTGCAGAGAGTCCCATACAGGATAAACCCAAGGAGAAACATGCTGAGACACGTATTAATCAAACTAACAAAAACTAAATACAAAGAAAATATATTAAAAGCAGCAAGGGAAAAGCAACAAATAACATACAAGGGAATCCCCATAAGGTTAACAGCTGATCTTTCAGCAGAAACTCTGCAAGCCAGAAGAGAGTGGCAGGACATATTTAAAGTAATGAAAGGGAAAAAATTACAACTAAGATTACTGAAAATCTGAAAAGTAAATTAAGAAAACAAACCCATTATCAACTTCAGTACAAAGAATACAATACTTAGAAGTAAACTTAACTAGAGGTGAAAGACCTGTACACTGAAAAGTGTAAAAAATGATGAGGAAAATTAAAGAAGACACTGATAATATGGAAAGACATCCCATGTTCATGGTTACTATTTTTAGAATGTACATACTACCATAGTGGTCCACAGATTCAATGAAGTCCCTATTAAAATCCCAATGGTGTTCAATACAGAAATAGAAAAAGCAATCCAAAAATTCATAGGGAACCACAAAAGAGCCCAAATAGCCAAAACAATCTTTCGAAGAATAAAGCTCAAGGGATCACACTTCCTGCTTTCAAAACATATTACCAAGCTACAGTAATTAAAACAGAATAGTACTGGGTTAAATACAAACATATAGACCAACGGAACAAAACAGAGAGCCCAGAAAGAGACCCATGTATATACAAGAAACAAAATATCACCACTGAATACTCTCCATCAAATACTTATGAAAAGTCCTAAATACACTTTTGTCAAATGTTTGAATCCTAAACGTTAGTAGCATGGAACATAAAAATACATCCAAAAAAAACCAACACCATTTTATATTAATTTAAAATAAAGTCACAAAAAAATGGTATAGGCTTCTCATATCATAAAGCTTCCTTCCAACCTGTAACAACCATTACATCTTCCCAAATGCAATCTAGATTTCAACAAACAGGAGCAATACCACCACCACCACCATCACCACCACCAACAGCAACAAACAGCTGTAACAGAAAATCCTGATGGGAAGGGAGAATCTGATTTCCGGAATTTCTACTTTATGTTATTTAACATATAAATTTTCAACAAAGAGTTATGAGGTATGAAAATAAACAACAAAGTATGATCCATGAATGAGGAAAAAAATGTATATATACATATATATATATATTTATATATATGTGTCTGTGTGTGTGTGTATATATACATACACATTGTCCACACAATGTGGACATACACATATACACATTGTCCAGGCATAAAAAGACTTTAAATCACTCTCTTAAATATTCCCATAGAACTAAATGAAATTTTGGACAAAGAACTAAAGGAAATCAGGAAAATGGTGCCTCACCAAGCGATGAATACTAATAAAGAGAAAGAAATTACAAAAAGGAATCAAATATATATTCTAGAGTTGAAAAGTGCCACAACTGAAATAAGAAAGTCATTAGGGGGATTCATTAGCAGATTTAAGCAGGCAGAATAAAGAATTGGCACATTTGAAGAAGAACTGATTGAGACTATCCACTCTGAGGGGTGGAAAGAGGAAAGAGTGAAGAATAACGAGCAGAACGTAAAAGACCTACAAGACATCATCAAGTATGACAACATATCCATAATAGGAATCCCACATGGAGAGAAAGGGATAGAAAGTCAGGGAAAATATTTGAAGAGATAATTGTCCCAAACTCCTCAAATATGATAAAATACATGAAAGTACATATCCAAGAAACTCAATGAACTCCAACAGGAGATCTACACAAAAACACTATATTAAAATTGCAAAAACTAACAACAAAGAGAATTTTGAAAGCGTCAAGGGAGAAGGCTGGTGGATTTCATATTCACGTGTTGAAAGAAAAACACTGTTAACCAAGAATTCTATATCTGGTAAAACCATCTTCCAAAAATGAAGGACAGCAGTGATATAGGTAAGATGGCAGAATAGGAAGCTCCAGGTATGTAACCCCATGAAAACTCTGAACTAAACAATAGAATACAAATAGCTTTGTGGGAGCTCTAGAAACCAGCCAGTAATCTGAAGCAACAAAGTGAATGCCCAGTAAAGAAAGAGTCACTCTCAAAATGAGAGCAAATTTCGTGACATTTTTGCTCACTCTTATCCTAACCCATTCCTGGCTCAATATGGTGCAGTAGAGTGAAAGCTGCCCAATTACTGGTCCTCCATTGGGAGAAAAGTAAAAGAGTGCAACTTGATTGCAATGTGTGGCATGCCAGGCAATGTCTGAGAGTCTGATTTCTGTCTCACATGACTCAGAGCTGAGATAGGAATAGTGGAATATTTTGTATATCAGATTGGTGGCTGTGAAAGCAATGATGGATTCAATGGCCCATGAAAACTTCATGGCAACTGTAGACCTGCACACACCTGGAGGGCAGAGATTATTGACAGAGGAATACAACAGAACATTTAAGGGCCAAGAAGCCAGGGGTGAGGCTCTTGGAGAAATGAAACAATTAAAAACAGCTGTGTGTGTGGCAGAATTAGGGGCTTGAAGCTGGGCTTTACACACAGGCCCAGTGAAGGCACATCCTCATAAAAGATCTGAGAAGACCTTAAGTCTTTACACCAGGCTGATTAGTGAAGGTTTTCCTCTGCAAGTATCCAGTCTACAAGGCTGGGAGAGGTGGCTGTTTTTTTCAATATGCAATTTTTGACAAAAACTCACAAAATACAGAAAAAACAGGGAAATGTGGCCCATTCAAAGGAACATAATAAATCTCTAGAAAGTGACACTAAAGAAACACAGGCTTCAGGGGCTTCCATGG
Source organism: Balaenoptera acutorostrata (assembly GCF_949987535.1). Lineage (NCBI taxonomy): Eukaryota > Metazoa > Chordata > Mammalia > Artiodactyla > Balaenopteridae > Balaenoptera > Balaenoptera acutorostrata. The sequence goes on along the minus strand of NC_080069.1, from coordinate 22,925,829 downwards.
TGGCGCAGTGGTTGAGAATCTGCCTGCTAATGCAGGGGACACGGGTTCGAGCCCTGGTCTGGGAAGATCCCACATGCCGCAGAACAGCTGGGCCCGTGAGCCACAATTACTGAGCCTGCGCGTCTGGAGCCTGTGCTCCGCGACAGGAGAGGCCGCGACAGTGAGAGGCCCGCGCACCGCGATGAAGAGTGGTCCCCACTTGCCACAACTAGAGAAAGCCCTCGCACAGAAACGAAGACCCACCACAGCCATAAATAAATAAATTAATTTAAAAAAAAAAAGAAACACAGGCTTCAGAGTTGCTAGATGAACTCTTGAAAACAACTGCCTAGGAAGTCAGGAAGGTGATATATCAACAAAGTGAGAATATCAACAAAGAGACAATTTATTTTAAAAAAGCAAATGTGGAGCTAAAAGTGTAAATTGAATATTTCACAAGAGGGGTTCAAAAGCAGACTGCAACAGGCAGAGGAAGGCATCAGCAAAGTTGAAGACAAATCACTTGAAATTATTAGTTCTCAGAGCAAAAAGGAAAATGAATGAAGAAACGTGAACAGACCCTAATGGAATTATGGGAATCCAAAAAAGAAGACATTATGGGAATCCAGGAAGAAAAAAGAGTGAGAAAACAGCGGAAACCTCGTCTGAAGGAATAATGGACAAAAACTTCCCAAGCTGTGAAATACTTGGATATAAAAATACAAGTTAAACGAACTGTAGGGTGAAATCAAATAGACCCACACTAAAACACAGAGCTCCTTAACAGATGAAACAAACATTGATGGAAGGGAGAAACAGTAAGAGTTGGAGACTTTGATAGCCTTCATTCAGAAATGGGAGAGAACAACCACACAGAAGATCAGGAAGGAAACAGAAGACTTAAACAACAGTATCAACCAAATGGACCTAACAGACACATATATACACAGCTCTCTACCCAAAGACAGTAAATTATAGATTTTTCTCAAGTGTACATGTAACATTTCCAGAATAGGCCATATGTTAGGCCACAAAACAATTCTTAATAAAAATTAAAACTATTGCAATCACACAATGAATCTTTTTCTATCACAACGGAATAAAAGTGGAAATCAGTAACACAAGGGAAACGAAAATTCACAAACATGTGGAAATTAAACAGCACGCTTTTAAACAACCAATGGGTCGAGGAAGAAATTACAAGAGAAACTACAAAATACCTTGAGACCAAAGAAAAAAAATACAAAATACCAAAACTTACGGGATGGAGCACAAGCAGTGATGAGAGGGAAATTTATACCTGTAAAGGCTTACATTTAAAAAAGAATAAAGATCTCATATCCACAATCGAACATCTTCCTTAAGGAAGTAGAAAAAACTTAACCCAAGGCCAGCAGGTGGGAAAAAGAATAAATATTACAGCATACATAAACAAAACAGAAAAACAATATGGAAAGTCAATGAAACCAGGAGTCGGTTATTAGAAAAGATCAACAGGTACCTCAAGATGGACACAGAAGAGACTCCTGAATTTCCCTCCTTCCATGGATGCACTGAATATACAGCTACACACGGATCAATTCCCTCTGAAAGATATCAAGAAACTAACTTTAGTGACTCCTACACATTGGGAAACTGAGAAAATACCCACAAGGAAATGTGTAGGAAAGGATGAGACACACTCTTACTATAAACCCCACCCAAGAACAGCGCCTTATAATCTTTCTGAAACCACCAACTCCTAGCCTCTTCCCAATTAGCGCACTGTTTGCACCACATTTCTAATGTCCCAAATTTTAAGGCTGCCGCCTGAGGGATGGGCCCCCAAATCATCTAGCTCTGAGAGCCAAACGGGCTTCCCTTCACAAGTCCCATGGTATTAGAGCAAACAAATAAGCAGTTTTTACAAGGTGCTTGAGCACTCCCTCTGGCTATCTCCCCAAGCTCAGAGCAGAGGGAACACACACAAATGCTTATCTCCCAATTTCTTCCTGGAGGGTGTTGGACTACATACTTTCCCAGCTACTGTCTGAGGGCCCAGCTTCTAATCAGCTTGCATTTCAGCTGACTGGAATCCTGCCTAGAGCCCCAAAGAGCCAGTGGGTACTTACCCTGCTCTCTCCCCCCAGCTTCCTTCAACAATAAAGCCAAATCTCCTGCATGTCCCTGGAGGGAGCTTGTCTACACATTTAGAACCCTGACTTTTAAAACTGCCACCTGAGGGATGGACCCCAAAATAACCTGCCTCTGAAAGTCAACTGGGCTTGCATTCCTGAGCACCACAGTACTATAGCAAACAAAGAAGCAGTTTTTAAATGGATGCATGAGGATTCCCTGTAGCTATACACCCAGACCCAGCATGGAGGGAGATGACAAAATAATGCCCATCTCCCAGTTTCTCCCTGGAAGGAAGTTGTATATTTTCCTAGCTGCTGCCTGTGGTTCTGGCTTCCAGTTAGTCAGCATGTGGAAGCTCACTGGGATCCTTTTGTGAGCCTGGTAAACCTGGTGGACATGTCCCCTGCTATCTCTCCCAGCTCCAAGTAAGACCAAATTTTTATCTTCTCTCCTGAAAGGAGCTTGTCCACACCTCTAGCACACCAGTTTTCAACTGCCACCTAAGGGACTAGCCCCCAATTCACCTAGCTCTGGGAGCTGAAAGGGCTCAGCCTTCATGAGTCCCTGGGACCACTAAAAACAAAGGCTGTTTTACTTGGACAGAGAAGCATTCAGAGCAACTATTTCCCTTGGCTCAGCACAGAGTGAGGAAGAAAAAACTCTTCCAGCTCTGGATTCTTCTTCATAGGGGCTACCCGGCATATGTCATATTCTGACTTTTCCAACTCCTGCCTGATAATTGGGCTTCCAATTCACCTGCATCAGGGAGTTAAAGCAGCAGGCAACTGGCAGTTGTCCAGAAGCCTACACAGGCATATGAGCATTAACCACATCTTTGAGGACACTGATGGGTCTTGGAACACCCTCAACTACTGAAAGTCACTAAGAACAAAGACAATGATTTCAACAACCAGGCCAGGCTGATTAAGGAGGTTCATATCCTACACAAGGCCAATCTGTCAAAACTGGGAAAAGTGGCTGTTTTATACAAAAACCAACACAGAGAGTCAAAGAAAGTAAAGAAACGGGGATGTTTCAAACAAATAAACAGATCTCTAGGAGCTGACCTTAACGAAGTGGATATAAGTGAATTACCCAACAGGGAGTTCAAAATAATCGTAATAAAGATGCTTACTGACGTCAGGAGAATAAAGCATGAACAAAGTGTGAGTTTCAACAAAGAGACAGAAAATATTAAGAAGTACGAAACAGAAATCATAGATTTCAAGAATAAATGAACCGAAAAATTCAATACAGGGCTTCACAAGCAGACTAGGCCAAATGGAAGAAAGAATCAGACAAGGCAGTGGAAGTCATCTAATCAAAAGAGCAAAAAGAAAGAAGAACAGAAAAATGTGAAGATCACATAAGGGACACCAGTAAGTGGATCAATATATGCGTTACAGGTCTTCAAGAAAGAGAAGGAAAGAAAGGGCAGAAAGCATATTCAAAGAAATAATGCTAAAAACTTCCCTAATGTGGGGAAAGAAAGAGATACCCAGATCGAGGAAGCCCAAAAACTTCCAAAGAAGATTAATCCAAAGAGATCTACACATAGACACACTATAATGAAATTTTCAGAAGATAAAGACAGAATCGTAAAAGCAAGAACAGAAAAGCCACTTGTTTAATACATGGGAATCCTCATAAGATTAACAGATTTTTCAGCAAAAAATATTGCAGCCCATAAGGGATAGGAATGATATATTCAAAGTGTGCAAAGAAAAAAAAACTGCCAAGAATACTGTATCCAGCAAACTTGTCCTTTAGAATTGGAGAGACAGAATTTTCACAGACAAACAAAAGCTGAAGGAGTTTATAAAAAAGTTGTTAAAAGTTCTTCAATCTGAAACTTGAGGAGACAAGAATATACAATGGAGAAAAGATGGCCTCTTCAATAAGTGGTGCTGGGAAAACTGGACAGCTACATGTAAAAGAATGAAATTAGAATACTCCCTAACACCATACACAAAAGTAAACTCAAAATGGATTAAAGACCTAAATGTAAGGCCAGACACTATAAAACTCTTAGAGGAAAACATAGGCAGAACACTCTTTGACATAAATCACAGCAAGATCCTTTTTGACCCATCTACTAGAGAAATGGAAATAAAGACCAAAAAAACCCAAATGGGACCTAATGAAACTTAAAAGCTTTTGCACAGCAAAGGAAAACATAAACAAGACGAAAAGACAACACTCAGAATGAGAGAAAATATTTGCAAATGAAGCAACTGACAAAAGATTAATCTCCACAATTTACAAGCAGCTCATGCAGCTCAATATCAAAAAAACCGAACAACTGAATCCAAAAATGGGCAGAAGACCTAAATAGGCATTTCTCCAAAGAAGATATACAAATTGCGAACAAACACATGAAAGGATACTCAACATCACTAATCATTAGAGAAATGCAAATCAAAACTTCAGTGAGGTATCACCTCACACCGGTCAGAATGGCCATCATCAAAAAAATCTACAAACAATAAATGCTAGAGAGGGTGTGGAGAAAAGGGTGCCCTGTTGCACTGTTCGTGGAAATGTAAATTGATACAGCCACTGTGGAGAACAGTATGGAGGTTCCTTAAAAAACTAAAAACAGAACTACCATATGACCCAGCAATCCCACTACTGGGCATATACCCTGAGAAAACCATAATTCAACAAGAGTCATGTACCACAATGTTCATTGCAGCTCTATTTACAATAGCCAGGACATGGAAGCAACCTAAGTGTCCATCAACAGATGAATGGATAAAGAAGATGTGGCACATACATACAATGGAATATTACTCAGCCATAAAAAGAAACGGCATTGAGTTTTTTGTATTGAGGTGGATAGACCTAGATCTGTCATACAGAGTGAAGTAAGTCAGAAAGAGAAAAAGAAATACCGTATGCTAACACATATATATGGAATCTAAAAAAGAAAAAAAAATGGTTCTGAAGAACCTAGGGGCAGGACAGGAATAAAGACACAGAGGTAGAGACTGGACTTGAGGACACGGGGAGGGGGAAGGATAAGCTGGGACGAAGTGAGAGAGTGGCATGGAAATATATACACTACCAAATGTAAAATAGATAGCTAGTGGGAAGCATGCACATAGCACAGGGAGATCAGCTCAGTGCTTTTTGACCTCCTAAAGGGGTGGGATAGGGAGGGTGGAAGGGAGAAGCAAGAGAGAGGAGATATGGGGATATATGTATATGTATAGCTGATTCACTTTGTTATAAAGCAGAAACTAACACACCATTGTAAAGCAATTATACTCCAATAAAGATGTTAAATAAATAAATAAATGGAATCATATGGTATTCATGATTAATTATATCTGCTACGCCCAAATACATTATAAAAACACCTTCAGAGTGGAATCCAAAGAGAATCCCATAATAATATTGTAATTATCAAAATCTTTTTTTTGACACACAGGGTTAACATAAATTAAAATGGCACATAAATGATGCACATGGGTCCAATTATATAGTACAACACGTATGTAAAATCTGACAAAAATCTTTCTAACACCTACATCTAACAGCAGCTCTTTAAAGAAATTCCATAACATTTCAAAATCTGTGGCTCCTAAACCAGGTCAACTCCCAAAAAGAATATGGTGTAAGATTAGAAAAGTATATCTGGGGAGTGAAATTAATGAACAAAGCAGAAAGAACTTCCAGCCAGTAACATTTTTGGAACTTTCCACTTTATTAATAATAACCTCTTATGGCTCCTAAGTACTCACCTCAACATGAATATGTCTCCCCATTAAAGCAACAGCAATATAATTAACAACACTTCCTACACTCATGTTGTGCCTCTCTTTCCTTTTTCCTGTGGCCAACTCTTGAAAGTGTCATTTACGTTTCACATCCTCCACTTCCCAGCCCTACTGACACCCAGTCCATGGCAATCTGACTTGCGTCTTAACCCATCCATTAAAACTGCTCTCACTACAAGTCATTAACCGTCAATTATTCCTAAAACCAACAGACACGTTTCAGTCTCTGTCTTACTTGAAAGCTCAGCGATACTTGCCTCCTACAATTCTCCCTCTCAGTTTCCTTTGTGGGCTTCTTGCCCTCTGACCACCTCTCTAATATTTATGTTCCTTGGTCCTCTGGCCTATGTCCTATTCTCTCTCACTCTGTTTACTCTCGCACTGGAAGTACAAGCTCAGCATGTCCAAGGAACCAGGCTGATAATGCCAGAAGCTAGTCATTGATTTTAGCTTTACCACAAATGGGATGGCCAGACATTGTGTGCTCTGATGTGTTCAGTGTGACATACAAAACTAGTAAGAAATTACTCTTATTAGAAGCCGTTAATGCTCATTTTCAGTTGTAGGAAATTCAGGACATAGAGGAAGAAGTTAGAAAGCACCACGAGGAAACAGACAGATCTAGATTGTAGAACATCCTACAGGAGAGCAAATCAATGGTGTGGAAAACCACTCAGGATTAGAAGATATTTAAGAGTTAACCACAACATGCCATGTGTGGACCATTTTTGGATTCTGATTCCAAGAAATACACTGTCAAAGAGATGTCTTTATGATAATCAGCAATATTTTAATATGGACTATTGGATGGTAAAAAAGAATCATTGGTAATTTCTTCAGAGGTGGTAATAGTTTTATGAGAAAATGACCATATTTTTAGAGATGTATGTTAAGGTGTGTAGAGGTGGAATGAAAATAATGTTTGGGATTTTATTTCAAATACTTCAACAACTCAACAAAAAAGAAAAAAATTAAGTTATCATATTCCTTCCTCCTCTGCCCATCTGAATCTGTCCCACCTCGTGTTTTATTATCTCAGTAATATCAGTGGCATCACTCATTTGCTCAACTAGGAAATCCTGATTCTCTGGTCCCTGAGCTTCCACTTCTAATCAAAGCTTTGTAAAGCAAAGTTTTGTCAATTATATCTCCTCAATATCCCTCAACTTGTCTCCTCTCTATCCCAACTGTCTCTACCGTACATAATTTTAATCCACAATTTCTACAATGACCTCCTAGTTGGTCTCTTGGGCTCCAGTCTGATCTCTCGTTTATCGTTTACCTCACCACTAGAGCCTAGGGATTTTTCTGAAGTGCATCTCTAACCATGTCAGTGCGTCTGTGATCTGGCTCATGAGAACTCCTCCAGTCCCAATTCTTGAACTCTTATCTTGAACTCCATGTCTGAAACAGTGACCTTATTATAGTTCCTCACAAAATGCAGTATCAATGGCCTTTTCCAGTTATGACAGAGTTGTCTGCTATTGGAATTACCCTCCCACCATCAATAATTATAAAATGGACATAAAAATATAAAAATGGACAAGTCATATGAAATAACTGTTTTTAGGCATTAGTTAGTAGACAGCACAGGACTGCCATTCCTAAAAGAAGATAAATATATAAGGTGGGTCCCACATTCCGCTGTTTCTCTGCCTAACGGAAATCTCCAAAACTGCTATGTAGGAAAATGGAACCCAAGCAGAGAGTTGAAGTTTTACCAGGCAGAGGAAACAGATTCTAATGTGTCTGGAATTTGCAAGGCAGAATACACAGAGGAAAGAGCCACAAAGAAAGGTGTCCCAGAAATCTGCACAGCTGTTCCCTCGAAGTTCCTGGCCAAATCCAAAACTGCACACAGACAGAGCAAGATTCCACAAGACTCACGCAGAGCATTGAGAGTGAACAGAAATTTCATAGGTAGTACAGTGCTGGAAAGACATTAGATTTCTGAACCAGACAGAGTAGAGAGACATTGGTGAAAACCCTAGGCATTCAGTTGAGACCCAGAAAGGCCATTCTTTGGGCATGAGGACTAGAAGAAAAACCAAAATAGGCCCGCCCTAACAAAGTCTAATTCCAAGCCTCAGTAAAACTAAAGTGATCCATCAGTAGGTTAATTGTCTGTCAGAACAAAGCACACAACACTCTCTAGAGAAATACATAATATAACCCAGAGTCCCTGTATCATAGCATTCATAATGTCCAGCAAAGATAAAAAAATAATAAGACTTGTAAAAAAGCAGGAAAATAACAGCTTTAATCAAAAAAAAAAAACATTCAGTAGAAGCAGACCCATAGAGGCCATATGTTGGAATAATTATAAATAATTGTATAAATAGTTTAAGACTGTGAAAAAATATAAACAAATTGGCAGAGAGGAGAAATCCAGCAAAGAAATGGAAATTTCAAAAAAATACTTGAAATTATAGAACAGAGGAATATAATACCTGAAATGCCTAAAAATCCCTGGACAAACCAGGGGTAAAAGATCGGTGAAACTGAAGATACAATCAATATAAATTATCTAAACTGAAGTAGAGAAGGAAAAAAAGATTTTTAAAAAACAGAGCCTCAACGATTTGTGGAACAAAGTCAAGAGGTCTAATATACATGTAATTGGATCTCCAGAAAAGAGAAAATAGGTTAAAAAAATTTTTAGAAAATATAATGCCTAAAAATTTTCCAAAATTAATGAAAGATAGCAATCTTCAGATCCAAAAAGTCCTGAAAATCCCCAGCAGAATATATACAAAGAAAATCACATGTAAGCACATCACAGTCAAATTGCTGAAAACCAAAGATAATGAGAAAATCTTAATGTCTGCCAAATAGAAAAGACAGAGGGAACAACAATAAAAATGGTTGATTTCTCACTGGAAACAATGGATACCAGAAGAAACTAGAATGACACTTTTTAAGTGCTGAAAGAAAAAAACGCTTCTTGCTTTTTTAGCTGGCCTTTCCAGACTCACCAGTTTAGATTGTGTCCCTCCTACGTGCTCCTGTAGAATACTGTACTCCCCTATCACAGCACTTGCTTAATTATTGATCTCATATCATGATTATAATCTCAATAAAGATACAGACTATTTCACCATGTTTAATATTGTGCCCTTAACTTTTAGCATAGTAAGTTCATATTAAGTGCTCAATTACTATTCTCTAAGTGAATAAAAAATGCTATAGTAAATTTATAAAATGATGGCCTGCATCAATGAAATATCAAATAGGCTAAAAGTATTTAGGAACATTCTATGTAGACTTTACATAAGCTAAATCTAAAAGGCAAAAAGTAATCTACTTAGTAACTATTTCTTATGGTTAATTAATGCTTATGTGGTTTTCAGTGACCATGAAAATATCTACTTAGGAGCTTACAAAAAGCAACAACCTGGATTAAGAATATATTCAAGGTAAATTATCCTATGAATATAGTATAAATTAAAGGCTAAGTTATTTCACATGTATGACTTAGATATAACTTCTTTAGAGCTATTCTACTTAAAAAGACATAGACAACTTAGGAAAATTCTTCAGTGATGTAGTTTTCAAAAATAAAACCGTCATTAACAATATTTAGTCATACGATATAGAATTGTAATAACAAGGTTGGAAATGTACAGAGAGACAAGGAAATAAATTGTAAGATAGCCTTACAGCAATAACTTGGAGTTGCTGGCCACATCAGTTCAGCTGGCCTAGATCTGAGGCCCCTGCTGTCAGTGTAAATTCCAATGCTCTTAAAACATAACAGATACTCAATACTAGAGATCTCAATTGCACAGAGAGCATCCACTGGTTGATGTGCAATAAATGACAGTGTAGGGTCATGGGAGTGCAGCATCCTGTATGGAATTCTTTCTCTCCTCAAGGGGTATCTCAGGAATCCTGATTGGAATCCTACACAGAGCTGTTCGCTGAAGATGCCCATCCACTGGACATTGGTTGGGATTTGGAGCTCTTTAAATTTTCTGTGAGAAATTTTCTTGCTCTGAAACAGCTTGTAACAGAAGATTTGGCTTTTCCTAGCCACACAGAGGCATGTATGGGCCCCTTGGCACACTGTTCCAGAAGTCACGGTCTGGCACCCTTTGGTTTCTGCCAGCTTGTGAATATCAGTCTTTCGTCCATCCAAAGCTGACATGGGAAACAGCTGCACATGGTGACTTCGTCCTGAGATCACTGCAACCATCTGGCCATGGGGGATAAGCTCAATCTGGTGAATCTTCTTCATGTAGCCAATGCGAATAATTTCTACACAAATAAGCATATTTGTAAGTCATTTTAAAATTCATAATAACTTCTGTTTACTTATTTCAACTGTTCTCCAAATTTTACTCATAAGCAACTAAGAAATTTTTCCCAATAAAAATGATCTGATAAATCTTCTTAGTGTCATCAACTTGAGTAATTTCTCTACAAATAGAACAGCAAGTCACCTTCAAATAGCAATGTTTTCTTATTTTTTTATTTTCTTTATTGAGGTATATTTGACATATAACATTATACTAGCTTCAGGTGTACAACATAATGATTCAATATTTGTGTGTATTGAGAAATTGTTACCACAATAAATCTAGTTAACATCCAACACTGTAGATAATTACAATTTTTTCTTGTAATAAAAAATTTTAAGATCTATTCTCTTAGCAACTTTCAAATACACAATATAGTATTATTAACTATGATCATGTTGCTGTACATGACATACCAAGGACTTATTTATTTTATGATTGGAAGTTTATACCTTTAAAACCCCTTCACCCATTTTGCCCATTACCCCCACCTCTGGCAACCACAGATTGTTTTCTGTATCTATGAACATGTTTGTTTAGATTCCACATATAAGTGAGATCATATGGTATTTGTCTTTCTCTGTCTGACTTCTTTCACTTAGAGTAACAACCTCGAAGTCCATTCATGTTGTCATAAATGGGAAGATTTCTTTCTTTTTTATGGCTGAATTATATATATATATATATATATATTATATATATATTTTATATATAATATATATATGTATGTATGTATATATATCTCACATCTTTACCCATTCATCCATTGGTAGACACTTAGGTTGTTTCCATATCTTGACTATTGCAAATAATGCTGCAAGGAACATGGAGGTGCGATATCTTTTCAAGTTAGTGTTTTTGTTTTATTCGAATAAATGTCCATAAGTGGAATTGCTGGATCACATGGTAGCTCTATTTTTAATTTTTGAGGAACTTCAATACTGTTTTCCATGTGGCCGCAACAATATACATTCCCATCAACAGTGAACAAGCGTTCTCTTTTCTCCACATCCTCACCAACACATTATTTCTTGGCTTTTTAATAATAGCTATCCTAACAGGTATGAGGTGATATCTTATTGTGGCTTTGATTTGCATTCCCCTAGTGATCTTGAGCACCTTTCATGTATCTGTTGGCTATCTGTATGTCTTCTTTGGGAAAATATCTATTCAGATCCTCTGTCCATCTTTTAATCAGATTGCTTAGGTTTTTTGCTATTGAGTTTTATGAGTTTTTATATATTTTGGATATTAACCCCTTATCAGCTATGATTTGCAAATATTTTTTCCCATTCGATAGGTTGCCTTTTCCTTTTGTTGATGGTTTCCTTTGCTGTGCAGAAGAATGTTTTCCTATTTTAAAATTCTTTCCGATTTTTACTCCAATGGATTTAAATCAGGTTCTAATAAAATCACAGACATAAACGCAAAGGGTAGGTTTGAGAAGGACCAAAAAGGGATAGGAAGAGGATAAGAGATCAAAAATTATATATGTTAAAAAAAAAAAGATAATTATTCCATAGATAACATAATTACCTTAAACATAAAATTAGCATAATAAAGCACTAAATTCAGTCCTGAGATTCCAGACAGCAAGGCGAACACCCTCAATGTCTGACAAGTGGAAATATACTGCTTCTTCTTTTTTTTTTTTTTGGCCTTGCCATGCAGCTTGCAGGATCTAGATCTGAACAGGGATCAAATCCAGGGCCCCGGCAATGAAAGTGCCGAGTCCTAACCACTGGACCACCAGGGAATTCCCAAGATACTGCTTCTTTAGGGAACAAAACTGTCCTTTTTCTTCTGGCACTAAATTGATTCCTTTATTACACAAATATTTGTTGATTGACTACTATGTGCCAGGCACTGTTTAAGTGCATAGGATACAGTGCTGAACAAAGAGAGACAAGTCCCTGCTCTTATGCTGGCACCTGGTGGACCTTTCATGGGTCTCCTCACCAGGACTGAGTCACCCACACAGCATGGGAAGCCTTCAATGGAGAATAGCTAATGCCCTTCAAATGCAGGTTCTCCTTTAACTAACTTATCATTAGAGTGCAAGACATTCAAGAGAACATCTATATAACAATGACTCCTCTTCATTTCATCTACTCCCCCATTTCTCCCTCAAACAACCATGAGAGCCAAACAAAAACAAACAAAACAAAAACAGAAACAGAGAACTCTGCGGTCTTATCTGAGAAGTATTCACTTTATGTTGTTACTCTTTGTGGTGTCAATGTACTAGTGGGGGAGGGGGATTCAAGCAGAAGTGTTTCCTTTCATGCACCAACTTGAAGACGGTAAACTAAGTTCTTACAGCGCACTTATTAGATAAAATCACTTGTGAAGATATTTGGACACACTACTATATATAAAATAGATAACCAAGAAGGACCTACTGTATAGCACAGGGAGCTCTACTCAATCTTCTGTAATAACCTATATGGGTAAAGAATCTGAAAAAGAATGAGTACATGTATATGTATAACTGAATCACTTTGCTGTACACCTGAAACTAACACAACATTGTAAATCAACTATACTCCAATAAAAATTTTTTTAAAAAGATATTTGGACTCTGGAAGATTATGGATCTCTGAAAGGAGAAAAGTCATCAGTTGACTTGAAAACACATCGAACCAGATGTGGAAAATTTCTTTTACAGAAAAGAAGAGAAGAACCTGATATTATTACTATTAGAGTTTAAAGTTATTCAAGAACAGTAAATACTCTCCTTACCATCTATGGTAACGTGGACAACAAATAACCCTTCTTCATTTCCCAGAGCGATTCTTTTGTGATCTATATTTGACACATAAATTAAAATATCAAGTATTTTTGGGGGCAAACATTAAGTGAAGCTAATAAGATAAACTGGACAAGTTTATCAATGTTGAAAAAGTGTAGAAATCAAATTAAGTATATATTTAGCAATACTACAGTGAAAAGAAACATAAAAATAAATAATTGGCACTATGATTTTTCTTTCACATTACAGAAATAAGCATAATAAAACATTACTTTTCTCAACAGAAAGATCATTTTACAAAGTAATCTTTATGAATACTTAGAGAAAGTATAATATTCAAGTAATGATAAACTGTCAAATTTGCTATAAATAAGTGATGTTTCATGAATGAAAAAATTTTATAAAATAATTTGGTGACCTTGGCCTGAGCTAAAACAGCATGGGGAGGTATGTCACAACAGAGTGAGAACTAAAAAAGTGCAAAGATAGCACATTACGTGAAGGCTTTGAATACAAAGCACAGATATTACATATATAAGCTCATTTAATCCTCTCCATAACTGAAAAACTGGAATTATCTGCATTTAACACATGAAGTTTAGTAACTAGCTCCGTGACCCCCAGGAGGAAATAGCTAAGTGGCTCTATTGTCACCAGTATCTAATGCAGAAGAAATGCTGTTTAAGAAATGCAAGTATTCTTGTCTATTGATAAAACTTTCAGTATTGATCTTAGCATTTCATTCATTGATTCACTTGATTTTCACTTATTTATTGAGTATTGGGCGTTGGGATTTGAAAGACAGTCTCTGCCCTTAAGGCAGGTAGTTCACAGTTACACACAAGGTCACACCCCTTATGTGTTTGGGGCCAGATGTGTTTGGGAGCTCATAATTTTTCAGACTTGAAAAGGTAGATTGAAAAGACTTGAAAGGTAGATTAAAGAAACGCCCTTTTAGGCAGACCTGGGGAGCCATCATATAATCAAATATATTTTTGCAGAGAATCTGATGAGTAGCTGTGGGATAGAAGTGGGAAGACAACCCTCCACCCCCGGGTAAGCCTCATTCACTCAGGTTTTGCTGACAAATGAATTGTGGATAAAGTTAAGGTTTTCAGATTTCAACATTGGGACTGTGGTGAAAGGTAGGAACCTAGCGGGATAAATGTTGTAAATCCATACCTATGATTGCAGCTGTCTGGGTGGTTTTGATCAGGGGTAGATTGTTGTCATAAGCCTCTTTCAGAACATAGACTGAGCGGTCTCCGGAATGACTTTTTCTCAATATTTTGTGCAATTCACTCAGCACGCTCACCCACTCACTCTTCTCATTCTCGCTATCTGCTAAGATTGGGATTGAATATCTATTACTAGGTGCTGAGAGCTGGGAAGCTGTGACCTAGAATGATTTAAGGAATATCTAGGTTATAAGAAAGCAAGCATTCTTTATGCCAGCCTGTCTAGCATTTTTCATAAAACTCACCATTGTTAAACGAAATGTTAAATAACATTACCCTCTTCCTGGTAGTAAAATAGATGACGTGAGTATCAGAAGCAGGCCCAAAGCAAAGTGTCAGAAGCACTTCTATTTTGATCCTCATAAAACCACCGGTGTTCTCTGACTACCTAAAATCTTGTACTTCATCAAATGGAAATAGCTACCATTTATTGAATGCTGACTCTGTACCAGGAACTGCTCTAAGAAATTGACATGTGTTAATTGATTAAATCCTCACAGAAACCTCAGTGCCTAGTTACTGCTATTCTCTCCATTTTATCAGTGAGAGGACAGGAGCACAGCAGGGTAGAATGCAGGCAGTCTGATGCCAGAACCTCCACTCTGAGTCTCTCTATTGCTTTAATTCTAACACACAGCTTTGCATCTTTAGCTTATCTCTGAAACGGCAATGTGTTTTGCAATGGCAATCATCATAATCAATTGTGATATTACAGAATGTTCAGGAGTTTTTTGTTGTTAAGTTAGAAATATTCAAAAACACATGTTTTCCTTGTTGCTACATGCCTATAACTTACATTATACTAGTAAATGGCAAATCAGATTTAAATTTTAAGGTATATAATTAAGCTAGCAGAACTCTAATATATAAAACTTTCTTTTGTGAGCATGAAGTTAGCAGCAATGACATCATAAATTCCCACTGTAAGTCAGTTCCAAATGGCCAGGTCTTTGTAGTCTCTTGGTGGTTGGGTACAGTCTAAATAGATGTCTATCTTTGCACTAAGGAACTAAGAATACTCCTGTCTGGCCTTTGTTAAACCAAGATTCCTAGGTTGACTGTAACCACATGGGTCTCGAGGGGATAACAGTCCTTTGCTTTCTCTGTCACTTTATTTAATCCATTCCAGAATCACTTTTATTTTTTACATGAATTTTAAAGAGCAGAGTGTCTGTTTTTTAGAGTTTGCAAAACAACATCTTTCCCCAATTTTTCCATTTTGTACTCTTGGCTTGAATCTGAATTATGACTTCAAAATATTGTCTCAGAGGAGACTTATTTTACAAAGTACCTCTAGTTTTAGAAGTTGCACATTCATGCTATTGTAGGTCCGTGAATCGGCGACCTTCCTCTATGTCTGATCCAGAAGTATATGGTCTCTCTTCCTCTGTTACTGTTTTTTCCTTCTTCTTTCACACCCCCCACCCCAGTACCATTCTGCTTTGTAAGCTTCCCCTGTTTTCAGCTATGAATTAGATCTGTCCTGTTACCTTAGTGTGGAATGAATGGACACCCTCAGGAACATTTGTATCTTAAGTCTCAGATTTAACTGTAGAATGAAAGATGTGACACCTGCCAAAAGCTATTTATAGTATTTTTGAATAAGAATAAAGGGCTAGATTTCTTGTGGCAAGTGGGAGAGGGAGGGAAACTATCCCACAGCACTTCTAAAACCTCAACCTCCAGGTACCTTCAGTAACCCAAGGAGCCCTGACCTCTAGGAACAGGCAGAAAAGGGATGAAACAAAACATACAAGGGATCCAATGACAGTATGCAAGCTTACCTTAAACATACGAGGCATTTCCTTTCTCCTTGCAGGAATAAAATCAGAGGGCCAGACTGAACTAACAGAAAACGCTCCATCCCTGAAGGAAAAGCAAGACACTGGGAGTGAGTAGAATCACCGGAAAGCGAGTAAAACAATACATAAACATAATCCTCAATTTTAATTTCCCTGATTTTTAACATTCTTTTTTGTAGTAACTGACAGTGGTCAAAACATTGTATCAGCAGTACCCGGCCTGTCGCATATTATCAGAAAACGCAAGTTAACTCTGGGCTGTCCCTGACTCACCATTCACAGGGAACTAGGAAGGAGCACCTGTCTGACTCCAAAGCCACGGTCCCTAGAAGATGGGCCATGTGCCCTCAGATCAGCTCATTTGTATATTTTTTAAATGTTACCGAGATAGACTTGACATATAATAAACTGCACGTTTTTAAAGTGAACAATTAGGTAAGTTTTGATCTATGTATACACCTGTGAAACCATCACCACACTGTAGGTAATGAACATGTCCATCACCCCCAAAAGTTTCCTGGTACAGCTTTGTAACCCCTACCCCCCATCCTTAGCACTCTTCCCTCCTCCCCCACTGATCTGCTTCCTGTCACTCTAGATTAATTTGCATTTTCTAACATTTTATAGAAATGAAATATACAATATGTGGTCTTTTTGTCTGGCTTTTTCTCAGCATAACAATTTTGTGATGCATTCATGTTGCCACATGGATGAACACTTCATTTCTATGTATTGTTGAGTAATATTTCATTGTATGGATATGCCACAACATATGCGTTCACCCATTAATGGGCATTCGGGTTGTTTCAAGTTTGGGGCTATTTTAAATGAAGCTGTTATGAATGTTCATGTATGTCTTTATGGACATATGCTTTCTCTGGTAGAAATACCTAGGAGGAGAATGACTAGATCATATATTAGGTGTGTGTTTAGCTTTTTATGAAACTGCCAAACTCTTTTTAACAGTGGTTATATGATTTACAAAGCAATATATGAGAGATCTAGGTCCCCCACATCCTCCCAATACTTGAAATAATCTTTTTAATTTTAGTCTTTCTTATGATGTGAAGTGGTACCTCATGGTTATTTTATTTGAATTTACCTAATAATTAATGGTGTTGAGCATGTAAGTATCTGTTATGTGCTTATTTGACATATGTATCTTCTCTATTGAAGTATCTTTTCAAATCCCTTGCACATTTTTTTTAAATTGGGCTATTTTCTTATTATTGGGGTGGCCAAAAATTGCCTTTGGTTTTTAAATAAAAATAAAAGACACATTTTTCATTTTCACCAAGAACTTTATTGTACAATGCATTCACCCTTTTTTTCCACTACCTTCTGCCATTTTTCAGGCAACTCCATAATTCCATCTTCCCAAAACTTTTTATCTTTTTGAGCAAAGAACTGTTCCAGGTGCCTTTTACAGTCTTCCAGGGAATTGAACTTTTTTCCATTAAGAGAATTTTGTAAAGACCGAAATAAATGGAAATCCGAAGGTGCAATGTGTGATGAATACGGAGGATGAATCAGAACTTCCCAGCCAAGCTGTAACAGTTTTTGCCTGGTCATCAAAGAAGCAGGCAGCCTTGCGTTATCCTGATGGAAGATTATGCATTTTCTGTTGACTAATTCTGGACGCTTTTCGTTGAGTGCTGCTTTCAGTTGGTCTAATTGGGAGCAGCACTTGGAATTAATCCTTTGGTTTTCCGAAGGAGCTCATAATAGAGGACGCCCTTCCAATCCCACCATATACACTTTGGTGTGGTTTGGTGGTGGTTCATTTCTCTTGCCCCACGATCTCTTCCATTCCACATTGTTGTACAGTATCCACTTGTCATTGCCCATCACAATTTGTTGCAAAAATGGAACTTTTTCATTACGTTTAAGTAGAGAATCACACACGGAAATATGGTCAAGAAGGTTTTTTTCACTTAACTTATGTGGCACCCAAACATCAAAGTCATTAACATAACCAGGCTGGTGCAAATGATTTTCAACACTTGATTTGGATATTTTGAGTATGTCGGCTATCTCCCACATAATCATAACGTTGATTGTTCTCAACTAATGTCTCGATTTAATCGCTATCAACTTCAACTGGTCTACCCGACCGTGGAACATCAGCCAGCAAGAAATCTCCAGCACGAAACTTCGCAAACCACTTTTGACGTGTTTGATCAGTCACAGAACCATCTCCATACACTGCACAAATCTTTTTTTGCATTTCAGTTGTGTTTTTACCTTTCTTGAAATAATAAAGCATAATGGGCCGAAAATGTTGCTTTTTTCCTTCCATCTTCAATATTAAAATGGCTACACAAAATTCCACCAATTTTGATAAGTTTTTTTTTAATGCACGCTGATATGACAGCTGTCACATACAATCTAACAAAACTGTTTCGAATGAAGTCAAAGACAACTTAGTGCTACTAGAGCCATCTTAGAGAAAAAAACAAATGAACCTTTTGGCCAACCCAATATTAAGTTTTAAGAATTTTTATATATTCTAGATATAAGTCCTTTACCAGATATTTGATTTGCCTCCAGTCTGCAGCTTTTATTACTTCTCTTGACAATGTATTTCAAGGAGCAGAAGTTTTAAATTTTGATGAAGTCCAATTTATCAATTTTTAAATTTTACCTGTTGTGCTTTATGTTGTATCTAAGAACTATTTGCCTTATCCAAGATCAGAAATATTTTCTCCCATGTTTACTTCTAGGTGCTTTATAGTTTTAGGTTTTACATTTAGTTCTATGGTCTATTTTGAGTTAAATTTTGTATATTGTAAAAAGTATAAATCAAAGTTGATTTTTTTACACATAGATATCTAAAATTCCAATTTCATTTGTTGCTAGATTTTGCAACTTGTTGAAAATATTGTATATATTAAAGTAACAGAAAATGCAGAAATATAGTTACAAATGTTTTATATATGAAAGTATATTTTATGTGCATGTTAAAAATATATATGTAAATATATTTTATATGTGTATTAGAAATATATATATTTGTACATATATTTCTAGGTTTGTTTTTTTTTTTTTCAAAGTTGTTTTGGCTCTTCTAACTCTTTTGCATTTTCCTATGACTTTTAGAATCGGCTTGTCAATTTCTACAAAAAGAATTAAGAAGCCTACTGGGATTTTGATTAAGATTGTGTTAAAACTATAGATCAATTTTGAGAACAATCACATTTTTAAAATATTGAGTTCTGCAATGCATGAACACAGTCTCTCTCTCTATTTATTTAGATCTTTGTTAATTTCTTTCATCAATATTTTATAGTTTTCAGTGTACAAGTCTTGCACATCTTTTGTCAGATTTATTTCTAAGTATTTTTTTAATATTTATTTATTTTATTTGTTTTCCTTATTTATTTATTTTTTAATTATTTTTGGCTACGTCAGGTCTTAGTTGCAGCACATGGGATCGTCCTTGAGGCATGAGGGGTCTTTTTGTTACAGCACATGGTCTCTTCGTTGTGGTGCTTGGGCTTCTCTAGTTGTGGTGTGTGGGCTTCTCCCTAGTTGTGGCACAAGGGCTCCAGAGCACATGGGCTCTGTAGTTTGCAGCACGCAGGCTCTCTCATTGAGGTGCACAAGCTCAATAGTTGGGGCTTGCAGGCTTAGTTGCCCCAGGGCATGTGGGATCTTAGTTCCCCAACCAGAGATGGAACCCATGTCCCCTGCATTGGAAAGCGGGTTCTTTACCACTGGACCACCAGGGAAATCCCTATGTTTTGATGCTATGGCAAATGGCATTACTTATTTAATTTTGATTTCTGATTATTTGTTGCGAGTATAAAGAAATGCAATTTATTTTATATATTGATCAAGCATCCTGCAAACTTGCTGAATTCATTGATTAGTTCTAATAGCTTCTTTGTAGATTACATTGAATTTTCTCCATAGATATTCATTTTGTCTATGAATAATTTTGCTTCCTTCTTTCCAACACGGATGTATTTTATTTCTATTTCTTCCCTGGCCTGGATTTCCAATACAATGTTAAATAAGTGTGGTGAGATCAAACATCTTTGTCTTGTTCCTGATCTTAGGGAGAAAGCATTGAGTCTTTTGCCACTAATTATGATGTCAGCTGTGGGATTTTCATAGATGCCCTTTATCAGGAGGAAGATGCTCCCTTCTAAGTGTTCATCAAGAATATATGATTTTGTCAAAAGTGTTTACTGTATCTACTGACATGATCTTTTTCATTTTTTGATACGGTAAAATACATTGATTTTTTAATATAAACCAGCTTTCCTGAGATACACTACACTTGCTCAAGATGCAATATAATTTTTACATAATATTGGATTCGATTTGCTAACATTTTGTAGTTTTCCTCACATGTATGTGCTGATCAGTAATCTGCTGAATCCTCAAGCTAGATCCTCTGTAGATCCATGCAGAGCTAGTGCATGCTCTCAATCTCTCCCTCCCTCCCTCTCTCCCTCTCTCTCTCTCTCTCTCTCTCTCTCTCCTCTCTAGCTCTGTACTTTGTCCTGTGAACTCTGGCTACTGGGTCTCTCTGGACTCTCAGCTTCATCTCTTCAGTTCAGGGAGTTCACCTGGGTCTGCCTGGGATTCCAATTTCTGTGTTATATACTGGAAGCTCTCACAAGGCAGTAACCTGGGGCAAGTATAGAGCTCACCTCATTTACTTCCCTTCATTGTCTGATATCCAGAACCTTAAATCAGTTCTTTTGTTATTTCACGGGGAAGGTTAAATATAAATATGGCCCCTGTTACTCCGTCTTGGTTGAAAGTAGAAGTCTGTTTGATTCAGCTCACTTGATAATTTTTGGCTTCTCCAACACTTAAAACAAACTCATTTCTTTCCCCCAATGCTACCATTCTCCATTATATCCCTACAGCTGTCAATGTGACCCTCAGTTTTTCAGTCTTGATGACTTAAAACCTCAGTACCATCTGGTATTGCAACTCTTTTCTTCATCTTCCTTTTTCTGCCACTCACCATGTCCCATGAGGTCACTTTAGTAATATTTCCTGCACCTGTCTCTTCTTTTGTAATTCCTGCAGCCACCGCTTTAATGCAGACACTCATTTGATCTGAAGGATGGACAATTGTAAGCTGGACTCCTTGGCTCCAGCACCACTTTAATTTTCCCTGTCCCCAAAATGAAACACACACACACACACACACACACACACACATACACACACACACACACAAACACACACACTCCCAAACCAACTTATTAAAAATCTACATCAAGAGTAACTTTCTAAAGTCACCTTCAAGATTATCTAGTTTCCTGTATCAGTTATTTAAGGTAATACCAAATTTCTGACAAAGATGACATTAGCTGATGTGAAGAATACAAAACAAAGTTTGTGAGTAAGGAATCAAAATAAGACAGGATGAATGTAGAGACCCACAGAATCTGTGATAAGGAGAAAGTTCAGGCTGAGCAAGCACACAGCCATCACAGGGCAGGTTACACCTGGAAAAGAAGTGTAAGGGAATACTATGAATAAATGTCTCACTACCTGGAGCCACAGGAAGTGAAGGGACCACCCAGGGAGTGTGCAGAGAAGGAAGAAAAGAAGGCCAAGGACAGATGCTCAGAGACACTAAGAGAAAAGTGTAGAGGAGCCGAAAAGATGCAGAAGAATCAGGGGGAGCAGAGAGCATATTGCCTTTCCCCGAAGGATACACTTTCTATAAGTTCACCGATTCAATATTCTTTATTAAACACTTAAAGAGTGTCTGGAGTGACATTTGCAACAATGGCAGAGTAAGGATCTCTGAAGATTCTCTCCTTCATAAAAGAAATGAGAAAACTAGCAAAATTCATCAGAAACAACTTTTTTAGAACTCTATAAATTAACCAAGGTTTGTGGCAATCTGAGGAGGATTTATTTAAAATAAAAAAGTAAAAAAAAAAGCCGAATCTTGGTAAGAAGTATGAGCTTTGTGGTAGCTTAACTCGCCCTAGTCCCATGCTCCATTTCCAGCTCCTCAGTAGCCTTGAAAAATGGCAGCCTGCATTCACAGTGCATCCTAGAAGCCACTGGACACCTGAGGGACCTGGAAAGAGGAGGAAGAAGGAGAAAGGAGCTGGAGTATTAGGCTTGATTCAGAGGTCTCCCAGGGAAAAGTCTATTCCCCAAGGGGAACTTATAAAAAACTATTTCATGCAAGCATTTTAACTGCATAGCTGCCTATGCAGTGCTTAACAGCTGGACAAAATAATAGATTAACCAAAACTCTTAAAAGGAAAAGTTAGAAAATGAGATATCCATAGGGGTTTTGAAAAGGTCTGACATATTGCTAAGAATCTAGAGCATCATGCACATGCATAGAACTGTGAACATGCCTAGGGTTATGCATATGCTCAGGAAAGACCAGAGAAGGACATAAGTTCTCACCTCTGGCTGACATTGGATGCATAGATAAATGTTTTTCATCAAATTTCAGAGGTTTTCTGCCATTATCTCTTCCAATATTCTTGAGGCTTTGCACAAGTATAACGTGTTGTCAACTGCCTGGCTGAGTGTTGAAGAAGTGACCCCACTTGCACACAGAGCTCTTCAGCAAAGTGTGGGAGATTCACTGGTTCCAGATGTTTAAAGAAATCTCTGCAAAATCATTAGCTAACTACTAAGCTAACAAAGTAGAGACGTCAAATAACTACACATGACTAAGAATAAAGACTTTATAGATTAGCTTGAAAAATTCACTGAACAAACAAACAACAACTACAACAAACAACAATAACAAATCCTGGAGAAGAAGTAGAATTTGATAACTAGAGCTGACAATAGTATTATTTGAAATGTCCAGTTTAAAAAAATATATACTGTATGACTTGCAAGGAAGCATAAAAGTATGACCAATACACAGGAAAAAAGCAATCAATAGAAACTATCTCTGAGGAAACCCAGATGTTGGATTTACCAGACAAAGATTTAAATCAGCTATTTTAAATATGTTTGAAGACCTAAAGGAAATCATGCCTAAAGAACTAAATGAAAGGATGAGAATGATGTCTCACCAAGTAGGAAATATAAATAAGGAAATAGAAAATACAAAAAAGAACCAAACAGAAATTCAGAGGTTGATGAGTACAATAACTGAAACGAAGAATACACCAGAAGGGGTCAACAACAGAACTGAGCTGGCAGAAAGCAGAATCACTGAACTTGAAGACAGGTCAATTAACATTATCCAGTCTGAAGAAAAGAAAGAAAAAAGAATGAAGAAAAATTAATAAAACCTCAGAGTTCCTTGGGACACCATGAAGAATACTAAACTATATATAATGGGAGTCCCAGAAGGAGAGGAGAAAGAAAAGGGGTCAGAAAGGATAATTGAATGAAAATCTCAAATCAATATATAACCTAACTTTCCATCTTGAGAAACTAGGAAAAGAAGAACAAACTAAACTCAGAACAAGCAGAAGGAAGGAAATAATAAAGTTTAGAGTGGAAATTAATAAAACAGAGAATAGAAAAATAAGAGAAAATCAAGAAAACCAAAAGTTGGCTTTTTGAAAAGATCAACAAAAATTGATAAACTTTTAGCTAAACTGACCAAGAAAAAAATGAAAGAAACCTCAAATTACTAAAGTCAGAAGTAAAGTGGGAACATTACTTCTGACCTTTCAGAAAATAAAAGGGAATACTATGAACAAGTGTATGCTCCCAAAATTAGATAATCTAAAGAAAATGGAAACATTCCTAGAAAAACACAAGGTACTAAAGCTGACTCAAGAAGATGTAGAAAATCTCAATAGACTTATAACAAGTAAAGAGATTGAACTAGCAATCAAAAAATATCCCATAAAGGAACCCCCAGGACCAGATGACCACACTAGTGAATTCTACCAAACATATTTAATACCAATCCTTCACAAACTCTTTCAAAAATAAAAGAGAAGAGAGTACTTTCCAACTTAATCTGAGGTCAGTATTATCCTAATACCAAAACCAGGCAAAAATATCACAAGGCAACAAAACTATAGACCAATATCTTGTGTTAATATAGATGCAAATATCTTCAAAAATTCTATTGAACCCAATCCAACATATTATAAAAAAGATTAGATACCATGACCAAGTGGGATTTATCCCAGGAATGTATGATTGGTTCTATATACAAGTAACAATTAATGTAATACATCATGAGAATTAAGGGGAAAACAATCATGTGATCTTCTCAATAGACACAAAAAAAGCATTTGTCAAAATCCAACACCCCTTACAGATAAAAACACTCAACAAACCAGGAAGAGAAGGCTGTTTTCTCAACCTGATAAAGGGCATCAGCCATGAAAAATAATGAAGTATTGATACATGCTACATGGGTGAGTCTTGAAACATTATGCTTAGTGAAAGAAGCCAGTTACAAAACTCCACATGTTGTATGATTCCATTTATATAAAATTCAGAATAGGCAAATCCATAGAGATAGAAACAGATTAATGGTTGCTGGGGCTGGGGGCAGGGGTGAATGTAGAGTGACTGCTAACTAATAAAGGTTTCTTTTTGGTGTGATGAAAATGTTCTAAAATTAGATTGTAGTGATGGTTTTACAACCTTGTGAATATACTAAAAACCACTGGGTTGCCCATTTTTAAATGGTGAATTTTATAATATACGAATTATATCTCAATATAAAGAGCATCTGGTTTTAAGGTTGTATTTCCTTTTCTGCTACACACACACATACACACACACACACATAAGAATATAAACTTCTGACTAAAAAAAATAAATAAATAAACTATTACAAATATTACACAATTATAATCCATACCCAAGAGGTAATGATGCAAACTTTAGGCAGAAATCTTCTATTTTAAAGTTCACATGGCAATGGAGAAAATTAGAAACTTAACATAAGTTAAATGACAACACTATTTTTAAAAATTTCAGAAACCATTTTTATTCCCAGATTTTTTTGATAAAAAATACTCTCCCTTTCGAAGCTTACCTCATGTCAATCACTTGACTAACTACAACATTGGGTGTTGAGTCTTCTTCTTCATCCATATCATACAGGAAGAGTTTGAAATCACACACTACAGCCAATGCCCTCTGCCATCCTTTTTTCATCCCTGCTTTCTTTGGAATCTTTAGTTTTTATTTTTCAAAAAACAAATAAAAGCAATCCAAGCTGAAACATCAAATACTACCCAATTATTACATATAAAATTAAAATAATAAAAATGAAAAAAAAATGTGTTATAAATCTACCACTTGTTAAAGATTGGAACAGAACTATATAACATAATTCCTTTGAGGACTAAACAATTCTTAGGTTGTGAAAATAAGATCAATACCATTTCCATTAACACTAGTCACAGCGTTGCCTCTACCTAAGATTAAATTCAATTTTGGTAGCCTCAAATTCAACTCAGATTTTAAATATTTCTGAAGAAGATTCTTTCACTTTTAGTTTCATAATTTATTATTACTGACTGGAAGTCAAATTTACACCATTAGAAGGGATTTTAGCATTCGTTCATTGCAAAGTAAGGTCTAAACAGAAAACTTTGGGAAATTTGAAAATATCCTATCGGGGACACTTAAACTTTATTCTGAAATCATATTCTTCAGATGATTTTCAATTGCATATAATTAATATCATATAACATATCATAAATATTTCTGAAAAATATTGTGCACACATTGTGAAAAGTGATTAATAAACTCTTTAAGACTTCATCTGAAACAAAAATATTGACACTTACCCAGACATGGCCTTCATAGGCTGTTCCCATGCCTTTCTGTGAGTCTAGACAGAAGGCACCTTTCTTCTGATGAAAAGGCACGGGACAAGTTTTTGGAGCTTTTTCTACACAGGTTGTGTGACATGAGAACCCACATGCTTTTTGAGGGAAATAAAGAGATATGATTGTAGGGGATATGATGGTTTGACTCCCTCAACCCCCATTGCAATTCTGTCTACTACTGTAGAGGTGAAATGCTAAAAACTACATTTCCCAGACTCCCTTGGAACTAAGTTTTGGACCTGATGTAAGCTCCACTAATAAGATAACTCTCTGTAAGACTTTGAGTTGAGTCAAGATGGGAGAGATGCCTGATGTAGCACATCCATTTTACTGGCTTGGATCTTGACAGAGGGAGTGTGAGGTCACAGCTGCAGTGGTGGTTTCTGAATTTGATGGAAGCTCTCTTAACTCTGCAGCAACAGGGTCTTTCCTGACTCTGGCAGAAGTTGCAGGTTCTGAGGGCTGCAGCAGTGGTGGCAGCTTCCAGATTCACCATCTTCTTGCGACAAAGGTGGGGCTGTTCCAGGCTCAGCAGAGACTGAGTAATGCTGGCAGCAGGAGATGCTCCTGGGAGCTCAGCTCAGAGCCTGCCTCTGCTGCCCTAGGAGAATTGTATGGGCACATAATTCCCCATTTAAAATCCTATTTTCTTTAATATGCTAGGACACATTTATGGTTAAGGCATCTCTGACTGTCACAATGCTGAGGGCAGGAAAGTTGTCCTGCTCAGCACTGTGTGTCCCTGAGTGGACACTCGACAGGACTGGCTGGGGAAACCAATGAGTACGGAGTCTGTTCCCTAGGATGACGTATGAGGTGCCTGTGTAGCACTGTGATCCACTGTTTGATATTTCCAAAAAATATATTTCTTTCTTTCAACGATATCTGCTGTAATAAATTCATTGAGTAAAATAAAAGGATTACAGCTCAAGGATAGTATTCCATTTTCCTGTCACATAAGCTGGTGGATGTCATCCTCATACTCTACTGAGTGTGTACAGGGGCTACCTGCTTTTTCTCAGATCTTCAATTTATTCCCCTCTTTTCAGCACCACATGTCACCTCTGCCTCCTAAAGGACTTGGTGTCCCTAATCCCTGAATCCTTCTAGGTTTCCAAAGTATTAATTATCTTGTGATTTTTTGGCAAGTCATTTCTAAGCACCTGACATTCATATTTCTCAGCTCTCCTAACCCCTCACTCAGGTTCTTCCATCTTTCAAAATTATGTTGACTTATTTGTCTACTCTCTCTCTTTAGTCTGTTTAACAAGTTTCATTAGAAAGCAAAAGTGTAGGCATTTTTGAATCTACTATGTTTAACCAGAAGTCTCCAAGAAAAAAGGAAGAAAAGAAAGAAGGGAGGAAAGGAGAAAGGGAGGGAGGGAAGGGGAGAGGGAGGGAGGGAGGGGTTAGAGACCAAAACGAACTTATTCTCATTTTTCAAGGACCTGCTAAGTTTATAACTAAATCAAGTACCTGAGTTGGAAAGAGGATTCTATTATGATATTCCTTTCTCTTTATCGTTGGTGTGTGAACTGGAAGGTGAGCAGAATCTGTGATCTGAATCAAAGAGACAAAAATAAATATAGGCAAGTTACCTGTCACCAAAATTATAAGAATTAAATTATTTCTCAAGTAAGACAAAAGAATAATACTTGTTAGACAAAAACACAATAAAACTAAAATTCTCACAAAGCTGAAAATATATTTTAAGTAATTTAAATCTATGCTTTCAATTTCTACAAACAAAATACATGTATATTTCATATACTTTATATCAATTTGGCTATTTTTAAATGTGTGTCATAGCATGTGCATGTAGACTACATTAAAAGGAGAATATTAATCATACACGTATTTAAAGATACTTTCATTAAGTAGATATACGATCAGAATCTTCAAAAGATTTCTTCAACTACTTGTCTTATAAATGTAGAAGGGATTTATGGCTGTAAATATGTAGAAATACATTAAAATCAATTATAGAGGGTTCAGCAAGATTTTGTGAATACTACTAATCTAAAAATGGGTGCAGGTAACTTAGATTACATTTCTTAAATTAGACTTCAAAAGCATATGAAATTGGGCTGTTTATATGATATAAAATTTTTCTTTCCGAGGAAATAGTAGAAAATACGTTTTGAAATGGAAAGAATTGGATGCTTACAGATGTTACTGGGGAATAAGGTTTGATTGTAAGTGAAGATGCTGCACAGCTGAGCAGAGCATATAAGTATATAGACTTGAATAATGACAAATACAATGGAGAAAAAATACAAGAAATTGATAGTAAATGCAGGAGATTCAGAACATTTGCCAAATTTTCAAAGTTATGAAGAAAAAAATGCCTCTTTGAGACACTTGATGAACCTACACAGACACATCGTAATCACACGAAGTCCATAGTTTACATTAGGGTTTACTCTTGGCCCTGTACATTCTATGGGTTTGGACAGATGTATAAGGACATATGTTTATCAGTATGGCACCATACAGAATCGTTTCACTCTCATAAAAATCTTCTCTACTCTGCCTGCTCATCACCTCACCCCCAACCCCTGGAAACTACATGATCTTTTTACAGCATGTAGTTTTGCCTTTTCTAAAATGTCATATAGTTGGAATCATACAGTATGTAGCCCTTTCAGATTGGCTACTATCACTTGGTAAGATGCACTTTAGATTCCTATGTCTTTTCATGGCTCCATAACTCATTTATTTTTATCACTAAATAATATTCTATTGTCTTGACGTATCACAGTTTATTTATCCAGTCACCTACTGAGGGACATCTTGGTTGCTTCCAAGTTTGGGCAATTATAAATAAAGTGGCTATATACATCCACATACAAGATTTTGTGTAGAGGTAAGTTTTCATTTCATTCGGGTAAATACCAAGGTGCTAAGCTGCAGGATTGTTTGTTTTCTTATTGTAGAGTTTTAAGAGTTCTTTGTATGTTTTGGATAACAAATCTTTATCAGATTTGTCTTTTGCAAATATTTTCTCCCTGTCTGTGGCTAGTCTTCTTAGTCCCTTGACATTGTCTTTTGCAGAGCAGAGGTTTTTAATTTTAATGAAGTCCAGCTTATCAATAATTTAGTGGATCATGCTTTTGGTTTTATATTTAAGAACTCATTACCAATCTCAAGGTCAATGAGATTTTCTCCTATGTTGTAGTTTTGCATTTTATATTTAGGTTTATGATCAATTTCAAATTAATTTTTATAAAGAATGTAAGGTCTGTGTCTAGGTTTATATTTTTCCATGTGGATGTCTAGTTGTTCCAGCACCATTT
Source organism: Balaenoptera acutorostrata (assembly GCF_949987535.1). Classification (NCBI taxonomy): domain Eukaryota; kingdom Metazoa; phylum Chordata; class Mammalia; order Artiodactyla; family Balaenopteridae; genus Balaenoptera; species Balaenoptera acutorostrata. The sequence goes on along the minus strand of NC_080069.1, from coordinate 22,896,794 downwards.
GTTGAAGAGACTCTCTTTGGTCCACTGTATGCTTCTGGGCTCTTTATTATATTCCATTGATCTACTTGTCCATTCTTTTGCCTTAAAAAGGATTGAAATTCTGACACATGCTATAACATAGATGAAATGTGAAGATATTAAGTGAAATTAGCCAGACAAAAAGGGGCAAATATTGTATGATTCTACTTATATAAAATATATAGAATAGGCAAATTCATAGAGACACAAAGTACTTCAGAGTTTACCAGGGACTGAAGGGAAGGGAAATGACAAGTTATTGTCTAATGAGGATAAAACTTACTTCTGTTCGGGGAGATGGAAAAGTTTGAGAAATAAATACTGTAATGGTGATGTTTGCAGAACATTGTGAACGTAATTTATGCCACTGAACTCTACACTTAAAATGAATAAATAGAAAATTTTATGTTATGTATATTTTACAACAAAACAAATAAGTAACTAACTAAAAATAGCTCGTACGTGACAGAAGTGACATTACAAATTATTAGGGAAATGATAGACTAGTCAGTGAATGGTACTTGGACAACTAACTTTCATGGTATCAGGGTGGCAAAAGTTAGATTCCTACTTCATAGCAAACAAAGATATAATTTCCTGGTGATTTAAGGACCTAAATGCAAAAAAGCAAAACTTTAAATCTTTTCAAACCTTTGGGGACAGAAGGATACTATAGAAATGGATTTCTTAGAAAACAATTAAAAAGCTCAAGCAATAAAAGGAAAGACTGATAAATTTTAGTAATTAGAATTAAAAATCTCTGCATGACAAAATGAAAGCAATAATAAGACACCACTTCATCAGAACTACAAAATTTCAAATGTCTAGTAGCAGCAACGGTTGACATGGGTATAACAAAATGAGAACTCTTACATGCTGCTAAGTGAGAGTGGAAACTGGTTTTTAAAAACTCTCTTGCCCAGCAAAGTGAGAAGAGCATGCACATGGAGGGTAATTTAAGGTGGGGACGCAGAGCCCATGTAGTGTGAGAAGTGATGGGTTAGCTGCAGAGATGGCAGATTGGTCACAGAGAATAGAGCCACTCAAATAATAAGCATATTGAGAATAATAAAAGGCAAGTTTCTCACTATCATCACAGAAAGGAGCTACAAATATGGAAAGAGAGAAAACGAGAATGAACCCTATAATGTTGGATTGAAATTAGAGGTATGAATATGTGTATGAACTCATAGTTTTTATAGGTAAGTAAGTAGACAGCTAGGTAGGTAGAGATGATAGATGGACAAATAGATGATAAATAGATACATATAGAGAGACTGATATATAATATATTTTTCTCCATCTCTATCCAATAAAACGTTCTGGAATACTGATACCCCAATAGCAATAAGCACACCTAACACCCAGATATTGACTTCTAAATACCATTTTCCACTAAAAGCAATCAGAGTGCCTTGGAGAAATGGCTAAATCTAGGGCTGGGAAAATACAGATGAGCTGTACAGCCATTTGAATGCCAGAATAAATTAAGACTATAATGGATTATAAGCCATGGATAAAATTAAAAATACTATGTGTCCATACAGATATAAATAAATTGCAAGTTTGGTGAGAAATGGGGTACTTACCATTTCAGAGTACCTCTCTACAAAGTACTCATTAATTACAAAGGAGAAAAAGTAATTTCAACATGGAGAGGCCTGGAAAAATCTCACCTTAGTGCAGAGGTCAAAGTAAACATCATCAATAATGGAATAAGTCAAAATCATATACCACCTGACAGGATACAATGAGAAGACCCCAGTATCACTTCTGTGATATTCTTAACAAAGATGCATAATCTGAATCAAGTCGTGAGGAAACACTTGTATAAAAAGAGAGACATTCTCTTCTACACCAGCCTGTGACTTTCAAGAGTATCAAGGTAATGAAGTAAAAGAAAGACTAAGAAATTCTTCTATATGGAAAGAGACTAATGAGAGATGACAACCAAAAGCAAAGTACAATTTTGAACTGCATCCTTTTGCTATAATGGACACATGGGGACAGTTGGTGATACCTGAAGTGGTCTGAGGATTAGATGATAGTAATGCATCAATGTTAGTGAGATGGTTGTATTATATATTATAGGAAGTAGGAGAATATTCTTATTGGTCAGAGTACAAGATAAAGAACTCAAGGTGATGGAAAATCAAATGACAACTTTCAAATAGTCTAGGAAAAATAAATTTATACTCTACTTGAAATATTTCTGTAAAATTTGTGATTGTTTCAAAAACATTAAGCCATCAGTTGGCAAAATTTTACATTGAAAATATGCATTTCACCACCCAACAACTAACAAATTCTCCCATATGTATATAGGCAAGTGGGTCCCAACGGGCTCATTATAATAGAGAAATTGTAATAAGGAAAAAAAGTCATCAACTGATCAAAAGGAGCATGGTTATGTGAATCCAAGTATATTTATACACTGGAATACTACACAGAAGTTAAAATTAATGAGCTGTTTTGACATGAATAAATAGTGTGAAAATAATAAGTTGTAAAACAATAGGGATAATATTTGTGTGTTTTAAGCAGACCAAGAAATCCTGTGAACTTGAAGGATACATGCTTATGATATAAAATATAAGAAGGTGAAGGGAAGAATGCACACCATTTCAGAATATTCAATCACCTCCCAGGAAAAAGAAGAATGACGCTAGATGGGCTCAACTGTTCAGTATCAAATTAATTTTCTTTTTATCTGAATCAAAAATGGCAAACTGTTTTGCTAAATTTGTGGGTAGTAGGTTTATGGGCTTGTGATAGATTATTCCTTGTACCTTCTTCCATGATGGAAATATTTTATTGTTAAAAATTTAAAACAATAAAATAAAAGTGTTATCAAAATTTTAGAGGCTCTGAGCAGAATTTGAAAACAAGGTCTGGCCTGGCTATAAACCACACTGAAATTTTCCAAAGCAGACCACATGTCTCCAGAAGAACTCTCCATCTTGCCTCCAGAATTCCAAAGTGGGCAGCAAAGAACCCTGCCCAGATTATTCAGGGTGAATGAGATGCAGAGAAAGACGGGAATAGCATTTTTGAAGAGGGAGAATATGAGCTGGGAGACACCAAACCCTTTCACTTGAGGAAACATTTTCTTTTGCAGAGAGTCAAGCTCTCTGATTAACATGAAGGGCAAATAGTTGTTTTATGTCCCATTATATAGGAGATATGAAATTATCTTTAATTTTAAGTGCAGTCACAAATGTATTTCTTTGTTTTGTTTTTGTTTGTTTGTGGTTTCTTGCATGACGGAAGGTCTCTGAGGGTTATTTGTATTTTTTGTTTGTTTTTTTTTTGATTTTATATTATAGTTGATTTACAATGTTGTGTTAGTTCCAGGTGTACAGCAAAGTGATTCATTTATACATATAAACATATCCATTCTTTTTCAGATTCTTTTCCATATAGGTTATTACAGAATACTGAGTAGAGGTCCTTGTGCTATAAAGGAGGTCCTTGTTGATTATCTATTTTATATATACTAGTGTGTATTTGTTAATCCCAAACTTCTAGTTTATCCCTCCACCCCATGTTTCCCCTTTGGCAACCATAAGTTTGTTTTCGAAGTCTGTGAGTCTGTTTAGCAAATGTATTTTTATGCCTTACATAATACCAGACTTGATGTTATGATATGATTGTGTAAAATATTCCTGTTACAGCATGACTCTGTAATGTTAATTAAAACAATGCAAATAACAAGAAAATTTTCCCTGCCAGACCATGTCCCCTCATGCTTTGTACCACAAGTTTTACTGACCATTTCATAATTCACCTAACTGTGCTCTCTGCTCTTTTAAATCCTTGCTTCATAGTAGACCCCATCATTAAGTTCTCTGTTCAAGTGCAGGTAGAATTTTTTCTTTTTTCACTGATTTTCAGGAGCAGTTTTCTCATTTGAATTTCAAATCTTCCTGTGTTATCAGTTAAACTTAATATTCTCTATAGACTCTTCCTAAGCAATGCATCTGATTAGGAGAGAAACAGCAATGTTTCTGAATGGGATTCAGTCTCCCTTTGTTTGTTACAAGTGAAAAGTTCTGAAGCAAAGCTACCCCAGAGAGGCACCTTCACTGGGTCTGCTTCGTCTCCACTGTATGAGGATGGAGATGTGGATCTGGAACTGATGTAAAACTTGATATTTAGATTCTGTTCAAATATGTTCTCAATTGGATCAGCCTAGAAAAACAAGTTAGGGAAAACAAAATTTTAAGAGATCACTGTGAAGAATTCAGGACTCTTAATGGAAGTCATGAACATTACAATGCTTCCTAATAATGGGTGACAAAATTATTATTTTAGTATATTTGTTAGAAATATGTCAACCCACAAAACCATAGCCATAATGCTTCAATAGTGGACACAGCTGTTCCCACCTGCACCTTCTCTTTAGCAGGTGTTGTTTCACATCCATCATTCCATCCCATGTGGAGGTACCATGACATTAAAAAAAAAAAAAAAAAAAAAAAAAAATTGAGCAGGTAGATTTCATCCACAGTGGGTAATAGAGAAATGAACTAGAAACTAAAGATAAGAATTCTATCCCTGAGGGCACCTAGTAAAAAGATTCAGAATATATCACCCCAAAATATACTACTTTGACATATTAATTATTTGAATTAAAATACTTGAGAAACAGCCATGCAAGGACACTGTGACCCTCCTTTGTCCTCCTGAAGGCAAGATATAGACCTCCCCTGTGAAAGGCACCCTCCCTGTACCAGGAGGAGGGAAGACATTCTTATCACCAGACACAGCGAATTTAAGGCCATGAAGGCTGCATAAACAAACCTTGTTAAACAAGCCATATCTTCCTTGTTACTTCACCATTCATTACCCTTAACCCAAACCACTTTGTCTATCAATTCTTCACAAATTTACTGTTTCTTTGACTAAAAAAGTGTAAAAGCTTCTTACTCTGGTCACTTCAGGTCTTCTTTCTCTTGGGAAGGCTCCCATGTACATGTAAAAATTCAATAAAATGTGTATGCTTTTCTCCTGTTAATCTGTCTTACGTCAATTTAAGTCTTAGGCCCAGCCAAAGACCCAAAGAAGGTAGACAAGAATTTTTCCTCCCCCACACCAGATTAGGCATTAAATGAAAGCAAAAGAAACTAATCATTGTGATTAATAATTGTGACTAATGGTGCAAATGCAAACCCCTGCTTATTTCACAGTGTAGAAATACTGGCACTCAGGGGTCGCCATCTTTTATGTTTAGAAATTTTTAAACTTTACTTTGGAAGATCATATTGTTACCAAGCCGGCTTGCCACATGACAGGCCAATAAATTGGGAGACAAGGTGCTGAGGCAAGGAATAAGGACTTTATTCGGAAAGCCATCAGACTGAGAAAATGGCAGACTAGTGTACCCAAAAAACCCACCTTATGGGGTCTGGTTGCCAGTTTCTTTTATAGAACAGAGAGGGGGAGGAGGGGAGGAAGTAAAGTGAAAAGGCCATTTATCTTGCAAAATATCTCCTGCTCACTTGGCCTGCATTGGGGAGGGGATGTGTTAATTTCTTCTTTTCTGTAGCAATTCACAGGTGGGCAGGGTCAGAATGTCTCCCTGTGAGGTGAACAAAGGCCTTTTAGTTTAACAGTCAGGAAGAGGGGCAGGGTTCCCTGTGGCAGGCCAGTGATTGTAACAATAACAAAAACAATGAAAAGCAAACGTTAAAGTAAAAGAAACAGAATCATGGAGTCAGAGTTTGCTCTTCCCTGTTACACTATAGTGCATAATTTAGTGAGGAGGCTATAGGGCAGCCCTCCTGGAGTTGCATACACTCCATATGGTACTTCATATGGTTCTAGAGAATAAAAATAGTGTTTTGCTATTTTCTTTACACATAATATGTAATATACATGAGATGGTTGTGGTGGTGATAGCAGTTGTAACTGGGATTTAGGGGTGGGGGGAGCTGGTAGAGATTATAGAAAGGCTAACACAGCCCTGAGCACACCTTAGTCGTAGACTCTTAGAAAGTCCTATGGGTTTGTATGAGCACGTTTTTTGGCGAACAGAATAAACTCTCTTTAGAGAATAAGGCCAAATAATAAGGAACAGAAATAATAGATGATGTGCAAAGCAAAAAGCTTTGGTTAGTAAATTACTTCTTAAGCTTGCTTTCATTTCAAGGTGGCATCAGACATGTGGCTTAAATCCCCAAATGCCCAGTTTATTTTCTCAGTCTCTTCCATTGTTAATTCATGTGACCACTGTTATGAAATACAGTGTACTACTATTCATATAACATTTGATTAATTTTTTTTTTTTTTTTGGTGTGGTGAATTTAAAAGTCTGCTTTTGGATTGATTCCTGGTACAATTTTCTATGTGGCTAATACTTTAGAGATCAACAAGTCTCCCAACAAAATACTTGGCCTAACACTGAAGGCTGGAACTTTAAAACCAGCGAGATTTGCCTGTTGCTAATAGACGTGTTTCCTGGTAGGGCCATGAGCCTCACTGGGACAGAGTCCTCATCCACCGTGCGTGTGCAACTCTCAGCACAATGCCTGGCACAACTGAAACTCAAGTCTTCCCACCTCCATTAGCTGCCTTCTCCATATGCCACCCTCCCACCCTCAGATCACAGCCACATCCTTCACAATCACTACCCTCTACTTCACCAGCTGGTCTGTTTATATCCTCCCTCTCTCTCCTTTTTTTTTTTGCAAACTAGTTTTTCAGTGTGAGGTGTAGCAACTAAATGGAAAAAAGGCATAACTCAAATATATAATGCTAATTAAGTATTATGATGCAAACAACCAGGGACATACCGCCTATGGCAAAAGAAGCCCCTCTTGTGTCCCAGTCAACTGCCTTCCTTCCCCAAAGGAAACTACCTTTGATCATCTCTTTGCATTTGTTTAGAATTTTAGCACATTACATTTGCATCCCTAAACACTACTGTAGTGTAAGTGCCTGAGATTAAACTTTGGATTGTAGTGTAAGTGCATGATATTAAACTTTGGATTGCTGAGGCATCCATTACAAAAGACATCCATCGTGAATAAACATCTTGCCTGCCTATGACACAGCTACCAGCATAACAACCATATAAGGAGTTGTCACCCCAGCCATGAAGTTTCCTTTCAGAAAGCCCTCAGCAACCTAGATAACTGACCACTTGAGCCACCCGTTTATCCCTTCCCATGCCCTGAATCCTGCTCTTAAGCTTTAAATTAGACAATAGTGAAACCCTGAAACCCGAGACACCCTACCCTCCATCTTAACAAAAGCAGAGCCCTGGGTCCACTTTCTCTCCTGTTCTCTCTACCTGCCACCTCGTTGTGTGGCCACTGGGTATGCCATGTACCCTCCAGGACCTGTGAGTGATCAATCCTGTTCCTCAAAGTTCCCTGATAGTTTTTACTGAAGCACATCCTGCTATCATAATAAGAACCACAAGGCTTGGTCCAGCCACAACAATGGGCCCTGTGGTGGTGGAGAGGAATGTCTGTGGGACTCACTGCAAGTACTATGGCCCAGGTGAGTGCCCCGGGCATTCCTAGCCAAGAGCATCACTACCAGTAGGCTGAAACTAACACAAAAACCATAGTTTAATTTTGCTCATAGTGTGTTCTTTTTTGTGCCTGGCTTTTTTCACTCAACATTATGCTGAGAGATTCATTCATGATGTTGTGTGCAGCTATAATTTATTCATTTTTATTACTATAGTGCATTCCATTATATTCACATAACATAATTTCTTTATTCATTCTACACTTTGATGAACACTTGTGTTTTAGCTGTTACAAACATTCTTCTACGTATCTCCTTGAATAAAATGTGCAAGCATTCCTGTAGGATGTATTTCTAGAAATGAAATTATAGTATATGCATGTTCATATTGCTTCAAATACGCACCAGCACTTGCTTTTATAGTCATTTTATTTTAATTATTTTAACTAGTGGCATCTCATGAGGTTTAGAACTTTTAATACGTTTATTGTCTATTTGGATTTCCTCTTTTATGAGTAGCCTGTTAAATTTCTTGCCACTTTCCCACTGGGTTGACTGTCTTTTTTGTATTGATTTACAGGGCTCCGCACATATTCTTGATATGAGCCTTTGTTAGTTGTATGTGTTACAAGTATCTATCTCCACTCTAAGGCTTGTGTTTTAATGGTCTTTTTCCCACTGTTCTACACTACTAGCATTATAATAAATTAAGTATTCCTAATACATTTTTTCTGGGAACTGTTGTGTTCCACTGGTCTATGTGTCTATGCTTTTGCAAATACCATACAGTTTTAATTACTGTAGTTTTATAATGTCTTGATACTTTTGAGTGCCAATTTGTTCTTCAAAAGCATTTTTACTTTCTTGGCTTTTTGTGTTTCCATATAAATTGCGAATTCCATAAAAAAATAGGATTTTAATCAAGATTATATTGAATCTTGATATATTATATTGAATCTTCAATCTTGGTGGAATCTTGATTGAACTGATATATTATCAGTTAAGGGAGAATTAATATCTTTATAATATTCAGTCTTTCAATCTAGGGTTATAGTGTTACTCTCTATTTAATTTAGGCCTTTTCAAGTGTCCCTCTTTAAATTTTATAATATTTCTTCCTAGAGGCCTTTTAGCTATTGTTAGATTTGTTTCTAAATACTTGATTTCTTATGCTATTGTAAATGGTGTTTAAAAAGGTAATTATTTAATATTTCTTCTTCGTCCATAGAAAGACATTTGAGTATATTGATGTGATATATATCTATTTCTGTATATTACATTGTAGTCAATATATTCTGTACATACAATATACTCTGTATATTGATTTTTGTACATTGACATGGTAGTTAACCACCTTGTGAAACTCTTTTATTAATTCTAAAAATTTATTGAAAGACCCTGCATTTCATAATGATTAGAAATAGTCATAGCAGGCATCTTTGTCGTGTCCCTAAATATAAAAATGGAAAAGTTTCAGTATTTTACCACTAATTACACTGTTTGCTATGAATTCTGTTGCTGGTGCTGATACCTTCCATCAGATTAAGGAAGTTCTTTTCTATTTCTAGTTGGGAAGAGGGGTTTTGCTTTTGTTTTTGTATCATAAAAGAATGTTGAATTTTATCAGATGTTCTTATGCTTTTATTGATATATGGTTTTTATTTTTAATCTGTTACTATGTTATGCTCATTCATTTTCTAAAGTCAAACTTTGTATATCAGGGATAATACCAAATTAGTCATGCTGTGTTATTCTTTTTATATATAACTGGATTCCATTTAGCAATGTTTTTTAAAGAATTCATTATGTTCAGCATTTCATGGGAATTCCCACTGTAGAGCTAAGAGTGTACAAAAGATCATATTTGGTATGTGTTTTATGAAGATGTTCTACCACTGGGCAATAACGATGAAATATACTGAAAACAATGTATATAATCTTTGAAGTGTTCCAAGGAATGTCATTGCTAGCAGCACAGATAAAGCCATACATGTTCTTGTTAAAATTCAAACTACAGTTCAAAGAATGCTTCTGTATTTTCAGCCCAAAGCCTGGATTGTGTACCTTTGTCTTTAACAGCCATAGGAACATTGTTATCCTAGCCTTACCCTCAATAATCTTTTAAATCAGTGGCTAAAAATTAAAGCTCTGTTTTCAGTTAAGACAAAACCTTTATTTTTCACAACAGGTATAAAACCAACAATATACTCATTAATGTCAAAAGAAGAATTCTGTATGTTCACAAGTAAGATTAGACTACAATCTTCCCTTCTAATATTGTCCTCATCGGGTTTTGGTATCAGGTTACAGGAGCCACATAAAATAATTTGGAGAGTGTCTTAGTCAACTACAGCTGCCAAAACAAAATACCATGGACTAGGTGACTAAACAACAGGGATTTATTTCTCTTCGTTCTAGAGGCTGGAAGTTTCAGATCAGGGTGCCACCGTGGTTGGTTTCTGGTGAGAATTTTCTTTCTAGTTTGCAGACAGCTGACTCCTCACTATGCCCTCACGTGGAAGAGGCCACCAATACTATCAGACTAGGGTCTCACCCTTATGATCTCATTTAACCTTAATTACCTCCTAAAAACTCTATCTCCAAATACAGTCACACTGGGGATCAGGGTTTCAATATGAGAATTTAGCAGGAGACAAAATTCATTTCATAGTTTGCTGCCCCACAAAATTCATGTCCTTCTCATATGAAAAATACATTCATTCCAGCACAACAGTCACGAAGTCTTAACTCATTTCAGCATCATCCCTAGTGCCTGAAGTCCAAAGTCTCATCTAAATATCTAAATCAAGTATGTTTGAAATTTGAGGTACAGTTCATCCTGAGGCAAACTTCCTCTCCAAGCTGTGAATCTATAAAACCAAACATATTATGTGCTTCCAAAATACAATGTTGGGACAGGCATAGGATAGACTTTCCTACTCCATGAGGGAGAAATAGGAGAGAAGGAAGGGGTGGCAGGTCCCAAGCAAGTTCAAAACATAGCAAGGCAGACTCCATTAGATCTTAAGGCTCCAGAAGAATCCTCTTTGCCTCAATGTCCTACCTTCCTGGCCCACCGAGGTGGCAGCATCACCCTCACCCCCCACTCCTCTGTGGGGTGACCCTGCCCCTTCAGCTAGATGGGACCTGCCCACATGGCTTTCTACAGAAGCTCTGCCTCTGAAACAGAGGAGCAAATAGTTTTGTCCCCTGGGGCTATGATGTGAGTGGCAGCCCTCATGATCTCTGAATTGCCTTTCGGGTCATTCTTGCCTTTCCTTTAAGAATAGTGCAAGTTCACAGCCACATAGCTCTAGGTCCTCTTCTGTAGAACCCAAGAAGTCTGACAGCTTTCCTTCATTCTCCCTGGCTTTCTCTGTCCCCTTTACTTCAAACTGGCAGTGTCTCTGCTGGTTTAATGCCATCTCTATTCCTGGCCTCTGCTGAGATGACTCATTAAATCCCTGTGTCATACCCGTGATCTTGTTATCAAGTGGCTGTTCAGCCACACCCTCAGTGTTCTCTTCAGAACAAGCTTTCTTTTTTTGCAATATGATTGGGTTGAGAGTTTTCTAAATTTCTAATTTCTGGTTCCTTTTTGCTTAATAATTCCTTCTTCAATTCATATCTCTCCTCTTGCATTTTACTGTAAGCAGTAAGGCGAACCCAAGCCACACCTTCAATACTTTGCTTAGAAATCTCATTTGCTAAATATCCAATCTCATTGCTTGCAAGTTCTACCTTCCACAAAACACTAGAACACCCTTCAGCCAAGTTCTTTGCCACTTTATAACAAGGATCACCTTTCCTCCAATTTCCAATAAGCTCTTCCTCATTTCCATTTGAATGGCCCTGAACATCTACACTCCACCAATATTCTGTTCATGAATATTTATATATTTTTCTAAGTAGATGGAGGCTTTCTCTCCACCTCTCCCTTTTTCTTTTTGAGCTGTCAGCAGAATCACCTTTAATGTCCATATTTCTACCAACAATCCCTTCATAGCAATCTGGGCTTTTCCTAACATGCACCTCAAAACTCTCCCATCCTCTCTCCTTTACAGTTCCAAAGCCGTCCACATTTGTAGGTATTTGTTACAGCAGCACTTCTCTTCTAAGCACCAAAATCTGCCTTAGTGTTCTCGAGAGGAACAGAAACACCAGGAATGTATATCAGTATCTGTATCTATATATCTATATCTCCTATTGGTTATGTTTCATAATCATGTGAGCCAATTCTTTTTAATATCTGTATCTTTTTATGTATCCTTATGTATGTGTGTATATATATATATATATGTTTTTGTCTTATATAAATATATATTTATATGTATATTTTATATATATTTATTTATTGTAAGGAATTGGTTCACATGATTATGCAGACTTAGAAATCTCAAGACCTGAAGTCAACAAGCTGGAGCCCCAAAAGAGTCAATGATGTAGTTCGAGTCAAATCTGAAGGCCTGGGAACCAGGAGAGCTGATGGTGTAAGTTCCAGTCCAAAAGCCAGCAGGCTTTTAGACCCAAGAAGAGCCAAAGTTCCAGTTCAGATCCAGAGGCAGGAAAAGACTGATGTCCCAGCTCAGTAGTCAATCAGAAGAAGTGATTCTCTGGAGGGTTAGTCTTTGTGACCTATTCATGTCTTCAACTGATTAGATGAGGCCCACTCACATTGGGGAGAGCAATCTTCTTTACTTAGTCCCTCAATTTATATGTTCATCTTATCCAAAAATACAGTCACAAACACTCTCGAATAATGTTTGGCCAAATGTCTGAGCACCCTGTGGCCTACTCAAATAGATTTCAATAGTTATCTTTAACTATCTGCCCCAGATATAATGCCTGTTTTATCATTTTTCATATTGGTTTTATGTGTCTTTGTTTGTTTCTTAATGAACCATGTCACACTTTTGTCAATTTGTTAGTTTTATCAAGGTTGAAACTATTGGCTTTACTGTTCCATTCTATTTTATGTTACTTTTTTACTTCATTATTTTTTTTTACTTTTGCCTTCCACCTTCCTTGGGTATAAATTGCTTTTCTTTTTGTAACTTCTTAAAATGGATGCTTAGCCCATTAACTTTTCAGGCTTTCTTCTTGTCTATCTTATGTACATAAGGCTATAAATTTTTTCTAAATACTGCTTTAGCTGCATTCCACAAGTGTTGATATGTAGTATTTTATTACTGACTTCAAACTATTTTCTAATATCCATTAGAATTTCTCCTTTGATTCATAGTTTACTTAAAAAGGTATTTCTTGATTTACATTAGGAATTTAACATATATTTTAAAATATTGATTAATAACTTAGCTTTCTCATGGTCAGAGAGCATACTTTCCATGAGTCCAATCCATTTACATTTGTTGTTGAGTCTTAGTTTGTGGTCCATCTGCTTATTTTTGTTAATGTTTTTGTGATTTTAAAGAGAAAATGCATTCGGCATGTGTTATGTGAACTGTTCTATATTTGTCCACTTTCCATATTTGTCCACTTTTGTTAATCATTTTATTCAAATATTGTCTGTCAATTACTGAGAAATGTGTGTTCAGATCTTCCACTATAGTTGTCAGTTTGTCTATTTCTTCTTGTAGTTCTGTCAAATTCCATATTATTTATATTTAGACTACATTATATGGTCAATATATATTTAAGATTAGTGTGACTTCCAGGTAAAATAACCTTTATTATATAATTGACTTGCTTTACCTACAATAATTTTTTTTGCTTTAGATTTTATTTTATCTGATATTTATGTAACTTGTTTTAGCTAATGTTTAGATATTAATGCTTTCTGTATACTTATGTTTTACATGTTTCCCTTATGGACAGTATATGTTAGATTTTATTTTTATCTAGTCTGACAATCTTTATTTTTTCACTGGAGTAATTTTCTTCCCTTTTAATCATTTTAGTTACTGACTTACTGAGATTTATTTCTATCATCTTAGTTTGTGCTATTTGTCCCATCTATTCCTTGTTTCTTTTCCTCTCCTTTCTTGTCTTGTTAGATTAGCCAAATATGGTTATAATTACTTTTTCACCTTTGAACTTGTTAATACTGTTCCTATCCTATTTGTAGTTTCCCTAGAAATTAAAGCATGTACAATTAACTCCACAAATCTGAATTTAATCAAATCCTTACCCTCCTCCTGAGCAATACATGGATCTTGGAATACTTTCAATTCATTTACCCCTCTTTTGAATTAAATGTTATTATCTCCATTTGAAAGTCCATCTTGGTTTGTTTTTTAATTCTGTAGAGATTATCACTGTTTTATTCAGTCAATGCTAATTTACATTTGCTTATATATTTACCACTTTCTTTGTTCTTTTTTCCTTTCCTATCTTAGACCTACCATTTGGGATCAGTTTCCTACTGCCTAAACTACACTCTTTAGAATTTCCTTTAATGAGATTTTGTTGCTGACAGATCCTCTTCTCTTAATTTTCATTTATCTGTAAATAAAAAATTCATCCTCATTTTTGATAGATAGGTTTACAGTTATTTTCTTATAGTACATTGAATATATCTTTCCTCCTCTAGCTTCTGTTGAAATTTTTAAGAATTCAGCTATCATTCCCTCTGTTATTATTTTTAGGGTAATCAATCTTTTTTCTCTGGATGACTTAAAGATTTTGTTCTTCATCATTTTCTGCAGCTCTACAATGTATCTAGACATGAATATATTCTCCTTTATCATGCTTGGAATTTCTAAGCTTCTTGCGTCTGTGGATCTAGTCTTGAGTCTGAAAAAGTCTCCGCTATGACATTTTTAACTATTGCTCTGCTCTCTCTACTCACCTTTCAGGACTTGAGCCAACTGCTGGGAATTTCTCACTTAATTCCTACAATTTTTATCCTCTCTGCTGTATTTTCTCTTTTCTCTCTCCATTTTGTTCTGGTTTGTCTTTTAATTCACAAATTCTCCCTTCCACTGTCTTCATTTTGCTTCCAGTTATGTCCACTGATTCTTTTTTTAAATATGCCATGCCATATTTTATTATTGCTTCCCTGAATTTATTTCCAAGTTTATCATTGACCATATTTTACAAATTCTAAGATGCACATTTTTTTTTACATTTTAACATCTTTGAAATAGAGATATTTCTGAAAATCACTATTATTTTACAATTATCATCAGCCAAAAAAGCAACCAAATCATTTTGTGCACAAAACTGAACCTACAAATTGGTATAAAAGGAACAAAAGCATTTGTAAGATTGGTAACTATGAACCAGGTACAAGAGCTTCTTAAAATTTTTCTCCCATAAATATAAGAGATGCAGAACAGGAGCTGAAACTACAGCCACCATTTGATTAAGCTTCAATAAACTACGGCATTCTCCAATATCTATGTGCTTTTGCACAGGGCAAGTAGGTGATTAAAAGAGATTGAAAAAGACAACCAGCCCTGCATTTTTCAAATCTTTGCACTACCCTCTTCAACTGCCCCCAGGACATTGGTATTGCTTTTGCTTTACTATTTGCATTAGTTTTCTATTGCTGAGTAACCATTTACCACAAACGTGGCACCTTGAAACAATACCCATTTATTATCTCACAGTCATGCATGTCAAGAATCTGGGCTTGGCATGGCTGGGTAATCTGCTCAGAGTCTCACAAGGCTGAAATCAAAGTATCGGAAAGGCTGGTATCCCATTTGAGGTTTGGGGTCCTCTTTCCAGTTCATGTGGCTGTTAGCAGAACTCATTTCCTTGCAGCTATAAAACTCACGGGGGCTGCATTTTCAAGGTCAGCATAATAGCATCTCTCTGACACTCAACCTTCTTGTAAAGAGTTCACCTTATTATGTCTGGTCCACCTAGCATAGTCTCCCTTTTCATTAACTCAAAGTCAACTGATGAGTAACCTAATGATAAGAATGATATTCTATCATTTTCACTGATCCTCCCCACACTCAAGGGGAGGGGATTTTACAGGGTATGTACAGCAGGTGGCAAAAACTAATTCTAAAGGTCAATTCAAATTCTGCCTACCAGACTACCCCAAAGAGAAGGCCTCAGGGCTTCCATCTGGCTCTTCTTACCATAATAGGCCTCCCTCACTCCCCAGACTGCAGAGATCATGCATGGATCATACCAGTTTTTTAGTATATTTATTCAAATTATATATTCAGTAACCACAGGTTAGATTCACGGTCCCTTTGAGTCCACTGAGACACAGTCCCAGCCCAAAATGTCATTTACCTCCTGTATGATATAGCTCCAGGCTGACTTGTGGACATTGGTGGTGCTTTGTGTCCCAGAAATTAGCATTGACAAAGAGCCAGTGTTTACCATCTCTGAAAAGTCTGGTGTTTCCTTTTGCCTAGTGCACAACGATTCTGTAATTGCCTGCAGAGCCCTTCCTTCCAGCAGCAGTGGGTCCTGGTCCGCAGTCTCCTTCTACACTCTGTGAACCAGCCCCATCTTCTAAGCTTCTAGGTTCTTAAACCCCAACCCCTTCCTTTTGTTTTTCAAGCTCCAGAGATGGTAGCTTCTCCTGCCTCTGTGTCACCTCACCGTTTGCTTTTTGCATTTTTAGTCCTCCAATGTCTGTTTAACCAATTCTCTGTTTTAAAATAAAGGAATGAACCCAGAGGACATTATGCTAAGTGAAATAAGCCAGTCACAGAAGGACAAATACTGCATGATTCCACTTATAAGAAGAATCTAAAATAGTCAGACTCATAGAAGCAGAGAGTGGAATGGTGAATGTCAGTGACTGCGGGGAGAGGAAAATGGGGAAATGTCTGTCAGTGAGTGCAAAGTTTCAGTTACGCAAGATGAATAAATTCTAGAGATCTGCTGTACAACGTTGTGCCGATAGTTAACCATACGGTTAAATGCACTTAAGAACTTGTTAAAAGGGTTTATGTTAAGCGTTCTTACAGGAATTCCCTGGCAGTCAAGTGGTTAGGACTCTGAGCTTCCACTGCTGGGGCCCAGGGTTCAATCCCTGGTTGGGGAACTAAGACCCTGCATGCCACACAGCAAAGAAGCATAAAAAACAAACAAACAAAAACAGTGTTCTTACAACAACAAAGAAGAAGCACAAGGAAATTTTTGGAGGTAATTGATATATCTATTACTTTGTGGTGATGGTTTCATGGGTGTATGTGTATGTACAAAGTCATCAAACTATATACGTTAAATATGTACATCAGTTGTATATCAACTGCACCTAAATAAAGCTTTTCAAAATAAATAGATAAAATAAAATGTCTCCATTAAAATAACTGTTATAGTTCCTATTTTTCTGACTGGAGCCAGACGTATATCCAAGGGTTCCTCAATAATAGAATGGGTAAATAAACTACAATATATTCATATAATGGACCATCATATATATTGAAATACAGTTGAACATATTATTGCTGCACATGGATGAAACTCACCCATGCTGCGACACAAAAGGACATATACAGTATGATTCCACTTACATACATTCTAAAATTAAATCCTCTTGTGTAGGGATGCATACATCGTGTGTAAAAACATAACAAAAACAAGGACGTCCTTACCATGAGCAGCAGAGTAGCAGTTGCCCACAGCAGAGAGGGAGGGCTTGCTACCAACTAGAAGGGCACACTTCTGGGGCATCAGTCGTGTTTCCTGTCTTCACCTGAGTGCGGACTATAGAGGTGTTTTTTACACTTTTCTGTACGTGTGTCATAGTTCACAGTGTAAAATATTTTGTTTGTTATTTTAATTCTAATACAGATGACCTTGTAACTTACATAAACTTGCAGCCTTACTTTCCATGAAAACTGTTTCTTTCCTATGTGCTTATATCAAGACTTCAGGCCTCTCTCAGGGAATAATATTAAAAACAGTTTTATTGCAAGAAGAAAGTGCCACTCTGAGCACATCAGTGACTGCTGAAGTGGCTGTAGAACATACTCAAGAAGTTTAGTACTTACTTCACACTGAGCCACGGCATAGGTAGTTGTATTAAAACGTGCCAAGGAAGATGAACTTGGGTCTGGTAGCACTAAACCTGGAACACAACAGCAAACATTTATTAAACTCAGAAAATTGAAACTAACGTTCATGCCTTTTTGGACCTTAATCTCTTTAAAATTGTTCTCAAACCATATTTTCAGAGGTAATCTGATCTATCATCTATATATACTTAAGTCAAAGGATGTTTATATTTATTTGTGTATGTTAAGTACATTTAATATGTCTAAGCATTCTGCATCTCAAACGAAACAATAATTTTTAGCAAATTTATGGTAAACTTATAATGGAAGTATATAAATAAATTATATAAGTTTTCATGAATTAACTCCTGTGTGTCAAATCACAGCTTTCTTTTCCCTAATAGTATTAGGTTTATATAGAACTTGAAACAATTTTAGAAGCCCCAAGGGGATTTCAGCAATATGGTGATGCCAATGATGGCTGCTTTTCCTATGCTAGTTTCTCCCCACTTCAGGAATCAATTTCAAATGATTCCTCTTAGGTACCTAGTACAATTACCCCTCAGTATCCAGAGGAGATTCATTACAGTACCCACTGCAGATACCAAAATCCTCTGATGCTCAAGTTCTTTATATAAAATGATGTAGTATTTACATATAACCTACCCACATCCTCCTGTATACTTTAAATCATCTCTAGAATACTCATAGTACCTAATACAATGTAAATGTTATGTAAATAGTTGCTGGCAGGTGGCAAATTCAACGTAAATTCTATGTACATAGTTGCTGGTGCATGGCAAATTCAAGTTTTCCTTTTTGGAACTTTCTGGAATTTTTTAATTTAATGTTTTTGATCTGAGTTGGTTGAATCCACAGATGCGAAACCCGCAGATATGGAGGGTCAAATGTATGCATTTCTTTGCCTAAGTTTCTATAAGAAGAACACAGGCAGACATAAAACAAATATTAATTATACTTAAAACTTTTATCATATTGTCAAGGCTTTGTTTATTTAGACAGAATAAAGTATCCAACTACAAGGTTTTTTTCCTTAAAGGAACTTTAAAGAAATTCCATGCATTATCATTTAGCAATTTTACTAACTTTAAATATATTCAAAATGAAGTCTTATTGTAAGATTATAATTTTACTTAAATATGAGAGAAGAAAAAGCACGAATTCAGACTTTCTCTAACAAGCATACCTTTAGCAACTGACATTGCCAGGAGTATGAATTTTCCAGCTATAAATCACTAAACCCAATTGCTTAATACTCAAACAAGGAAAGGTGTTCAGAAATGCCACATAATACCGCACAAAGATAGTATTGCTCTGCAGCATTTAGAGAAAAACTAATGGTAAAAATAAAATTCCAGGATAAAAATGTTAACTTGATAAAGCATTGTGATTATATAGATATATAGAGATATATATAGATAGATAGATATGTAGTCTTTCTCTTTTAGGTTCCTTCTAAAAATTGTCAAACCTATCATTACTCCCACCTATCAATGTTTTGTTATCCAAAGTACCCCATCCGCTGGTGCTGTGTAGTGAGCGATACTCTGGCCTTGACTTCTTTGCTGCAGCCTCAGCCCCGGAAGCACCACCACCTGAGCACGCTACATCACTTACCCTACATTCAGTGCTTCCTACGCCTCTCTTGAATTAGAACCTGTCTTGGTTCTCATCTTTGCAAGGGTACTCAAGTTCTCTTTAATTGTTTCTTCTATTGCCCATAAAAAAGTCCACTCACAACTATTTATTGGACAAATATTTACTTCCAGAGTTTGCCTATCCTGAATTCCTTATGAGCCTACTCTCTCCCTTCCAGAATATTCATCAGCTGGCACAGGCCCAGAGTCATGGGACTCTAATCCAGGCCAATGTGAGCCAAAAAACTGGGGCATGAAAGGAAAGGGGAACTCAGACAGGTAGAAGCTCCACTAACTCATTTGCATAAGAAATGGCTTCTGTTAAGACAATAAAATATCCCTTCAGTTAAAAGTAACATCCACAGTTTTTTTAAAAAATTAAATTCTCATATTATTAATACCCTCATAATGAGAAAAACTTAAGAAACCCATGTACTGAAAAGGGTGACACATTCTTAGCTTCCAGAGTCATGGGCAAATGTCAGGAAATCTTAGTGGAGAACAAAAAGGTTAAGAGATAGTTGAAAATGGCTTAAAGCGGGATCGCGGAGGATGAAGAGCGGAGGAGGATGAGGGGCATCGTGATGCAAGTCTGAGGGAGTGTCCCATGACGTCTCCGCAGCTGCGCTTTGCTGTATCCCACTCTGCCTCTTACAGCTCTGAACACACGGACCCGTGTTGCCTCGACTCTGTCCAATTTGAACAACAGCCGACTTCCCCATCGCCAGAGTGGTTTGCCTCATGCTGCAACACATGGGAGCATTCCAAAACTGGGAAGTGATTGGTATGAATTGAAAACTTTTACCAATGACAAACATGTTTTATGAAATATTTCGTCATGCTGAAAAAAAGGTAGTTCCAGTTAAGCATAATATTTTGCTTTCTTTGTGATAGAAAAATCTCTAAATTGTATAAAATAAAACCCAACAAAATGGCTCTTCGAATATTTTACCAAATGAGAGTAGAAACACACACACACACACACACACACACACACACACACACACACACAGTAACCTTGGGCTCTAAGCTGGCTTCCAAGAGCTAATCTCCCACCTTCATAGTAACCTGGCTCCCTTGTAGCCAGCTGGGCCCATGGAAGTGTAGCGCAATAGGTCCTGATTTAGGCAACACTGAGCCCCATACCCTTTTAGATCTGAGTTCCTCACCCTTATTCAGGTGTTCAATTTCTAACCACAGGTCAGATTGGTACTTCTCTCTGGCTTTCATTTTACTAAAAGAGGCAGAAAGAAGGGAAGACATCATTAAGTGCTAAGTGCAAGAGACTGACCTATAATTGGATCCCACATAACTGGAATGTGGGGCTAATACAGTTAGTCTTCAGTCAAGCTGAACGTCTTACAACATTCCAAATAACATTCCTTGTTTCATAAGGAACCCAAATAATGGAGCAAATAAATGTGTATATTTATTAACTTTCAATCTGATTTACATGCCTACTTTTGAGCAGATATGAGAACTGAGATGCCCTAAGCATAAGATGAAATAACATGTTTATTGTGGACGATTACACAGATGTTATTTGATAGCTCTTTACACTGTATCATTCACACAATGAGAAATGTCTTTTCCTTTTCATGTTTAATAAAGTATACTGGTCTTATAACTGGATCATTTGCAGCATATAAAGCTTTTGGCTTTAAATAATTCAACTTCTTGCACTGAAGTTGATCCACATGTTAACGATTACAGTTAAGTGAATAAGGCTTTAGGCATGAAAGTGGCCCTCAGAGGCTTATGTTTCTTCTCATCTCACTAAAATGACTCTTTTGGAGCATGTTTATATAAGAAATGGATGTCATATATAGTTTTTCACACTGGTTTGAATTTTCTTTCTTTTCTTCCTTTTACTCTGATGTATTCATTAGCTATGTTTATTGTCTATTTGTATGATTATCATCTACAGTGTTGGAGTTTAATTTGCTCTATTTTTGTGGTAAGAATGAAACAAACTGCTTCACTAACCAGCAAACAGAATGGAGAGAGGAGCCCTTTAAAAAATATACATGTTGCAATATACAAGTTACAAGCTATAATTAAAAATATGAGAAAACCAACCTCAGTAGACCCTTTAGAAGTTAAAGGTCTATGGGAAATAGGCCACATTTTGAGTTTACCTCATTCTATTTTCATTCAAAAAATTTTTTCCTACGTATACGAGGTGTTTCTTACTAGAGGATTTTGGGTGCCTGTGAATCAAGGAAATTTTGCAAATAAGGAGAAAACAACAGAAACTTCATTCACAGATGATTCAGTTTTCAGTATTATTGATACCATTTTGTAGAGATGCCAGAATCAATTAAAGCCTGTTGAAAGTACATATGTTAAAAGTAACTAATTGCTTTCAAATTTTCATTACTTTTCATTTCATAGAAAAAAACTATTCTTTAAAAAAAAACACTAAACTTTATGTCATAGGAAGAAACTAAACACATAACTATGCTTTAAGTACTTTGCAACCAGATTATAAATAAGTCGTTTTAAAAATGGTGTCAGTCGGTCTCACCAGTTTAGAGTGCTTGGAGCAGCCTCTGGGAGGATCTTTCTGGAAATTCGCTCTCTGTCGAAAGCCGGCTCCAACTTAAGCATAGCTGACATATCCAGTTTATCAAATCGCTCCATTGCCCCTGGCATTTTCTACAAAATCAGATAAGAAGGTTTTGATTTCCATCTTATATTTACAAAATTTTAAATCACTTCTAGAAAAACTTAGGAGGTGCTGGGGACCATTAGTTTTCTTGAATAGTGAATAGAAAAACTGATTGTTAAATTGTATTATTTTCATTAAATTTGGGGATATTATTAAAGATTCATATGAACAGTCTCATTTTTCTGCTTATAACTATGATAGCTGCCTCCCCTCCCAAAAAAGCAGGGCTCATCTCTTATGAAAAGGCATTTTTCAGGTTGAGATCTAGACAAATTGACATTATTCAGCAACTTTATTATCATCATTTTTAGCTTTCCTTTTTTCCATTCTATGAGTCTTCCTGGGCTGTGACGGACACTCACTCTTGCTCCTTTAACCAAGCTGGAATTTCGTAAAGACTCCACTTCTTTGGTTTTTTCTAAGATCAAGTCCTGGGCATCCTTTTCATCCTTGATGCTGCAATATAGAAAGAAAAAAACAGATATAAAATGCAAACATGGAAAAAAATTAATCAACCTAAATGAGGATATGAGAAAGATACATGACAGCAAATCTTAGCATAAGACTATTTAAGGAGTCATAACAAGTAATTTACGACCAACAGAAAAGAGTAAAAATCTAGAGATGTTACCAAAATATATAGCCCTGGATTTTCACAATGCTCTTAGAAAATGTGAAGTGGCTGGCTGGATTTAAGGAACATTGGACAGGAGTAGACGAATTCCTAGGTTCAGACCATGTAGTTGGGGAAATCATTAATTCAAGGCAAAGACAGTTTTATAGACTTAATTAAGAAATGTCACTATTCCGAACTGTTTATTCTTAATTAGAGATTAATGTAAATATTAATGTAAGCATTGAAAATCTACACTACACCCATCTGTAAAATAGCTTACTGGTAAGCATTACGTACAGTCTACACCACTTATTACTATAACAGCCTTAAGCCTCCATTCCCAGAAGGATTGCTCAGTTAATGAGATGGTTAGTCCCATCACTCCCTAGCAAGTTCTGTGCTGGCAAATAAAAACTCAGGTATAAAAGAGAACGAAAGAAAATTTTAGACATACAAAGAGGTAGAAAGTTTATAACACACAGACTTTTCTGAAAGAATTCTTCCAGGATGTTCTCTAGTGCAAAACAAAAGCTGAATTCAAGAGAGAGGGAAACAGGATACAAGAACAGTGGCAACAACTATAATTGTAACTTATGATTAAGTCTAATATACTGTCAATAAATTATAATCTGGATCTAAAATCCCATATGATATCAGCGTTAGATCTGGAGTGGAACTCTCAGAGTTCTGGGCCAAATGCAGGGAGAACACAAGAGCCCTACTCTCACTGTCTCCACTGGCCATTCAATCTTCGTGAAGCAGCAGTCGTCATAGAATAATGACTCTGCTGGATCAAAATCAACGCCTACCAGTAAATAAGCAAATTCTTTGAGCACCTTAGAAAAGATGTGCCCTATAGAAACAAATTACACAATTTTGAATATTTTTATTGTTAATGAAAACTTAGAGCATCTTGTATCCTTACAGTAAGACGTAATATCACAGATTCTCATATAACTGAACTTGAAAAATACATTTCTTCGAATCTGATCTCCAGAAACTTTGTTAGGCTCAATTATGATGTTTTTGTATTAAGTGTGATTATAGTGGAAATTTTTGAAATAAAGCTGCATCTCACAGATACTTACATGTGATACATGATATGAAGGGCTTTCAGGAGAAAAAAATAGTTCTTGTGTGGCTTTCCTGCATGTTAATAATCAAAGAAGCAAACTGAGCACAATGCTTGAACAAATTCTTATGGAATTTAAAAGGAAATAACTGCCTATGAACAAATCACAATTTAAAAAGTTTAGGCAAAACACAAGACAAACACAAACCAAAATATGTGCAGGGAAGAAACAACAGTGAAACTAGTATAGGCATTGGGTCACATATTCCTGGGAACCAATTTGGTTCTAGCTGCTAGGATTTATGTGAACCTAAGTATATTAAAAACATCTCTGGGGGGCTTCCCTGGTGGCGCAGTGGTTGAGAATCTGCCTGCCAATGCAGGGGACACGGGTTCGAGCCCTGGTCTGGGAAGATCCCACATGCCGCGGAGCAACTGGGCCCGTGCGCCACAACTACTGAGCCTGCGCGTCTGGAGCCTGTGCTCCGCAACAAGAGAGGCCGCGACAGTGAGAGGCCCGCGCACCGCGATGAAGAGTGGCCCCCACTTGCCGCAACTAGAGAAAGCCCTCGCACAGAAACGAAGACCCAACACAGCCAGAAATGAATAAATAAATACATAAATTTATTAAAAAAAAAAAACAAAAAAAAACATCTCTGGGGACTTCCCTGGTGGCACAGTGGTTAAGAATCCGCCTGTCAATGCAGAGGGCACGGGTTTGATCCCTGGTCCGGGAGGATCCCACATGCTGCGGGGCAGCTAAGCCAGTGCGCCACAACTACTGAGCCCATGTGCTGCAACTACTGAAGCCTGAGCACCTGGAGCCTGTGCTCCATAATGAAAGAAGCCACCTTCTCTTGCAGAGAAGCCTGAGCTCTGCAAAGAGGAGTGGCCCCCGCTCACAACAATTAGAGAAAGCCCATGTGCAGCAACGAAGACCCAACGCAGCCAAAAAATAAATAAAAATAAGAAATAAAATTTTAAAAAAGCATCTCTGAATTAAGACACAAAATGGAGTATTAATATGTATTTAACTGGCAGAGTAGTTAGAAGCATCTGAAATATATACATTCAAAAAATTGTGTGTGTGTATACATGCATCAGAAGATAGATATATAGATATATATATACACATATACACATAAACATTTTGCCCCATTTATTTTATCTCTTGTTCATTCTCTTTCTCCATATGTTTTTCTTTCTGAATCATTTGAAAATAAGTCACAGACACTACGTTTTACTACCCCTTAAATACTTAAGTATAAGAACACTTCTTACATACTCACAGTACAAAAATAAAAACCTGGAAATCCAACATCCACACAACACTATTAACTAAAATATAGCCTATATTTAAATTTTGTTAATTTTCTTTATATATATGTGTGTGTATATATATATATATATATTTGCACATTGTGGACACACAGCTTTTTTGTTGTTATTGTTAAATACACACCAAAAAAGAGCTTACAGAAATTGTCTTAATTTTTAATCTCAGTCAAAACTTTAGACTTGATAATTCAGGAAAGTGAGCTGAAGAATGTTTAAGAGTAATAAACACATTTAATGTCCTGATTCATTAATTTCATGATGTATTTAAATATAGTGCTACCTGTATTTCAAAGCACCATTTCCTGTTATAATTTGTAAGAAAAGAAAACAGAAATTTAGCTAAAAAAATAAGTATTCTTTTGAAAGCAGAAACCCTGAAACCCAGCTCTAAGTATAAACACTATTTAGCATATATTTTTAAAAAGTGTAATTGAGTTATTACTGGTAAATTAATAGGAAAAGAACTGCAGACATGGGCCCTAAGTACCTTCCTGAGGCATTCTGTAGGGGCTTAAAATCATTCACCCTACAGAATAAGGGCGTTCTGTCCTTGCTCATAGTGACACAAACAGTCCCAGGGTTTCCCCTCCTGGAGATCTTGGTGGAGCAGGGAGGCCTGAAAGTCTAGCTCCAAGTCCTGCAACTGTCCAAAGGAGCTGCCGGTGTGAGGCCAACTGCTGCTCCCTGAGGCTGGAAGGGTCCTGCCCCAGGATTCCAAGGAAGGCACTGGCCTCAGTGGCAGTTAAATGAGAAGACCTAACTGTACAGGCTTGATGGGCATCCATGTATAATGGCCCATCCTGTGGGAAAGGAGGAAATCCTTCCCTGGATCATAGGGTGGGAGAAATCCAAAAGGGCATTCTGGTGATGACATTGTGATACTGAATCATTCAACATAGCCTTTGAACTCTGAACTTTCATATACATACATATATATACAAAATATATATGATTTTATATATATATATAGGACAAGCAGAAATCACTCTAAGTCATTTCATAATTTTTTTATTCTGTTTTGTTTTGTTGAGATATTTCCTTTTGGTAACCATTAATTTTGATAAAATTTCAAACTTGCAGAAAAGCTTAAGAATAGACAAAGGCCTCCTGTAAATTCTTTATCAAATTTACCATTTTAAACATTTTGCCCCATTTACTTTACCTCTCTCTTATTCTCTCACTCCATTTGTTTCTTTGTTTTGTTTTGTTTTGTTTCTGAATCATTTGAAAGTAAGTCACAGACATTAAGCTTTATTACCCCTGAAATACTTAAGAATAAGGACACTCCTTACATAATCACAGTACAAAATTAAAAACCTGGAAATTCAACATCAACACAACACTATTAACTAAAATATAGCGTCTATTCAAATTTCGTTAATTGTCCTAATAATGTCCTTTGTAATTATTTTTCTCCAGGTTCAGGATGGAATCCAGGACTGCTAGCTGCATTTAGGTGACATCTTTAATCTGGAGACGTTCCTCAGTTTGTCTTTGTCTTTTATGACTTGGAGGCTTTGACAAATACAGATCAATTATTTTCAGTTTGGTTTCCACATGATTAGATCCATGTTAGCAGCTTGGAGAGGAATTCCATAAAACTGACGTTCTGCCCAACTGCACCCTCTAAGATGGCACAAACCCCAACACCATGCGCCCCAGGGACACTTGATGTCCATTTGTTGGTGATATTAACTTTGGGTAACCAGATTGTTTCTTTACTGTATATTTTCTGTTCTCCATTTCTAACTAATAAGCTGTTCTGCAGGAAAATATTTCAAAACTAAGCAGTTATCCTGTTCCTCATCAAACTTTCATCCACTGATCATTCTTACCTGAATGTTATTAATATGCTCTGAAGACAGGTTTCCAATGCCATCATTCCTTCTACATTTGTTAATTGGCATTCACCATAAGAAACAGCTTTTCCTTTTCTCTCACTTATTATGTATTCATTAATTTATTTATACCTGAATATACTAATGGGCTCCGATTTCATCTTATTCCTTATTTATTTTGATGCTCAATTGTCTCCTGTATTAGTCAGCTCAGGGTACTATAACAAAATACCATAGGCTGGGTAGCTTAGACAACAGAAATGTCTTTCTCACAGTTCTGGAGGCTACAAGCCCAAGAACAAGGCATCATAAAAGTAGGTGTCACCCTGAGCCTTCTTCTTTTGGCTTGTAGGTGGCCGCCGTCTCACTGTGTGCTCATATGGCCTCTTCTTCGTGTGCGCTTGGAGAGAGAGAGAGCGGTTTTGATGCCTCTTATAAGTGCTTCACTCTCATGACCTCATCAAACCTACTCACCTCCCAAAGCCCCCACCTCCAAATCCCATCACATTGGAGGTTAGGACTTCAACATATGAATTTAGGAGGGGAAAATATATTGATCCCGTCTGGACAATTATCTCCTATTGGTCGGAGGGAAACACTTCAAGCCGACTCTTAAGTCCTTTTCACAAGCTCCAATATTATTTGAAGGCTTAATTGTTTTCTGGCATAAGATGTACCAAGGTCATCTTGTTCTTTCATTGTCCTAGATATGGAATCAAGAATTTTCCAAGGACCCCTGTTTCTTTTTATGGGGAGTGATATTTAGAAAACAGCACACTATATGTGCTGTTTGCTACTGGCTTATTGCTCATTGCTACTGGCTTATCCCTGCTCTCGGTCCTCTCAGCAGAAAGAACTAGGTGAACATGCAGATATATGCACACACATATACATATACGCACACACACATGTATGTATACAAACATACATATACACGTACACGTACCACACAAATACACATACCCATGTACACACACATGCTTGTACGCATACCACACATGCACAAACTTATATATACACACACAGACACAGAGACACAGACATATATACATGTATACAAGCTTTGTAAAAATAATAAAATGAAACACAAAATAGACATTTTAAATCTGATTCCTGAACCTGACACTATCACAGAAGCATATCTCTTAGGAAATGGAGTAGGAGCTAGACAACATGGTGAACAAACCTCATAGAATCAGGAGTCATTGACTCTTACCACACCTGTTCACCTGAGAAGCAGCTGTGAAGCATGCTAAGCAGAGTGGCAGCTGTATCTCTTAGCAATACCTTGAGTCTTAAATGTTCTGTGTTCAAAATCTCTACTCTTATAGTCACAAAGGTCATATTCACATTTACTTTAACGTTGGAATAAGTATGGCTATATAACAACAACTCTTAGTCTGTAAAACGTAGAGATGAATACCTGTTTTCCTTGGGGACTTTGCTAGTGCAAAGCCTTCATTTGGTTGGGCTCATACTGAATGATGCACAAAGAGGCAAGTGGTGGATCAAGGGAAGGCAAGACTCCATGGGACACAATCTAGTCCCTTAATCTCAACTCTAGACCATGAGGAAATTCTCATTTAAATGAGAATTAAATGCAGTTCATTCAATGCTCTTAGCTATATTAAATTAATAGGTAGTATTCTATATTATAAATCTCTTTTATAATGTAATCTTTGAGGGCAGGGTTGATACACTCATAGCATTTTAGTGGACCTTCTGAAATCTGCTAAGAGAAGACTGGAAGGCAGTGTGAAAGAATGCTGTATCAAGGCTTGCTGAATGATGGATGTTATCAATGAGACCATCCAGTGTGGGTCAGCTCAGGGACACTCCAGATGATGATTTCCAAGACAAGAGTAAATAAGGACCAGTTGGTCTGAAAAGTGTAATTGGAAACTGTTCTATATACATCAAATTGTTTAAGAAAATTAATTAATTCAAGGAAGATAAATGATTATCTGCCACCATATGAAGTTTTGCTTGTTAATGAGGGATTACACACATACACAACCACACACAATATTATTGAAAAAATTTTAATGATGGTTCTTTCCAGAATACTGTGTTCACTAATACATCTGGATAAGAGGAACTGTGTAGAAATCGTATACAAACTCCTCTAACCTCTTCCAACAAGCTCTAGTTTCTCCCCATCTTAAGCCAAAAAGAAAAATGATAAAACTTCAGCCCTCAGCTAAGTTTACCCCAGAATGACTATAAAATAAGACTAAAATAGCATAAAACAAAAATCCAGGTCTTTGAAGCCATTTGAGGACAGCCAAAGCCACCAAGATACCAGAGTAAAGGGAAATACATAGAGTGGGTCTTGTATTCACCACAACCCTTTCCTTCAGAGCATTTGTTAGTTTGCCATTCTGTGCACAGACACAAAACAAAAAATAGCAGCCCAGAGCTTACAGCAATCTCACTGGGCTGCAGGAGCTGATGGCCAAAATTTGAGAAGAAAGGGAACCAAAGAGGACTTGACATTCTGCATGCAACTTCCTTCTGCACAGGGCATTTGATAAATTCTAGGCTGTACGTATGGATCAAAGAAGACAAGCAAAAAAGCAGTTTTAAGAGACTATAAAATGAAAGCAGAGTTTCAGCTGTTTAATAGTGCTGGAGAAATGGAAGTTGGAGTTCAGAGCCTATCAAAGAGCAGAAGTCCTGGTCAACATTCAAGGTTTTCATTTGAGACCTCAGAAAGTCTTCACCATGGGAGTCAGAACAAACTAGAAAATGCCAGCTTTAACAATGTCTGAAATACCATCTGAACTGGATTCAGGTGAACTACCCACTCTCTATCTGCCTACCAGCAGAAAATCCAATCTAAGGAAAGACAGCTTCATCCTGAGCCTCTATAATTGCTTATGAAATTTCTGTTATTTAATGAAAATGCAGTGCACTAAGAATTCCAGAAATATGATCAGGTAAACAAAAATACAAAAGTAAAAACAGACAGTAGAGAAAACCCACAGGTAAACCATATCTTGTCATGTCTCCAATCCCGCAGAGGCCAGCTGTGAGTCAGAGTTTATTCAGACATGCACTCGTGAGCAATAATTATGGAAGGGAGGGTACAGGGGCAGTACTGGGAAGAGAGAGAAGTTGGGTCATCATGAAGACCCAATTATAGTCTAAACTGACTCCATGGAGAACTCTAGACCAAGAATGGGCTTTCTGAGTTGTGTCAACTTGCGCAAAGATAGGCAGGCATTTATGTTCCTCATCAGTCAATGGATGTGGGCTCCCCTAGGGTGGTAAGACCTTGGCAAAGTGGTTCTGCATCTACAGCTGAGGCAATCCCTGGAGTTACTGAGAGCTGAAAGCTGTCTGCTGACAGAACTCCGAGCAGTGGAGCCAACAAACGTTTCAGTGAAGAGGGAATGTGGGTACACATCACATGTTCAAGAGGACATATAAAAGACGAAAGGTAGATAAAACTAAACTGGGATTTAAAAAAGATGTCGTGTTATTGGGACCTACGAAAAAACAGAAGCCAAGACAAGATTCAATGTGCAAGATATTTATTAGGAGAAACACTTGTAAGAGTGTATTAATCATGTTTGTTATTTTCTATATTTTATGATGCTTTGATACCTTGAGGCCTTATGGACCCAGAGAGAGATTGACCCTTGCAGGGTTAGCTAACTCCTAGAGATAGCAAACAACTTGCCTGAAAGCATGCCTCTGATATGCAAACCAACTAATCCAGAGCCTATACTCCCAACCACCTCCTTTATCTAATTCTCACACACACCAAGCCAGTACTCCTCCTGCCCTACATCACCTCCGTGCCAGGTACCAGACAACTAGGGATGACTTTTATAGCCCAGAGTCCACCAAAATCATTCAAACTATCCAATCTTAGACCTGCTCAGATGTTTAGCCTGTCTTACCTTTCCTCCCCATGAAACCACAATAAATTCTCTGGCTCATGCTTTCGCCTCTCCTTCTCCCTCCTGACTGACCCTGGTGCTTCCCCATGTGGCCCTGCAGGGCACAGTATGCTCCCTCCCCTTGGGAATTTTAAGTAATAAACTCCTCCTTCAAGGCAGTCATCAGTCCATATCTGTCATCTTACCATACCTAATTAAACCAAATCCAAGCTACCCACCATAACAGAGAGGAAATGGAGAGGGACCCTGGGCGAACCCAGATATGACCCCAGGAGAAGGAAAGAGAGAAGGAAGGAACATGTGTGGAAGGACCTTATACTGAAGTGCAGTTCTAAGGTATGCCTGGCAAGGATGTCGGGGACACCTTAAGGCAAACTCTCCTGGCAAATGAGTCCTCCATCTCTCAGGACCATCCTGACCTTGGTATTCCTACAAAGCTCACTGTCTGGGATCAGCCTGTGGGAATCACAGCCCCAGTACAAGCACTGTGATGAATTTAGAATGCAGCTGCTGAGACCAATGGTCAATTAAATATAGTCCCTACTTTGGGAGGTAAGAGGTGCATTCTCATGGCCACAAAAAATGGTAATTCTAGAACACAAAACATGTAACTTGAAACAGAGATTCAACAGATGGGATATTAGTGAACAGGAAAATGGGTCAATAAATTTTTTTTCAATAGAAAAATTATGGGAAGGGAGAAGGAAAATACAGAAAGTTTGAAGACTGTACATGAAAAGCAGTGAAAATGTATAACAAAAATATTTATAGTACAAGAATAATGAAGAGGGAGAATTGGACAAAAGTAGTATTAGAATAGGTACTGACCAAGAATTTTCCAAAATTAATATCAAGTGACAAATTCAGAAAGCTCTACAAACCTCAAATCTGACAAACAAAAAATAAGCCAAATCTAAGTTTATCTTACTAAAATTGCCGATAATCAGTGACAAAGAGGGGGAAAAGAATCATTTTGCTTTCAAACAGAAAACAATAACATTTTTCAGAAAAATTATGGGAGTATCTCTCTCATTATTTGGTCAATAAAAGAACAACATTTTTTAAGTGCTTAATGAAAATAACTGCCAACTTACAATTCTATACCCAGTAAAGAATATACGTCAAAAAAGCATGTGGTTACACTGGAGATATAATATGGAACATGATGAGTATCGTTTACATGGCTGTATGGTATATTTGAAAGTTTTTAAGAGAGTAAATCTAAAGAGCTCTCATCACATGGGAAAAAAAAAAACATTTTTAGCTATATGAGATGATAGATGCTATCTGTAACAATTACAAATTCACATACTCTTTCACTCAGCTATTCCACATATAAGAATTTATACTACAAATAAACCCTCAAATGTTTGCAAGAATGTACGGATAACATTATTATCCATGGCTTTTGTTTAAGGACGGTAAATGGTTAAATCAATTTTCATACTTTGACTCAATGGAATACTAAGTGGACATATCAAGGAAATGATCATGTATTGATAGATTGATCACCACTATACTCTTAAGTGAAAAAAGCAAAACATATAACAGAATACACAGTATGCTATCTTTTGTGAAAAGGAGAGTATAGAAGTATATATGAGTATTTGTATCTTCCCTGAATGTATGCATAAATTTTCTTTGAACAAATATGTTATAAATTAATAATATTGCTTGCCAGCAGGGAATGGGATTGATTAAGTGGGAAACAGCAGAATAAGGGAGATTTTTCACTGTATGCTCTTTTGTAACTTGTAAATTTATTATCTATTCTGTCTATTAGTTTTTTTTAGGTAAACACTGGAAGTTTCCAGTTCTGGTAAAGATGGAACAAGCACGCTCCATCTTATTGAAGGCAAATAAAATCCTAGGGCAGAATAAATGGAACAGCTATCTGAGGACTCTGAAATGTAAATGGTAAAAGGTAGATTGAAGAAACAAACCAGAATCCAAGTAAGAACAATCCAGCAGTGAGGTTCTTAGATATTTCCCCCCCCTTTGGTATCTCCCGACCTGAATTCAAAGTCAGCTTGAAACCTGAAATTGCACACAAGGTGTAGAGAGAATGAATTCCAAGAGAAGCCTTTTCTTTCTGATCTACCTTTAACAATAAAGAAGGGTGACTTGTGGGGGAGAATCAAGATCAAGAGGTGAAGTCAAGGGCCAAGGAGAGTTATTTCTAGACCTTGAAACCTAATCGAGGAACCCCCAATATTTACCTGGCTAGAGTTCAGAACGTGTATGGTAAAGTGACTACTTTTTTACCTTCCATTTTATCTCATTTTGAATCACAATGTCTAAAGCTTCTATCCTGTGCCTGCTATCATGCCCTTGTATAATTCCATTCTGCTGAAGGTGGGTGGGCCATGTGACCTGCTTGTAGCCTATAGAATATGTCAAAAGTGATAGCATGTTACACCTGTGACTATATTGCCTTATATAAAATTCTATCTTGCTAGCATAGATTCTCCTTCAGAGCATGATGAAGTAAGTATCCATGCCGGAGAAGCTCACATGACAAAAGCAGATGGCCTATAAGGTCTGAGAGAGCCTCCAGCTGATAGCCAGCAAAAGTCATATAGCTGCAAGAAAATACATTCTGCCAACAACATGAATGAACCAGAAGTAAATGCTTCACCAGTTAAGCCTCCAAATGAGAATACAGCCTGACCAACACTTTGATTGCAGCCATATGAGACACTAAGCAGAAGACTCATCTAAATTTTATCTGGACTCTCCTGACCCACATAACCTCTGAGATAATAAATGTATGTGCTATTTTAGCCACTAAGTTTAAGGCCATTTGTTATGCAGCAATAGAAAATTGAATATAGTGGAATGAAATGCCCTGAACCACAGAGAGAAAAATAGATTGGAAAACAAAAAAGGAACAGAGCCTCAGACTTATTAGACAACATCAAAGGGTTTAAAATTTGTGTCACTGCAGTCCTAGAAGAGAAGAGAATGTGTGTAGAAAAAATATTTTAAGAAATCATGACTAAAAACTTCCCAACATTGGCAAAAGACATAAACTTCCACATTAAAGAAACTCAGTGAATCCAAATAAATCCTTACTCAGATACATCATGAGCAAACTGCTAAAAAAAAAAAAACAGAGAAAAATAATGCATAACACAGAGAGAAACAGTGATTTGAATGATGACATGTTTCTCATCAAAAACCATGGTGGCATAATTCAAAAAGAGTTATGTACCACAATGTTCATTGCAGCTCTTTACAATAGCCAGGACATGGAAGCAACCTAAGTGTCCATCAACAGATGAATAGATAAAGAAGATGTGGCACATATATACAATGGAATATTACTCAGCCATAAAAAGAAATGAAATTGAGTTATTTGTAGAGAGGTGGATGGACCTAGAGTCTGTCATACAGAGTGAAGTAAGTCAGAAAGAGAAAAACAAATACCGTATGCTAACACATATATATGGAATCTAAAAAAAAAAAAAAAAAAGGTTCTGAGGAACCTAGGGGCAGGACAGGAATAAAGACGCAGACGTAGAGAATGGACTTGAGGACACGGGGAGGGGGAAGGGTAAGCTAAGATGAAGTGAGAGAGTGGCATGGACTTATAAATACTACCAAATGTAAAATACATAGCTAGTGGGAAGCAGCCACATAGCACAGGGAGATCAGCTCAGTGCTTTGTGACCACCTAGAGGAGTAGGATAGGGAGGGTGGGAGGTAGACTCAAGTGGGAGGTAGACGCAAGTGGGAGGAGATATGAAGATATATGTATATATATAGCTGATTCACTTTGTTATAAAGCAGAAACTAACACACCATTGTAAAGCAATTATACTCCAATAAAGATGTTAAAAAAACAAAAAGAACATAATGGTCAGAAGACAGTGGAACACATGTTATGCTAGGAGAAAAATATCCATGTGCATGTAAAATATTATTCAGGAATGAAGGCAATAAAAAGATATTCTCAGATGAAGGAAAATTAAGAGAATTTGTCACCAGCAAACCCACTGTAAAAGAAATGTTAAAAGAAGTTCTTGTGAAATAACACCCAAAGAAAATATAGAATTTCAGGAATAAGAAAAGAGAAAAAGAAATAGTATCTATTTAAATATTTTAAAATTTTCTCTGCTTAAGTTCTTTTAAATATGTGCGACGACTAAAATCAGAAATTATAACATTGTCTTATAGGATTTTGAATATATGTCTACAATATAAATGGGGGAAAGTTAATGGACTTATGTTGTGGTAAAGTTTCTATATTCAACTTGAAGTGGTAAAATGTAAAATTCTTAGTATAATAAGAAATGTTAAATATGTATATTTTAATACCTAGAGCAATCAATAGAAAATTACAGAAATATTATTTTTAAAATTCAATAGATAATTTTAAATGGAAACCTAAAAACAATTCAAATACTTCAAAAGAAGTCAAGAAAGAGTAACCAGGAACAGAAAACAGAGGGAATAAACAGAAAACAAGTAATAGGAGAGTAGACCTAAATGCACACATATCAATATTATGTTATATGTTAATGGTATAAACACACAAATTAAAAGACAGAGATTGTTGGAATGGATTTAGAACTGACTGTATGCTGCTTGGAAGAAATGCAGTTTAAATAAATGATACACACAGGTTAAATGGGAAAGGTTGAAAAAAGGATAAACCATGCAAACACTGGTGAAAGCAGGAGTGGTTACACTAATATCAGACAAAGTAGATTTCTGAGCAAGGAAAAACAGCATGAATAAAGAAGAACATTAAACAAGGACAAAAGTGTCAAATAACAAAGAATATATAACAGTCCTAATGTGTATGCATCAAACAACAGAGATTCAAACCGCATGAATCAAAAACTGAAAGAATGGGCAGATCTACAGTTACCGTTGAAGACTTCAGTATTCCGTTCTTAGTAATCAATACAACAATCAGAGAGTAAATCAGCATGAATATAGAAGAACTGAACAACATCATCTAACAACTTGATCTAATATTTATAGAACACTTCATCCAACAGGAGCAGAATTTTCATCAAGAGAGATCATATCCTAGGTCATAAAACAAACCTCAACAATCAGACAGAATGTGTTCTCTGACCATAATTAAACTATCTAGAAATCAATTATAAAAAGATAACTGAAAATTCTCCAAATATTTAGAAACAAAAAACACACTTTTAAATAATCTACGTGCAAAGAGAAAGTTTCAAGGGAAATTAGAAAATATTTTGAACTGAATGAAAATGAAAATATAGCTCATCAAAATTTGTGGAATGTAGTGTAGCTAAAACACTAGAGAGAAATTTATAGATTTAACTGTTTATTTAGAAAAGAAGAAAAAATTCAACTCAGTAATCTTAAATTTCCAACTTAAAAACTAGAAAAAGAAGGAAAAAATGCAAAACTAGTGGAAAAAAAAGAATTAGTACAAATAAGAACAAAGGTCAGTGAAACTGAAGACAGAAAAACAGTAATGAAAATGAATAAAACCTAAAACTGATTCTTTTTAAAAAATTAATAACTTTGATAAACCTCTAGCCAGAATAACAACAAAAAAGAAAGAGAAGACACAAATTATCAATAACAGGAGTGAAAAAAAAAAGATATCACCCCAGACCTCACAGATATTAAAAGGATTATAGGGCTTCCCTGGTGGCGCAGTGGTTGAGAATCTGCCTGCCAATGCAGGGGACACGGGTTCGAGCCCTGGTCTGGGAAGATCCCACATGCCACGGAGCAACTGGGCCCATGAGCCACAACTACAGAGCCTGCGCGTCTGGAGCCTGTGCTCCGCAAAAGAGAGGCCGCGATGGTGAGAGGCCCACGCACCGCGATGAAGAGTGGTCCCCACTTGCCACAATTAGAGAAAGCCCTCGCAGAGAAACGAAGACCCAACACAGCCATAAATAAATAAATAAATAAATAAATAAATAAAAGAACGTGAATTTCTAAGAAAAAAAAAAAAAACACCATGGCATTTTCATGTAAAGAAACTGTATCCAGTACACTGATTTTACTCAACAAATTGAATTATTAAAAAAAAAAAAAAAAAAAGGATTATAAGAGAGCAATATAACAATTCTAGGCACATAAATTAGATGAAATAGACAATTTCCTTGAAATCCATAAACTATACTAAAGCTCACCCAAGAAAGACTAGACAAGCCAAAGAGTACTATATCTAACAAGGAAATTAAACTCATAATTTAAAAATACCCCTTCACAAAAGACTATAGGCCCCAATAGTTTCACTGGAAAATACTATCAAATCTTTAATGAAGAAATAAATCTTCATAAATAAATGGTGCCAGAACAATTAGTTACTTGTATGCAAAAGAAAAAAAAACCTCAAACTAAACTTCAAACCTTATACAAATAGTAACTCAAAAGTGTATCACAGATCTAAGTGTAAAATGTAAAACTATAAAACTTTTAGAAGAAAACATAGGAGACAATCTTAATTACCTTGGTTGGGCAAAGTGTTCTTGGCATGTTTTAAAAGAAAAAAAATAATAAATTGAACTTCATCAAAATTTAAAACTCTTGCTCTGTAAAATATATTATTAAGAGAATGAAGAAACAAGGTATAGACTGGGAGAAAACATTAACAAAACACTTATCTGACAAAGAACTTATATCCAGAATATATATATATTTTTTTAAGTTCCCAAATCTCAACAGTAATAAAACAAACCAACTTTTTAAAATGGCAAAACATTTGAACAGACATTTCACCAAAGAAGATGTATTGTTGGCTCATCAGAAGATGCTCAGTATATTAGCCATTATCTATTTGGGAAATGCAAATTAAAATCATAATGAGTTATAGTTTCACACCTATTAGAATAGCTTAAATTTTTTAAAATGTCAATGCCATGTCTGGCAAGAACACAGGGTAACTTGAATTCTCATACATTGTTAGTAAGAATGCAAAATGATACAACCACTGTGGAAAAGAGCTTGGTAAGTTCAAGAAGTTAAATATACAAACACTATATGACCCCAAAATCCTAATCCTGTGTATTCACTCTTGATAAATAAAAACATGTTGACAGAAAATCTATACACAAATGTCTATAACAGCACTCTTTATAAATCATCAAAAGCTGCCAACTAGAGAAATGTCTTTTAATAGGTTATTCAGTAAATTCTGATACATCCATACAATGGAATATTACTGAACAATAAAAAAAACCTAAACTATTGCAATACACAACTTTGATAAAACTTAAGGACATTACACTGAGCGCAAAAATCCAACCTCAAAAAATTATATACTCTATGATTCCATTTATACAGTACTCTATACACATGTTCAAACTCATATACAACTGTAAACAAAAGAAAGCCGACTTACTATATGTAAAATTTTTAAATAATATAAATTAAAATAAACAATGCAAATGAAGCTGTAGGCAAGAAGCACAGGATTCCTCAAAGACTTTCTAGTTGATAGTGTGTGTTTTGTCCTGGTGCTTCTCTAAATTCTTTAAAAAAATTTTTTCCTATCTGCAAACAGA
Organism: Balaenoptera acutorostrata; assembly: GCF_949987535.1. Classification (NCBI taxonomy): domain Eukaryota; kingdom Metazoa; phylum Chordata; class Mammalia; order Artiodactyla; family Balaenopteridae; genus Balaenoptera; species Balaenoptera acutorostrata. Next base: position 22,858,753 of record NC_080069.1, on the reverse strand, counting down.
AAATGCTGGAGAGGGTGTGGAGAAAAGGGAACCCTCTTGCACTGCTGGTGGGAATGTAAATTGATACAGCCACTATGGAGAACAGTATTGAGGTTCCTTAAAAAACTAAAAATAGAACTACCATATGATCCAGCAATCCCACTACTGGGCATATACCCTGAGAAAACCATAATTCAAAAAGAGTCATGTACTCCAATGTTCACTGCAGCACTATTTACAATAGCCAGGACATGGAAGCCACCTAAATGCCCATTGACAGACGAATGGATAACGAAGAGGTGGTACATATATACAATGGAATATTACTCAGCCATAAAAAGGAAAGAAATTGGGTCATTTGTAGAGAGGTGGATGCACCTAGAGTCTGTCATACAGAGTGAAGTAAGTCAGAAAGAGAAAAACAAATATTGTATATTAACACATATATGTGGAATCTAGAAAAATGCTACAGATTAACCAGTTTGCAAGGCAGAAATAGAGACACAGATGTAGAGAACAAACGTATGGACACCGAGGTGGGAAAGCAGGGAAGGGGTGGTGGTGGTGGTGGGATGAATTGGGAGATTGGGATTGACATTTATACACTAATATGTATAAAATAGATAACTAATAAGAAGCTGCTGTATAAAAAATAAAATTAAATTTAAAAAAAAATTTCCCTACAGTTGTGGGTGAGCTAGGAATCATTCCCCATTTGGCTCATTTGTGGTTCAATGAACCAATCTCATAATTGGCCACTTGAGAATGGAAAATTCTCATTTGGGCTTTCCCTTTAGCCTTGTCCAAGTATCCTACATTTTGACTGCACTAAAAGATTACTAAATACAAGAAAGGAAAAGGAGAAAGGAGAAACATAGTAACCTGTGCACTTACCATATTTTATACAACTATCATCAATCTACAGGAGGGCCAGTTCCACAGCTAAGGTGCTAAGGTCTCCCAGAGCCTTCTGCTATGGCCCAACTGCACCAGAAGGTTTGAGGTGAACTGACTATATGTAATAGAGGTTTAATTCTCGTGGTAAGGTAGCAAGTGAAAGATGAAGTACAGCAAGGGACAGGTACGGCCAGAAGAATTTTTCAGCAAACTTTCTTTAATTTTCTACTCAACATTAGTAATAATCAGATATTCTGGGGGTGATATTTCCTTCCTTGAATGGTTTATGGAAAAAGCCATCACCTACCCTTCCTGAGACAGGCAGAAAAAGAGACAGACTTGTGTACACACAACTCCATAAACATGACGTGGAGGTCAGACCCCTGCCTCACTCACTCATGTCTGAGATGACTGACAGTAATGTTATCTGATTCTAACTCCTTCTTTCTCATTTGGGACTCAGGGAAGTGGGCCACCTTTAAGAGAAATATCACCAAGTAGGAAGCATATAAAAGTTCCCTTGGCAAAGGACAGACACACAGACTTCACCAGGTCTCTCATGCTTTTATTCCCTCTCTTGTAACTTAGGTAAATGGCCTTTTGGGAAGACAATGGTCCCGCCTCATGGTATTCTCAAGTGACAGCTTGGCATATCTATCTTTTCTGAAATGAAAAAGAATTGTTACAGCACAAATGGCCAAAAATCTTGTCCTGCAAAGTGGTATTTTCCAAGGGGCCACTGAACACCAGGCAGGCTTGAGTTTCCTTAATAAAGTCCCAAACCATTGTCAGTGCACCTACAGCCAAACTCAGCTACAGCCTTGGCCTCTGTCATAGTCCCCCAACATCCAGCAGGTACCCCAGACACTCACATCTGTCTAATTGTTACCACTTTTGTGGCCTTTTCCCAGCCCACACATTTGCTTCTGTCTTTCCCCTGACTTCATATTTGCCCCTGTTCATACCCTTGTTTCCTCCAGCCTTTTCCTACCCAGTCCCCACCACTTCTCCCCATCCCCCCTGCTCACTTATTTCAGGATTTTCACTCAATCCCTTTTCTTCTCAACAGTTCTTTTCTGTTTTTCTAGTCCCTCCCGGTCACTTGGTCATTGATCAAAAGACATCTTTTGAGAGCGATAATAAAAAGTTTTGGCAAGGATGTGAAGAAATTGGAACCCTCATACAACGCTGGTGGGAGTATGCAATGGTGCAATTGTCAGAGAATAAAGTCTGTCAGGAGGGAATTCACAGAACCTGTGGAGTAGGATGTGCCAGGAATCTGTCTCTCCATCTAGACAAAAATTGCACTGACAGAATCTGTCTGGTGTAACTATGGGGGAAATCTGGAGCCTATTGAAGGCTTGCAACTTCCAGGGAAGTCTTGGATGGTAAATTGCAGTCAATTTGGGGCAATTTCAGCTCTTACCACAGTAGCAGCTACCCATCCCCCAACTACAGCCATGTGGCAGGCAGCTGTGCACGTGTTCTATGCACAACCTGAACAGAGCTTGTAGGAGATGGGATGAGGAAAAAGGAGTCTATCCTCCAAATATGGGGGGTCTGTGCTCTAATTGTTTTTGGGGGTTTTTTGGTAATGTATTTTTTTAACATCTTTATTGAAGTATAATTGCTTTACAATGGTGTGTTAGCTTCTGCTGTATAACAAAGTGAATCAGCCATACATATACATATATCCCCATATCTCCTCCCTCTTGCATCACCCTCCCACCCTCCCTATCCCACCCCTCTAGGTGGACACGAAACACCGAGCTGATCTCCCTGTTCTATGAAGCTGTTTCCCACTAGCTGTCTATTTTACGGTTGGTAGTGTATATATGTCCATGTCACTCTCTCACTTTGTCCCAGCTTACCCTTCCCCCTCCCCGTGTCCTCAGGTCCATTCTCTATTTCTGTGTCTTTATTCCTGTCCTGCCCCTAGGTTCTTCAGAACCAGTTTTTTTTTTTTTTTTTAGATTCCATATATATGTGTTAGCATACAGTATTTGTATTTCTCTTTCTGACTTACTTCACTCTGTATGACAGTCTCTAGGTCCATCCACCTCACTACAAATAACTCAATTTCATTTCTTTTTATGGCTGAGTAATATTCCACTGTATATATGTGCCACATCTTCTTTATCCACTCATCCATTGATGGACACTTAGGTTGTTTCCATGTCCTGGCTATTGTAATTAGTGTGCCCTAATTGTTGATTGCTGCTTCTGGTCACAGAGGCACAGATGAAGAGGCATGCAATCATTGTTGCTGCACCTTTGCCCACTGTTGCAAGCCCCTCCTATTTTGGCTAATGTGATTTCCAGGAAATGTCAAGGGCTGGTGCCATTTTATCCCACTACATGTTTTGCTTTTCCTCATTCAGAAGCCAGACATTAAAGACTAGGACATCCAAAAACAAGCGCACATACAGGAAAAATTTAGAAAGTTGCTGGGCATGCCTAAAGTATCAGAAAAGACAGAAGAAGACATTAAGTTTATATCACAGGCTGATGCTCAGCACAGAGAGGCTGCAATAGTCAACAAAAACAAAACCAATAGACAAAAACAATGACAAAAAATAACAAGCCCTGGGGAAGGCTAGAAACCCTGATTTCCAGAGTTACTGAATTATTTTTTTTTTTTTTTAATTTATTTATTTATTTTTATTTATGGCTGTGTTGGGTCTTCGTTTCTGTGCGAGGGCTTTCTCTAGTTGCAGCAAGCGGGGGCCACTCTTAATCGCGGTGCGTGGCCTCTCACTATCACGGCCTCTCTTGTTGCGGAGCACAGGCTCCAGACGCGCAGGCTCAGTAATTGTGGCTCACAGGCCTAGTTGCTCCGTGGCATGTGGGATCTTCCCAGACCAGAGCTCGAACCCGTGTCCCCTGCATTGGCAGGCAGATTCTCAACCACTGCGCCACCAGGGAAGCCCCTAGAGTTACTGAATTATTAAATTCAAGTGTCCCGTGGTCAGAAAAACCACAAGGCATACAAATAAACAAGAAAGTATGGCCCAGGGACTTCCCTGGTGGTCCATTGGGTAAGATTCCACGCTCCCAATGCAAAGGGCCTGGGTTCAACCCCTGGTCAGGGGACTAGATCCCACATGCATGCCACAAGTAAGAGAAGTCCACATGCCGCAACTAGGAAGTCTGCATGATGCAACCAGAAGATCATGCGTGCCGGACTTCCCTGGTGACGCAGTGGTTAAGAATCCACCTGACAATGCAGAGCACACGGGTTCGAGCCCTGGCACGGTAAGATCCCACATGCCGTGGAGCAACTAAGCCCGTGTGCCACAACTACTGAAGCCCGCGAGCCTAGAGCCCGTGCTCCACAACAAGAGAAGCCACCACAGTGAGAATCCCGCACACCGCAACAAAGAGTAGCCCCCACTCGCCGCACCTAGAGAAAGCCCGCGCACAGCAATGAAGACCCAATGCAACCAAAAATAAATTAATTAGTTAATTAATTTAAAAAAATAAATGGATATTAAAAAAAAAGATCCCGCATGCCACAACTAAAGATCCCACATGCCATAGCTAAGACCCAGCACAGCTGAAATAAATAAATAAAAATAAATAAATAAATAAAATATTACACACAATAAAGAAAGTATGCCTCATCCAAAAGAAAATAATAATTCAACAAAATTTGTCCCTGAAAAAGACTTAACATAAGACACATTAGACAAAGTCCTCAGAATGACAGTCTTAAAGATGCTTGAAGAATTAAAGGAAGATGTGGAAAAAATCAAGAAAACGATGTATGAACAAAATGGAAATATCGATAAAGAGATAGAAAACCTTAAAAGAAATCAAAATGAAATTCTGGAGCTGAAAATTACAAAAACTGAAATTTAAAAATTTACTAGAAGGATTCAAAGACAGTTTTGAGCAGGCAGAAGAAAGAATCCATAAACTTAAATACAAGACAATGGAAATTATCAAGGTTGAGGAACAAAAAGAAAAAAAGAATGAAGAAAAGTGAACATAGCCTAAAAGAAATAGGTACACCATCAAAAGAACTAACATATGCATCATGGGAGTCCTAGAAGAAGTAGAAGAAAGATAAATGGGCAGAGAGGATACTCAAAGAAATGATGACTGGAAACTTCTCAAATTTGAAGAAAGACATGAAAATAAACATACAAGAAACTCGATAAACTCCAACTGAGATGATCACAAAAAACCCACACCAAGACACATTAGAATCAAACTTTCGAGAGTTAAAGATAAAGAGCAATCTTGGAAGCAGCAAAGGAGAAATTAATCATCACTTACAAGTGATCCTCACTAAGATTATAAGCAGATTTCTCATCAGAAACTTTGGAGGCCAGAAGACAGTGAGCTGATTTATTCAAAGTGCTAAAAGGAAAAAAAACTCTCAAGCAAGAATACTATATCTGGCAAACTGTTATTCATAAGTGAGAGGAAAATCAAGACATTCCCAGAGAAACAAATGTTAAGGGAGTTTCTGACCACCAGACCTTCCCTGCAAGAAATGATCATTAGAGTCCTATGAAGTGAAATGAAAGGACAAAGATGGTAACTCAAAGGTGTGTGGAGAAATAAAGATCTTAATAAAGATAGATACATGGAGGATTAACCAAGATGGTGGAGTAGAAGGACGTGCTCTCACTCCCTCTTGCGAGAGCACCAGAATCACAACTGGCTGCTGGACAATCATTGACAGGAAGACCCTGGACTTCACCAAGGAGGATACCCCACGTCCAAGGACAGAGGAGAAGCCACAGTGAGACGGTAGGAGGGGTGCATTCAGAGTAAAATCAAATCCCATAACTGCTGGGTGGGTGACTCACAGACTGGCGAACACTTATACCACAGAAGTCCACCCACTGGAGTGAAGCTTCTGAGCCCCACGTCAGGCTCCCCAACCTGGGGGTCCGGCAACGGGAGGAGGAATTCCTAGAGAATCAGACTTTGAAGTCTAGTGGGAATTGATTGCAGGACTGTGACAGGACTGGGGGAAACAGAGACCCCACTCTTGGAGGACACACACAAAGTAATGTGTGCATCGGGACCCAGGGGAAGGAGCAGTGACCCTGGGGGAGACTGAACCAGACGTACCTGCTGGTGTTGGGGGGTCTCCTGCAGAGGCAAGTGGTGGCGCTGTTTCACCGTGGGGATAAGGACACTGGCAGCAGAGGTCCTGGGAAGTTCTCCTTGGCGTGAGCCCTCCCAGAGTCTGCCATTAACCCCACCAAAGAGCACGGGTAGGCTCCAGTGTTGGGTTGCCTCAGGCAAAACAACCAACAGGGAGGGAACCCAGCCCCACCCATCAACAGTCAAGTGGATTAAAGTTTTACTGAGCTCTGACCGCCACAGCAACAGGGAGGGAACCCAGCCCCACCCATCAACAGTCAAGTGGATTAAGGTTTTACTGAGCTCTGACCGCCACAGCAACAGTCAGCTCTACCCACCACCAGAGCCTCCCATCAAGCCTCTTAGATAGCCTCAACCACCAGAGGGCAGACAACAGAAGCAAGAAAAACTACAATCCTGCAGCCTGTGGACCAAAAACCACAGTTACAGAAAGACAGAGAAGATGAAAAGGCAGAGGGCTATGTACCAGATGAAGGAACAAGAAAAAACCCCAGAAAAACAACTAAATGAAGTGGAGATAGGCAACCTTCCAGAAAAAGAATTCAGAATAATGATAGTGAAGATGATCCAGGACCTCGGAATAAGAATGGAGGCAAAGATTGAGAAGATGCAAGAAATGATTAACAAAGACCTAGAAGAATTAAAGAACAAACAAACAGAGATGACCAATACAATAACTGAAATGAAAACTACACTAGAAGGAATCAATAGCAGAATAACTGAGGCAGAAGAACGGATAAGTGACCTGGAAGACAGAATGGTGGAATTCACTGCTGCGGAACAGACTAAAGAAAAAAGAATGAAAAGAAATGAAGACAGCCTAAGAGACCTCTGGGACAACATTAAACGCAACAACATTCGCATTATAGGGGTCCCAGAAGGAGAAGAGAGAGAGAAAGGACCAGAGAAAATATTTGAAGAGATTATAGTCGAAAACTTCCCTAATATGGGAAAGGAAATAGCCACCCAAGTCCAGGAAGCGCAGAGAGTCCCATACAGAATAAACCCAAGGAGAAACACGCCGAGACACATAGTAATCAAAGTGGCAAAAATTAGAGACAAAGAAAAATTACTGAAAGCAGCAAGGGAAAAACGACAAATAACATACAAGGGAACTCCCATAAGGTTAACAGCTGATTTCTCAGCAGAAACTCTGCAAGCCAGAAGGGAGTGGCATGATATACTTAAAGTGATGAAAGGGAAGAACCTACAACCAAGATTACTCTACCCAGCAAGGATCTCATTTAGATTTGATGGAGAAATCAAAAGCTTTACAGACAAGCAAAAGCTAAGAGAATTCAGCACCACCAAACCAGCTTTACAACAAATGCTAAAGGAACTTCTCTAAGTGGGAAACACAAGAGAAGAAAAGGACCTACAAAAACAAACCCAAAACAATTAAGAAAATGGTCATAGGAACATACATATCGATAATTACCTTAAACGTGAATGGATTAAATGCCCCAACCAAAAGACATAGACTGGCTGAATGGATACAAAAACAAGACCCATATATATGCTGTCTACAAGAGACCCACTTCAGACCCAGGGACACATACAGACTGAAAGTGAGGGGATGGAAAAAGATATTCCATGCAAATGGAATTCAAAAGAAAGCTGGAGTAGCTATACTCATATCAGATAAAATAGACTTTAAAATAAAGAATGTTACAAGAGACAAGGAAGGACACTACATAATGATCCAGGGATCAATCCAAGAAGAAGATATAACAATTATAAATATATATGCACCCAACATAGGAGCACCTCAATACATAAGGCAACTGCTAACAGCTATAAAAAAGGAAATCGACAGTAACACAATAATAGTGGGGGACTTTAACACCTCACTTACACCAATGGACAGATCATCCAAAATGAAAATAAATAAGGAAACAGAAGCTTTAAATGACACAATAGACCAGATAGATTTAATTGATATATATAGGACATTCCATCCAAAAACAGCAGATTACACGTTCTTCTCAAGTGCGCACGGAACATTCTCCAGGATAGATCACATCTTGGGTCACAAATCAAGCCTCAGTAAATTTAAAAAAATTGAAATCATATCAAGCATCTTTTCTGACCACAATGCTATGAGATTAGAAATGAATTACAGGGAAAAAAACGTAAAAAAGACAAACACATAGAGGCTAAACAATACGTTACTAAATAACCAAGAGATCACTGAAGAAATCAAACAGGAAATCAAAAAATACCTAGAGACAAATGACAATGAAAACACGACGACCCAAAACCTATGGGATGCAGCAAAAGCAGTTCTAAGAGGGAAGTTTATAGCTATACAAGCCTACCTAAAGAAACAAGAAAAATCTCAAGTAAACAATCTAACCTTACACCTAAAGAAACTAGAGAAAGAAGAACAAACAAAACCCAAAGTTAGCAGAAGGAAAGAAATCATAAAGATCAGAGCAGAAATAAATGAAATAGAAACAAAGAAAACAATAGCAAAGATCAATAAAACTAAAAGTTGGTTCTTTGAGAAGATAAACAAAATTGATAAGCCATTACCCAGACTCATCAAGAAAAAGAGGGACAGGACTCAAATCAATAAAATCAGAAATGAAAAAGGAGAAGTTACAACAGATACCGCAGAAATACAAAACATCCTAAGAGACTACTACAAGCAACTTTATGCCAATAAAATGGACAACCTGGAAGAAATGGACAAATTCTTAGAAAGGTATAACCTTCCAAGACTGAATCAGGAAGAAACAGAAAATATGAACAGACCAATCACAAGTAATGAAATTGAAACTGTGATTAAAAATCTTCCAACAAACAAAAGTCCAGGACCAGATGGCTTCACAGGTGAATTCTATCAAACATTTAGAGAAGAGCTAACACCCATCCTTCTCAAACTCTTCCAAAAAATTGCAGAGGAAGGAACACTCCCAAACTCATTCTATGAGGCCACCATCACCCTGATACCAAAACCAGACAAAGATACTACAAAAAAAGAAAATTACAGACCAATATCACTGATGAATATAGATGCAAAAATCCTCAACAAAATACTAGCAAACAGAATCCAACAACACATTAAAAGGATCATACACCACGATCAAGTGGGATTTATCCCAGGGATGCAAGGATTCTTCAATATACGCAAATCAATCAATGTGATACACCATATTAACAAATTGAAGAATAAAAACCATATGATCATCTCAATAGATGCAGAAAAAGCTTTTGACAAAATTCAACACCCATTTATGATAAAAACTCTCCAGAAAGTGGGCATAGAGGGAACCTACCTCAACATAATAAAGGCCATATATGACAAACCCACAGCAAACATCATTCTCAATGGTGAAAAACTGAAAGCATTTCCTCTAAGATCAGGAACGAGACAAGGATGTCCACTCTCACCACTATTATTCAACATAGTTCTGGAAGTCCTAGCCACGGCAATTAGAGAAGACAAAGAAATAAAAGGAATACAAATTGGAAAAGAAGAAGTAAAACTGTCACTGTTTGCGGATGACATGATACTATACATAGAGAATCCTAAAACTGCCACCAGAAAACTGCTAGAGCTAATTAATGAATATGGTAAAGTTGCAGGTTACAAAATTAATGCACAGAAATCTCTTGCATTCCTATACACTAATGATGAAAAATCTGAAAGAGAAATTATGGAAACACTCCCATTTACCATTGCAACAAAAAGAATAAAATACCTAGGAATAAACCTACCTAGGGAGACAAAAGACCTGTATGCAGAAAACTATAAGACACTGATGAAAGAAATTAAAGATGATACCAACAGATGGAGAGATATACCATGTTCTTGGATTGGAAGAATCAACATTGTGAAAATGAGTATACTACCCAAAGCAATCTACAGATTCAATGCAATCCCTATCAAATTACCAATGGCATTTTTTACAGAGCTAGAACAAATCATCTTAAAATTTGTATGGAGACACAAAAGACCCCGAATAGCCAAAGCAGTCTTGAGGCAAAAAAATGGAGCTGGAGGAATCAGACTCCCTGACTTCAGACTATACTACAAAGCTACAGTAATCAAGACAATATGGTACTGGCACAAAAACAGAAACATAGATCAATGGAACAAGATAGAAAGCGCAGAGATTAACCCACGCACCTATGGTCAACTAATCTATGACAAAGGAGGCAAAGATATACAATGGAGAAAAGACAGTCTCTTCAATAAGTGGTGCTGGGAAAACTGGACAGCTACATGTAAAAGAATGAAATTAGAATACTCCCTAACACCATACACAAAAATAAACTCAAAATGGATTAGAGACCTAAATATAAGACTGGACACTATAAAACTCTTAGAGGAAAACATAGGAAGAACACTCTTTGACATAAATCACAGCAAGATCTTTTTTGATCCACCTCCTAGAGTAATGGAAATAAAAACAAAAATAAACAAGTGGGACCTAATGAAACTTCAAAGCTTTTGCACAGCAAAGGAAACCATATACAAGACGAAAAGACAACCCTCAGAATGGGAGAAAATATTTGCAAATGAATCAACGGACAAAGGATTAATCTCCAAAATATATAAACAGCTCATTCAGCTCAATATCAAAGAAACAAACACCCCAATCCAAAAATGGGCAGAAGACCTAAATAGACATTTCTCCAAAGAAGACATACAGACGGCCACGAAGCACATGAAAAGATGCTCAACATCACTAATTATTAGAGAAATGCAAATCAAAACTACAATGAGGTATCACCTCACTCCTGTTAGAATGGGCATCATCAGAAAATCTACAAACAACAAGTGCTGGAGAGGGTGTGGAGAAAAGGGAACCCTCTTGCACTGTTGGTGGGAATGTAAATTGATACAGCCACTATGGAGAACAGTATGGAGGTTCCTTAAAAAACTAAAAATAGAATTACCATATGACCCAGCAATCCCACTACTGGGCATATACCCAGAGAAAACCGTAATTCAAAAAGACACATGCACCCGAATGTTCATTGCAGCACTATTTACAATAGCCAGGTCATGGAAGCAACCTAAATGCCCATCAACAGATGAATGGATAAAGAAGTTGTGGTACATATATACAATGGAATATTACTCAGCCTTAAAAAGGAACGAAATTGAGTCATTTGTTGAGACGTGGATGGATCTAGAGACTGTCATACAGAGTGAAGTTAGTCAGAAAGAGAAAAACAAATATCGTATATTAATGCATGTATGTGGAACCTAGAAAAATGGTACAGATGAGCCGCTTTGCAGGGCAGAAGTTGAGACACAGATGTAGAGAATGGACATATGGACACCAAGGGGGGAAAACTGCGGTGAGGTGGGGATGGTTGTGTGCTGAATTGGGCGATTGGGATCGACATGTATACACTGATGTGTATAAAACTGATGCCTAATAAGAACCTGCAGTATAAAAAAACAAACAAAACAACTAATACTAAACTTTCATTGGGTTATTTGTATGGAAATATGTTAATATAAATGTTTCAGACATTACATGAAATTTCTAAAAATCTTATATTTGTATTTGTATGGAAATATGTTAATATAAATGTTTCAGACATTACATGAAATTTCTAAAAATCTTATATTTGTATTTGTATGGAAATATGTATGGAAATACGTTAATATAAATGTTTCAGACATTACAGGAAACTTCTAAAAATCTTATATGTTCTGGTATAATGTTATAAGTAATAATCCTAGTTATTACTTTAAAATGTATATCTCAGAAATAACTAATTTTCTTGTCAACTGCATTATTATGAACTTTCATCAAATCTTTAACCATGGTCATTTTTAAGTCTTTTGTCATTTACAGACAGTTCTGGGTGTACTCTGATGATTTTGCAAATATGTTCCTATAAAAGGGTTTCATCTTCAAGAAATTCATGGAAAAGACTCTGACAAGTACAGGTTTCTGGTAACTGACTGTACTGCTGAACTGAATGAATAAGCATTTTCAGAACTCTAATGAAAAACTGATGAACTCATAAAAGTGCTAACAAAAGATCAAGATGAAAAAAAAAATTAATTACATGGGACTGAGTGAACTGATGAGGATCAGTATAATTTTTGTGACTTTCTGTCTGAATTAAAAAAAAAAAATCCCACAAGGACTCAGAGGCAAAGAATATACAAATCAATTTTCACTGCAAAGTAAAGGAGCTGTTACAGTGGAGGATTACTGGACTGAATATCAATATTATGACATAGTATGAGTGTGTTTCATGTTTGGTAATTGCAATCATTGTTGCTTTTGTTGTGGTCATCCATGTACAATGCTTGGTGTCAGTCTATTTATCTCTTGTAAAAATAAAATACAGTGTGTGTGTGTGGAAAAAAAAAAAAAAAAAAAAAAAGAAAGGTCTGAAACAGCCTTATCCAATAGGACTTTCTGTGATGAAGAAAATCTTCTATAATCTGCACTATCCGATGTGGTGCCTACAAGCTACATGAGCCTACTGAATACTTTAGATGTGGCTGGTGCTTGTGAGTAACTGAATTTTTTATTTTATTAAATTCTAACTTTATTTCATTTAAAAAAAAAAAAAAAAGATAGATACATGGACAAATATAAAAGCTTGTATTACTGTGACAATGGTTTGTAACTATACTTTTTGTTTTCTGTATATTTTAAGAGACAAATACAGTGGGATAGATTTAGAAATCAATAACACAAAGAAAGCTGGAAAATTCACAAAACGGTGGAAATTAAACAACACACTTTTAAACAACAAATGGGTAAAAGAAGAAATCACTAGGGAAATTCAAAAATAGAGATGAATGAAAACAAAAACATACCAAAACTTATTGCTCTCAATGAAAGTGGTGTTAAGGAGGAAAGTTATAGCTATAACAGCTTACATTTAAAAAACAAGAAAGATCTCATATCAACAACCTAACTTTACAACTTTAGGAACTTAAAAAGAAGAACAAACTGAAACCAATCTAGCAGAAGGAAGGAAATAAAGATTAAGCCAGAGATAAATGAAATACAGTATACATAAACAATAAAGAAAATCAATAAAACCAAAAAGTGTTTCTTTCAAAAGAGGAACAAAATTGGCAATACTTTAGCTAGATGGACCAAGGAAAAAAAAGAGAGAAAACTCAAATTACTAACACCAGAAGTGAAAGTGGGGACATTACTATCAATTCCACAGAAATAAAAAGGAAAGTACTGTGAATCTTTGTACTCCAAAAAATTGAATAACTTAAATGAAGTGGACAAATTCCTAGAAACACAAAACCCACCAAGACTAAATCACAAAGAAATAGAAAGAGAATAGACCTGTAACTGGTAAGGAAATTGAATCAGTAATCAAAAATGTCCCCAGAAATAAAAACCCTGGATCTGTTGGCTTCACTGTGAATTCTACCAAACATTTTAAAATGCACTAATACCAATCCTTCTCAAATTTTTCAAAATATGAAAGAGGAAGGAACAGTTCCTAACTCATTCTATGAAGCCAGCATAACCCTGACACCAAAGCCAGACAAAGATACTACAAGAAAACTACAGACCAATATCTCTTATGAAACTTGATGCAAAAATCCTCAACAAAGTACTACCAAACAAAATTCAGCAGCATGTTAAACGGATTACGCACCTTGACAGAGCAAGAATGCAATGCATTCCCGGAATGCAAGGATGGTTCAAAATATGAAAATCAATCAATGTAATATGCCACATCAAGAAAATGAAGGGAAAAAACCACATGATCATCTAAATTGATGCAGAAAAATTATTTGAAAAAAATTGAACATCTTTTTACAATAAAAACTGTCAACAAAATAAGAATAGAAGGAAACTACTTCCACATAATAAAAGCCATATATGAAAAACCCATAGTAAACATGTGATGAAAGATGGAAAGCTTTTTCTCTAAGATCAGAAACAAGACAAGGATGCCCACTTTCACTACTTCTATTCAACATAATACTGGAAGTTCTAGCCAGAACAATTAGGCAAGAAAAAGAAAAAAAAAGACATCCAAATTGGAAGGGAAAAAGTAAAATTATCTTTGTTTGCAGATGATACAATCTTATATGTAGAAAATCCTGACAACTCCAAAAAAATATGTTAGAACTAATAAATGAATTCAACCAAGTGATACAAAATCAACACACAAAATTACTTGCATTTCAGTACACAAATAATGAACAACCTGAAAAGGAAATTACAAAGACAATTCAATTTACAATAACATCAAACAGAATTAAATATTGATACTTAGGAATTATCTTAACCTTAACCAAGGAAATGGAAGACTTATACAATGAAAATGACAAAATATTGGTGATAAAAATGAAAGATGACAAAATAAGTGGAAACACATTCCACATTCAAGGACTGGAAGAGTTAATATTGTTAAAATGTCAGTATTATGCAAAGCGATCTACAGATTCAATGCAATCCTTATTAAAATTCCAAAGATATTTTTTGCAGAAATAGAAAAATCCATCCTAAAATTCATATAGAATTTCAAGGGACCCCAAATAACTGAAACAATATTGAAAAAAAAAGAACAAAACTGGAGGACTCACACGTCCTAATTTCAAAACCTACTACAAAGCTATCATAATCAAAACAGTGCAACAAGTGCAACATTGGCATGAAGACAGACATATAGATCAAAGGAATAGAATAACGAGCCAGAAATAAGCTCTTTATTATATGGTGAAATGATTTTTGACAAGGTGCCAAGACCATTCAATAAAGGACAGTCTTTTCAACAAAAGGTACTGGGAAAACTGGATATCCACATGCAAAAGAATAAAGTTGGAAAGTTGGACCCTTGCTTAACACCGTATATAAAAATTAGCTCCAAATCGATCAAAGATTTAATGTAAGACCTAAAACAGTAAAACTCTGAGAAAAAAAAAAACAAAACATGGAACAAAAGCTTCACAACTTTAGATTTGCCAGTGATTTCTTGGATATGACACCAAAGGCACAGGCAACAAAAGTAAAAGTAGACAAATTGAACTTCCTGAAAATTTTAAATTTTTTGTCAAGACATTATTCACAGAGTAAGAAGGCAACCCACAGACTGAAATAAAATATTTGCAAATCATATGTCTGATAAGGGATAATTATCCAGAATACACAGAGAACTCCTAAAACTCAACAACAAAAACAAACAACCTGATTCAAAAATGGGTAAAGGACTTTAATAGATATTTCTCTAAAGAAGCTATACAAAAGGCCAATAAGCACATGAAAAGATGATCAACTTCACTAATCCTTCAGGAAACGCAAATGAAAACTGCAATGAGATACGACCCTACACCCATTTAGATGGCTACAATCTAAAACAACAACAACAAAACAATGTGTTGGTGGTGAAGTGGAGAGATTGGAACCCAGTGCAGTGTTGGTGGGAATGCAATATGGTATAGTCACTGTGGAAAACACCATGAGGTTCCTTGAAAAATTAAAATTGAATTAGCATATGATCCAGCAATTCCATGGTTGGGTATATATCCAAATGAAATGAAAGCAGGGTCTCAAGGAATATCTTCACACCCATGTACATAGAAGCATTATTCACTACAGCTAAAATATGGAAGCAACCCAAATGTCCATCACCAATGAATAGGTAAGCAAAATGTGGTACATACATACAGTGGAAGATTTTTCAGCCTTAAAAAGGAAGGAAATTCTGCAATATCCTACAACATGGATGAGCCCTAAAGACATTATACTAAGTGAAATAAGCCAGTCACAAAAAACAAATATTATATGATTCCACCTATATGAGGTACTTAGAGTAGTCAAAATCATAAAGCGAGAAAGTAGGATAGTGGTTGCCAGGGGCTAGAGGGAAGGGAGAAAGGGGAGTTATTATTTAATAGGTAACAGAGTTTCAGATTTGCAAGATTTGTTGGAGGGGATGATGGTGATGGTTATATAGCAATGTGAAAGTATTTAATACCATTACACTTAAACGTAGTTAAGAAGGTAAATTTTACGTTATGTGTATTTTAACACAATTTTTAAGAAGGAGGAAAATGTCTGGCAGTTCCTCAAAAGGTTAAACTTAGAAATACCATATGATCCACCAGATGGTGGATCTACTAGACAAAGACAACTGTCTTTGAAATAACTGTCTTAAGGATGTTCAAAGAACTCAAGGAAGATGTGGTTAAAGTCAAGAAAACAATGTACAAACAAAATGGAAAATGTCAATAAAGAGATAGAAAACATAAAAAAATCAAAAGGAAATCATAGAGCTGAAAATTACAACAACTGGCAAAAAAAAAAATCACTAAAGGAATTCAAAGGCAGATTTAAGCAGGCAGAATAAGGAATTTGTGAACTTGAGGAAAAGAAATTATTGAAGCTGATGAACAGAAAAAGACTGAAGAAAAGTGAAAAATGCCTATGGGACTTATGGGGTACTATCAAACAGATCAACATACCCATAGTTGGGAGTCCTAGGAGGAAAACAAAGAGACAGAGAAATAATCTTAAGAAATAATGGCTGAAAACTTACCAAGTTTGATGAAAGATATGAATACAAACATCCCAAGAGCTCAACAAACTCAAACTAGGATGAGCTCAAAGAAATCCACACCAAGACACGTTATAATTAAACTTTCAAAAGACAAAGACAAAGAGAGAATCTTGAAAGCAGCAAGAATGAAGCAACTTGTCACATACAAAGGATCCTAACTAAGATTATCAGTAGATTTTTTTCATCAGAAACTTTGGAGGCCAGAAACAGTGGGCTGATACATTCCTAAGTGCTAAAAGAAAAAGAAAAATGAACAGCTAACAATCCTATAACCAACAAAACTGTCTTTCAAAAGTGAGAAAGTAATTAAGACATTTCAGGTAAACAAAAAATAATGTAGTTTGTGACACTAGACCTGCCTTGCAAGAAATTCTAAAGGGAGTCCTACAAGTTGAAATGGAAGGACACAAGACAGTAGTTTAAAGCTGAATGAAGAAATAATCCTCAAGAAATGTAAATATATGGGCAATTATAAAAGCTAGTATTATTCTAACAACAGTTTGTAACTCCACTTTCTGTTTCCTCCATGATTTAAGAAACTAATACATAAAAAGTTATTAGTCTAAATGCTAATATTATTCAAACTTTGGTTTGTAACTCCACATTTTGTTTTCTACATAATTTAAGAGATAAATGCATTTAAAAAAATTATTAGTTCATGTTTTTGGACACACAATGTATAGATGTAATTTCATTACATCAGTAACTGAAAGGAGTGGGGACAGAGCTGAAAAGGAGCAGAGTTGCTTTATGTTATTGAATTTAAGCTGTTATAAATTCAAATTAGAATGATTTAACATGAGGATGTTAAATGTAATCCCCAAGGTAACCACAAATAAAATAGTTAAAACATGAAAGCAACCCAAGTGTCCATCGATAGATGAATGGATAAACAAAATATGGTGTATGAATACAATGGAACATCTTTCAGCCTTAAAAAGGAAGGAAATGCTGCCACAGGCTACAACATAGATGAACACTGAGGACATGATGCTAAGTGAAATAAGCCAGTCACAAAAAGACAAATTCTGTGTGACTCCACTCATATGAAGTGCCTGGGGTAGTCAAATTCATAGAAACAGACAGTAGAATGCTGGGGGCCTGGGGGAAAGGAGGAATGAGGAGTTATTGTTTAATGGGTAGAGACTTTCAGTTTTGCAAGATGAAAAGAATTCTGGAGATGGATGGTGGGAATGGTTGCACAACAATATGAATCTATTTAATGTCACTGAACAGTACACTTGAAAATGGTTAAGATGGCAAAAACTATGTTACATGTATTTTACCATAATAAAAAAGAGCAAGGGAGTGGCTGAGTTCCTGAAAACAGGTGTGTGGGTGAGGGGACTGCTCAAGCCTTCAGAGCTTGGAAGTATGAGCTCTGGAGTGTAGTCTTCCCTGTGCTTTCATGTTGATGATTTTGCTTGGACCTCACAGTCATCTGTGCAGAAGGCAGACCCTTACTTCCCCATTTTAAAGATCAGACTAGAAACAATAAATGCTGGAGAGGCTGTGGAGAAAAGGGAAAACTCTTGCACTGTTGGTGGGAATGTAAATTGATACAGCCACTATGGAGAACAGTATGGAGGTTCCTTCGAAAACTAAAAATAGAACTACCATACGATCCAGCAATCTCACTACTGGGCATATATCCTGAGAAAACTAGAATTCCAAAAGAGTCATGTACCAAAATGCTCATTGCAGCTCTATTTACAATAGCCAGGACATGGAAGCAACCTAAGTGTCCATCAACAGATGAATGGATAAAGAAGATGTGGCACATATATACAATAGAGTATTACTCAGCCATAAAAAGAAACAAAATTGAGTTATTTGTAGTGAGGTGGATGGACCTAGAGTCTGTCATACAGAGTGAAGTAAGTCAGAAAGAGAAAAAGAAATACCGTATGCTAACACATATATATGGAATCTAAGAAAAAAAAAAAAAAGGTCATGAAGAACCTAGGGGCAAGATGGGAATAAAGACACAGACCTACTAGAGAATGGACTTGAGGATATGGGGAGGGGGAAGGGTAAGCTGGGACAAAGTGAGAGAGTGACATGGACATAGATACACTACCAAACGTAAAATAGATAGCTAGTGGGAAGCAGCCGCATAGCACAGGGAGATCAGCTTGGTGCTTTGTGACCATCTAGAGGGGTGGGATAGGGAAGGTGGGAGGGAGGGAGACGCAAGAGGGAAGAAATATGGGAACATATGTATATGTATAACTGATTCACTTTGTTAGAAAGCAGAAACTAACACACCATTGTAAAGCAATTATACTCCAATAAAGATGTTAAAAAATAAAATAAAATAAAAAAAGATGTTCTTCAGGGAGAAGGAAAATAATACAGGTCAGAAACTCAAATCTACATAATAAAGAGTATCAGAGAATGAATAAGTTGAAGGTGAAATAAAAACATATTTTTCTTATTCTTTTGTTCAAAATAATATTAGCAGCAAGGTATTCAGTTATGTATGCTTATGTGTGTATGTATGTGTATATAGTAAACATACTCTTACCAAAAAATCCAACAATAGCACTTTTTGGTATTTACTCAAATGAACTGAAAATGTATGACTATGCAGAAATCTGCACATAAATGTGTACAGCAGCTTTATTCATTCATAATTACCAAAACGTGGAAGCAACCAAGACATCCTTAAGTAGGAGAATGGATGAATAAACTGTGATACATCCACAATGGAATACTATTCAGCACTAAAAAAATGAGCTATGAAGCCATGAAAAGACATGGAGGGACCTTAAATGCATATCTCTAAGTGAAAGGAGCCAACCTGAAAAGGCTACAAGCCATATGATTCCAACTACTGTATATGACATTCTGGAAATACTAAAAACTATGGGGACAGTGAAAAGACTAGCGGTTGCCAAAGGTTAGAAGAGAACAAGGGATGAATAGCTGGAGCACAAAAGATTTTTAGGGCAGTAAAACTTCTGTATCATACTATAATTGTAGATACCTGTCATTATAAGTTTGTCAAAGCCAGTAGAATGTATAACATCAAAAGTGAACCCTAATATAGCCTATGGACTTTGGGTGATAATGATGTATCAGTGTAGGTTGATCAATTGCAACAAACAGACCTCTCTGGTCGGGGACGTTAATAGTGGATATTGATAGTGGAATAGACTGTGCCTTGTAGGGACAGGGAGTAAATGGGAAATTTCTGTGCTTTCTGCTCAGTTTTGCTGTGAACCTAAAACTGCTCTAAAAAAGAACTTATTCATTAAAAAAAAAAAAACATAACCATAGGTAGCAAAGACATGAACAGTATTGTTCTGTTGTTATTTTTATGGTGATTACATTGTTAATTTTCCTTACAGGAAGTGAGGAAGTGTTTTAGCTATATTAGTAAATTTCTAACCACCTGCTCATTCCCTTGGGAATTCTAAGAGGTTTTAGAACTCATTGGGAAAACTACTTACTCTCCACAGAAATGCAGCTTTAGTATTTAAATCCACATTTAATCACGGAAATAAAAAGGAACACAGTGTTAAGTGGGTAGCCTTGCAAACGTCTTAAACACTATTGTGCAAACCTGCCATTGAGAAGTCCAGCTCAAAGAAATCCAGCAAAGGGGATTGGCATGTTGTCAAACTCGTCCTACTCCCTGTGGATCCTGAATGTTTGACTCCAGAAACCTGGCACTTCATTTTAATCAAGATTTTCAAGAAGACACAGGACATTCCTACTTTCCTTGGCTCCTTCCCCATTTCCAACACAAATAAGATGTGCTCTGGGCTCAGGACTAGCATTGCCACACACCCGAACACTCAAATGTTTGGAATGAAGAAGGAGTGGTTATTAATTTCCTCCAGTCTGTGACATAAAAAACAAACAAACAAACAAACAAACTCAGTTTGAGAGCTCAAGGTTGCAGACAAAAAGCACAATAGGATTTCATTTTAAAAATCTGATTGAACACAACTCGGTCCAGAATTTGGGAGAAGGAAAGATTTTGGGGCTCCACCTAGGAGGGTCTGGACCCTGCATTTGGAGGGCACTTTGCTCAAGATGGAGAACAAGCTGACTTTCAAATCAAGTAATTATGAGAAACGAGGAGAATAGGGACTATAAGGAGTTTAGAGCCTCCCTTGGCCTCCGCTTGGCGCTGCCCTGATTCCACCACCTCCTTTCTGAGCGCCTCTCTGAGTCCCTACCACTTGGACCAACATGGCAGCTCATGATGGGCTTTTATGTTGCCCTATACATAATTTGGCTTGAACTTTATGCTAACTAGAACAACCCGTCTTGTGGTCTATGAAACATACATTGTACATCTGCTTTAACCATTAAAGAAAAGGGTGCATTGTCCAGGGGTAAAGAGTGTCCATCTGGAAGACAGAGATAAATGCCTCCCTTCCTGGGGCGCCTTTGATGGTAAGGCTTCCTTCCTACGAGCTAAGGCCATACTGACTCGCTGTGGATGTGCCAATCTGTCTTTCTTGAAACCTTGAAGAAATGTACCCCCATCAGGTTTGATGTTCTGTTCCGACAAAATATCAAACTGTCCTGAAAACCATGCTTCTCTGGAGCATCTCCTCAGAGCTATCTGAGAAGCTGTCTTCTGGGCTATAGTCCCCAGTTTGGCTTGAATAAAACTCTCCTCTATTCTTACTATAGATTGGTTTATTCAGTGTTTCCAGTGACATCAGCAATCTTAGCGAGCACCCTGTCAAACCCCTTCATCTACAGATCAGGAAACTGAGGTTAAGAAAGGTGGAATGACTCACCTGAGGACACCAAGAAAATAAGCAGCAAGCACAGAAGGGAGGTCAGTCACCAATAGGTTACCCTTGTTCACTGTGCCAAGATGAATTGTGCCAACTGTCTGACTCCTTCCTTTAAACCTTGCTGATTGAGGTGGGAGGAAGAAAGGGCGTGAAATATAAACATGACACAGAGAGTCCTTTTGCCTTATTCTCTGATCATATTTTTGTTCAGGGTACATATGAATGCTTTCTTCAACCTAGATGACCCAGAGGAAGCCACAGGTGTGCATGTCTGGTCCACCTCTGCTGGGGATCCTGGCAAGTCACCTAGTAACTCCCTAAATTGGCTCTGAACACATCCTCCAACTTCCAGGTAATGGGTCCCTGCCCTTCTGTCACCACTGAAACTGGAACTTCTCCAATGATTACAATAACTGCCAGTTATTACTGTCTATTACTGTGCTAGGTGCTTCATATTTATTAAACCATTTTCTCTTCATGATAATCCAAGAGGGAATTACCATTTCCATGGTACAGATGAGAAAACTAAGAAAGCAGAGG
Source organism: Balaenoptera acutorostrata (assembly GCF_949987535.1). Lineage (NCBI taxonomy): Eukaryota > Metazoa > Chordata > Mammalia > Artiodactyla > Balaenopteridae > Balaenoptera > Balaenoptera acutorostrata. Next base: position 22,836,926 of record NC_080069.1, on the reverse strand, counting down.
GATTCTTTTAAATGTGCTGAGAAGGTTAAAGCTAGGACAGGAGACCAGACCCATTCACCTGGGCCTGGGCTACACTCATTCCCCCGCTCTGGGGACTGTGGCCTTCTGTCCCCACTCCAGCTCCCAGACATGGGCCTGCAGCCTTACCAAAAGAATCAAACTTAAATCTTTTTTTTATTCCATGAACACATCACAGCTGGAACCCAAGCTAGACCCAGAGCCTGGGGCTCCTTGACTATCTAATAAAGAAGATTGGTATGATTACTTTGTTTCAGGGTCTTCATCTAATAAAGAAATGTAATAGATGGAAAAATAGAAGAAAGGAGAAGTGAGGAAGGGAGAGAGAAAGATACTAAAGCAAACCTCCCTATACTGGCTTATCTCACTACCCTGGGGGTATTCATAGTAGTGCAAAGCAGTGCATCAATACATACATGCATACATATACATACACACATGCATGCACATACAAACACATGAATGCATGTGTATATGCAGGAGTGTGTAGACATGAATATATATGTAATGTATATATTTGACTCTAATGTATAAAACTAGTAAGGATTGGTTGTACATGATTGTGAGTCATTGAAATGGAAATGCTAAATGCATGTGAAAAGATGCTTCCTGAATGACAAATGCAAGTCATCCATCTCAACCAGTGGAACAGGAAGAGGGGACACTTGGGCATCCCACGATCACCTGGTGGGATCTGAATAGCTCCGACTTCTCTTTTTCCCTGTCACTGGGGAAGGTCGTTAACTGTGCTGGGTGGAAGGTGCCCCGCCCCTGCCTCTGTGCCTTTGCCCACGCTGTTCCTGTCTCCTGAAAACCTCATTCCCAACTCCCTACTCAACCCCTCAGTTCATCCTCCTCCTTCTTAAATGGCCCAGCTTAAGTCTTCCTATTCCAGGAAATTTTTTCCTGATCAACACAAGCTCACAACTCTTTTCTTGTCTGAAACCCTATACAATGAGTTCTTCTTTACTGTTATTTATTGCTGAGATTGTCATGAGGAGTTAGGGAGATAAGTGACATAAAAGCTCCCAGCACTAAGTCTAAAACATGATAGGTACTCAACAGTGAAGACTGCTATGACTATGCTGGAAATAACATAGAACAGGAAGCAAAATAAAAACAAAAATGTAAGTTTCTTGTAGAAATGTTTCATTTGAAAACATCTGGATTTTTTTTTCCCACACAATAGTAGTAAGGGTCTAGGTGAATGTAGGTTACGTGCTAGACACAGTTCTGAGCACTTAGCATGTGCTGTCTTGTTCTGTCTTGTTTATTCCCCCACGGTCATCCTTGGAAATGGGTTCCACCATCATCCTTGCTTGACAGATGAGGGAACGAGGCACACAACTAGGAAGAGGGTGTATGGGGCTTAACCCATCCTCCAGACCACTCTGCACCCCCTTGCTCTCCCCAACACTAAGCACAGATCTTGTAAGGTCAGAAGGTTCACCTTCAAAATAGCATTTCCTTTAAAAAAATGTTTTTTTAAATTTTATTGAAGTATAGTTGATTTACAATGTTGTGTTAGTTTCTGCTGCACAGAAAAGTGACTCAGTTATATATATATATATCCTTTTTCATATTCTTTTCCATTATGGTTTATCACAGGATATTAAATATAGTTCCCTGTGCTATACAGTAGGACCTTATTGCTTATCCTATATATAATAGTTTGCATCTAAAATAGCATTTCCTTTTGTCCAAGCCCAAAGCCCAAAGTCCAAAGCCCCTGGTGACTTTAAGTTCACTGTTCTGTTTGTATGACCAGCAGAGTTGAGAATTGCAGTGTGCCTGGGACTTCCCTTTAAACAGCATGCTTCCCACTGCCTAGTACAAAAGCACAACACAGGAGAACAACAAACATTATCAAGAGCATTTTTTCTCTTGAGTGTATTCATTTTAGCAGTTCAAATTCATTTTTCAAGTTTCCTATAAGCAGTTTCTCTATTAAATTGGACTCCTCAGAACTCATGTGAACTCTTCACTCTTTTTTCCTTCCCTAGTAAATTAGATTTGTTTTGTTTTGTTTTCTTTTGGAAATAGGATTTTGATTAAATTTTGTTTCCTTTGAAAGAATAAAGCAGTGAAAAGAATAAAACACTTTTAAGCAGGTAAAATTCTATTCTTCTCAGGAAGTGGAGAAAAGTTCACCGGCAGAACCCAGGGAAGATCTGGGCTGATTCCAGGCTGGCGTTGGGTTAAGCTGCAGTGCCTGATTCAGGGGCAACCGCACTGGGCAACCGTCCATCTGAGAGATGAAAATCCCTCAACTGCTGCTGGGGTGAGTCTCCTTGGTGGCCCAGATGCATTTCAGGGCCCAGCACTCACTCCTGGCAGAAGCACTGCCCTGCAGTGGGCCCTGGAGCTGCCTCCAGTTCAGACACGGCCAGCTCACTCAGGGATCATGCAGGGGCCATTCAGGGCTCCCCCATTTGGCTCGATGAACCTTCAAGAGAAGGTAGGCCACTAGAATCATTTTCTACATTCCAAATATTTATCTGATATGATCTTTGAGCCCTTTATAAAGATATTCTCTACAGGTGCATAGTAGTAGTATTAAAGATAATCAATTAAGAGAAGACATTTTAATTAAAAACTAATATAGTCATTGGAAAGAATGTTTATATTTTGCTCATTATAGGGAACAGAGATAGAGTTTGCTAAGGACCAAGGACTCCTGGCCCTGGGTCCTCTCAGTGGCTTCAGAACCAGGATGGCCTCTGCCACAGTGTTTCCCAGAGCTGCTCCCATCCATCGACTCCTCCTATTCAGAGAAGCGGAGAAAACCTGTCTATAACAGGTCTCCTAAAAGACAGTGAGGGGTTACGGGGTCCCAGCTCATGCAACTAACTTATTCCTGCCTCTCTGTACCTTGATGGGTAATGGCCGGACCACAGGAAGTATTTGCAACTCCTAGAAAAGAAGGGGATTACAAATTAACACAATGTAAATATAATAAAGTAAAATGTTATCCTAAAACAGAGAGGTGCACAACTGTTTTTCTTTTACAATGTGTCTCTGTCTCTAACTAGCTAGGTGACTTTGAACAAGTCACTTTATCCCCTGTCCTTCCGCCCCTGAGTTGTTCCCTCTGAAAAATGACTGAATTTGAACTTGATGGCTCCTGCATGCCCTTCATGCCCCGCAGTCCCGGGCACTCTGGGCTGCCATGCGGGGATGATGGCTTCTTGGCAGCTGAGGCATCAAGTGAGAGCAGCATGGTGTACCAGGTACTTGCAGCCACAACTTGATTTAATTTAAACTGTATTTCATGAGGTAGATATTAATATCCCCATTACAGATGGGAATACAGAGGTTTAGAGAGAATAAATGATTTACCAAGGTTCCTAGAGCTGGTTAAGTGGTAGAGCCTGGATTCAAACCTTGAAAACCCATGCTTTTGGCGGCTCTGCGTTGAGATCCTGCCACTATGCTAGACATTGGAGTAACAACCCCAGGTACACAGCACTTACCAGGAGCCAGACACAGTTCTAAGCACTTTGCATATACTAATTCGCCTAATCCTCACAACGGTCTCATGCCATTTCACAATTGAGGAAACTGGGGCACAGAGAGATTAAACAACTTGCCCAAGGTCACAGAGCTGGTATGTATAGGAGGGATATTCATAAACACAAATGATAACTTAGAACTGGGTTTCTCCTTTAAAATAAAGTATGGAAATACTATTTTTTTACATCTATCTGTAGAATATTGGCACAGAAATTTTTCCAATACCAAATCATCTACCTTTCAAAACTTCCTCCAATACTAAGATTCTGTTCCCCAAGAAACCTAGTCTCAGCGTCACCCCAGGACCCTCAGGTTGGGTATACTATAAAATACATTCGTTTCTAGAACAATTAATTTATCCTTCTTTAAGAGGGCTCTCCTAATTATGTTAATCTGCACTTTAAAAAAAATGTGTAACGTAGTTATCCAAAACTTGAAAGATGAATAGGATTCTATAACATTATAAATTGTTTATTTGTAGTATCCTGAACTAAAACTTAATAATTTCACCAAGCATAAAATAAGCTCTTCTTTAAGTAAAATGCTGGACAATCATTGCTTGGACAATCTAAGATCACCCTTTTGAAGTTTTTCAGGATTTAGGATTCAATATAACATTTTTAAATGACTCAGTGTTTATACAACACCAGCACAGGGAGATGTGGGTGAAGGTGAGAGAGCAAAACACAGTGCTCATATATTTTATAATTATTTATTGAGTATGCACTAGATACTTGTGAATACAGTGATGGAAATATTGTCACAGCTCCTATCTTTGGTCAATGGAGAAGGCAGACATTAATTCATACATACACAACTACATACTTAGGTTTTATTACGTGAACCCAAGAAGTGCAGAGTCCTGAAAAATAAAGAAGTGCAGAGTCCTAAGAGAGCTTATAACTCAGGGAGGGGAGAGCTCCCTGAGAAAGTAATGTTTGAGCTGAGATCTGAAGGATATATATCTCAGATCGTGGTTGAGAGATGAGAGCATCCTAGGTACAGAGTGTGCATTCCAGGTACATGTGCCAAGACGCACAGCAGAGGAAAGGAAGGGCTAGTGGGGATGGGACGCAGGAGGAAGGGCGCTTAAGGATGGGGCTTCAGGTAACGGCGTGGCTGGCACAGTGGCACATCCAACTCTACTCCCTCTTTCCCGAAAACAGAACCCCACTTTATTCAGGCAGTGGGCAGAGACCCCTTGATCTCAGGGAAGGCAGGCCCAGCCCCCAGACTCAAAAGATACGTCATAACCGGTTGGCTAATTCTTTGCCTCCTTTCCCGGTGACCGGAGAGGGGTTGGCAAGTGGCCAGTTCTGACCAATAAAGGAAAAATGCAAGCATGCTGGAGGGTTCTTGGGAAAAATTAGATTTCCAAATAAAACCTCAGAGATCAAGAGAAGACATCGTTTTTGCCTTGCCCCTCTTGTCCTGACTGTATGTGACAGTGCGGCACTGTGGTCATCTGGAATGCATGACAATCTTAACAACACAAAGCCACCGGGTGGAGGATGGCAGAGTGGAAAAGTAGCATCTGGGTCCTTGACATTTCCAAGCCTCTGAGCAAACCCTGGAACTGCCTCCCCCAGGCTCCTTGATATGTAGGATCATGGAAGGCCTTTGTTTAAGTCATTATTGCTCAGGTCCTCTTATTCACAGCCAGATGCAACCAAAACTGATATGTGGGGGAAGACATTTGTTTCAGTGGTCTATTGTTAAGTCATGAACCACCTCAGAACTTGATGGCATAAAGCACCCATTTATTATTCTCTCTCACAGTTCTGTAGGTTGACTGTGCCCAGCTGGGCAGTTCTCACTTGAAGTCTTACAGGTGGTTGCCGTCATACAAAAGCTGCAGTCATGTGAAAACTCGACCAGGTTGGATGCCCAAGGTGGCTCACTGACGTGTATGTTGGCTGGGTGCTCAGCTGGGGCTGTCAACCATTGTGCCTATTCATGGCTTTCTCACGCAGCTTTAGCAGCTCACAGTATGGTGGCTGGTTTCCTAGAGGGAGTATTCTAAAAAACAGTGTTCTAGCAGAAACAGTAAAGTTTTTTATGACCCACTTTCAGAAGCCACATGGCATCACTGGTCAAAAGCAAATTGCAGAGCCAACCCAGATTCAAGATGTGAATACCAGGAGGTGTAATTCAGTGGGAGGGTCGTCTTTGAAGACTAGGTGCCATACAGTTGAAGGATTTTAAGTGATGAGTGATGTAGTCAGATGGTTGCTGTATCGAATGGATCGGTGGAAAGGAAGATAAAATAGGGAGACCAGTGAAGTGGCTTTCGAGGACTGTGATTGACTCCAATATCCATTCTGTTCCTCCCATCGGGTATCAGCAAATCATCCCTTCTCTCCTTTACAGTGACTGATTCAGGTGTGGGCAGATCCAAGTCATGTAGACCAAGGAGACTTGAACAGAACTCTCAGGGTCTCTTAGAAAATTCGTTCCTTGCCCTTAAGAAAAAACCTCTTGAAACCAGTCTCTCTCTTTGCCTGGACGTGAACATGGAATCATGCAGAACTGATTACCATCAGCTGCTGTCTTATAGCCAGTGAGGAGTACTGGTCTTAAAATTATCTTGATATTGGTCTTACAAAGAAGTTGATGCTGTGGGTAGTGGAACAAAGATCTCAGAAGAACCAGAGGCTTCAATAGCTTTGTTGAGCCACAGGACTGGAGTTATCCAGGGATGACCTGAACCTCACTTTTTAAACTTTTCACAAATTATTTGATTGATTGATTATCACTGCATATTTTGCAAGGCTACGGGTATAATTAAAGACATTAGAGCAGGTGTCCAGAAGGACAAGGGATGAGAATGGGAGTGGGGACTGGAGACAAAGTGGGGGGAAACGAATGGATGGATGAATAAAGAGACTACAAGTGATTTATAAACTTAGCAGTCTGAATAACTCAACTTTATACCCCTACAATAATAAAAATAATACTAATGAATTGAGAGCCCTTAAGAAATATTATCTAAGAAAGGGCTGCAGGAATGGATTCAAGGGTGTGTATACAAAACTACCTGTTTGATATACTGCAGGGTAATGGGAGATTTAAGGGATTTTCAGTTAATTTTAATAATATGCCAACAAATCTATTTGATTTTAGATCCAAACAGAAATTTTTCTACATCCCACAATAAGATATTTTTCCACTGTTCAATACACATAAATCACTGATAACAGTGACTGACACATAATGCTAAATACGTTAGGTAAAATATTATAAAGAACAATTAAAGATACAACTTGGCTTAATTTTGATTTTTTTCCCATTTAGTACATATACTATATACACATATACATATATACTTACGTATATTATAGCTTAAGAATTCAGATAAAAGCACGAGGTTTATAAAAATAAAAATCTGTCCTGGCCCACCCTTCCCCAGCCCAGATTCCCATTTCCAAAAGGCAACTACTTCTTTGAGTTCCTTCTAAAAATTTCTTTATATTTTTAAGCAGCTTGCTCTTCTTGTATTTATGATGTTTTCATTTTGCTGTTATTCATTAACAACATGTTATAGAAGATGAAGATTCAGGTGTCTTAACATTATCCCTCACACACATTTCAACATTTCACCAACTCCCATCTTCTCAATATAGTTGAACCCATTTTTCAGTTAAGTTCATTCACAGTGTTTCTATTATTAAATGACTTTAAACGTTGTTCACTGTCAAGCCAAATAGTGATTCCTCTCTGTAACATTTTTCTTCTGGGTTTAATTGCCTCTTTTTGTTAATTTTCTTGATGTTGGACCCACTTAGATCCATTCCTTCTGTCCTCCATCCCGTTAATCCAATTTGGCCTAGTCACACTTAGGCCTGCCCACAGCTGTCATCCTGGAATCTCCTTCCCTTCTTTTCTGTGTGAGGTGTCCCATGCCATCTTCTTTCTTGTTTTGCTACTCCTTTGGGAGTGGCGTATCACCCAGGAGTTTCTTGAGAAAGAGTACCAAGGTGGATCGGTTATTAAGAACTTGTGTGCAGGCATCAGTGCTGTTCTGTTTTCCAGACATGGAGTAACATCACACCTCCTCGCCACATGAGTAGAAGTGGCATGTCACCTTCATGCCACAGCACTAATTGCTAGTGTGAAACTGGCAGTAACACAATGATAGGTGATGTCCAGGATGGTGGCTGTTGTGTTGGCCTGGATCATGAAAAAGGCAGTGTTGCAGAATCTCCCCTACTCTCAGATTTACAAAGGGGTGTAGCATAAGCAAGAAATAAACTTGTTATAATAAGCCACAAAGATTTGGGGGATGGTTGTTACTGTAGCATCACCTAACTGATGCTAATTGATATACACTGTATGTCTTCATTCTACTTTTATTATTGAGTAATAGTTAATGATAGACTCCTTTGTTGGAAATCATTTCCTTCAGAAGTTTGAAGGCATTGAGGACTTCCCTGGTGGCGCAGTGGTTAAGAATCCGCCTGCCAATGCAGGGGACAGGGGTCCAATCCCTGGTCCAGGAGGATCCCACATGCTGCGGAGCAACTAATTGCATGTGCCCAACTATTGAGCCTGCGCTCTAGAGCCCACGAGCCACAGCTACTGAGACCGTGTGCCACCACTACTGAAGCCTGTATGCCTGGAGCTGGTGCTCCGCAACAAGGGAAGCCACTGAAATAAGAAGCCTGCGCACCGTAAGGAAGAGTAGCCCCTGCTCGCAGCAGAGAAGACCCAACACAGCCAAAAATAAATAAGATTAATTAATTAAAAAAAAAAAGTTTGAAGACATTGGTTTATGCTGTCTGGCTTCTAATATTGCTAATGAGAAGTCTGACCCTATATTTACACTTGATCCTTTTTATATGACCTGTCCTCCTATCCCCCCCTTTTAGAAGATTTAGAAGCTTTCTTTATTTTCATTTTTCTTTAACTTTACAATGGTATAAGTAGTTGTGGGACTTCTGATAATCAGTATGTTGGGCACTTGAGGGAACCTTTCAATCTGGAAACTCATGTCCTTTGGGGAATTTTCTTCTATTATGTCTTAGATTGTTTCCTCTCCATCTTTTCCTATGTGCTGTCTTTCTGGAACTCAAGTATATGAATCTTGCAATTCCTAAACTGTTTCTCTCATCTGTGTGTCTTTTGTCCCTAATTTCTATCTCTTTGTTTTTTTGTTATATTTTCTGGGACATTTCTTTAACTTTATCTTTCAAGACTTTTAACACATTCTTTCATTTCTGCTTCCATGTTTTTAATTCCCAAGAGCTCTTCCTTATTACCTAGATGTTCCTTTTTATGACATATGGCTCTTGCCTCATGGTTGCATTATATTCTTCTTCTTTCCATGAAACTATATTTTTTCCTTCTTCATTTCACATTAACCCTGTTTCCCCAAGTTCCTTTTTTGTAAAATAAGCTTTTTATTTTACAATAGTTTTAGATTTACAGAAAAAATTGTGATGATAGTAGAGTTCCTATATAACTCACAACTAGTTCCCCTATAATTAAACAGCTTATACTAGTATGGTGCATTTGTCACAACTGCAAAGCCAGTTGTGCCAAGCTCTTTTTATTCTTTGTTTCGGTGTTTTTCTTTCATGTTACATTATTTTTTCAACTCTGCGGTGACTCTTGGATGACCATTAATATTTAAGAGTTAGGAAAATCCTGATATATAAAGTAAATGGGATTTTACTGGGCTTTAATAAAAAAGTCTTTTCAGTGACTATGGTAAAGTCTGTCACTATATTAACATTCACTTTATTCAGTGTCTGAGTGGGCAGCAGTCCAAGGTAGGAAAAACATTAAAATTTTAGAAATTTTTTCAAATGTACTGGAAACTAATACCTAATATGACCAAATAGAAGTAATATCTGAGGAAATACGGTTAATAGGGAAAACAGGAGGCCATCTTAAAGTAAATGTAGTTAATATACCCAGAAAGTGCTGCTTTAAGGCAGAGCCTTTATACCTCTTTTCTCCTGTATCTACACTCATTTCCATTTCTATTCCTTACCTCTCTTCTGAACTTCAGATCCAAACATCCACCTGCCTATGGGACATCTCCATGTAGATGTCTAACATCTGCTTTCAAACTTGCTCACCTTCAGTCTTCCCCATCTCAGAAAATGGTAATGCCATTCACTCAGTGATTCAGGCTAAAGACCTTGGAGAATCCTAGATCTACCTTTCTCTCCCATCCCACAGTGGCAAATCTTATCAGTTCTATCTTGAAACTGTCTCTGGTATGATGACTTCTCACCTCATCCAACTCTACCACCAGCGTCTAACTAAGTCAGGACCTTTGCAGTAGCTCCCCTCACCCTACACCAGCCACACTCTCGTCTTTGGTATTTCTTGAACTCCCAAAGTATTTTCTCATCCCTTGGTCTTTCCCCTACCTATAACACTCTTTCACCAAACATTCATAAATTTCATTCCTTTATTAAAAGTTCTGCCCAAACAACAACTCTTTAGAGAGCCTTCCCTGTCCACTTTCTGTAATTCTTTATCTCTATACATACTTTCCCTTTCTTCATAGCATTTCATGACATTAAGCCGTATATTTTGTTGTTTATCTGTTTATTACCTGTCTACCCACTAGAGCGTAAGCACCAGGAGGGCAGGGATGTGACATTTTTTGTGCATTTCTATGCTCCAGTGCCTTAGGAAGTAAGTGCTCAATAAATAAATGTTGATGAATTCCACATCTAGAATTTTAAATAATTTACTTCTCTAGAAATTAAAAATGATCACTGAAATTAGATTTTAAATCAATGACCTGATGGGCTGAATAGGCACAACTAAAGACAAAATGGTGGACTAGAATATTGACACCAGGAATTTTACCAGAATGAAGCTTAAAAGGACAAAAATTGGAAATTTTGGGAAAAAAGTTAATCTATATAAAATTTAAATACATACATATAAAGAAAAAGGAGTTCTTTATTGTGGTAAAACATACATACATAACAAAATTTACCATTTTAACCACTTTTAAGTGTATAATTCAGCACCATTAAGCATCCTTTTATGTGCTTAGTGACTATTTGTATACCTTCTTTGGTGAAATATCTGTTCAAATCCTTTGCCCATTTTTTAACTTGGTTGTTTGTTTTGTTGTTTTTGTTCAGTTGCAGGAGTTCTTTATACATTCTGGATATTAATCTCTTATCACTTATGTAGTTTGCAAATATTTTCTCCCATAAATAAAAAACTGTTTTAAAGGTAACATAAATAATGAGGTAGAAATAGTCAAAAAAATTGTTCTAGAACTGAAGAAAGACATAATGCTTCAGCTTGAAAGAAACCACCTAGTACCCAGTAAAATAAATGAAAAATGTTTAACATTACTACATATAATACTTGTGTGTGTGTGTGTTGTGTTAGTCTCAGACTCTTGATAGTGATGCTTATGGTTAGGAATGCCTGAGACACTTGCCCAGGGCCTATATTACAAGCAGCCAGTCCCCACAGACATTTCCCTGACCTGAGCCAATGTTGTGGCTGGTCTGGTCCTTGCAGTACTTATTATGATTGCAGGATGCACTTCAGCAAAAACCATTAGGGAACTTTAAGGAACAAGGTTTATTACTCACAGGTCTTGGAGGGTACACGGCAAGCTCCAGGGCCACACTGTGAGGTCATGGAGAGGGAGGGAGGGAGGGAGGGAGGGATGGCAGGGGGAGAGAGAGAGAGAGAGAGAGAGAGAGAGAGAGAACCTAGCAAGAATCAGGGGCTCTGCCTTTGTTAGGGTCCCAGGTTGGGGTGTGTAGGGTTTTGCAGGTTCACTCTGTCAGGAGGAAGAAATTTTTCTCTACCCTTCTAGGTTCTTCTGGCTGGTCTAAGAATTAAATTGACATGAAACAGATTAACAGGAGAAAATCACACAAAATTTTAATAACATGTATACATTGGAGAGACCCAGGAAAACCGGATAACTCACCAAAATGGCAGGAACCCTCACCTTACATATCATCTTCAGCTAAAGACAAAATAGGATGTTGGGGATAGCAGTTTGGGACTTCAAAGAGGGGGAAGGCAATTTACATGGAGATGGAAAAGCAACTGTTTGGTAAACAAATGTTTGCTGGCCATGCAGAGACAGTGAGACAGAGAGGAATTTTAAAAAACACACTGCCAGGTTCCTCCCTGTGTACACACCCAGTTCATACCATAGTTATCTATGGTGATAGCTCCCTTCCTGAAACAGGTCCTCTATCTACATTCTTTAGGCAGTTAGGAGGAAGGTCAAAGGTTCTTCCTGAGTCTTTTGGGCTTTGATTTTTTTCAGCTCAAAATAATCTGCATGCCAAAGAAACATTTTGGGGTGAGAAATTTTGCTTCTCTGTAGTCCCACTTTTGAAACTTAAGTTTCACAGTCCAGAAGTTAAGTTGATAGATTGCTTTATATCTCACTGAACCAGTATCTTAGTCCTGATAATAGGTCAGTTCAGTTACTCATTTCAGGAAGCAGAGATGCAGGTGGGCTCCCAAAGCTAGGCCTATAGGATGTGAGAAGTTGGGTATTTAATAAGAGGCATTTCTACGGAGACAAAAGAAAAACAATGGTTAATGATTGGAGCAAGTTATAAACTCACGGTCTGAGTGAGTTCTGATTGCTGCCAGTGCAGAAGATTTCTCGATGTCAGGATTGAAGCATCTTTTGCAGTTTGAAATGTCTCTGAGGATGTCATCAGGTGTTCAGGTAAACTTTCTGAGTGCCTTACACAGCAATAAGCACAGAGATGGTCTAAACATGGGCTATTGAGGTAACCTCTCTTAAGTTTATATCAAGTTGTTCAGTTTCAGTTCACAGGGCTTCAGGAAAAGGGCAGTTTTAGTTCTCAACGATTCCAAGTCCAAAGTGGGAGAAAAATTGGAAACATTAGTTTGAAAAGTTGTAGTAAAAGATTTGAGCAAACTAGAAGAATTCAGGATCCAGACCAGCTAACAAGTAGAAAAGCAAAACCTTGAAGACAATTAACAGAACTAGAATCTAATACCCATGACTGTGTATTAAAGTTCTACTGAAAAACAACTTTTTTCTCTAAAGTCATCCTCATTTCTAACAAAGATAGCTGAATTAACATTTAATTTGTTTGCCAAATAAATTTAGTTTCATTAAACCTAGCCTGATTACTTAAATCCAGAAAGAATAGTGATTGACCATAAAGACTATTTTAAATTTGCTTCGCTGGAACTTTTCACAAGGAATCCCAGATTAAATTTTTATTAGCCTATGGAGGCCAGGAAGCCATGAAGCCACACCAAGGACTTGCCATCTGACTTGCCTGTAATACCTATATATTTGGGTGAATTCCTCTCTTCTTGAGGTCCCCCAAATATTCTGAGATTCTTGTGCCTGCCAGGAAGTGACCTTCCTTACTCACCTGGTAAGGCCACTGAGAACCTGTTAGCAGGGTACCAGGCTAACTTTCCAAGGGATTTTATGGCTCCCTAAAGTCAGCCTCAGTTCCTTAAGGCTGTCTGGTTGTATCTGATTCTATGCACATTCTCAAATATGACTTTCCAGCCAAAGCCATAGCCAAAGTTTCCAATTGGGTCCTGTTATAAGGGGAACATATTCTTAGTGAACTTATACAAATAACTACATTGCCATGAAAATAAGAATACTCACTAAGAGTCTCCAAATTCTGGAGCAATCAGGTAGGGAGAAAAAAAGATAAATGTTTCAATTCTACTTACAAATGTATAATTTACCAAGTAGCTATAATATTGTCAGCTTAAGAGGAAAGATTTCCTTATATCTGGAAAGCAAAGATTAAAAAGCCTGTAATAGTTCAGATGAAAAATCATAAAACTTATGATCATGTTCATCAGTTCATTCAGTTTGGTATAATTAATTCTTATTGATCTTGATCTTTGTTAGCAGTTTTATGAAGCCATCAGGGTTTTCATTAGAGTTCTGTAATTTCTTACTCAGTTCAGTATATGATTTGAAAGTTATCAGAAAGGTATGTATGTCAAAAAATTCTTTCTATAACTCTTCTTGAACATGAAGCATTTTTGTAAAAGCATCAGAGTAAAACAGTAACTGTCTATAAATGACAAAATACTTAAAATGGTATGGTTTAAGATCTTATTATAATGCAGTTGACAAGGAAATTTGGTTATTTCTGTGACATACAACATTATAAAATAGTAACTAGAATTGTGATTGATATTATACCAGGACATATCTGAGTTTTAAGAATTTTATATAATTTCTATAACATTTATATTAGTAACATTCATTCATACAATATAACCTAAGGTTTATCTCAAATTATCACTCATTTGACAATGCTTTCCATGTAATTTAACATACCAAATAAGCCTAATAAGTTTAATATCTCTCTTTGATGTTTTTCAGGGGCCCTCTGAAAACCTCAAAGTTAGCTAGAGGTCAAAAAGACTTCATCTAGAATTTGATTTGGGGAAATTTGTCAAAGATATCAAAAGGTTTAAAACACTTGATCAAATAGGATCATAGGTCACTGTGAAAGAATACTTATTCACTTAACCAAAGTGACAATAAGATATTTCAAAGGCAAATACAGAAACTTACAACAGATTATTTAAAAGGTAAAGAAATTTTACAATCTGCTATCAAAAACAGATCAATATTGCAAGATAACTTTGCCCACTTAACAGAGAGAAAAATTCAAATTCTAGTTTTGAAACAGCTTAGTTTTAATATTAAAATTCATTCACTCAATTAAATTTATTATATTTATTCTAAATTTATTCTATTTTATTCTTAGCCAGTCCTAACCACGCAGAAAAATTTTTCTCAGGGTTTCTTTTCCCTAAACCTCTATAACACCTTTCTTTTGTATATTCAAATTTTGTCCTATGCTTTCCCTTTCTCTCTCTCTCTCCTTTTTTTTTTAACTTCTTTTTAGGACAAAATTACTTGTTTTCCCCTTAACAAAATGCATTTCCATTCCTTATACTTTTTTCCCCTTACATATAAAGATGTTTTCCTTATTAATTTTAATAATTTTAATTATTTATATTAATTAGAGTTCTTAACCCTTAGAAACCTTAATTTCTAGTGAAAACTAAGGAGTAAGCAATTGTGACCTGCTTGTTATACCAGTATTTTTTGGTTGGCAAACATGTGAATACATTTCATAATTTCTAGAAACATACATTTCCTCATAACATAATAATTTTTTTTCAATGTGGTACATGACATGTTTCTAATAAATCTAAACATATTTAGTTTTTCTGTAATAAGAAGACAAAAAGTAGGTATATTTATACTTGTTTAGCAATTAATATTTCAGTAATTTATCATATTTGGAAATGATCTAGACATTCGATGAATTTTCATCATTTAATTTAACTTAGCAAAACTGTACAGTTTTGTTACCAAATTATTTTGGAAGCTGCTTTTAAGATTTAGCTTACTTACATTTATCTACATCACTTGTTCCCAAAAATCATGTTTAGATCACCCTTGAAAACTTCAGGAGACATTAGACAAAGTCGATCAACATCCCAAGCTATTTTTCTTGCTGGCAAATTTTGTATCAGAGATAACATAAACTTATTTGACTTTTATACATTTTGGGGGGGAATTATTTATTTATTTATTTATGGCTGTGTTGGGTCTTCGTTTCTGTGCGAGGGCTTTCTCTAGTTGCGGCAAGTGTGGGCCACTCTTCATCGCGGTGCGCGGGCCTCTGACTATCGCGGCCTCTCTTGTTGCGGAGCACAGGCTCCAGAGACGCAGGCTCAGTAGTTGTGGCTCAGGGGCCTAGTTGCTCCGCGGCATGTGGGATCTTCCCAGACCAGGGCTCGAACCGTGTCCCCTGCATTGGCAGGCAGACTCTCAACCACTGCGCCACCAGGGAAGCCCCCGTGACTTTTAATAAACCTAGGTTGAATAAAAGTTTTACATTTAATGCTGACAACTCTAAACACATGCCTATTTTAATTGAACTGATAACCTTAAATTTACTTTTATTTGTTAAAGATTAATCCTGGATCACATGAACTTGAAAAATATTTGGGTTTGTTTCTATTACATTTAAAAATATTTAATTTGTAAGCACTTTTAAGCAAAGTAAACAGAGCTCTTTTACAAATTAATTTCAATAATACTATCAGAGGTAGAAAAAAATACCGTATCTCCAACATACACCACAGACATACAGACACAACCAGTGATCTCCTAGCTTCATTTTAAAACTTTAGTCATGAATCTTTTACAAATTAATTTCAATAATACCATCAGAGGTAGAAAAAATACCGTATCTCCAACATACACCACAGACATACAGACACAACCAGTGATCTCATAGCTTCATTTTAAAACTTTAGTCATGAATCAGGTAGTACAATATAAAACTCACTAGTTTCTAAATAACAGTTGGAGTAAGTTGTTTATCTGCTCAGAAGACTAAGGTTTTTTACTATTTGTGGAAGAGACTTTTAAGATTTGCATTTGTCCTTGAAAAATCTTTACAGAGAGTATGAATTAGATTTTGGGGCAAGGAAGTCTTTCCAACAGGTTGTACTTTTTTAAAGCTCTCTTTCCCTCTTTTTTCCCCCTTTGGTTTCAGGTACTACCTGACTGAGGTCACAGGGCCCAGTCTTAGGCAATAATGAGCTGTGTTTACATTTCTGATTAGGCAGAGATTACAAGACAATGTTTTCAATTTCCCCAAAGAACTGGGTTGCTGCCTAAATGATATGAAAAGGCTGACTTGCTGGTCCCATTACATTTTCTTTCACTTGCTTCTTTATATCAAGGAGATTTCCAACAACTAAAATGGAAATCAAAATATTTCTATGTTCTAGAATTTCGGGGTTTATGTACCACATCTTTAAAAAATCTGCACAAGGCATTCAACAAAGGCCCTCTATCTGAGTGCCTAAGTCAACCCTAAACCAGTTCACCCTAGGGATAAAAATCCTCCGCTACTACTCCTGTCAACCCCCAGTTTCCACCTTACACTACGTGGGATCAGGCAACCCTATTGACTTCTTTTATATGTTCAATTCACGTACGACGTTGCCCAAAAGGTGGATTTATATGGCCTGTCTTACAATACCAGGCAGGGGAAGCATTCCACAGTGAGACACAAAGTTCACTCCCACAAAACAATCAGGCAAAAGAGACACAACCATTTTACATAAAGCCCATTCAAATATTCCCATTTTCTCCAAACTGAGGTAAATAGAGCAGACTTGTTTGGGGCCCTTTAACGTTGGGGGAATGAGTAGGGGAGTAAGTACCCACATCAGTGTTTGTTTTATATATCACACTTCTTAATAATTATCAAAAGATTTTCATTCCTCTGTGATGAATCCCATGATTCTTCCTTTTTTGATTCCTCTTTATTCTGCCTCTAGCAATATTTGTTAGACGTAGGTTGTTGTGAGGTTGCCCCTGAGCAGAGCTATTTACTTACGTGGCAGCTGCCATTAAAAGTGCTAAAGAACTTCAGGCAGGGCAAACTTGACTCAGAGCAAAGTGTCAGGTTTGCTTTCTCACCACTCAAGTGGTTTATTTTTCCTTGTTAGACCCTAGCTGATACATTGCTTCTAAAATGATCCCATCAATCAATTTTCAAAGAGCTGGCAGAGAAATCCTGGCAAATGCAAGCCAGAGCATGTCTCTCTTCTGTTCAGAACCCTCCAACAGCCCCCATGTCATCTGGGAAATGGCAGAGTCCTGAGAGCGACCTACAATCCCCATAAGATCAGGTTTCTTCCTCACTCCTAACCTCACCTCCTACTCTTCTGTCCTCTGGGTCAATCCAATCCAGCCAGATTGGCCCCTCATTCTGCCTTGAGCATTCTGAGAATGCTCCAACCTTAGGGCCTTGCACCTGTTAGTCTCTCTACCTGCAAAGTTCATAGGAGCTGAGAAATTTTTGTAGTGTGTAGCACAAAAGACAATAGTATTGACTAGGTATCTGCATGGCTAGCTCTTTCATTTGCAACTAGTATTTAAGTCAAAAGTTAACTTCTCAGTAAGCCTTCCCTGGTCATCCGATCTAAAATATCAACCTCGCAACAATTTATAACCCCCTTCCCTGCTTTATTACTTTCTCTCTAGCATTTATCACTATCTAAGACACTATATATTTTCCTTGTCTGTCTTGTTTCTTTCTGGTTCCCTTAGTAGGATATAAGCTCCAGGAAGAAAAAGATCTTTGAAGATTTTGTTCACTTCTTTGTCCCTATCTCCTTAGGCTTATAGTGGGTACTGGTTAAATATCAGTTGAAAGAGTAAATGAAAAGAAAATGTAACCTCATGAAAGAAGAACTGACTGTTATGAATAAGAAATAATGAGCCAACTGAATTGCTACATTCACCAGAACAAAATACCACAAAACTACAGTGAATTAAAAAAAACATGGTGCAAACCACTTAATGGCAAAGGAATAGTATCTAGATTACACAAAGAACTCTTAAAACTGAACAGTTAACATAAAATCCAGTTGGAAAATGGGCAAAAGACAGAAATAGACATTTTACCAAGGTTGATATACAGACCTCTTTCATCCTTATTTAATAACAAATAAACATATGAAAATTGGAAAATGCAAATTAAAACTACAGTGAGATATAATTACATACCTATCAGAAAGGCCAAAGTAAAAAATTGTGACAACACCTGGTGAGGATGTAGAGAAACTAGATCACTGATATGTTGCTGAGGGGAAAGCAAAATGGTACAGGCACTCTGCAAAATAGTTTGGCAGGTTTTGTAAAACTAAACATAAAATTACCATATGACTCACCAATTTCACTCCTGGGTATGAATCCCAGAGAAATGAAAGTTGATGTTCACACAAAAATCTGTACACAAATCTTAATAGGAGCTCTAAAACTGGAAACTACTCAAGTGTCCTTCAACATGTGAATGGCCTAACAATGACGTAACATCCATATCACAGAATCACTCAGTAATGAAAAGGGAAACACTATTGATACATGCAACTTCCTGGATGAATCTGAGGGAATTACGCTGAAATTTAAATGCCAATCTTAAAATTTCCCCTATGATATGATTCCATTTATATAAAATTCTAAAAATGCAAAATTATAGAAATGGAGAACAGATTAGGGGGTGTCAGGGGACAGAGACTGAGGAGGGAGAAGGGGAAGTGGGTGTAGCCATAAAAAGGCAAAATGAGGGATCCTTGTGGCAAGGGAATGCTTCTGTATCCTGACTGTATCAATGTCAGTATTCTGGTTTTAATATTGTACCATAGTTTTGCAAGATGTTATGATTGATTGAAGAAAACTGGGTAAAGGGGACATGAGATCTCACTGATTTATTTCTTACAACGCCATATGGACCTGAAAATATTTCAAAATAAGTAATTTATTTTTTTAAGTAATATTGTATCAGAATGGGCACAAATAAAATAGATTAATGGAATCAAATAGATGCTCCAGATACAAACTCTATCAAGTTTGGTTTTCCAGAAGCAGACTACGAGGCAAGGATATGTGTGAAAATGATTTGTTAAGAAGCATTCTCGGGAAAAACTGGTGGGAGAGATTGGTGGTAGGATCAGAAAAGAAAGGAGGCTGTAGTAAGTTGAATAGTGGCCCCCAAAGACATGGTCTTATCCCAATCCTAATCCTACATTGTAAATGTCACCTTATTTGGAAAAAGGGCTGTAACAGTTGTAATTAAGGATTCTAAGATGAGATCATCCTAGATTATCCAGATGGGTCCTAAATCCAGTGACAGTATCTTTATAAGAAACACAGAGGAGACATACACAGAGAAAGAGGAGAAGACCATGTGAAGATGGAGATAGAAATTAGAGTGATGCAGCCACAAGCCAGGGAATGAATAGAGCCACCAGAACCTGGAAGAAGAAAGGACACATTCTCCCCTAAAGCCTTCAAAGTGAGTACAGCCCTGCAAACAGCTTGATTTTGGATTTTTGGCCTCTCAGAATATAAGAAAATAAATTTCTCTTTTTTTTCTCCCACCCCATTCGTGGTAATTTGTTATGACAGCCCTAGGAAACTAATACAGATTTTGGTACTAGGAAGTGAAGTGCTGCTGTAACAAATACCTAAAACTATGGAAGTGGCTTTGGAATTAGGTAATGGATAGAGGTTGGAAGAATCTTGAGGTGCATGAGAGAAAAAGATTTGAAGAGTCTACAAGTAGAAATATGGGCTTTAAGGATAATCCTGGTGAGATCTCAGAAGAAAGTGAAGAGCATGGTAGAGAAAATGTCTATCATCTTAGAGAATGGGGATCCCATCATGACCAGAATGTTAGTAAATATGGATGTTAAAGTCCTTTCTGTTGAGGGCTCAGAAGGAAATGTGGAACATGTTATTAGAAACTAGAGGAAAGGCAATGGTGGTGATACAGTGGCAAAGAACCTAACTGAATTGTGTCCTGTAGCTACGGTGGAAAGCAGAACTTTTAAGTAATGAACTTGGATAATTAGCTGAGGAAATTTCTAAGCAAAGTGTTGAAAGTGTGGTCTGGTTCCTTCATGCTGTTTCTTCAAAAAATATGAGAGGAAAGAGGTAAATTGAGGAAGGAACTGTCAGGCAAAAAAGAACACAGCACTTGATGACTTGGGAGGTTCTTGGGTTACCCATATTGCAAAGGATGAAAAAATTAGTAGAGTCACTGTTGGGAAAGTATGCTCTGGAGAGAGGGCCAAGGATGCAGCTGGACAAACTTTTTGTAAAGAGATTAACTATGTGACTCATGGATCCACTCAATCATCTCAGCAGAGCCAGAAGTAGAGACGGGGTTATTCAGACAAGATCTCTGGAGGACTCTCTGTTTATGGCACAGTCTCATGACGTACATGGGAGACCCACAAGGTTTCTGAGAATGTTGTATCAGCAGAAACATGGTCAGCTTGGCCTGAAGGGACAGAGACAGGACAAAGTGAAAGAGTGCTGTTGAATTTCCAGAATTCTGTTGAATTTCCAGAGTTCTACAGGGCTGTTAGAGCTTCTTAGCTATAAGCATATGCTCCCCTTCAAGAAAAATGAAGAATGACTATAAGGGCAGAGCCATGGACTCAAGAGGTAGAAACTGGAGGTGTAGGAGCAGAGACCTACCAATCTACCATAGGTGCAGAGGCCTATGGAGCTGTGTGCCCAGATGATGTAGCTTCATAACACAGAATTATTCTCAGATCTTGAAACAAAATGAAACTGGCCCTGCTGGATTGCTAACTTTCTTGGGACTGATGACTCCTTTATTCCTTGCATTTTCTCCCTTTTGGAATGGAAATGTCTATCCTATTCCTGTCCCACCCTTGTATTTTGTATGTGACCTTCTGGCTTTACAGGTCAATAGATGGAGGATTTTGCCGTTGGATGGGTTATACCTAGAGATTCATTCATATCTGATTTAGATGACTTAGATGATGAGATTTTGGACATTTTGAACTGATTTAGATGAGGGTTGAAACTTTTGGAAATGTTGGAATGGAGCAAATGTATTTTGCATGTGGGACAGATGTGAATTGTGGGCCAGAGATTGGACTGTAGCTGAGATGAATGGTGGGCCCCCAAAGTACATGTCCATGTCATAATCTCTGGAACCTGTGAATATGGTCTTATTTGGAAAAAGTTTCTTTGCAGATATAATTAAATTAAGGCTCTTGAGATGACATCAGCCTGGATTATCAGGATGGGTCCTAAATCCAATGACAAGTGTGTGTAAAGAGACACATATAGGACAGAGAAGATCATGTGAATACAGAGGCAGAGATTGTAGTTGTGCAGTCACAAGCGAAAGAATGCCAGGAGCCACCAGAAGCTGGAAGAGACAAGGAAGGATTATTCCCCAGAGTCTTTGGAGGGAGTGCAGCCCTGTCGACAACTTGATTTTGGACTTCTGGCCTCCAGAACTGTGAGAGAATAAATTTTTGTTGTTTCAAGCCACCCAGTTTCTGATAATTTGTTATGGCAACCTTAGGAAAATAATACAGGGACCATGCAAGAGTGCAAAAGCCTGCAAGGTTCCACAGGGTACCCATTCCAGTGATCTATTGTAGCAGATAACTTCTACATAGCAACCAATCCCAAAGCAGTGGCTTAGGACAATAACAATCATTTGTTTTGCTCACAAATTTTGGGGTTGTCTGAGCTTAGCTAGACATTTTTCACTCAAAGTCTCTCAGGTGGTTGAACCAGAGGGTGATTAGAGCCAGGGGCATCTTGAAGGCAACTTCCCTTACATGTCTGGCACCTGGACTGGTAAGACTCAAACAGCAGGGGGCTGGAGCAGGTGGGGTCACTTCGCCATCTCTTTTCCTGTGTATGAGGTACCCACATGATCTCTCCACATGGCAGCAGCAATCTACTGTAGAAGTTGTCACAAGGTACACCCAGATTCAAGCAAAGAGAACATAGACTCTACCTCTTGATGGGTGTGTCAAAGAATTTGCACACAGTACCCTTGACTCAATCTA
Organism: Balaenoptera acutorostrata; assembly: GCF_949987535.1. Lineage (NCBI taxonomy): Eukaryota > Metazoa > Chordata > Mammalia > Artiodactyla > Balaenopteridae > Balaenoptera > Balaenoptera acutorostrata. The sequence continues at coordinate 22,814,975 of NC_080069.1, read as the reverse complement.
GAGGAGATGGTGAGGTTCACCCCTTCGAATTGTCTTGCTCTGTGTGGCCAGGAAGCTCCAATATTTTACACCCCAGCAACCATCAGTCACCCACCCAGTAAAGGGCTGCCTGAGAAAACATGTTCTCAGATCCTTCCAGTTCTCCATGAGAGTAGGAAACATGGGTTCTGGCAGCCTGAAGGTAGGCCTCTGAAAATTGCAGGAGCTGGCTGTTGGGAGTGAATGCACCTGGGCGAGGCAGCGTGCGCAAGCATGGTACTGGATCCCAGGGCACCAACACCATCGGGTACATAGTGGCAACTTCATGTGCAGTGCATAGTGCTGGTGCCATTTCACAGAATTTGGGAAAATCAGGATTACTCAGATAAATGGCACTGAGAAAAATGGTTATTCCTTTAGGAAAAAATAAAGGCCCATACCTCTCATCATACAAAAATATAATTTCCAGAATAATTAAAGAGCTAACTATAAACAACAAACTGAAGCATGGGAGGAAAACCTAAGTGTGGTGAAGATGGTCTTTCTAAGCAAGATACAAACCCACAGGCAATAAAGGAACAGACTGACACATTACATAAAAATTAAAATATAGGTATGACAAAAGACAATGTAAACAACTAGACAGAAATTGGGCAAAAATAATTGTCACACATGAAATAGGAAAATATAAGATATTCAGAATGCATAAAGAACTTCCATACATCCATTAGAAAGTGAAAAATAACTAATAGAAAACTGGGCAAAGAATATGAATTGATGATTCACAAACGGACTACAAATGCCAATAAACATATAAGAATAACCATGAATAACCAGCAGCATGGAAAGTAAAATTCAGTGGAGACATTTTATCTCCATTAAATTAAATTGGCCAAAAATTTTAAAAGATTGATAATATCCGTCATGAGATAGAGTGTGAATACACTTTCAAACATTTAAAATTGGTTGAGCCATTCTGGAGAGCAGTATGGCAGTATTTATCGACATTAGCGTGCATATTGAGTAAAATTCGACTCTGAGGAAACTTGTCAGATATACCCCAACACGCACAGAAAGACAATAGGGCACATCAATGTTTACTGTAGCATTGTTTGTAACAGGTGAAAAAGTAGAAAAAACCTAAGTGTTCACCAATAGGAAAATGTTTAAATAAAACGGAAAGAGAAATACACATAACAAATTATTCCAATCAATAGGCTTCTTCGTTGATTAAAAACACAAGATTTATAGCCAAAAAAAGAATGGAAGAAAAGCAATTGTAGAACAATATTGTCCCTATGCTCCCGGTTATATTGAAGAATTCCAACCGAAGTGTGTGTGCACACCACGTTGGGATACAGAGGCTCTTGAAGGTTCCACACCAAACTCCTATATGGCTTAACACCTGCAAATCCTTAGGCTAGGCTTTATACACAGTAAGTGCTATATAAGAGTTGTCTATTTTTTTTTACGATAATGCATTCCTGCATTACTTATGTAATTTAAAAGTAAAGAATATGTTTGCGATTGCATTAATAACTCCCTGCACCAAACTGCCTAACAAGCGCGAGGACCATTCATTAAAATCTCTCCATCCTGAGAGCCTAGCACGGGGTCTGGCACATAAGGGCCACGTTGTGAACACCTGCCGCGGGGACCAGCCTGCCGCTTCCCACCCCTCCCCGCACCCAAGCGAGACCTCAAGTTGACCTTCCACCCCGAAACCTTCCTCAGCCAGCGCAGCCACCGGCCACCCAGTACGCAGGCGCGAGAAGGCGGGGCCCAACTCACGGCAGCCCCGCCTTCCGGGCGTGTAGACGTCACTGGACCGCGCCGCGCAATATCTGACGTGCCTGCGGCCCGCCTGCCGGAAGGAAACCCTGGCGGCTAACTATGGCGACGGTGGCGGAGCAGTGGGTGCTGGTGGAGATGGTCCAGGCGCTCTATGAGGTGAGCTTGGCGGCCCCAGGGGTCCACGACCACACCCAGCCCTGGGGAGGTGGGACGTTTTGTGTGGATTTTTGGTCTGAGGCCTGGGCAGGCCTGGCCCGGTTACGCCCGGACCCCCGGCGTCCCTCGCTGGAAAGGCTCATAGGCGCACCCATTTCCCAGTGGCGGAATGTAGGGAGGCACGGGCGGGAGCCGGAGCCGGGGGTCTCGTATTGCGCTGCTGCGAGCGCGGAGCCCTCTCCAGGTCCTGCCCGGATACAGGAGAGAGGCTAGTCAAAAACAAGAGTTGGGACTGATGGTAAAACGGAGTGATGAAAGTAGAGTGGAAAATCTCAGTCTGGAGAGGTCCCAGGGAAGACAGGTTCTCGGAACTGTGGACCAGGGAATAGGGGAAAGAATTGTAATAAGTTGGACTTTGTTTTTGTTGGAACGTGGGGTTAGAAAGGAAGCCGAATGATTTAGGTATGTGAAATAGTTTGTCATTCTTCCCGCCTACGTCCCATTTTCTGTCTTGTAAAGATAAAATTATTTTAGTAAAAATTTAAAGAAAGACCAGTTAGGAGCTTTTTTGAAAGGCCAGAATGTTCATTCATTTGACATTTAGTGAGTTTCCATGCAGTGTGCAATGGAACTTTCTGCGTGTTCTCTGAGCTGTTCAGTACAGTAGCCCACTAACCACATGTGTCTGTTAAGCACTTGAAACGTGGCTAGTGCAACTGAGGGGCTGAATTTTTCATTTAATTTAATTTAGATGTGTATTGAAATAGTTGAATGATGCTAGTGACTACAGTATTGGACAGCAGAGATCTAGATGCTAGGAATAGTGCAATGAGGGAACAGGTAGAAGTCCCTGTGCTTACAGAGCTTACATTCACTTAAAGTGAATCTGTTTTCTTTTGATAATTTTCTTAAAACTTAATATAGCGTTTACTGGTAAGGGTGATGATGCAAGATGTATTATTGCAAAACCCATCAGGACTTTTTGAAAAAAAACAGGAGAGCAAATAGAGCTTAGGTGATGTCCAGTCTTAGGTAGATTATAGTGACTAAGAAGAACCACTAAAATCTAAGATTTCTTTCTTAGAAATGAATAATTTCTACTATATGTTGTTGCTGCCTTTTTGAAGACTGCCCTTTGACTATGTAACTTCTCATACCCTGATATTGACCATGAGTGAGACTTGAGAGACGGTCTCCTTGATGTAACATTTCCTAGGGAAGAAAAGAAGCCACATTTGTGATTTTTATTAATTCAGTAGACATTTCAACTTTTCTTAGGATTTCTTTGTGGAGTGGAATGTTTAGTGACTTGGACTTATGTTTGTCAACTATAATCCAATTATTGATAAAACCAAAAGGATTTTTTTAGTCGAGTCCTCATTCTTAAATGAATTATAGTCAGGAGGGATCAGCAAATTTTAAAAATAGTGTTAGATTTCTGGTTTTGCTTCTAATTTCTGTGCACAGTGTATGCAGAATTTGAGGAGTCTTGCTGTGTACCCATACATATGTAACATGTATGTAGTTTTAAAGTTATTTGTCCAATGACCTGAAAGTTTATTTATGAAATAGTCAGCAGTTTCCCTGGTCCCCGCTTCTGAACTTTTTTAACTATTGTGAATCATCATTGCTTTTTTTTTGTCTAATGTTTGAAAATAATTTGTATTTACGTTTCTAAATACCTCTTTTTTTTAACATCTTTATTGGAGTATAATTGCTTTACAATGGTGTGTTAGTTTCTGCTTTATAACAAAGTGAATCAGCTGTACATGTACATATCTCTTCCCTCTTGCATAAATACCTCTTTTAAATGACTTTTCAATGACAACCTATTGGAATGTAGCACCCGATAACTGACTTATGGAGGTTTAGTTGATACCTGGAATCTTTTATATGCACTTACTGTATCTAGTTGTGTAAGACATAGAAGTCAGCCTGGCTTTTATCCTGGAAATGTTCAGTTGAAAAGAAGACCTGATGTGGATAATTTCATTAAGGTACCTTTGTGGATGTTGACATGGAACACACTACATACTTTTGGGGAACTGTGGTAGAAAAGAGACCTGCTATTTCTTTAAGCACTTATAAAGTCTTTTTTTCTCTGCCACGTTCCAAGGAGAATTTAAAGAGGCCTATTGGGGATACAGGAAATATAGTAAGTTGTGCAAAAGTCTTTGAGAATTATGGAAACTGGTGTCCAAATAATTCTCAATTTATCCATGGTATGTGGGGGTTGTAGAAGGCTTGTGAAGCTGTGAAATGTTTGTTACAGTCATTTCCCACCAGTAAAAATATAAATTACCTGAAGGATCTGATAGTTGATATTGTTTGACTATTGGAATTCTGTGTCAGGTTTAATTTTAAAAATTAATTTTATTCCTAAAGATGTTTTTATTCCTAACGCTGCAGTTTTAGAGATTTTTCATGTAGGAGAAATTGCCTTCTGTTAGAAATGGGAAAAGGAATGAGTAGAAATGAAGTGCGCTTTGAAAGTAAATTTTAAGAAGTAATAAATAGGTTAAAGGTCATGGGAGCAGTATATGCAAGTGAATTAAATTTTATGTGCAGGTTTTGGAAATGTTTATTTCACTTCTTGTTTTGCTTCTGTTTTTGACTGACTCCTAGGCTCCTGCTTATCATCTTATTTTGGAAGGAATTTTAATACTCTGGATAATCAGACTTCTTTTCTCTAAAACTTACAAGTTACAAGAACGATCTGATCTTACAGTCAAGGTAAGAAGTTAAATCTCTATTTTATTATTTGGTGTATGATTATAGTTGCTACATCTTTTGAAAAAGGACTTGTGGTGGCTCAACTATAAATGTTAAAATATTTTCTGGAATGTAAGGAAATCAGGGTAAGCAAAATACGGGGAAGCCAGGGATAAAGTGAATACACAAAGGAGTACCATGTTACAGGCCTTTATACTTTGCTAGGAGTAAACAGCAGCCTGGGAACGTACTAGATGCTGGACGGGAAGCATGGATGCATGCTGCATTTCAGATGTCCGTATACAAGAAAGATTACATGAGTTGCTCGGGAAAAGCACCACTATTTCTGAAGCCTGAATGAAAGTTTTCCCTGTAGTCTTTATAAAGGAAATTCAGAGTTAGAAAGAATCCTCCCCATCCCACTGCTCTCCACCTTCCCACCCCAAATCAAATTTTGATGTGTTCTGTATGGTAAGGGACCCAGCTCCAGCCCAAGCTAGGCAAACCTTAGGAAGCAGAAGTGTCGCGAGGACTTGCAGTCCTGCCCACTTCGAGTCTGTTAGTATGAGGGACCAAGGGGTTTGTGGAATCCCCTACCTTCTCACGCAGGTAGGAACGCTTAGTAACTGTGCCCCAGGTGTGAGAGGAAGAGCAGTTTTGACTGCAGTGTGGTTTCTGTAGCTTGGATTGTTTCCTTATCCGGCCTCTGTAGCAGTGTGCCAGAATACTACTTAGGGATACAGAGACGGTGAGAGATGTTTTCCCACAAAAATGCCTGAAACTTTGGTTCACAAGGCAGCATTGAGTGCGGCACAATGATGGAGCACTGCTCTCTTCTGGAGCATTCACAGAAGGAAGTGCAAGTGGAATGGAATTACAGCAATGTGGCGATTGTTTCCCTGGTTTCACTGGCTGCCCCTGCTGTCCTGATCGTTCATATTTGTCATGAGATGGTCAGGCAGTATCCCCCCTAGGGGACAAGGGATATGCAGCAGATGGTTCTTAGGGCAAATAAGTTTTGGAAACCTGGGTAAAGAAGACTAAAGAGGTGTCTCATTGCATGATTTCTTGTAACCTTTAATATGACGGTGGCTATCTGAACTGCTGTTTGGAGAACTGCCCTAAACTTGACCGTAGATCCGCAGCCCCGCCTGTGTTTTATGAATACCGTGTGAGGCGAGTGCGCCATAGGACACACCTCTGATGGTGTCGCAGCAGGATCGGGCTCTCCGGGCCAGAAGCCCTGTCGCTGCTCTTTTCCCTTGGTATTCAGGAACTCCACGTGAATGACCGTGAGGCCATGGAATAGATTTCTAGCCCAGCTTTTTAAGGGGTTGATCATTGCTAATATTCTTAGTTTCAGTTTAAACAAGTCAGTCCACACAAATATGCATTTTAAAAGAAGGATACTGAAACATAATTTTAGGATAACCCTCTAAAAGCAGAACTTACCTAGAGCAAGATTCAGTAATCACTGACATCTTACCCTAAAAGCTGTGGAAGAAAAAAAAACGATATGAGTGTTTCTAAAGCTTAACTTATGGCAGCAAAGAAGAAATGCCCTTCTCAGTTTTATAGGTCTGCAGAGTCTCTTTTTTTATTATTAATTAATTAATTAATTTTATTTTTGGCTGCGTTGGGTCTTCGTTGCTACGCGTGGGCTTGCTCTAGTTGCAGCGAGCGGGGGCTACTCTTCGTTGAGGTGCGCAGGCTTCTCATTATGGTGGCTTCCGTTGTTGCGGAGCACGGGCTCTAGGTGTGCGGGCTTCAGTAGTTGTGGCAGGCAGGCTCAGTAGCTGTGGCTCACGCGCTATAGGGTACAGCCTCAGTAGTTGTGGTGCACGGGCTTAGTTGCTCTGCAGCATGTGGAATCTTCCCGGACCAGGGCTTGAACCCATATCCCCTGCATTGGCAAGCGGATTCTTAACCACGGCACCGCCAAGGAAGTCCCCTGCAGAGACTCTTGAATACCAGGCAGTCTTGAGTTGATTCTCAAATCTGTCTCTGTGGTAGCAAGTGGACAGTATGCATGATACATACTTCAGGCTTGTTCAGGCTGCTGTTCTGTGCAGTCATTGGCAGAAATAGATGAGGAATTTATTGGCTGATTTATTCAGCCAGCATTTTTGAGTGCCTGAGCATCAGGTGAATATGCTCCTAGCCATGCCCTAGAATTGCCTATTAGGAGAAAAGTGCACAGAAGCATTTAACAGGAGTGTGAAAATAGAAGTATTGAGAGTGGGCCTATGTAAGGCAAGAATTGCTGTGGCTGTCATGTTCATCAGGTGCCTCATCTCATCCTGTACATCCAGACTACATTTTCAAAATTACATTGTTTTCTAGTTCAAGAAAGGATAAGAAACTCAAAATAGTCAAAATACTTGGAATGCATGAAATAACAGGTAAAAAGAATAAAGTGGTTTTTTATGAGAAATTTCCAAACAACTAAATCCTATTACAATAATTATTATAAGAGAGTCTTTTGGTATATTTCAGTTACTTCTGAATCCTTGCCAATGGCTTGTAGAAACAGTGCTTTGTAGTCTAGTTGATCCCTTCCTGTGACAGTCATGCCTGTAAGAACTTAAGGCATGGCTGTCTGTCATATCTTGCAGTAGAGGCTGAGCTCCCTTACCTGCAGTCATGCCTCTCACCTTTGTGTTATAGACTTTTTGTTTTATCATCAGTAGCAGTTATACTTCCTACCTCCCACAGTGAAAAATCCTGAACATAGAAATACAGTTTTTAAGAAATTTCCAGTCAGCCACAAAGCTTCATGGAAAAAGAGCCTTTAGCCTGAGATAAGGAAAGAGGTGAGGGGTTAAGTGCACAAAACTCAATAGTGATTCTGTGTCATTTCCAGGCACAGCAGCTGGACGTGTGTGTCTAGCAGTGTGTTCATTATGATGGTTCCATTACAACGAACAGCTTAGATACCGCTAGAGTTGCTGTCCAGTAATTAGCACTGCACTGTATTTTAACTGCTTTTCTCCTGTAGGAAAAGGAAGAATTGATTGAAGAGTGGCAACCAGAACCTCTTGTTCCTCCTGTCTCAAAAGACCATCCTGCTCTCAACTACAACATCGTTTCAGGGTAAATTGTTTTTGCTAGTCAAGGGCTTATATTTGGTTTCCTGTAGGTAAACTCAACAAAGTATACAGTGGTTTATATAGTATTCCTTTTTTAACTGAAATAAGATTTTTAGAAATTTCTGGAGATCAGAAACTGCTTTTTAATAGTCTCCAATTTGGGTTTCTGAGTTTGTCCGTTTTTAAAAATATATATATATATATTTTTAAAGTAATACACACATGTAATATTTCAAATGGGAAGACAGTTAAAATGAAAAACAGCATTCCTACTTTTTCCCACCTGGATTGTTTCTGATTTTATATCTGTTGAAGGTTACCTTCATAACTAGATACTAGCAGTATGCTTACACTACTGTTTCTTGATTGATTAATGATAGGCAGTGCCTGTTGACTTTCACAATATGAATTATGAAACTTCAGCTCACTTATGCTACCCACCTCCTGGCTTCCAGTGTTTTATTTATTTTTATTTTTATTTCTTAAATTTAAGTATACAGAAAATATCAGGCACATATGTATCTACCACCCAGAAGTAATAGGTATTAACATTTTGCTCTCTTTACTTTAAATCTATTTTTTAAAAGAAATAAAACATTAGAAATGCAGTTGACCCTTGAACAGTATGGGGGTTAGGGGCCCTGACCCTCTGGGCAGTCAAAAACCTGCATATAAATTAGAGTCAGCCCTCCAGATACCCAGTTCCTCCAGATATGTGGTTCTACATCCATGGATTCAAGCAACTGTGGGTCATGTAGTACAGTAGTATCTACTGTTGAAAAAATCTGTGTATAAGTGGACCTGCACAGTTCAAACCCATGTTGTTCAGGGGTCAAGTGTATCACTAAAGAAATCCCTTCCCATCTATCACTTACTCTTGGCCTCCCAGGCAAGATAACCACCATCTTGAAGTTGGTAGATGTTTTTCCTTTGCTTATATTTATACTTTTGCCACAGCATGCCTGTTGCCATGAAAGTGTTTAGTATTCTATTTAAAAATATGATGTAGGATAGTCTCCTGAGTATGTCCTTCTACTTCTGGTCTGATCTGAGAGAGGCTTGTATTCTTCACTTTCGCGAATTTCTTTGGTCTCATGAAAGTTTTACTTGTCCTGAAATCAGACTTACCAATCATTAATGTTATGGTTATAAAATCCTTCCTACCACAAAGGTCTAATTTGCCTGTTTTCCGTATGACAGGTAGTTGTCCCAACATTATTAGTTGAATAGTCCATTTTTTACCTACTGATTGGAAATTTCCCTTCTTTCATATGTCAAGTTCCCTTATAAAGGATCTGTGTCTGGCTTTATTTCTATTCTTTTGGTATATTTATCTCTCCCTGTGCCAGAACCTCGCTTATACCACAGCTTAATAATAGGCCTTGACTAGAGTGAGTCCTTCACCTCCTTGTTCTTCACAATTGTCTAGGCTATCCTTGACTCTTCACTATGAGTTTAGGTTTAGCTGCTCAGATTTGACCAGAAAATGGGTTTGGGTTTGTGACTAGTAATGCATTGAATTTATGGATTAATTTGGAGAGAATTGGTATATTGCTAATACTGAATCTCTTCACCACGTACCTTGTGTGTCACTTGTATACTTAGGTCTTTTATGTCTCTGAGAGAAGTTACATAACGTTCTTCATAAAGATTTTGCTTAACTTTTTTTTTCCTACTTTTTATTTGGAAATAATAGTAGATTCACATGCAGTTGTAAGAAATAATACAGAGAGATTTCATATACCCTTCATCAGTTTCCCCCAATGGTAACATCTTGCTTAACTATAGTACAGTATCACAACCAGGAAATTAACATTGCATATCTTTTAATAGCTTCGTCTCTGGGTTCCAGAGAGTTTTCACTTCTGTCATGAAGCATCATTTTCTTCTTGTTTCTGTGTTATTGCATTTGCTAGGATACCTACCATGCAGTGTTGAATAGGAGTGGTAACAAGGGCCTCTGTATCCTGTTCCGGATGGCTTTTAAGGGATAACCTGTATGGTGTTATAGGCCTTCCTTTCTCTTCCTAGTTTGCTAAGGGAACTTTTTGTTAGTTTTAAAGTCAGTGTTAAATTTTATTAATTTTTTTTTAAATTTATTGAGATGGTTGTGACTTTTCTCCTCTAATCCATTGCTATATTAAATTGTACTGATCGATGTTTTTTACATTAATTAAGCATATACGTAAATTTTTTTGAGAAAAATTGCAAGCAACCGTGCCACTCATCCTCACCCCAGATCTCAGCTCTGTAGACTTGCAGAAAGATGGGAGATTTACTCTCCGGAAAGGCTAAATATCAATTGAAAGTCCTAAGAATGTGTGAGGAGGCGGGTGCCATTCTAGAACAGAAAGCAAGTATATAGCGAATAATGGGATGCTAATCCCGTTTCCTCCAACTCAGCTTTCAGAACGTTGGCAACCAGATTTATCTCCTCATATACACCTCACTGGAGGATTCCTCTCTGGTGAAACTCAAAGTCAAGAGAATAAAAACAGAAAATTTTGAGTTTGGGGTCTCCACAGATGAATAAACAAGTCTGTGTCTCATTATCATAGAGTGAAGCCCACCATTTACAAAGAAGCCAAGCCCATTTACACAGTGCTTGCAATTAGCATTTCAGTGTCTTATTCTTAAAAATGTGTGGACAACCTTAAATTATGGTCCATTGATTTTCAACAGAATGCTGAGACAATTCAGTAGGGAAAGAATACTCTTTTCAACAGATTGTGATGGGACAACGGGATATACACATGTAAAAGAATGATGATGGACCCTGACCTCACACCATGTGTAAAAATTAGCTCAAAATTAATCATGGGCTTAAATTTAAGAGGAAAAACTATAAGTTCTTAGTTTAGAAGAAAGAAAACAAAAGAGTAAATCTTCATAATCTTGGATTGGCCAGAGATTTTTAGATACGACACAAAAGCACAAGCAGCAAAAGAAAAAATAGACAAACTGGACTTCATTAAAATTAAAAACATTTGTGCTTCAGAGTCCACTACTAGAGAAATGATACAAAACCCCACAAAATGGAAGAAAATATTTTCAAGTCATATATTTGCTAAGGGGCTAGTATCCAAAATATTAAATATATAAAAAGAACTCTTACAACTCAGTGATAAACCCTATTTAAGCATGACTATTTGGTTAATTTTTATTAATTGTTGGATTTTTTTTTTTTGTGAATATTTGGTATTTTTAGCATCAGTATTGAAAAATGAGTTTAGTCTTTTTCTTTTCCCTTACTGTGCTGGCCCAGCTTTGGTATCAGAGGTATATTAGTCTTATAGTTTTCGTGGCAACACTATTTGTGTTTGTTCTGTTGAGCATAGATTTTTAATCATGAATTTAATGTCTTCAGTGAGTTTTTAAAGCTGTTCATATTTCCTTTTTGAGTAAGTTTTGGTTACTGCCATTTAGTAATTGTTCATTTCTTCTTTTGTTTTCAAATGCATTGGCATGAAGTAGTTCATAGAAGTAGTTCATGAAGTAGTTCATAGTAGCTCCTTTCGTATCACTTCTTCTGCCCTGGGTCCTGGAGTGTTTGAGATTTTGTGTGCAGTCTCTGTTTCCCACAGCACTCTGGCTCTCCCTAGAGGAAGCTCCACTGACCTTCAAAACCAAATGTTTGGGACTTCCCTGGTGGTCCAGTACGAATCCACCTTACAGTGCAGGGGACCCGGGTTCAATCTCTGGTCAGGGAACTAAGATCCCCCATGCAGTGTTGCAACTAAGCCCACGCACCACAACTACACCGAGCCCACGTGCCTCAACTAGAGAGCCCACGTGCTGCCAACTACAGAGCCCATGCACTCTGGAACCCCTGCGCCACAACTACAGAGCCCACACACCCCAGAGCCTGCACACCACAACTAGAGAAGAGAAAACCTGCACACCACAACTAGAGAGAAGCCCACGTGCCACAACGAAAAATCCCGCATGCCTCAATGAAGATCCCACATGCCTCAACTAAGACCCGGTGCAGCCAAAAATAAATAAAATAAGTAAATAAATAATAAATTTTTTTAAAAAACGCAAATGTTCTGGGGGTTCATCTTCCTGGTGCAGGACATCTAGGCTGGGGAACCTCTTGTCGGGCTCAGACCCCTCACTCCTTGGGAAGGGCTTCTGCAATTGTAATTATTCTCCCATTTGTGGATCACCTACCTGCGGGTATTGGTCTTGACTATACCATGTCTGCACCTTGCCTGCCCATCTCATTGTGATTCCTTCTTTATATCTTTAGTTGTGGAAGATCTTGTCTGCTAGTCTTCAGGTCATTCTCATTGATAGCTGCTCTGTAAATAGTTGTAATTTTGGTGTGCCCATGGGAGGAGGTGAGCTCAGGGTCTTCCTAGTCTGCCATCTTGGCCACTCCCAATGCAATAAATTATTATTTATTTATTTATTTTTGGCTGCGTTGGGCCTTCGTTGGTGCACGCGGGCTTTCTCTAGTTGTGGCAAGCAGGGACTACTCTTTGTTGTGGTGCACAGGCTTCTTGCTGTGGTGGCTTCTCTTGTTGAGGGCTCTAGGCGCACAGGCTTCAGTAGTTGCAGCATGTGGGCTCAGTAGTTGCAGCACAGGGGCCCTAGAGCGTGCAGCTTCAGTAGTTGCAGTGCGTGGGCTCAGTAGTTGTGGCTCGAAGACTCTAGAGCGCAGGCTCAGTAGTTGTGGAGCACGGGCTTAGTTGTTCTGTGGCATGTGGGATCTTCCCCGACCAAGGATCAAACCTGTGTCCTCTGCATTGGCAGGTACATTCTTAACCACTACACCACCAGGGAAGTCCCAATAAATTATTTTTTAATTAAGGTGTGTACATTGTTTTTTAGACATAATGCTGCTGTACACTTAATAGACTACAGTATGGAGTAAACATAACTTTTACATGCACTGGGAAACCAAAAAATTCATGTGGTTCTCTTGATTGCTATACTTGCTTCATTGCGGTGGTCTGGAACCGACCCCGCAGTATCTCTGAGGTGTTCCTGTATACACAATTTTCTTGAGTTCTGGATTCTTTCATTCGTCCGGTTGTCTGTTCTCCCTCAAGTGCCAAACCTGTTGTTAATGGGGGTCTGTAGTATTTGTTTCTTTCTGGTAAAGCACCATTGTCCTATTTCTAAATTCACTTACGTAATTACTGACTCTCACTAATAGTGTGGTGTGGGTTTTGGCTGGGAAGGGTTTTATTTTCCCTCCTTTGACTCTTCTGAAGCCTTGCTGTGGAGACGTCTTTCTGTATCGGTTTTATTTGCCTCTGTGAGCAACTTTGAAGTGTCTTCAGCTCCAGTATTCCTGTGTTAAGTGCCCTGTCTGGCTTGCTGCTGCAAGCCTGCATGGGGCACAGGTGTTAGCCTTCCACTTCTCATGGAAACTGTTCTCCTTTCCTGCCCCATGTGCTAGGCAGAAACAAGGTGTCTGCATCCCTACGTCATGCTGGCAGCTTATCGACTCTGGTCAGGGGCTTTGGGTGTACTTATTCCTGATAGTTTGATTTCTCTGTGTGTCACATTTTTTGTAGAATGGCCTCAACTTTCACAGCAGCAACCGTTAGTACAGACTTGTCTACGTGGATATTTTGTTTTTTCATCTTTTTGTGGGTGCCAACACCTCCACATCAGGGAGGACTTACGAAACTAAAGAAGTCCTGGGAAGTGGGAAACTCAATAACAGTGGATTATTTGAAAGAGAAGAAGCTCTTGAAGCAATAGGAAAAAAGAAGAAAATATGTAATGAACACCTCTTACAAAGACAAGTTGAGAGATGAAGAAATTGAGGCTTATGCAGGCCAGGTAACATCCCTGAGTTTCTGAAGTGGTCAGTAGCCATAATACTGACGGGACCTGCCTGACTCCACAACCATGTTCTTTTCACCGAGTCTTGTGTGAGTTCATCTGCTTTTGTGAATTTACTTCAAGTAGTCATTCTTTTCCTTCCCTGGTTTCCCAGCATCTTTCGTTATTTTTCTCATAGAAAACCAGTTCTGTTAAAACATACCAGTGAGAGTGGTGTTCCCCCGTCTTTTCTGACCACAGTGCATTTTACAGAGCAGCCCAGTGCACAGAGCAACGCATGTGTAGAACAGTTCCGTGCCACCGTCCTTTCCCTGGCCCTGTTGGTGCATTTCCATTCCATCCTATTCTTATGGTTTACTTTAGGTGAAATAGGCTGGCTGTGACTAAGTGAATTGATCTCACAACCCTTTAATAGCTCATGTCCCATAGTTTGGCCAGTGTTTTTGAAGCATGACTTAAAGCTAGAGTATTTGTCAGCAGAGGACATAATAGGTTGTCTCCTCAAGAGCCCATCTCTTGTCTCAGCTGAACTCAATCCATGCTTCTCCTATGCAACTGGCCACTCTATTTTCCCCCCTTTTTGGATGAGGGGGATTCCTTTTAAATGGTATTCCAGCATTAACTTTAGAAATTGGGAACAGCGCTTACTTATTCTTTTGGTGGCTTCCTGTAGGTAACATGTAATTTTTTTTAAATATTTATTTATTTTTATTTATTTATTTATTTTGGCTACGCCGGGTCTTAGTTGCTGCATGCGGACTTCTTAGTTGCTGCATGCAGACTTCTTAGTTGCAGCGTGCATGCGTGATCTAGTTCCCCACCAGGGATCAAACCCAGGCCCCCTGCATCGCGAACGCAGAGTCTTACCCACTGGACCACCGGGGACGTCCTAGTAACATGTATTTTTAAACCACTTAACTGTAAGATTGTTGCTTGCTCTGCCTCTTCATACCTTTGATCTTGATCTTCTTATGTTTCCTCCCTGTGTGTCTCATTCCAGGGACTTTATTTAGCAGCTTCTTTCTTAAGTGAGTTTTAGAGCTAAAGCAGCGGTGTGCCAGTAATCTAGGCGCCGTGGACTTCTAGCTCACTTCTTTATCTGAGTAGTGCGGGCGACCTATTAAGAGTAGAGCTGATGACCGAGTGTCTGACTTTTAATATGCTACTGTCTAATTCTACTTCTTAAGAATAAAAAGAGAGAGAGGAGGCTAGAGTGCAAACAGAGTAGAATGGCAACACTTGGGTGTCCTGTCGCCTTCCCTCTTCTGGACAGCTGATAATGTGTGTCCTGTAACAAGAATGACTGCTGAAGTATACCACTCTTGTCTCTTTCCCCAGCCCTCCAAGCCATAACATTGTGGTGAATGGAAAAGAATGTATAAACTTTGCCTCATTCAATTTTCTTGGACTGTTGGATAACCCTAGGCTCAAGGTAAGTAGCACATATGCTGAAGTGGACAGATAACATGACTGACATAAGCATCTGGACATAAAATAAGAGACAAATGCAGAATATCAGAAAGGGCTGTGTAAGTACTTACTCTTGACTCTTTAGTGACAGAGCTGTAACCTAGTTTTCAACAAAGGGAGGCAAGGGTGTCCTAATGTGGCTTAGTGTTGGGTGACAACCAGAGAACTATATGAACCAGACCCAGGTAATAGTTGGAGATGTATCTAGGAAATTGCTTCATCTCCTGTTGGGATTGTGGGCCAGTAAACATTTTTTGAGGAAAGACCTATGCCCACAAATGCCAGAAAGTGCGAATGCATTGAGTTAACCAGGTTTTAATGATCAAGCTAATATAACTTTTCCATGTTTTAAGTCGTATACCTAAGTCTTCCCACCCCTCTTTTCTTTATATCCTGTTAGAATGGTCTTAGTACTAAGAAAGGAAAAGCCAGGGTACTGGGGAGCTGTGTGGGTTAAAGAATAGGAAATGTCATTTTTAAACTGTTGAAGATATATTATTACAGTCTAATTTTTTTTTTTACTTTCACGAAGGCGGCAGCTTTGGCATCTCTAAAGAAGTGTGGTGTGGGGACTTGTGGACCTAGAGGATTTTACGGCACATTTGGTATGTTTTCTGTCATATTTTTCAGACTCCTGCTTTCAAGAATTAAGATTCAGTTTGATTTCAGAACTCCTTGGAAAAGGTATCCTTAATGAGTTGTGGTAATAAGCTGGCGAACTTTCTAGATTTTGTGTTTGAGATCATTGGTAGGAGCTGCACTGGTCTGGGGCTGACTGTCCCTGTGGAGAAGAGCCATAGGTACCTAAGGCACACTGTCTCAGTAGGGCGAAGCCCGAGCTCTTGCTGCATTTGCCCCAGGAGACAGTGGTGTGAGGAAACTGTTTCTGCCGGGCATGACAGTTGTAAGGGGAGGCGTCCGGCTGTGAGTGGCTCTGCTCTTGGTAGTCGTGCAGGAGCCCAGATTCTCCCTGTCTCGTTGCTCTAGGCCTGAGGGCACCATCTTTGTCTGTGTGGCCGAAGCCAGGTGATGAGTATGGGGGAGCAGGCGTGCAGGGCATGGGTACCTGTTCAGGTGGGCGGGTGGGGTTGCTCATCATTCTGCCCACATTCTGTTGGTGAGAACATAACCCAGGTCACGTCTCCCAGCAGAGGGGCTGGAAAGTTGCTCTAGCTGGGCGGCCACCACGTGCCGGGAGGAAAGTGAGAACGGATTTGGGGGATGCGGCAGGTCATACACTGTGTAGCCCTTTTCTTTCTGGAATGAAGACAAAGGATCATTGACTTCCTTGTGTGTGAATGACCTGGAGATGGGCTAACTACATATTACGATGAGAGTGTGATTTCAAACACTATGAACTCCCTAAATCAGAGTCATCAAAGAAGACCCTGGAATTTTATGGTGGTTTTTTATTAAATGTATATTGTTGTTTCTGAAAATTTCAAAAATGTTGTTAAATAATTTTCCAAATGAGTGTATTACTGGAAATAACATTCTGGTTTACAAAATGTCAGAGGGTAGGGACAATGGAGCCAGGGAAGTCTCTTTTGTCTTCTCTACTCATTTTCATTTCTGGGTCTTTGTTTTTTTCACTTTAACAGTTAAGATGTTTTTATTTAAGGGAGCACCTTTCTTTATCCCTTAGCTAATTTAGTGGTTAAATTATTTTTATTGGAAACAGATGATGGGAGTTGGTGTCCAAGAATCCTACAGCTGGAAAGGATCTTTAAAATCTTGTATTCCAGCATCCCAGCTATTCAGAAGAATAGAAAGCTCAGAGAGGTTAAGTGACTTCCTCATGGTCACATAGCTAATTACTTTCAGCCCTAAAACTAGAAAATAAGTATTCTGATTTGCAATATTAATGGCAAGCTCAAAGACTTAAAAGAGCTCAGATCAGAGGCTCCCTCTTTCCTCCAGCCTAGTGCAAACATGATTTGTTTGCCTGCTTTTTATTGGTAGGGTATTATTTCCTTCATAAGAATTAGAAAACCAGAAAAGGCATTTTTTTTACAGGGTTGTTTGTTGTAATCTGATCAACAAGGCTTTCTTTCCATGATCTGCTTGCGGGGTAAAGAAATTTTTTCTTGAAAGCCTCTCTTTCTAGTAGATTTTATTTGCATGTGTGGCCTTGGCTCTTGCTCGGGAGTTAAATCTGAGAAGACCGATAAGAGATTTATTGCTAAATTTAGTGGAAAAAAAATTTCAAATCTTCAAGACCAGTTTTCCCAGAGCTATGGAAATATGTTGTTTTAATTGCCCAGTCAATTTTTCATTTGGATCACCTGAAATATGTGTAATAGGATGCTGTGTGCCTCTAAACTTGGGGGGGGTCGTTAAATTAATGATTTAAAAATTTTTTAATTTAAATATAGTTGACATACAATATTATGTTAGTTTCAGGTATACTGTATAGTGATTTGACATGCATACATTATGAAATGATCACCATGGTAAGTCTAGTAACTGTCTGTCCCCAAAGTTATTACAATATTTTTGGCCATATTCCTTATGCTGTATGTTACATCACCATTGCTTATTTATTTTATAACTGGAGCTTTGTACCTCTTAATCCCCTACACCTAATTTTCCCCACCCCTGATCCCCTTTCCCTCTGGCAACCACCCCTTTGTTCTGTGTATCTATGAGTCTGTTTTCATTTTGTTTTATTTTGTTTTGTTTTTTAGATTCCACATATTAGTGAGATCATATGCTATTTATCTTTCTCCAACTTATTTCACTTTTCATAAAACCCTCTTGATCCATCCTAAATTAATTTTCTTGATGGAATAATTCAATGCATGATATAAACCTCAAAGATTTAAAGAGATAGTGAAGTCTTCTCCCCACTGCCATTCCGCCCCCAAAAAAGCCAGCTGCTATCAGTAGTTTCTTGTTCATTCTTCCAGGCTTTTTTTAGTGTGTGCAAACCACTTCCATACATTTTCCCCCCCGTTTTACAAAAATGGTAGCATACCACATACATGTGGTGTGCTGTTCAAGTGCGTTTTAAATTTAAATTGGATTTCATCTTTCAAGTGTCTGAATGGGCCACCAGAGTCAATATAATGAACACGTAATTGTGTATTAGCTACTCTGAACTACATTATTGGTCACTGTGTCATCCTAATGTAGTTGAAGGTTCAAACAGACTGTGGTATCTGGACAAAGGTTGAAGGTTAATTGGCAGTGTGATGGTTTTGTAATAAGACACCAAACCTACAGCTTGGAGTAATGTGTATTGTTTTTTGAGTACATTGTCCTTCCTGTAAACTTGTTTTGTTCCTTTTCAGCAGTTGCCCATGCTTGCTTATCATCTTTTTTCCTTTCTTTATGTGTATATCGTATGTATATTTACTTGGTTTTCCAACAGGGTATTTTCTGTGTTTTTCCTTATTCTGGAACTAATCACTTAAATTACTGTAGTTGTGTTAAATTACCTTGAAATTTCAGTGTTAGATAAGTTCAAGAAGCTACTTGAGGTCAGCTAAGGCTATATTTTAAATCTCTAAAATACCCTTGGGACTTCCCTGGTGGCGCAGTGGTTAAGAATCCGCCTGCCAATGCAGGGGACACAGGTTCGAGCCCTGGTCCAGGAAGATCCCACATGCCACGGAGCAACTAAGCCTGTGTGCCATGACTACTGAAGCCCGTGCACCACAACTACTGAAGCCCGCATGCCTAGAGCCTGTGCTCTGCAACAAAGAGTAGCCCCCACTCGCCACAACTAGAGAAAGCCTGCGCACAGCAACGAAGACCCAACACAGCCAAAAATAAATAAATAAATTTATTTTAAAAATAAAAAAAATAAAATACCCTCTATAATTAAATTATTCTGAATATTTAGGGTACATTTGCCCTTTGTACTGAGCATTAAAGCAGAAGTGAACTTCCCTTTCCTCTCATTTTAGTAGCTTACATGTGAGGCTAGGGTCTCTTTCCCAGGCCCACCAAAAGGTTGCTTTTGATTTTGGCTTTTTCTTTTCCTGGAAGTACTAATATCACTCAGGCATCTGTTTTCAGTGATGAAAATGCTCCCTCTTTTAGCTCTTTTCTCAACTTTTCAGATAGTGAATGAAAATCACTTATTGGAAAAGTAAATTTCCTTATTAAAACATTTTCTGTTTATTATTTCATAGTAACATAATAGATGATACTAGATGATTAACACAGAAAAAGAAAATTGACAGTTGAATTAAAATTCTTCTAGTTTCTTAGGCTAAATGTTCTCCTGCCTCCTGAAGGCCCAGCAGGTTCTTAAAATAGTCTTGTGAGGACTGTGTGGATCCGAAGTTTTCCACCTTCTCATCTTATTGTTTTAATGTGTAGTTTAGAATCAGTCAAGTGATTTTATCAGGTTGTGGAGCCTTCCTTTCCTCTAAGGCTAATGGGGCCCCTATGCACTTTGATAGTTTCTCTTGTTGAACCTCTCTGATTGTTTTGTTTGTAATGCATTCAGATCTCATTTACATGTGGTTTATCCCTGTGCCTGGGATCTGCTTTGCATACATGATGCCTACTTGACTCTTTGGTCTTAAACTAAATCAAAAGACAATTAGTGGCAGAGTTTCATGGTGAGAGATAGTGGCATGTAATTGTGTTCTAGAGCCAATAGTAAACAATTGTTCATTTGTTTATTTTAAAAAATATTTTCTCTCTGTTGTAGGACCATGACTGCATGTTTTAGTAGGAAGGGCATTTGGTCATAAAATTCCTAGATCTGCCACTTCTTCCTACCAGTCATGGAATTGTAGTTTTCGCAGTGTAGGCAGGGAATGATCTTAGTTGCACAACTTAGAACATTTTGGTAAGAATCACATAAGATACCGTATGTGAAAACATTCTGGAAAACATTCAGCACTGTTTTTAATGTTCTAATGAGTACATAGGTGATATTTGTACTTTTAAGAAAATTGTCCAAGTCTCAAGGGATTTAAAAAAAGTATGTAACACAAAAATATGGAGATTTTAAGAGAAAATATAGTTGGTTGTTTTTAAACTGTTCTAAAGTTGGGTATTTCATAGTCTTTCCTCTGAAAAACAATCAGGAAGGCCATAATACCTCCTTTTATTCTGATAAATAGGAACTTGAACAAGTGGCTTTAATATAAGATAGTCCTTAAATATCCAGGATTTGGATAACTTAATTAGCAGATAGCGTACCTTTTTTCCTTCTAAAAGATTACTTTTTTTTATTCTACAAATATTGAGTTAATTGAACAAACACCAGCATGTTGCTTTTTCGATGCCAGACATTGTTCTGAGTGTTTTATAAGCATTCTCTTGCGGTTCTCCTAACAATCCTTTGAGGCAGGTAGAACTGTTAACCATTTGACAGGGGAAGGACCTGAGAGGCACAGAGCAGTTTTGGGCCTGTCCATGGTTCACACCTGGCAATGAGGGAGCCCAGATCTGAACCCCCTGTGATGACTGCCATGGCCAGGCCTTGTGTTTGGTGTGGGGCATCCTGCCCTGGCCTTGCCTCCCATCTGTTACGTTCTGGTGAGGGAGCAAGGTGCCAGAAAGGGCAGCAAGTGCTGAGAAGACACAGAGGCTTTCTGGTCACCTTCCTCCGTGGCCTCTTGCCTACCATATTGGTTCCTAACAGTGAGTGAGAGAATGACGCATGCAAATCTGTGGCACTAATTGTTGAAATGGATCATACACACAGAAGATAGGCATCCAAAGTTAAAGAACATGCCCTGGTAGTTTTTCTGTTTGCTGCCTCCCCCGCCCTTGGGTTAAGAGTTTCTTCCTTGCAGAGTAGCTATCAGACATCAAAAGAAGTTATGCAACTGTCCGTGTTTACCTGTCACAAAACCTGCTTTGCAAGGCTGACATCAGCTAAAACCCAGTGTCTTTAGATAGGAGGAGGAAAGGCCCATCTTTTTTAAACTTTTGGGACTAGGCAAGAACCAGTAAGTCATTGATTTATTGTAGAGGGATTCTTCTTACCACTTTATGGCAATGACATAAAAATGGCTATGAGTATGTATAATGAGAATACTAACATAATTTTTATCAACTGGGTAGCTAACTCTAAAGCCCTAAAACAAAGCCAAGATTGTTTTACTGTTTTATTGCTAATCAATGAGGAGAGTCATTTAGAGCTACAGAATGATTTAAAATCCTTTTTTGTAGTTGGCAAAAACAGTTTGTCTGTATCCATAGCATGTTTTTTTCTTTTTAAAATGGAGATACTGAATGAGAGCAATTCACTGTGGCTTGGGTTGTCCATCTGCTAGCTAAATTGTTGAGATTTGGGATAGATAATTCCCAGTTCAGAGGCAGCATTGTAATTTGAAGGAGGCCTCCTATGGGGGACCTGCCCTCCTGTCTCATCAGAAGTGAGAGGCAGCAGAGTGGTGGGGACCTATCTGTGGGCAGGGTGCTCAGAGAGCGCTAACAAAGAGGAAAGGAAGACATGCCTGAGACACGCCCGTGCTCAGCTGCATGGACGTAGCTGGTTCTCTGGTGCTTTGCTGCTTTCCTCGTTCTTGCCAGACTTTGCCTGCAACACTTCCCTGGCAGCATATCTCGTGGAAGGGCGGGCAGTCAGGAGCAGGATCAAGTCTTCAGACTTGGTGGTGTTGATGTCACAGATTTGATGCTTGAAGAGCTAAGCACTCTTTTGGTGCCATTTTGATCAACCGGGATGCATTCTTCTACACGTTACTGTGAAATCTCATATTTATTTAGTGTTGCTCTAATGGAAGTGTCACTTCTATAAAAATGACTACCTGATTGGTAATGGAAATCAAATGGTATTTCATGTGTTTTTTATGTAATAAGCTATGTTGGTATACATTTTAACTTATAAATGGGAAGAAGCATGGCTAGTTGTTTATCATTACTTGATGGGATAAATTGGAATGGGATAAATAGTTCATTTTCACAATTCTATATCATCCTTTAAGAAGTCTACAAGTGAAGTGGTCTTCAGTTTATTTTATTATTTGGATATTGCTGCTAAATTTTCTAATTCCTCACTATACCTCTCTTGCCATCAAACTGAGGTGTCGTTCGGACCCTCTGTGTCGTCTCATCTCTCACTCAGTAGCTGGCGCCCACCCCAGCAGCCTTTGGTTCACAATCGAGGGACCTCTGCGCCTTTAGTCGGAAGTCACTGTGAATGTGTTGTAGTTCTGAGTGTAGAAGGGACCCAAGTGCTTCAGACCAGGGGAGAGAAGGCACAGCTTAGCCTTGTATCTGCCCTCTGGGCTCCGAGTTCTCCATTGACAGCTGCCAGATGCTTCTCTTAGCTGTCTCACTTTGTCAAGTGGCAGAAACCCTATATTTCTCTTTGATCCAGTGCTTATCAGAGTATTTTTATGTGATACTTACTAAATGTTTGATTAACAATTGAATGAGATTGTTGGACAGCCCTCATTTAACTACTTATTAAAATTTAGTCCTTTGTGAAGTTGTATCTTTTATAATTCTTAATTTTGTCTTTTACTGGTTAAAAAGCATCACAGTAAGATTAACTTGCCTCTGATAAATCAGTGAGTGGGTTTACAGATTTTAGACACTTTATTCGAATGTTCTAAAAAGTTGTTTATTCCTGTTGCTGAGCTGACCTTACTCACTTGTTCCTCCCTGGAAGTTGGTGGAAATCTCACACTTAACAGCTAACCAGGTCTCTGTTGGAAATATTTAGTCCACTCAGTGTCCAGCCTTGTATCCAGCTGGGTTAAGTTGTTTCTTTTGTATATCTCAGTCCTGCAGGTCTTTTCCCTCTCCCCCTTCTCACCAGGAATGTCTCTGGTAGGGAGGGGCATACTTGGAGGGAAGGCTGATGCTGAAGGGGTCTCCTGGAGCGAGGCTCCCAGCCACAGGTCCTCGACATCTGAGCCGGAGGGCTCTGCCGGGCCATCAGCCCTCTCCACCGCCCCTCACTGGGGAACGTCTGGGTCCCCCTGCCACTGCCTACACTTCTGAGTTCCCCTCAGTGGACATGCCACGGCTCTGAAAGTCTGCCTTTACTCCTCAGAGTTCCTCGTTTCTCCCATGAAGCTCCAAGGCTGGAGGGGCCTGGCTGCATCCTTCCTGTATCAACTTCTGAGTTCTCTTTGCGCAGAGCATGTGGTAAAACTCTGATCTCGTTCTCCAGACTTGGGTCCTGCTGTAGTTAAAAGAGCTAAAGAAAGTTTTAAAAAATTTTCTCTGCCTCATTTTAAGACACTTGGAAGTTTTCCAGTTCACAGCCAGCTGGTACACTATTTATTTTAGACATCGCTGGTCCCTCCATCCCAGGGTGTGAAGCCTCATGGCTTAGCCTGGGAAGGTGAAAGGCTATATGGAACGATGATGTAAGAGAGAAAAAAAAATACCAGTTTAATAATTACAGTTTATCCCTATAATTACATCAACATTCTTCTTAAGCTGCTTCCATAAAAGGGCCATATTTCTCTTTGTACTATACGTTTGAATTCACCAGTACACTTCAAAAGAAATTTAGACAGAAACTCAGTACTGCAGAGTGATGGCAGGTGCCACAACTAAGTGCTGACACAAACTGTTAGAGGAGTGACCACCACAACTGAAAAAGTTCCTGTCTCTTGATGCAGAGTATGTGGGGTTCTTTTTAACTTAACTACTTTTCTTTTTTCTTTCTTTTCCTTTTAAAAGCTGGTTGACAGTTGTCTTCATGCCTGGTTTGGTCACTTCTCCTAAAATGCAAAACGGCGTTAATAAGTTAATGTCGTACATTGGTAAAGTCTTGGCATTGTTGGTTGAGGGAAGTTAAAGCAGGCAAGGTCACTGGACCTTGAATTCTTATTGCTAGAGTGATATAAAAGCAAAACCTAGAGTCAGAGCTGTCCCAGTCACATATTTATAGACAAATGAGTAGCTGATTCAGCTCACAGAGTATAGAAACAGTTTTGGCCCAGAATTATCTTAGTAGATATTGTATGACTTGTAACTTAAGAACAATTACATTTTGACCACAAGGTGACAGTATTAATAGCTAAACTGCTTATGTTATTTTATTTATTCTTTAGTCAAAGAAAAAGAATTATGAGACAGTTTAACCATTTAACTTTGTACTCTTGAACTAGATGTGCACTTGGATTTGGAAGACCGCCTGGCAAAATTTATGAAGACAGAAGAAGCCATTATATACTCATATGGATTTGCCACCATAGCCAGTGCTATTCCTGCTTACTCTAAGAGAGGGGACATTGTGTTTGTGTAAGTAATCTTTACTGACATTTCTTATCAGAATTCCTTTGGAAATAATATTGGCCCTCCTAGAGAATTCCTTTGTTAGAGGTCATCTGCCTAAAATAATATTGATTTTTTTTTTTTTCATTTTTAAAGAAATATATAGTCACCCAGCCAAGTACTTCTGCAGAATTAGTGAGACCTCCACTGGAAGGATGCCTTAAGGTGTCGGTACTTTGTTATCTGCCATTATGATTTTATTGATTGATGTTGAGAAGGCCAAACTTATGTAGGAGGGGACCAGCCCTCTGTTTTCCCTGTGCAGCTCTGTGACAGTGTGGTGTCCTTGTGAGTCCATGGTCGTAGCCCACATAGCCACTCATACTACCTGATGAAGTCACTCCACTTCTCAGCACCCTCGCTGCAACTCTTGGTCTCTGCTGATCTTGCTTCATGGCTTGTTAAGAATATAGAAGTCATGAGTTGCAGACTTCCTTAACTTTCCAGGAACAAATTACACACTTGCATACATGTGCACTAGATGTATGGTGTTGCTTTTTACTGTGGAGGGGAAGAGCAGAGAGGAGTAGAGTGAGGGCTGGCATAGCCCAGGCAGCTGGTTATACCCGTCAGGAGCACCTGCCACTAGCCCGAGCCTCTGTTATCTTTTGAGTGGACTATTAAATGACTCTCTTAATTTAGGTCTCAGAGTGACTTTTGTTTCCTCTTTTCCTTTTTGACACCATAACCAGACACTCCATTTAAGAGCTTCCATTGTTCCTAAAATAAATATCCAAGTTCTTATTGTGATCTTGTACATTCTAGACTACTGTTTTAGGCCCATTTTCTACCATTTCCCCTTAGGTGGTCATGCTGTGTAGCCTTACCAGCCTTATATGCTAGTTTCCCCTCAAGGCCTTTGCACGTGCTAAGACCCTAAGTCCCTACGCCTAGAACGTTGTTCCTCCTCTCATCTCCTACTTAATTCCTGCTCATCCTGCACACGTACCACCTCTGCAGGAAAGCCTTCCCCAAGCTCTCAGACCAGGTCAAGACCCCTTGCTGCATGTGGAGAAAATTTTACAGCCAGAGGAGTTTGGTATCCTTGTGAATCCATGACCACGCAGGCATTTACGTGCCTGTCAAAATCACTGTTTCTCAAGCCTCCCTTAACTTACATATGCAGGTGTGTGCGTGTGTGCTCATGGGCGCCCACACCGTCTGCTCTTGGCTCAGCTTGCCTCACGCTCACTGTACTCTTTTACACCACTTTCAACGGTTCATACCAGCCCGTTGCCTAGGATAGCATGTGCCATTTAGTGGTGCTCAGTAAATACCTTCAGTGAGAGAATGAACGGAGGCTGGAGCGCAAAAGAGGGGTCCAAGTGACTGGACTTCAGAGCCCGGCTCACCTCAGTCCCTGTACCATCCTGCTGCTTCTCACTCACTGTCGGAGCACCTGTAGTGCAACAAGCTCAAGCACACGCTGCAGGGCTGGCTCTTCCTGGGGGTTTTCAGCGCGCTTGTGTCCCATTCTTCCCCACAGCCCTGTGACAGTTACCTGGGAGCACTCCAGCACATGGCCTGGGCCTGAGTAGAATTGTTTCCCAATGTGACCATGAAAATGAATGTTTCTATTAATTTCTTGCACATAGTTTAAAAAATCAGTAATAATAAAGACTCATCACAAATTTGAGAGCCAGTGATTTAAACAGTGATTCTAGGTTTTTAATAAAGCATAGTTGCAGACAACTACAATACAGTGTCAGCCAATATCGCTTTATACAAGCCCCCACCATAAATTCCTTTTTGAGTTTAAAGTCCAGAAGAAGTTTACAGTTACAGTTGAACTTGTATGCTTCCTTTGTCAGATAATAAATACTATATTGTCCTTTTGGTTTTCACTGCTAGGAAACCTAGTCTAAACTCACTTTCAAATCTTATGCCTGGTGTCTTAGAACTTCAGTTTCTAATGAGTCATTAGACAACTTAATTATTCCCTTATACATAATTTTAAATATTCCACCTGAAATTCATTTGAAAGTAGGAACACTAGAGGTAAAAATGGTGTTTAGTAAATTATTTGACAAATTGTTTTTGATAAATTCATTAGGCATAGACAATATGTTCGATGTTTTATTTTCTTTCTTTTGTAGTAAACAGTGATAATGCTTTGCCAGTAGGTCTCAGAACAATGGTTGTTTATATACCTAAGTCTTTCCTTGTCACTCTGTCTGTATATTACTTTGTGTACCCTTTTCTAATGAAATGTTTTATATTGAGATAATTGTGGATTCACATACACTTGTAAGAAATAATACAGAGATTTTATGTGCCCTTTACCCAGTCTTCCCCAATGGTCACCTCTTGCAAAACTGTAATACAGTTTGAAAAGTGGGATGTTGACATTGATAAAGTCAAGATAATCCCTCTTGTTGCCACACCCATATCCCTTCTACCCTACCCACTCTTTAGCCCCTGGCAACCACTAATCTGTTCTCCATTTCTGTAATTTCATGATTTCAAGATTGTTGTACAGGGACTTCCCTGTTGGCGCAGTGGTTGTGAATCCGCCTGCCAATGCAGGGGACACGGGTTCGAGCCCTGGTCCGGGAAGATCCCACATGCCACGGAGCAACTAAGCCCGTGCGCCACAACTACTGAGCCTGCGCTCTAGAGCCCGCGAGCCACAACTACTGAAGCCCGCATGCCTAGAGCCCGTGCTCTACAACAAGAGAAGCCACCGCAATGAGAAGCCTGCGCACCGCAATGAAGAGTAGCCCCCGCTCGCCGCCAACTAGAGAAAGCCCGTGCGCAGCAACAAAGACCCAACACAGCCAAAAATAAATAAATAGATTTAAAAAAAAAAATTGTACAAATGTGAGTCATACAGTAGGTAAAACATTTGAGGATTGGCTTTTCTCATTCAGCATTAATTATTTGGAGATTCTCCAGGGTTGTTATGTGAATCAAGAGTTTGTGCCTTTTGATTGCTGAGTCATATTCCATGGTATGGATACACCACAGTTTGTTGAACCATTCACCTATTAAGGATATCAGAGTTGTTTCTAGTTTGGGGCTATTACAAATAAAGGTGCTGTAAATATTCATGTATAGCTTTTTCTGTGAACATACGTTTTCATTTCTTTGAGGTATATGCCAAGGAATGCAGTTGCTGGTCATAAAGTATTGTGCGTTAAGTTTTTTAAGAAATTGCCAAACTTTTCCAGAGTGGCTGTATTATTTTACATTTCCGTGAACAGTGTATAAGTGATCTAGTTTCTCCAACATCCTCAGGAGCATTTGGTGTTGTCGCTTTTTTTTTTTTTTTTTTTTAAGCCATTCTCATAGGTGTGTACAGATATCTCATTGTAGTTTTAGTCTATATTTCCCTGATGCTACCATACTTACTGTTTTTAGGCTTTGGTCTTGGCATCAGGGTAATACTTCATAAAGTCAATTTGAAAGTGTTCCCTCTTTTATTTTCTGGAGAAACTGTATAAAACTGTTGTTAATTCTTTAAATGTTTGGTAGAGTTCTCCAGTAAAAACAGCTGGACCTCGAGATTTTTTTTTTTTGGAAGTATTTTTACTATGAATTTAATTTCCTTAGTACTTGTAAGGCTATTCAAATATTGAGTGAGTTGAAGTAGTTTGTGTTTTTCAAGGAGTTGGTCCATTTCTTCTAAATCGTCAAATTTGTATGTGTAGCATTGTTTGTGATATTCCCGTACTATCCTTCTAATGTCTGCAGATCCCTGTTTCCTTCCTAACTGGTAATTTCTGTCTGCTCTCTTTTTTGTCATTTTTGCTAGAGAGTTGTCAATTTTATTGATCTTTTCAAAGAATCAGCTCCTTGTTTCATAGATTTTTCTACGTTGTATTTTTGTTTTCATTTCTGCTGATTTCTGGTATTATTTCCTGCCTTCTGCTCATTTGCAGTTTAGTTTGCTCTTTCTAGGTTCTTGAGGTGAGAACTTCAATTACTGATTTGAGACTTTTCCTCATTTCTAATGTATTAGTGCTATGAATTTCCCTGTCATCACTGCTATAGTTGTGTTCCACAAATTTTGATGCGTTTATTTTCATTTTCGTTTAGTTCATTTTTGTGTTTTATTTCTCTTTGACCCATGAGTTATGTAGAAGTGTGTTGTTTAGTTTCCAAGCATTTGGAAATTTTTAATTTGTTACAGTTTGTTTTATGGCTCATGATGTGGTCTATCTTGGAATATGTTCCATAGTCACGTAAAAAAGAATATTCTGGCAAATACAGAGAAAAGGCCACGTGAGGACACCAGTGAGAAGGTATCACTCCATGATAGGACACATGTGATTAATTTCCTTCTTTATACATTTCTGTTTTTCATATAATAGTATTCAATGATCAAATGTTACACTGATCATTATTTTTTAAAAGTCACTGATATGCAAATTAAAAACCAGAAAAAACATACAAATTGTTCATTTGCCACTTCTATCCTTTAATCCAGTAAGAGAGAGCGCTAGTTTTGCATGTCAACTTCCTAAAGTATACTTATATAAAAGTTTTAGTGAGACAAAAAGCAATTTACATATGAAACTTTATTTACCTTTTGAGAGAAATGTTTTTTTTGTCATTATCATTAAATAGAAAAAAAAATATTCTGCTGAATGGAGTGTTCTATAAACGACAATTAGATCTTCCTAGTTGATGGTGTTATTGAGTTCTTCTATATCCTTGCTGATTTTCTGTTTGGTAGTTCTGTCAGTTGTTGTAATTTGTCAGTTTCTTCTTTCACTTTTATCAGTTTTTGTGTCTTATCTTTTGTAGCTCTGTTATTTGGTGCATATTTAGGATAAGTTTTCCTGGTTAATTGAGTCTTTTTATCATTATATAACATCCTTCTCTGTCTCTGGTAATTTTCTTTGTTCCAAAGTCTACTTTATCAGATATTAACATAGGCACTCTGCTTTCCCTTTTGAATGTTTGCATGTGTTTATTGTATGTAATATATATGTATACCCTTACTACCTATATTATTGTATATAACATACATACATATATATAGCATATAACTATATATATATATATAACTACATGTGTGTGCTGATGTGCGCCCTCAGTGCGCCCTACACACACACATTCCCTTACTACCCATCTCATTACATTTGAAGTGAATTTCTTATAGGCAGCATGTTTAATCCACTCTGCCACTCTGTCTTTAAATTGTATATTTTAGCCATTTACATTTAATGTAATTATTGATATATGGGATCTTAATCTCCCAATTTTTATTTTTTGTTTCTTATTTGTTCTCTCTGTTTTTTGTTTTCTTTTTTCTTTTTCCTGCCTTTCTCAGGGTTAATTGAATGAGTTTTGGAGTTCCATTTTTATTAATCTTATTTATTTGTTTTCAAGTGTTTCCCTTTGTATAGTTTTTTAGTCATTGCTGTAAGTATGATGTTGTATGTACACATAAGTTATCACATTCTACTGGTGTTATTTTACCAGTTCAGTTATAGAATCCTTTATCTTCTTTTACATCCCCTTACTCTCCTTATTTATAATACAGTTGTTTTAAGTATTTCCTGTAAACACTTTGAGAACCACATCAGATAGTGTTATAATTTTTACTTTAACCATCCACAATGACTTAGAAAACTCAAGAGGGGAAGAAAAGCCTAGTGTGTTTGTTCATACTTTTTACAGTATTCTTTCTTCCTTCCTGATAATCTAAGATTCTTTTATTTATTTATTTTTTCTATGTGGAGAGCTTTCTCTAGCCATTCCTCTAGGGGAAGTCAGCTTGGGACAGAGTCTCTTAGTTTTTTTTTCAACTGAGAATGTCTTCTCCCCCTCATTCCTAAAGGATATTTTTGCTAGTTTTGGATTCTTGGTTGCCAGGTCTTTTTTTTTCAGCATTTGAAATACATTGGGACACTTTTTTCTTGTGTTCATGATTTCTGATGAGAAATCTACTGTCACTCAAATTGCTTTTCTCTTACATGTAAGGTGTCATTTTTCTTGTGCTGATTTCAAGATTTTTTTCTTTGTCATTAGTTTTCAGAAGTTTGACTATAATTGAATTGGCATTTATTTGTTTGGGTTTACCTGCAAGAATTTTGCTCAGCTTCTTTAATCTATAGTTTTATGCCTCTTCTTTAATCTATAGGTTTTCAGCCATTATTTCTTTAAGTACCTTTTTAGTCCCACCCTCATTCTGTTCTTTAGAACTCTACAGACTTGAATGTTGCATATTTTACTGTAGTCTCACAGGTCCCTGAGACTGTTCTTTCCTTTCTAGTCTACTTTCTCTCTGCGATTTACATTGACTTGATTTCTACTGTTACATCTTTCAGCTCACTGATTCTTTCCTCTCTCCATTCTGCTGCTGAATTCATCCACTATGCTTTTTCTTTTGACTCTTTTGCTTTTTAGTTCTAATATCCCCACAGGATTCTTCTTTGTATCTTCCTTTTCTCTGCTGCAGCTTCCTGTTTTTTCATTTGTTTCAAGCATGTTCATAATTACTCATGAAACATTTTTATCATGATGGTTTTAAAGTCATTATCAGATCATCCTGACAACTCTGTCATCTTAGTACTGGCATTTGTTAATTGTTTTTTTTCTTTTTTTTTCATTGTTTGATATTTTCTGGTTATTGGTATGACAAGTGAAACATGAACAGTTTCATATTATGCTGTTATAGTTTATGCTTTATTTAAACTTTCTGTTTGAATTGGCTTTCTCTGACAGTCTTCCAACAAGGGCAGGGGGGCACTGCTGCCTCATTACTGTCAGGTGGAAGTACAAGTCCAGGGTCCCCACGGGGCCTCCACTGACACTGAGGTGGGGTTATTTTCATTTCTTCTGGTTGTTGGTGAGAGTCCTACTCTTGTCTGAGCCTCCCCTAACACAGCCTAAGCATAGGCAGGGGAGAGTGTCTCTCCCTGCAGGAGATTGGAAGTTAGGTCTCTCCACATGGTCTTCACTAACACCACAGTGGGAGCCACTTGTTACTACCCAACGGAGATACAAGTTCTGGCTCCCTTCTCTGACAGCTCCCACAGGGGTATTGGGGAGCCTTGTTATGGCCTCGTGAAGGCTAGAGTCTGGGTCCCCCTCTCAGCCTTTGCTAGTGTGGAGGGGACAGGCCCAGGTTTTTCTGTGGTTTGGCTGCAGTAGAGACCTTTGCTGGGCTGCCCCCTTTCCTGTCCGTTTGGCTACAGAGAGCAGACTTTTGTCAGAGCTTTTCTGTCTCGCCTGTTGGCATTTCCAGTTTGCCAGCTGCATCAGTTCCAAGTTAGGAAATTCCAGGAACTTGTTTCATGTCATTTCTCAGATCCCTCGCTGGTCTGCCTTTTCTCTCCATTTTTCAGCATCATCTTATGTTTGTCTTATACATGATGTCCAGGATTTTTGGTTGTACCCAGTGAGAAAAATAGGGAAAATATGTCTATTTTCTCAGAAGCAGAAGTGTTGCATGTACTTTTAAATAATACACTTAATTTAAGAAATATATCCTGCCCCCCATTAACTCAATTTAGGAGATCTTACTGAAGATTAATCTGCATGACTCAGAGTTCTCTCCTGGGTTATGTAGAGTCAGTAACCCAGTATTCCTTTTGATGGCAAAGTTATGGCAGAGTGGTGGCCAGTCAAATCAGAGATGCCACTGATGGTGAGATGCACCAATATTTCATTTATTTTTCAGAAAGAGAAAAGTACTTTGAATAAACTAATATGCCATCTGTATAGTAAGATGCATGCTGATTTCTCAGAGGTCAAAATATGGCAAGAGTTTGCTTCGTGGAACAGGATCAGTATGGTAGTTATGTGGAAAGGTTTGCAGAGTGAAGTGCAAACAATAATATATTAATGTTCAAACATGTTTTATTTATTTGCCATTTTCAGTTTAACAAGTGCATGTTGGTCAACTTACAAAAGCAAGCATTCCTTTTCTGAGAATGTTGACAAGACCCTTTAAACCCCAATTTGGTGGGTCTTTCTTCCTTGCAGAGATAAAGCTGCCTGCTTTGCTATTCAGAAGGGATTACAGGCATCACGTAGTGACATTAAGCTATTTAACCATAATGATATGGATGACCTGCAGCGACTATTGAAAGAACAAGAGATTGAAGATCAAAAGGTATGATTCTTTTGAAGAAAATTACACAGTTCTTTTGTACTTTCTAACCAGCTAAATTATAAATGAAATGGTAATTTGTCATGAAAACTTGCCTGTGGATCACATGTGGACATTAAATAAGGGTGTTTCTGCTTATTAAATGTACCTCAGATTAGAGAGTCAAGCCTGATAGTAATTGCCTCATCATTGCCATAATTATATATGGCAAATTTGGGGGAAGGTTATCTAGGCAGCTTTCTAAAAGAGAGAAAAACAGCATGCATTTTGGGGGTGGAGGGATGTACACTCAACTCTACAGAAGTAACAACAGAACTCATTAGGGCATTAACAAGATGTATCTAGTGAATTCAAAATAGGCTTATTCATATCAGAATAAATCATGTATCAATTCACCAGAAGAAACCATGGCGGCAGATCTTAATTAATGAATTTATGAACAAAGTGAAGACTCTTTCTCCCTACCCCAACCTCATCCCAGATCTCTGAGCAGCTGCTCCCTGTGGGAAGCAGCTGCCTCAAGCATGGTTTCCTTCTACGTTGCAACCTATTTACACTTCTTCTCAAGCACCTGTGTAGTCCCTTGGGACAGGGAGGGAATTAGGCAGGTGGAACTTGCTCCTTGTTGTTCTGATAGAGAGTGGAACAGAGGAAACGTGTTCAAAGCATCACTGTTAGAATTAGCATTTATTTGCCCCTGACAACATGAACAGAGAAGGTAGTTCTGTGGTCTGTGGTTCTGCAGCAGGAACCACTGTGTGTGAAGTGTACTGGGAACCTGGTCACCACATCCTTTCTCTCAAACACCACTTTCAAGTGGACTTTCCCAGTGTAACTCATCCGTTACTAGAGTAACTGATAAAAATGCTCATCACATCCTTAATTTTGTGTTAATTTCCATTTTTCCAGATATTTGAATTATTCCTTTTGGATTCTGTCATCTTTGTTTAGGTGATAGCCTAAGAGCAGCACTTCATGATTATACACATTCTTGTGATGAATATGCATAGACTTCTGCTATTTTATGCTAGGTGTGCTACAGACAGTGTTTTATAAGTATACAATTTAGAAGAATGTATAGGGAAAATCTTAAAATTGAGACCATTCCACCAATGAATTCTTTCTACAGATTGTAAAAAGATGTCCCTTTTCTGATTCAGTAATAGAATGCTACCGTATTGAAAAACACTGCCTTAGAAAGTGTGACCAATGAACCAGTCTGCTGTAGAGTTATTTCGCCAAGTTAGCATTGTACAAATTTGGAAGACAACATATTCAAGTTCTGTGCGTGTGTTGTATAAGATTTATAATCTGTGGAACTTTTTTTTTAATGAATAACAAGAAATAAAGTTATCTTAAAATTTATTTCCATTTTATAGTTTTTACCTTTTTACTAATTAATTTATACCACATATTCCTGCCAAGAGTAGGCTTTCTAAATTACATTTTGGTTTTTAGAAATAATTCTTTTTTAATTTTGTTTTCACAAAAATAATAAATGTTAAATTTTTAAATATTTTGTACTTAGATGCTTATATTTCCTTTGAAAGTAGGTTAAATAATCTGAGTTTGGATCAAACTCTTTTTGTCAGTTTCCCAACTAATGGAGTTCATATGTTTTTTCATTCCTTTTCTTATAGAGTTCTCTTATCCCATATTAATCCTTCTTAAAAAAAAAAGATAATAGGTAAAAACAGCAGTTCATAGAAGAAATGCAGATAACTGAGCAAATAGAAAATAGTCTGACCTCACTAACAGTTACAGAAATTAGGGTAAGAGTTTTTGCCTGTCCAATTAGGGAAAACTTTTTATGGTAATAATCCGTGCCACACTGATGTACAAAGGGCCTTCCAAAAACTCTGAGGAGAGCTTCAGTTGGCACAGCCTTTCTAGAGGGTAAATGGGCAGGTATATTCTGGGATTCTTAAATATCTATACCCTCTGGAGTGCTATCTGTAGAAGAGAATCAGAAATGGTGTCAGAGATCGAAGGGTATTCACGTGATGTAAAAAAACAAAATGAAGGAAACAACCTAAATCCAGCACTGTGGGAATAGTTAAATAATTTACGGTGTATTTACAAGGTGGAATATTAAATCTCCATTAAAATCATGGTTTAAATAATATTAAATAATGTGAGAATGTTCACAACATAATATTTTAAAAACTCAGGTCCTAGAACGATTGCGGTAAAATCCTGATTTGAACAAGGTAATTTACAAAGATATGTATTTACAAGAAAAAGTTAACCAGTGTGTGGTGTAACGAGCTCATTTGTTAAATTCTTTTTTGAACTTTTCCATTTCCCAAGAATATTCCAAAAATAAAATATTCCTTCATTGAGTATTTTAAGATCATAAGAAAGATACTTTGTGTTTTAAAGGCAGGGAGAGGCGGGATGCCCCCAGGTCCTCAGCTGTGACCTCCCAGCAGACCCGCAGCCTCAGGTTTGACTTAGGGACGGAGTGAAGATGACCAAGAATGGTGTAAACTTTCGCATGCTTCAGCCGACACTTTTTTCAGTATTACATACAGCTGCGGGTTCTAAAATACCCCTTAAAGAATAGCTCTGATATTTGAGTTTCTAGTTGTTCATTAGAAGCTTAGAGGCAAGAAACCTTTGAGTAGAAAGGTGGCGGCAAACTCTGTGGAATTTTTTCAGTGCAGCGTACCTGAAACATCTACAGATTCAGCAGTGGGAGTGGTTTATTAGTGATTTGACGTCAGTGGGGTGTGGGAAGGTGTGTGTTACTTGAAAGAGTCCCTCCACTGCACCACCCCCGAACATGACTGGGTGAGGTCATAGTCCAGTTTTACTTGAACCAGTAGTGAGGAGGCAGGAAGGAGAAGGGTTTCATCTGTTTTTTGGTAAGTAAGGGAGGTCAGGGTTTGTCTGTTTTTTAACTTTTTATTAGGAAAATTTCTGGCACATTCAAAGGAAACAGTAGTATAGTGAAGCCCCCTGTACCCTTCTCCCAGCTTTGTTTTCAATATTCTGCCACTCTTGTATCATCTGAACCTTCACCTAACTCCCCACTCAATCTCTGTGATGATGATGATTATCATCATCATCATTAGAGTTCTTTTTATTTTAGGTAAAATTTACATTGAAATACATTAGTCCTAGTTATACAGTTTTGACCAGTGGTTATACCCGTGTAGCCCAGGTATCATGGCCCCCATCATGACATAAAACGTCCCCATCTCCCCCAGAAAGTTCCCTTGGGTCCCTTCCCAGTCATTCTGGGCTTGGAGGGTTTTGTTTGTGTTTTAGTATTCTCAGTGTCTAAAGTTTGTGTTTGTGTGTGAGGCCTCCTAGTTGACTGTGTGACCTGAAAACATGTCTGAGAGAAGAAAGCACTGTTTTTCATCTCAAAATAACAGGATCTCAAACCTTGAGCTTGAAATTGATTTAGTCTATCTATTTGTTGATTTATCTTGGTGAATAAATCTTGTAGGGTGAAAGTGCTAGAGAGCACATAACAGATTTTGTATTTGGAGTCACTGAAATTTAAAACATCTATTTTTTTTCTTTTAAAGAATCCTCGCAAGGCTCGTGTAACTCGACGTTTCATTGTAGTTGAGGGGTTATATATGAATACTGGAACTATTTGCCCTCTTCCAGAATTGGTGAGCAACCATGTTTATTTATTATTTCAGTATTCAGACTATTTGGCAGTTAGGCCTTTTGTTTATGACCATTTTTAATGTATAATGTCTGCATTGCTTTGCTTAATAGGTATCATAAGCACATTCTGATCATACTAGGGAAGTAGATTAACATTAAATGCCAACCCTGACCTTTAAAGAGTAATCAAGACTGAGTTTTATAAAACCAACTTTATTGAGGTATAATTGACACATAATAAAATATACTCACTTTAAGAGTACAGTTTGATAAGTTTTGACAGATGTATACTCCCCTATCACCATCACCACGGTCAAGATATAGAACATTTCTGTCACTCCAGAAGTCCCTCATGCCCCTTTGTAATCAGTACCCCATTCCTGGCCGCAAGCCACCGTTGATCTGCTTTCTGTTCCTGTAGTTTTGCTTTTTGTAGAATTTCATATAAATGAAATCATATAATATGTATTTTGTAAAACTCAGCTTTTTAAAAGGGGATACAATACACTGTCTTTAGAAACCATGACTATTGAGTTTTTTTTTTTTAGGTGAAATTCACATAACATAAAACTAGCCATTTTAGAGTGTAGAGTTCAGTGGCATTTAGTACGTGCACAGCGTTGTGCACTCATCAACTAGCTAGTTGTAAAACCTTTTTGTCACTCCCAAAGAAGACCCAGTAC
Organism: Balaenoptera acutorostrata; assembly: GCF_949987535.1. Classification (NCBI taxonomy): domain Eukaryota; kingdom Metazoa; phylum Chordata; class Mammalia; order Artiodactyla; family Balaenopteridae; genus Balaenoptera; species Balaenoptera acutorostrata. The sequence goes on along the minus strand of NC_080069.1, from coordinate 22,778,370 downwards.
CCATTAAGCAATCACTCTGCATTTTTCCTTGCCCCTAGCCCCCACCAGTCTGCTTTCTGTCTATATGGATTTACCTATTCTGGATATTTCTGATAAATGGAATCATATAATATATGACTATGGCTTCACTCACTTATAATGTTTTCATTGTTTATCCAATTTGTGGCATCATTTATCCGTACTTCATTCCTTTTTTCTTCTTTTTTTTAAAATTTATTTATTTTTGGCTGCGTTGGGTCTTCATTGCTGTGCGTGGGCTTTCTCTAGTTTTGGCAAGCAGGGGCTACTCTTCTCTTCATTCCTTTTTAAAGCTAAGTAATATTCCATTGTGTGGGTGTATCACATTTTGGTTTTTTTGTTAACAGATATTTGGATTGCTTCACCTTTTGGCATTTGTGAATAGTGCTGCTGTGAACATTCATGTACAAGTATTTGTTTGAATCCCTGTTTTCAACTCTTTCATGTATGTGCCTAGCAATGTAATTGCTGGATCATGTGGTAATTCTATTTTTAACTTATTGAGGAACTGCCATACTGTTTTCCACAGTGGCTTGTACCATTTTACATTCCCACCAGCAATGGAGGAGGGTTTCAGTTTCTCCACATCCTTACCAATGTATACTTTTTTTTTTTTTTTTTAATTTTTGCCATTCTAGTAGGTGTGAAGTATATTTGCATTTCTGATTTGCATTTCTTGAATGACTAATGATGTTGAGCCACTTTTCTTGTGTTGGCCATTTGTATATCTTTGGAGAAATGCCTCTAGAAGTCCTTTGCCCATTTTTAAACTGGGTTGTCTTTTTGTAAAGTTCTTTATGTATTCTGGGTACTAGACCCTTATCAGGTATGTGATTTGCAAATATTTTCTCTCATTCTATAGGTTGTCTTTTCATTTCTTTGATAGTGTCCTTTGATGCACAAAAGTTTTTAATTTTGGCAAAGTCCAATTTATCTAGTTTTTTGTTGTTGCTTGTGCTTTTAGTGTCATATCTAAGAAATACATTGCCAAATCCAGGGTATAAAGATACACCCCTATGTTTTCTTCTGATATTTTTATAGTTTTAGCTCTTATTTTAGGTCCTTGATCCATTTTGACTTAATTTTTATATATTCTGTGAGAGAGGGATTCAACTTCATTCTTTTGCTTGTGGTTATCCATTTGTCCCTGTACCATTTGTTGAAGAAACTATTGTTTTCCCATTGAATGGTCTTGGCACCCTTGTTGAAATCAGTTGACTGTAGGTATATGGGTTTATTTCTGGACTCTCAGTTCTATTCCATTTGTCTATATGTCTAGCCTTATGCCAGTACCATGCTTAATTACTTAATTCATGTAGCTTTGTGGTAAACTTTGAAATCAAGACGTGAGTTCTCCATTTTTGTTCTTTTTCAAGATTGTTTTGGTTATTTGGCGTCCCTTGAAATTCCATTTGAATGTTAGGATCAGCTTTTCCATTTCTGTAAAAAATGGCATTGAGATTTTTTATAGGGATTGTAGTGAATATTTAGATTGCTCTGGGAAGTATTGCCATCTTAATGATACTGAGTCTTCTCATTGATGAACATGGAATGTATTTCCATTTATTTTAGTTTTCTTCAATTTCTTTCAGTATTGTTTGTGGCTTTTACTGTAAAGTCTGGTACCTCTTTGGTTAAACTTATTCCTAAGTATTTTATTTATTCTTTTTGATGCTATTATAGATGGAATTGTTTTCTTAATTTCCTTTTTGGATTGTTCACTACTAATTATAGAAATACAGATGACTTTTGTGTATTGATCTTGCATCATTCAACTTTTGCTGAACTTGCTTATTAGCTGAAACAGTATTTTTGTGGATCTTATTCTGTATATAAGATCATGTCATCTGTGAATAGAGCTAGTTTTGCTTCTTCCTTTCCAAGGATGGATGCTTTTCTTTTTTTTTCTTGCCTGATTGCTCTGGCTAGAACTTCCAGTACAGTGTTGACTAGAAGTGACAAGAGTGAGTGTCCTTCCTGCTCTTTAAAGGGAAAGCTTTCAGGCCATCACCATTGAGTATGATTTTAGCTGTGGGTTTTCCATAAATGTCCTTTATCAAGTTGAGGAAGTTCCCTCCTATTTCTTATTTGTTGAATGCTTCTCTCATGAGAGGTTTGGGGTTTGTCAGATGCTTTTTCTGCATCAGTTGAGTTAATCATGTGGTTATCCTTCATTCTCTTAGTATGGTGTATTACACTGATTTTCCTGTAATAAACCACCATTGCATTTGACCATTAAAATCTGAATCTATGAGTCTATCAATTGAATAAGGATTCAAAATAAAGGTTTCATATCTTATTTTTTAAGTTTTTCACTATTTCTTGAGGAAATCTAGATACATCCTAAATGTCAATAAAAGAGATTTGTTTTCCTCTCCTTCCTTTTGTGAGTGTCAAAGACTGATAGAATAATGTAGGAGAGATAGTCGGCCACAAGATGTTAGAACTGTATGTTACAGGAGTACAATAATAAATCAGTACTGATGGGCAAATATACAGCCAGTGAAACAAAATGTAAAGTGTAGGAACAGATCAAGTACCTAAAGTACTGAGTATGTAAAATTACAGTATACAAATTAGGGTTTGACAAAAGGATTCCTGTTTCGTTTTACTTGTCTGTTTGTGTTCCAGTACTGGGATAATATTATTAAATATTTTCTAAAACATGGTTTTTAGAAACTATCTCAGTCATATAATACCTCTTATTAATGGATGGGAAAGAATTAGTATTGAAAAGATGTAATTCTCCCCAAATTAGTTTGTTCATTGTTAATGAAAATTCAGGTAAAAGCCCAGTGAGGACCCCTCTCCCAATTTGATGTTGATTCACAAGATTAGCCTGTAAAATCTTTTTTTTTTTTTAATGAAAGCTTCTTTCTTTATTTATTTATTTATTTTTGGCTGTGTTGGGTCTTCATTTCTGTGCGAGGGCTTTCTCTAGTTGTGGCAAGCGGGGACCACTCTTCATCGCGGTGCGCGGGCCTCTCACTGTTGCGGCCTCTCTTGCTGCGGAGCACAGGCTCCAGACGTGCAGGCTCAGTAGTTGTGGCTCACGGGCCCAGTTGCTCCGCGGCATTTGGGATCTTCCCAAACCAGGGCTCAAACCCGTGTCCCCTGCATTGGCAGGCAGATTCTCAACCACTGCGCCACCAGGGAAGCCCTAGCCTGTAAAATCTTGATGGTTAAAAAATAAATTATCAGACGCATGATATGAGACATCAACCCATCTTATATATTTCTGTGCATTATTTCTATAGTTTCAGTGGAAAAAATCATAGTAATTAAACATTTAATAATTAAAATTATGATTCTGGGGTTTCCCTGGTGGCGCAGTGGTTGGGAATCTGCCTGCCAATGCAGGGGACACGGGTTCGAGCCCTGGTCTGGGAGGATCCCACATGCTGCGGAGCAACTAGGCCCGTGAGCCACAATTACTGAGCCTGCGCGTCTGGAGCCTGTGCTCCGCAACAAGAGAGGCCGCAATAATGAGAGGCCTGCGCACCGCGATTAAGCGTGGCCCCCACTTGCCACAACTAGAAAAGCCCTCGCACAGAAACGAAGACCCAACACAGCTATAAATTAATTAATTAATTAATTAATTAATTAACCTTTTTAAAAAAATTATGATTCTGGCACAAGAGAAGATTACATGAGCCATGGAAAGATTTAAGAGCCCAACTTCTCATGTTATATATATAAAAATTTAGTGGTTGATAATCACTGTATTTTAATTCAACTGTGAAACTTATCACATACATATTATAAAAGGGTAAATCAATTAAACACTAGGGGGAAAAATCTGTACATATGTTCAGCCTCCCAATGTATAAACCAAAAAATTTATGAAATAATTAGAAGAACATATAGATAAATATGCATCTAAACCTTAGATGGGAAAGGACTTTCTTATAAGCTGGAAAACAAAGGGGAAAAAAAAAGATTAAAAAACATATTAATGAAAACTTTTTCTGGATTAAAAAAATGAATCTAAATTGGAATAGTGCCTCTGAGGGAAGAATATTTACAATATTTCCCTAGGAGTTTTTATGTATAATCAGACCAGTATTTAACAGATAGATTACATGTCTATACTCATAGTGTCTTAACAGTTCCTTCTTTAAAAATTGGCATTGTGCTGTCTATATTACTGAGTTAAATTGAATCATTTTAGAGCATCTAAAGTACAGTTAATTTTCATTATTCATGGTAGTTATGTTCTATAAAGTGTGTGTGTATATGTGTGTGTGTGTGTGTGTGTGTGTGTGTGTGTGTATATATATATTTATGTTCTATAAACCTGCTGCAAATACTGAATTACCAAATACTGAACTTTTGCTCCTAGGGCAAATACAGAGTTAGTTTTCTGCAACCCTCTAGTCACCACGTTTTCATCAGTTACTCAATACATAACCGTGTTTTATATGTGTTTCTGGGTAAAGACACCTTATTTAGTGTACACCATTGACGTAGCCATATTGAACTCCCAGCCGGCAGTGCTCTAACTCCGGCCTGAGTGCAGTTTATGTGACACACGCATGTTTTCCGTAAGGCGCATCACAGCCTTCTTGCGCTGAGGCCCTCTGGGCCGAACTTCAGCGCTGTGCTTGGGGGCCGTTGTGAACAACAGAATCACAAGGAAAAGCACAAAATGCGAAAAATGTGGCAGTAAACAGAATGTGAGAAGGACACTTGTTTGCAGTATAAGCTGAAGCAGTAGCCCGTTACCTCAGCTGGGAAGGTGCATTTCAGGTGACTCAAAGTTTTTCACCACCCTGCACATATGCCCTAAGTATTGATTTGGAGGTTACAAATAAATTTTAGCAAGTAGGCAGATTCACAAATATGAATTTTATGAATTTTCAGTATTTTAAAGTTGTGTTTATTTACCACTTAGGTTAAGTTAAAATACAGATATAAAGCAAGGATCTTTCTGGAGGAAAGCCTTTCGTTTGGAGTCCTGGGGGAGCACGGCCGAGGAGTCACTGAACATTTTGGAATCGATGTAAGCTCTCCTTTTTTGGAACATTCCTTCATATAGTAACCATGCAGTTCCATCCTGCTGGGCAGGTTTCATGGGCACAAGACAGTGTTCCTCATCGATGTGCAGGGTGCAGCTTTGGTGTCTGTCACTTCACTGAGCCCACAGAGGATTGGGTCAGCCAGACCAGGGTCCCCATCTTCCCTTGGAACTCAGTGGCTAATCATAGAATTTGTGTTCTGTTTACACGGTAACATTTGATCCCAGCTTTCCGTGTTTCTTCTCTAGAAACAGTTAAATTTGCCTTCCATTTTTTCTTTAAAATCAGTAAGAATTCTCTAAGTTGTCCTTTAGAAAGTATCATAGCAGTGAAAAGATGTTCTTTCTAATATTTAAAATTCTGTATTGTTATTTGTGTGTATGGGGGTGATTTATATATATATATATTAGAAATACCACCAGCATGGATTCACAAAGCCGCTCAAGGTCCCAGACAACTGGAGTGAGTTTTTTATGTTTTCTCTTGCTGAAAGGAAATGAGCCTCAACTAGCCCTACTCTTAGTGGGTTTTGCTCCTAGAGCCTCGGAGAGGAACAGTGTGGGCCCATCTGCAGAACCTGTCCTCACCGACCACTGTGTAACCTGCCCTTACCCACCGCTGTGTGGTTGATGTGAAGGAAGCTTTTCTCCAAATCTTGTGCATAAAAGTTTTGCAGCTTGTGTTAAAATGTTGAACTATAAAATATAAACTCACCTTAGATTATTTGCATCCCTCTACCCATACAGACCTAGAGAAAAATGTAGAGCAGAATGACTATCACACCAAGTTGACTGAAGCATACTCTTCAAAGACAAACTGACATTTGGCAATGAAATGCACTGAAGAATTTAAGATAAATGGAAATTAATTCAAGTAAAATTTACACCAGAGCAATTTTTAAGGCATGAAAATTTTAAAGGAGGAAAAAGCACTATCTAATTTCACTGTTCTAGTTTTCTCACTGCTTCCAGCAGTTGTCTCAGAGGTAGTATTTATAATGGCTTGAGTAAGAGTGCAGAATGTATGGACCTTATTTGGACCCTAATTCAAACAAATACTGTGAAAAACAAGCTTTGTGAGACAGAGATACTTGAACACTCAGTATTTGATATTAAGAAATTTTTCATTTTTTAAGTGTGGTAATGTTTTTGAAAGAGTGCATATCTTTTAGAAATGCACACTGAAATATTTATAGATGAGAACATGTAAGGTCTGAGATTTGCTCCAAAGAGATGAAGAGGGCAGTAGGGGGCTTATACGTGGAAAAGGATTGTCCGTAAGTTGATAATTATTGAATCTGGTGATGGGGATTCTTTATACTTTTGTATATGTTTGAAATTTTTCATAATGAAAGGTTAAAAAAAAAGAAGAGTGCGCAGGTTTCCTTGTTGGATCTGTGGAACACTTGGAAAAACACCAGATGTGATCTGACCAGTCATTATTATGGCCATCAGTGAGTAATTACAGAATGGCTACTGTATGCAGGATGGAACTTGGTGCTGGGGGCTGGAGCAGACGGTGAGGACCAAAGGAGTGCTGAGCCGTTGAGAAGGTCGTGGGTACTCAGGAGCCCAGTGGGCACATTAGGTTCATCCACTGCCCAGTTGGTCCACTTTGGTCAGAGCCCATGATGGCCCATTGCCATCATGTTTGGATAAATTGATTTCATTTTTGAAAAGGTGGAAAAGGTAAATGGAATGTAGTACTTGTTCCAAAGTGCTCAAAACCCTGATAGATTTCTTTTTATTTCTCTCAAGTACCTTCTATGGAGAAGGACAGCTGAGACCACTGTTTTAGCAAGGAAGTGATCTTATCTTTTACCTCTGAATATGTTTAGTATCAAACAACTTTAGATTTCATCTTTTATCTAGCTCTTCCACTGTGAATAAATTGTCGATGAATGATGGAATGGCAAAAAAGTATAAAGTGAGACATCTTCAGAGGTGGGCTATGAAACATCGGTCCTTTTAACAATTGATTTTGTATGACTTACCCTTTATTTTCAAGGATGTAGTTTGAATCCAGATGTTGACATTAGTGCCGAAATTTTGTCTCTAGGATTGACATTGGCCTTTTTTTTCCCCCCCTCCTTTTCTTTAAATTGAGAAATAACTCCCACTGTCCCTCTTTTCTGACAGATTGATGATATTGATCTTATCAGTGCCAACATGGAGAATTCACTTGCTTCTATTGGGGGTTTCTGCTGTGGCAGGTCTTTCGTAATTGACCATCAGGTGGGTTCTTTTTAAAAACAAAAGCAAAAACTGAAACCCGTTGCTCCATTGGTCAACTAAAAATGTAACCGCTATTACAAAATTTCATTCTAACTTAGTTTATCACACAATTTTTATTTAGAAGTAGATTTGTTAAAGAATCATTCAAAATATTTACATTTAGAAATTATCTCCCTTTCTAAAAAAGTTTTGGTTTTGTTACATAACTTCTGTACATGCCTGGGTCTTACCACCTCACCATTTGTACGTGCTGTTTGGTAGGGAGTGCAGAGATTTGGTGCCTTTAGATTTTTTAGCCAAAGAAAAACAGAGACAAAAAAAGTGTTTATGTTTTATAACTTGTTTGTTTCTTCTCAGCGACTTTCCGGCCAGGGATACTGCTTTTCAGCTTCATTACCTCCCCTCTTAGCTGCTGCTGCAATTGAGGCCCTCAACATCATGGAAGAAAATCCAGGTATAACCTTTAAACCCAGGAAATCAAAGATATTTCAAGTCATGTCAGCCATGCTGCTGGTTTGCCTTTTTGGAGAAATTAGCTGGAGGAAATGATTTCCCAGACAAAGTTCTGGCTCTGAATTACATTATCTGGCAATTTATGGGAAAAATGATGGTGAAGAAGTTGTCCCTGCCTCAGGGTTTCCGGGTTAGAGCTTCTCTCATGTTTCTGGAGATGAAGCCAGAGCCAAAGCAAAGCTCGCTCCCTTGGTGGGCAGAGATGCCAGAAAAAGGAGGGACTAGCTCTGGGCCAGTCATCATTTAGTTTATCGGGGTTTTTTGAGAAATTAGCTGAAGTATGCTAATTTTTGGTACTTATAATTTTATAACTGTTGTCTAGTTTTCCCCATCAGCCTTTGATTCATGAGTTGGTGCTGAGGCCATACAGGTTTACCAACTATTAAAACTTGCTTAATGGGCAGTCGACTCAATTTAAAATGTGGTTCTGGGCTGTGATAGCGCCTCCTCACCAAAGACTAAAAGGAAAATGGAAAAGCAGGCCTGGTATTTGTAATTTTAAATTTTATAAATTTCTAAAGACTCAGCATTGGTTTTAATTCAGAGAATCAGTAAAAGTGAGTGTTTCTGTGTGCACATTCATATACTTGTCAGATACCCTGCCACTCCTGTCTCCTCAGATCTTTCAGTTTGTGGATTTTCCTTAAAAGAAAGTGAAAATATCAAGAAGAGATCATAAACATTACTGCAGTGTCTATTTTTTTCCCAAATTGTTTAGGGTCCAGAAATATTTAATATATTTGTACCCTTTTGTTCTTGGCCAGATAATTTATAGTATCTTAATAAGAACAGAGCTATTGTTTTGTTGTGGAAAACTTTATCCCAGATTTTGCTGAAAGTTGGGTGAGCAGGTGCCAGCTAGTATATGCCACAGATGAAAGTTGGGGACCTTCAGAGGAGTTACTGGCTGTCCATTTATGTGTTATTAGTGGGCAGAAGGATTTGCTGCGTTTTAAATTGATGAACTGGATCTTGAAAAACATTTTTAGATTAGTATATCCAATCTTCCAAATGTACTATCAAATGTATTTGTTTCCTTCAGGTATTTTTGCAGTGTTGAAGGAAAAGTGCAAACGAATTCATAAAGCTTTACAAGGGTGAGTTTTATATATTTTCAACCAACTCAAAAGTTTATCTGCACAACATTTAAACAACTTGTGAAGAATTTTGAGTGTCACCTCTTTGGTTTTCAGTGCATTTAATAGGCTTGAGTCAGTTTGTCTAAATTGCAACTAAGAAACCAAAAACACAGTTCATTCAAATTTGTCTCTGTGTGTGAAACCAGAGCATCCATTTTGTCATTGTTTTAAAAAATCATAACTTTGTTTTTCTAAAAATGATACAAGCTCATTGGTAAAATATTACAGTAGTACAGAAGATAACAAAGATGAAAAGAAATAACAACATGCTGCCACCAGAAATAACCAGCATAAACACTGGAGAATTCCCACACATCTGTACGGGTAAAAGGATGTAATTAGATGACAGTGGGTTCATACTGTCCATGCTGCTTTTTAGAAAATTACTCATTTTTTTAAGTTACTTCAAGAAAAAGAAACAAGTGAAATCAAAGTGAACCTTATGAGTGTTCTGTTTACTTTTGTTTTAACTACACAAGAGTAGTTCTTTAAGATTCCTCTAGAATTGAGAAAAACATTGAGGCTAGTGACATCTTCAGGCAGATTTCTTATCTTACAGAAAATGATCTCACCTTGCCTGTGGTTTCTTTTTGCCTTTCCAAGTTGAAACCTGCCTTCTCAGTCATGGAAGTCCTATCCCTATTGCCAGATATGGAAACTAGAAACTTTTCTAAAAAGGACAGTTAATAAATAAGCGGGTCACAGATGTTCCAGATAAAGTAGGGGGAGAAATAATTGAAGTCTGGGTCTGACTTACGATCCTAACAAAAGTTCTTGCATGATTTGTGGTAGAGAGATATTATTGTTTCCAGTTACATTGGCTTATGAAATATTAATAAACCAGCTCAGCCTAGCACATTGGAGTCACTGTCAATTCATGAACACCTACCTCAGATGCCCTTTATTCTATGAGTGTTAATGTGTTTATTTTTTAAGTCCAATCCTCTACTTTTCCCAGCTCTCTCACACTTTTTCTTCTCTCCAAAATCCCTAACCCTCTGTCTCACTCCACCCACTTTTAGCTGACAGCCTTGCCTCATGCTGTCACTTGGGAACTCCCTCATTTTCCCTCACAAACCTGTACACCTGCGGGTATCCGAACCAGTCTTCCCTTGTGTTATAGCCAAAGAAACGTTCCTCCATCCATCACAGCTCTCCTTTCTTAAGGACCGAGTGCCTTTGGTTGTCTCCTCTCCTTTCTCTTCAGTCTCTCCCCTTTCCTGAGTCATTTGATTAGCATTCAAGTACACTCTGCCCTGTCTTGTCTTAAATTCTTCTTTCCCGTGACCCCATACTCCCCTCTAGCAACTAGCCCATTGCTCTGCTTCTCTTTGTAGCCAGTCTTTTTCCAGAGTTGTTTATGCCCTCTCCACATCCTCACCTCTCATGTACACTTGAAACTACTGAAACCCACCTCTACTCCTGCACTTTACCCAGTGTTCCTGTGACTACCGAGGGATGACTGTATTTTCTGATGTTAAAACATCCTTGCATTCCTGAGTAAACCCCTCCTTGATTACAGTATATTTTTCTGCACTGTTAGTTAGGATTTTGAATTTTTATATCCATATTTATAATTTAAATGGGCCTATAATCTTTTGTTACAACAACCTAACATAACCTAGGAATCAATGTTGTGGTAGCCTCAATAAAGTATTGAGCAGTTTTTCCACTTCCCTGCATTATGGAGCCATTGTATAAGACCAGGCTTGATTATTTGTTTCTTCAAAGTTGAGCAGGACTCCTCTGTAAGACTCTCTAGACTTGGGGCCTTTGGGCTGGGTGTAGTCTGTGATTCTCTCTTGTGTCTGTATTATTTCCCCTTTTTATTTTCTGTTTCTGTCGTTTTCATTCTTATGATAATCTTTCCAGGATTTTGCCCAGCACGTTTTTTTAAGTTTGATTTTGTTTGTTACTCATATTTTGTTTTCTTTGATTGATTTTTTTCCCTTATTTTTCTGCTTTCTTGTTTCATTGAATTGTGTTTTTTTACTCTTTTTTAGCTTTTTACATTTAGGTTATTGGTGTTATTATTTTCCAATAAATAGCTTAAAGATAAACATTTCAAAGGCAGTAAGTATTTTCAGTGTTCAGTTCTAAGTAATTTTTTTTAGTCTCCTCTAATCAGTGATTTGCTTCTCTCATCTCTGAGGTTGCATTTGGGAGAGGAAGTCAGCGGCCTATGCTACTTTGGGTCCTTGCTGGAATCTTGAAGAGCCCCTAAATTCTAACAGATAATTATTCATGTCCAGCGCTTTCCCCACACTAAGCACATGATGGAGACCACGTCTGAATTGTTGATTGTTCTATCCCTAGGACCTAGACCAGTGTTTAGTATTTCCATTTGGTAAAATGGGTAAAGTAATATGGTAAATAATGTGCTCTCCAGAAACGTTTTTTTAAGTATAACAGGCTCTGAAACACAGCTTCTAACTTTCTGAACTCAAGTTATAATTCTCTGTCCGTTTGGTTTTAGTTAAACTTTAATGCGACATTCAGCATCCAGGCAGCCAGAAAGAGAGCATTTTGTTTCATTCCTTCTCTCACCAACTTGCTCCACCTAACATGTGAGATGAGCCCATTTGATCGAATAGTAAGCTCAGTTGGGCTTGTAGGTGCCTTGTTTGTATCAAGGAAAATCCAGGCCATTTAATTCATATGAAATGCAATTTGAAAAGTAATTTTTTAAGTTCTCCCTGAGAGTACATGACCTAAAACAATTAATACTTCTTTGTGTACAAGTTTAACACATTCAGAATTCACCTAGGAAATGGGTTTTGAAAGCATATTTCTTAGTTTCTACAGTAGTAAAACAACTGATCTATAAGGTTTCCCCATATTCCAGAAGCCCTAGAGTCTGAGATTCCATGATTCAAATCTGCAGCCTGATTTATTGAGAGATCCTAGTGTGATGCATTACATTTAAAGAAAGTAGACACAAATTAATGATGTTCAAGGGTGGTGTGAAAGGCAGGTGAGCTTAGCTTCCTCACTTCATGTGATACTCGGCACAGGTAGTCATTCAGTAAAAGCTTGTTGAGTCCTAAACATATTTGAAGAATCGAATATGCTAACAAGTGCTTTTTGTGCTCATTTCATTCTAAGGGAAAAGCAGATCTTTCCAGGTAAAGCAGACTAAATGAAAGCCATTTAAAATGTTTAGCCCAATTTCAAATAGACATGTATCACTATTTTTGTCCTAGGAGATAGGTCAGAAATCAAACCATACCTGGCTAAATTATATGGCCTACAGTTCTCATAACACTGCAATAATCATTTGAAAATACAGGCTTTCACCCCTAAAGAAATCTCTCTTCCTTCCTGAGAAACAGCAGATTTCTGTGCTGTTAATCCTAAGAGAGAAGAAAATCATCGTAATTCAAGAAAAATTTAAAATTAAACATGTACACAAGAAGACAGCTTTACAACCTAAATATACTGTTGGTGACCAAAATATAAAATTTTAGTGTCAGAAATCATCCCTGTAGTTTATAAAAGACAAGATACAAACTAAAGATTTAGCAAATAAGGAAGCAGCATTAACAATTATAATATGTTATCCATGGAGGAAACAGAAGTAATAGAAAATGATGGTGCAGACACTTCCCTAAAGTGGGTGATGAGGGAGGCCCTCAGAGGAGTGACCCTGGACCTGGGACCGGGCGTGTCTGGCGCTAGCCGTGCAAGAACAGGAGAGAGCAGGTGAGGAGAGGAAGCGACAGGGCAGAGGCCCAGGGCTGAGTGGGCCTGCAAGGGGCCCCTTGAGGAAGGGGTGGCCCCAGCCAAGGTGGGTGAGGCATGTAGACCGTCTTGTGGGAGGCTGGGGATGACGCACGTGTTCTCTGTGAAATGTGAGCCGGAGGGTCCTGCGGGACCGGGAATCCTCTTCCCCGCCGTGCTGCAGGGTGTCCTAGACTAGGAAGCACTGCCCAGAGCGTGCGTTTTTACCTCCCTTTGTCAGATCTGGAATCCCACCACATGATGTTTCCCATGGAAGTCCCAAGTTTCTGTCACATTCATTAATGCAGACTTTGTAAAATTATTTATATGTGAGAAATCTGAGCTCGGAAGAGGATTTATGCTTGTGTGTGTGTTTCCCTTCCTCAGCATTTCTGGATTAAAAGTGGTGGGTGAGTCCATTTCTCCAGCATTTCACCTCCAGCTGGAAGAGAGCACTGGGTGTCGAGAAAGAGACGTTAAACTACTTCAGGAAATAGTAACTCAAGTGAGTATCCAGTTATTCGGGTGAATCTCTTCGTGCCCTTCTACCCTGAACCCAAGCAATTTTTAAGGTCATTTTTAAGAATGCTCTCTTTGCCCTAAGAGATTGGGTACAACAGAAGTTGTGGTTACCCCTCTGGTGACATGGAATTGTTCTGATGCCCAGCCTTTCCGACGTCTGTCCCTGCCCAGTGGAGTCTGTAGCACGTCTCTACTGACAGGCTGCAGGTTATTCCATTGGGTCAATTTTCAGCTCACATTGAAGTTGTGTTCTTTGCCACATTGTATTAAAATACACTTTGCTTCCACTCTGAATAATTAGTCTTCCAGAAAACCCAGTTGCTTCCTATTTACAAAGCCAGGCTTTCGCACATGTAGGTGGGGATGGCATTCTGTATGGTGATGGCGCACAACACCGGACAGCTGACTGTCTGGGGCTGAACACCCAGCATAGCTCAGAAACAGGTCGAAATAATCTTGTAAGCAAAAAGGAAGGAAGATGAGCCACTTCTTTACCATGCCTAACTTGGGAGCTTGATTTAAATGTCTGACTTCTGAAAGTCTTACTACTAAGTGTACCTTAGTTATTAACTAAGAAACGCATCACTAGGGAAGATCCCTTGGCCTTTACTGTTCAGTAGAGCTGCGTTCACCCAAGTCCTCTCTCCTCACTTTCCTCCTTCTGAAGAACGGTCAAGTGGCCCTGCAGCACTGAGCACCGAGGGTGGTGCTGCCTTGTACTTGAATCTGAAATACATGGCGTACGTATTTGAGAATGAAGACAGGCTTCACCCTGCTTCCCTGTCCTGCTTGTCCTGACGGTTCCTTTCAGAGGCTCCTTCCCCGAGTCCGTGCTGCCAGGCGTCAGGGTAGTGGTGCTGGTCAAGTCTGCCGTGTGCCCCTGCCCGGCTGTGGCACAGCAGGCAGTCACGTGGCTGCTCAGTGTGGAGACTGTGGTGCTAAGCCAGCCTCTGGCTTCACCGCTGGCTTCAGCTGACCTGTACCCGACGATGTGTGAACCACAGTACCTGCAGTCATTGATTCATGGAGAGCTTCTTGCAACTTGTGGATCATTGATTCGTGGAGAGCTTCTTGCAACTTGTGGCCTTCCAGAATCAGTTGTCCTAAAAAAACAAAATAAAACCAAACCCAGAATATGAGATTCCTAATTAAGGAAACGTGTCAGATTGTGAATGAACAGGCTGGAGTGGCTCTCGCCTTGCTGAGTGAGGAAAGGTCACAGATGTCTCCTCAGGTGCAGCTCTGCAGACTTGGAAAAAAACTCTTTAAAGGGGAAAAGCACCCCACAGACCTTTTTTACTGCCTCGGTGTTTTTATTGTCATATTACTTAAATGTATAAGCTATAAAAGGAAGTACAGCATCCTTTTAATTAGAGCTCCTGTACAAATGTAATACCAAAACAAATTTAGAAATTAAGTATAAGCAGAACAGACAAGCCTAGTAAGAGTCAAATTATGACATTACCTTCATGTGACAGCTGAGTTTGTTTTCTAACTGAGTTGCCGGGTGGTGTGACTGATGCTGACCGCCGCCAGAGCAGCCTTGTGAAGCTGCATGTCCTGTGTTGGAGTCTGTGGTGACGCCGTTATTATCCCAGAGCCTCCCCTCGAACCCCCTCAGGGTGCTTCTCTACACACTTTGTGTCACGGGACGTGGGCCTTCTCTAGGTGCCAGGGTGTCAGTTCCAGTCAGATCCACCTCAGTTCTTTTCTCACTGGGTAGCAACAGCTAAGGTCTTCCTGCTACTCTGTTCCAGAGGGAGACTCAGAAAGGGCATGTGAATCAAGTGACTCGATACTTCTCTTACATAGGTTATCCTCATAACAAAAAGAAAAAGTGAGTCTGGACAATTCACAGATCCCAAAATTACATCTGTGGGCTCCCACTGGATATTGGCTGTCTTCAGGAAATCACCTTGAGAGTTGAATGAGGAGAGAACAGGCTCTGGGGAAGGGAACAGAATACTATCTGGAAACTGCATTTGTAGGAAGGAGGAGGAAAACTCTTAAGAGTTTCTTTGCATCATTGCAGCGTCCATCTTAATAAGTCTTTTGTCCTGTTTCTCTTTGCTTTTTCTTTTCAATATTTGAAAGAGAAAAAAGGATCATGACACCGTAGTTCTTGTTTAAGCTTTGCAGAACTGAGCAGTTCTGCCAAATTTTTGTTGACTTGCTTGATAAAACAGTTTTTACAAACTGAGCTATGGTTTATACTCTTTCTTAACTAGACAGGAGTAGAAACGGAGCCAGTCCAGATGTTTGCAGAAGGAGTTAACTTTTCCAAGTACACTTCCAGAATGTAGAATCAGCAAAAGACATTGCCTGCCGTTGTTTTCCATCTTTTCCTAGCAGAGGTAAACCTTGCCTCACAGCTTACAGAATGGCCCCTCTTCAGGCAAATACCTGCACTGCCACACGCTGGCAGTGATTGTTCTTTCCTTTACAGCACCCCTTGCTCTAGCTGGTTGTTCGTTTGTTTGTTTGTTTAAAAATATGATTCACGTTCCATAAAATTCACTCTTTAAAGTATACAGTTGAGTGGTTTTTAGTATCCTCACAGGGTTGTGCAGCCATCACTATCTGATTTCAAAACATTTCATCACCCCAAGGAAGAAACCCTTATAAACCATTACCCTCGTCTGACTTTATGCTTTATTTTGATAGTGATTATTTAATTTTTAAGAAAATGTTGGCAGGTAGCTGATGTATTGGAAAGCTGTGCAGAATGTGACACCAGACTCTTCTGTGCTTGGTAGCACTGTGTCCAAGTGTAGCACATGGGAATCAGAGGTGTTGTTGATATTTGACGTGTGAGCAATTCCTCTCTGAATTGATTCTGCTGGCGTTATTAAGTCCAGCTCTTGGTTAGCCTCCGGGGCTTTGTTGGTCCTGTTTCCCCTTGTCCTAACTCTGCTTTGCCTAAAGTGGTAACCACTAGTTACCTATGGCTGTTTAAATTAAGTCAGATTCAAAGTTCAGTGTTACAGTTGCACTAGCCATATCTCCAAGTGGTCGAGAGCCACGTGGGCCCCTGGCTGCCGTCGTGGACAGCACAGGACGGACACCTCCATCATTGCAGGAAGTCCTGTAGAGCAGTGCTCTCAAGATGATAAGATGATTCTGTGGTGTTTTGTTTTGTCTTCTAGCAGTTATAGTTGGAAAGGTGAATTAAAACCACTCTTGAGAGGAGCATTTCAGTGCACCTTCCTGTTTTAATGACCAGTGTCTGCAGTCCAGGCTGCAAATGTATTCCTTTTCCTCATACAGTGCATGGACAGAGGCATCGCGTTAACTCTGGCGCGCTACCTGGAGAAAGAAGAGAAGTATCTCCCTCCTCCGAGGTTGGTAGACTTAAAATTATGACCTGAGTCATTGTTTTCTACTTTAAACTTTGTATGAAATGTATTATGTTTTGAAATTTTTTGAAAGACTGTCACAGGATAAGGAAGAATGTGTATAGTTAAAAGATAGAACATCACCTGTTTCTGTTCTTAAACTAGATGTTTTCCCATTTTAATTGAAAATCCCCTCAGGACTCTGTAATTAACTTAATGAAACGTCTGCGATCCCAAGAACGAACTGGGACAGCCCAGGTTCGCATTGGCGACGACCTGCCACTGTGCTGCGGTAGCGTGTGCTGGGCCAGCTGTTTCCACCACCAGGATAGTCCTTACGGGGGTTTGGGGGGGGTGGTGGCACAGTCTGGGGGGCGCTGCTCATTCCACCTCTGGCCCAAGTGCTGTGTGGTACTTCATCTGACAAACACGTATTAAGCACCCAAGGAAAAGCAAAGTGACAGTGGGAAAAACCAGTGGGAAGGCACCTCGACTCATGATTTAAAATTGGTGTTCATTCAACACCTGATTCTGTCCCCTAAGCACTTAAACAGTGTAGTCCAAGAAGGTAGACACCCAGAGCTTGAGGGTTTCAGGGTCATGACACAGGTCAGGGAGGTCACAGAGGAGGAGGGCATGGTTAGTTCTGGCCTGGGAGGGACTGAGGCTTCCTAGAGCAGGAGACACTTAAGCTGAGCCTGCAGAATCAAGCGTATCAAACAAGCTGGGGTGGGCATCGGGCCTTCCAGCAGGGTCTGCAGTGGTGTGGAGATCTACAGGTGCATCTGGGGAGCCCAGAGCACGGGTGTGATGGAGGGGGAGCCTGGAGGAGTCTGGGAGAGACCCGCGAGAGCACTCAGAGTCAGCGCTGTGCAGGCGTGGGGCCCTGGGCTGGGTTCTGGAAGGCTGTTCTGGCAGCAGCTCGAAAGCACCCTAAAGATCCTGCTCTCTCCGTTTCAATTACACCATCCAAAGTTGTGATCCTGTGTTTCATGAGGACGGGGGCCACCCTCGTGCCCTCAGGACTCTGGGCCCAGCCCAACTCAGTGTGTATGTGTCCTGTGGCTGATGCAGATGTTTGCAGAGGGGAGTGAGAGGGAGCCGGGTAGAAGTGCCCTGTCAGGCTGATATTTCTTGTCTTCAGTTTCCTGAAAACTTGAAAATTTCTGCCCCGCATCAAAGTATTGTAGGACTTCTGTATGACTTACTGAATTACACTTGTGAACAACCACACGCTCATTAATATGGGAAACGTTGACTTCCTGCTTTGGGCCTGATACTGCTTGCAGCGGTAGATTTAAAGGACAGAGTTCCCTGCCGGCCTGGGCAGAGCCCTACTGCAAGGTTACCTGGACTAGATCGCTACTAGTGCAGGCAGGGAACGGCAAACTCCTGTCAATAGCAGGTAGTAAAATGCTTTCAGCTTGCAGGACACAGGTCCCTGCCACAACTACGCAGCCCTGCCAGGGCAGTGAGAAAGTGGCTAGGGACAGTAGGCCATGTTCCAGTAGAAGAGCTTCATTCACGAAAACAGGTGGCAGGCTGACCCTTGGTATAGACTCTCATTTGACTATCTTTTGTGTCCCTTATTATTTCTCAGCATTAGGGTTGTGGTCACAGTGGAACAAACAGAAGAGGAACTGGAGAAAGCTGCGACCACGATCAGCAAGGTGGCCCAGACCGTGCTGCTTTAGTCTGGGGCCTGGTGGCCTCTCACCACGCAACACGCGGACAGACCTGAGTCACTGCACAGTGAGCCACAGGGGGCCTGCGGGTACCAGACGGGGCGTCACTAGATGGCGTGGGTATCGACTCAGTGTATGACCACGAGAAGGATGCTGGGTACTTAAAAGAAAACAAATCCAAAAGCCCAAGAACTGATTTTCTTAAGAGAAAAACTAATGACAGCATATAACTGATATTTAAATTGTGCTATTTAGTACTATTTAAACGTTTTATTAATACTAGTATTTTATATTCTTTTTTTTGTTGTCATTGTTTAAAAATGGAGCTTCAGTGTATCTTCTTTTCCTTCTAATGATAAAGATTGTGAGCACTTCTTAATATCTCATAGAAAATTGTCTGCAACATTAAAGCTTAGAGGCACTTCAGCATATATGATACAAAATGTATTGAAGATCTAATTCAAACACATCTTTTTCAGTCTTCGTCATGTGAAGCTCAATGTATATATTGGCTAATATATAAAGGAATACTTTATGTGTGATTATTATAAATTTTTCATTATAATATATTTGAATCCTAGAATTTTTATATATGCTGAATACTGATGTTGCACCATTTCTAACAGTGAATCTTAGCATCCCTAACCAGAGAATAGTCACTATACTTCCTAAGTGAGCAATAATTTAAATCAAATACTATTTTATTTTAGTATAATTGACCTTTACATTCGTTATGTGTTGACTTCTAATCTTTTCAGAAGAGGATTATTGTGATGATCCCAAAATAGAAATCATGTCCTTGATATTTTAGAATATCTAGAATGTATTCTTTTTTGTATAGGGACACGTATAACTACAAGCTTTTTTCCTAAGCTAAAGAAAATGAGACCTTTATTTCTTTTCAGCTTATGAATTCCAAATATCTAAAAAAGATGTGAAAGCACTAAAATTAACATTTTTAAGCTGTGCTTTAGCTATCTGTTTTTTCTTTAGCAAACCAAGTTGGGTGGTATAAATGTTTGTGATATGTGCCACAAGGTAGTACATAAATATTACACTATTACTCCATCTCTTATTAAAGGGAGAGGAATAAAAGTATATTAAAAATGTCATTTTATAATATATGTTCATATTAACAAATGGTCTTCAACATCTTTTTAAATAACATATTTTTTTAATGTTTAGTTTCTATTTTGCTTGAGGTATTTTGTACATATGTGCCTTGTGATTGCTGCTGCTTTAAAGGATACAGTACTCTTTGGGGGATGAATCTGTTTTGTTTTGTTTTGTTTTTTAATGAAATAAACCTACATTCCTGATAATCAGTCTTTTGCATATGTAATCTATTCAACAGAATAGTCTCTTGATTTTAAATTCTGCAGACCTAGGGTAGTATTCTGTGTGTGTGTGTGTGTGTTTGTGTCTTGGGGGTTTTTGGAAAATATTAATTTAATTTCTTAGTGCCTTTCTTCAATGTACAGTATCTGAAATTTCCTTGGTTGCTACTGATTTAACCCTTGGCCACTTATGACTACAAAAATACCAGACCTATTATTTTTATAAACAGATTAGGATTGTAACTTTTCAGCTACTTTTATAATACTCTATAAGTCAAAATTGCAATAATCTAGTTGTTTATTGCTACGTTTAAAAAATGATTGGACGTTCCTGGAAAAGGTGGTGGACATTATTTAACTTTATTAACATTATTTAATGCTCACACATTATTTAACTTCAATCCTTGAAACACATCAACACGAACCAAAAATAGAGTCTTTATATTAAAGCTGTAGAGTGACCACAATCTGGTAATATACACCACAGAAAATATCTACTGGAAGCAGTAAATTTGTATGAAGCAAGCAAAATGTTGAGAAACAACAGTCATCTCAAACCTCAAGCAGGTTACAAATTGCTGTTTTAGAAACAGTGAGAGAGAGAGGGTTCTGAAGTGCTCTATCAACGGACCTCTGTTTAGAAAGGCAGTGGCTGGGTGAGCAGCATGGAAACCTTTTGAGCTGGTTTCCACTCAACAGTTGCCCCCAGGGGAGAAAGAAGCCACCCACAATGGCTCCCTTTCTGTTGTCCACAGGAGGCTCTAACTCAGGAAAAGTGGGGCTTTGAGTCAGGTTAGGACACGTGGACCACAGGCCTAAATATAAAGCTTAAAACTACAAAACGTCTAAGAGAAAGCACAGGAGGAGATATTTTAAATCTCTGGTTAGGCAAACATAGATACAATACCAAAAGCATAAGCCATAAAAGGAAAAATTGGTAAATTAAGCTTCATTAACTCATTGTTTAATTTGTTCTTCAAAAGACAGCTTGAAAGAAATGAAGACAAGTCACAGACTGTGAGAAAATATTTGCCAATCATATATAATAAAAGATGTGTATCCATAAGTATAAAGAACACAACCCCAAAATAAGAAATCCAAAAGCATAATTTTAAAATGGTGAAAGACTTGACATTGCATCAAGAGAGACATTCAAATATCTAAACTCATGAAAACGTATTCGACCTCATTAGTCATCAGAGAAATGGCAAGTTAAAACTACAAAGAGATACTATTACACACTCACTAGAATGACTATAATCAAAAAGGTAACACCAAATATTGGCAAGATATGGAAAAAATTGGAAACTACATTGTTGGTGGAAAGGTAAAATGGTACAACTACTTTGGAAAAGTTTGGCAGTTTCTTAATACAAATTTGTCATGTGGGCCAGCAAATCCACTTCCAAGAGAAATAAAAACATACGTTTGTGCAAAAAATTGTACACAAGTATTCATAGCAGGATTTCTTTTTTAATTTATTTTATTTATTTATTTTTGGCTGCATTGGGTCTTTGTTGCTGCGCGCGGGCTTTCTCCAGTTGCGGCGAGCGGGGGCTAATCTTCGTTGCAGTGCACAGGCTTCTCATTGCAGTGGCTTCTCTTGTGGAGCACGGGCTCTAGGCGCACGGGCTTCAGTAGTTGTAACACGTGGGCTCAGTAGTTGTGGCTCGCGGACTCTAGAGCGCAGGTTCAGCAGTTGTGGCGCATGGTCTTAGTTGCTCCGCGGCATGTGGGATCTTCCCGGACCAGGGCTCGAACCCGTGTCCCCTGCATTGGCAGGCAGATTCTTAACCACTGTGCAACCAGGGAAGCCCTATTCATAGCAGGATTATTCATGATAGTCAAATGTCTGCCAACTGATGAATGAGTAAACAAAAAATGGTATATTCATACAATGGAATACAATTCAGCAATAAAAAGAAATGGATAAATAAATCTCAAAAAAACACACATTTTGGTAAGTGAAGAAACCAGATGAAAACAACCACGAAATTATGTGATTCCATGTATATTCAGTGTCCAGAGAAAGCCAATCTAAAAAGAAGATAAGTTAGTGGTTGCCTGCGGCTGGGGGTGAGAATAAGATTGACTGATGAAGACTGTCATCACTGGGGACCTTTCCAGGAGGTGTTCTAAAACCGGATTGTGGTGATGAGTGCACAACTCTCTCAATATACTAGAAACCGTTGAATCAAGTACGAATCTCTGGTAATGAACATAACTACTAATGATCTGACTTTCTTCCAGTCATTACAGCAAATACTTTCTTATCTGTGTTGTCCATGATGAACATTTAGAAGTCTATGACTTGGAGGGGGTGGCAGGCGTCAGCACAGAGGACAGTATGCCAGAACGGAACAGGAGGCAGCCCAAGGCAAATTCGAAAACAGAACAGGGTCTGGTCGTAGCTCATTATTCAATAGCCATGGGTCCTTGGACAAGACCCTACTCGTCACTGAACAAGTTCTTTCTGTGAAATAGAGTTGGACTGAAGGACTATATTTGAATTATCTTAAATCCTCCTGCTGTCTTAGTGTTTCCCAGGCCAAGTTGGAAAATTCTCCTTGTCTCCAGACAGACCTCTGTCACTGAGAAAGAACTACCCATACACACCTTTCCCACAGGGGATGTGGAGGCCCCTTTGTTCGGCCTCACACCAACCAATGTCCTATTTTGATGACAATGCACAAGCCAGAAAACTTCAAATCTTGGGTTCCATTCCCCCGATTGTTGGTACTTATCCTCAGAGTGACTGTCCCCTGAGCCCCACGCCATCCCTCCCCTGCTTAATGGCTTCCAAGAACTTCCTTGGAGGCACCCTCCATGCTGCTCATCACCATGGGCCCCTTTGTCCTCTCACCCTCATTTAGTCCACAGACCCCGTGACATCTGAGGAGGCTGCCGAGGGTTCCATGCACAGTGCAGAGGAAGCCCTGGAGTCAGGTCACCTAGAGGAGAACCAGCATCACCACCTGCCATCCGTGTGAACCTGGAGAGTGGCTTAAACTGACTGTGCCTCAGTTTCTCCATCTGTGAAATGAGAGTAATCGTGCCCCAGCCCACAGAGCCGTTGTGAGAATTAGGTGAGACGATACATGCAAATACTTTAAATTGCACCTGATGTGTAGTAAGTACAAAATATGTGTTATTATTATTATTAATGATAATAATGTGAATGAGACAAATTGGCAAAAAGAACTCGATACAGGAGTGCAGATCTCTTACCTCTTACATGATCCAGTAGGAAATCACTCCAGGAGGGCTTAGGACTTACATGACATCCAGGTCCGTGATTTTTCCTGCAACTGCTTTATGGAAGCCACCCCAAATACTGAAGACTGAAGGAGTATTTCTGTTCCCTTAATTCACATGCACGGCTTAGAACCAGCTTCCTGCATGTTCTGTTGACAATCCAGATCTCCTGGCAGTTAATTCCAAGCCCACCCCTCCATCTCCCACACGGGGGCTGATAGCTGAGAAACGGAGTGTCCCACCCACCCTGGGGGCTGGAGCTGAAGAGAGAGACCTCTGTTCAAATTCCCAGCGTGTTTAGGCTCTGATGCCAGTGAAAGTGAAAGAGGCAGGGAAAGTGTGGTGTGTTGTCGGGTTTCCCAGCTCCTTGCAGGTAAGAAAGACTTGTATTTGCAGCTTGGCCCTTTCTCAGCTCACAAGCTCAGAACTAGTAGAGGTCTGGAGGCCAGACCTCCCAACAGGCTGCCTCCATGCAGGCAGGCCTGAGTGCCCTACCGGGATAGCAGAGATGTCTCTCTACCTACGCATCCTAACACTGCTGCTGCTGAGCTGAGTTGAGTTAGAACAGGGCTGAGTTGCCATTTCCACGGCTTCAGATCTGTGGGTGATACATCATTTTATGGCTGTCACATCTGCCTCTTCCACATTCTTGATTTCTTTTGTTCAAGTGAAGAGAAAACCCTCATTTGCCCTGTGCAATCGACCCACAGTCTCTGCTTGGAGCTGAGCACCAGGGGATTGGTGAGTGCACGTGGCCCACGGTTCCTCCACATCTGTTTTCTGTCCCTTAGTGGCTGGGTGGCCTCCCGGCTCGTCTGACTCCCCAGCTTAGATGGATGTGCAAAGTCCTTATTCTTCGCCCCTGGGGATGAGGAGCCTTGCTTCCTCGTTGTTTACATTTTAAAAATTACACAGTGATTACATGTTCAAATTAAACATCCGAACAATAAGGAGGCATGAAGAATAAAACTTGAAAATCCTATTTCCACCCATTCCACTCCCCTTCCCAGGGGTAACTCTTATTCACAGTTCATTGGAGATCCTCCAGGACCGGTTTCTATTTACATATATACCTATATTCAAATAGATTTTTTTAAATGCAGAACAACAGCCTTGTTCTTGTTCCTTGTTCTGACTTAACCTAGGAATTTTTCTATACCAGGCCTTCATTCCTTTTACTTTATGAAGAGTATTCTGTAGTTTGGATGTGTTACAATTTATTTGACTAATTTTCTTTTCGTAGACATTTAAGTTTCTTATTTTTTTCCTACAACAAACAATGCTGAAATGAACATCCTGGAACATGTAACTATATGTGCCTCTGTGGGAATTTCTACGATGTGGATTTTAGAATTGAAATCTTGAGTCCAAGAGTTTGCGAAGTCTTTCTTTGGATAGGTACCAACAAATAGTTTTATCAGGTATCTATATGACAAGTTTTTTTTAATTTCTTGACTTTGTTATCTTTCTCTCTACAACTATTTCAAATTTTTATGCTATCAAGTCCGCCAGTCTCTTCCATTATGGCCTGGAAATTTTGCCTTGCTAAAAAGGTGTCCCCACTCCACAATTATAAAAAGGCTATCCTTTCTCCTTCAAATACTTCTTCGTATGGATCCATAGCCGCTTGGTGAGCTGTTTGTCTTGCCTTGGCTAATGTCAGAACTTTCCAACTATTGTTGATTTCTAATATGTTTTTGTATCTGGTAGGACAAGTCTCCTATCTTTCTCTTGTTCGAAATATTCTTTGACATTCTCACACTTTTTCTCTTCTGGAAGAATGTTAGAATCAACTTATCATATTTTAAAATCAGCACAGTTGTATCTGCACCATACAGCCTTCAAACATGTTGGTGGAGACCTTAATTCTCTCAGGCACAAACTACCCGATGAGATCAAATGCTCCAACCAGCTGTGCTGATGGAAACCTCTTCTGAACATGCTAGAAGATCCACAGGGAGGGACTTCCCTGGCGGTCCAGTGGTTAAGACTCCACGCTCCCAATGCAGGGGGCACAGGTTCAGTCCCTGGTCGGGGAACTAAGATCCCACATGCTCCACAGTGCAGCCAAAGAACAAAATTTTTTTAAAAAAGAAGATCCATATTTATTAATCTTTTGTCCCCTCTGCCCCCTGCATCAGTGCAACCTGACCCTCATTGACCCGGTAAACATTGAGTGAATAGATTCTAGGACAAGAGCAATGAGCTCTTGTTACAGACTCACGGCGTTGGCTCTTCCTTACAGCCTTGTACAACCCTGAGCAAATAGCTTTACTTTATGACAGTTGGCTTTCTCATCAGTAACATGGTCACAGTCTTACAAGTCCTGCCTACCTCTCGGTGATTCTCGAACCAAATGTGTGCCGTGCGGTGTCAGAGCACGAAGAGAATGAGCTAAGGTGAAACTCCCTGTCTAATGAAATGAAAAGGGGACGAGGTGGAAAGACAGGTAAAAGCTCGACAAGAAAGCAAATGTTCTCCTTGGACTGTTTGCTACCCATCCCCCAACCACCCACAGAAGGCTCTAGAAGAGACAAAAGACATCCTGTTCTCAGGATCCCTGGAAGTCTTAGGGAGCTGCCTGGGACCTGGGGGAGTAAAGCACCTCCAAAAATGATGGATGAACTTCTGCTTAAAACATCTGACAGAATTGCAGAAGAGCATACAGAGCCCAGACCCAGCAATGACTCCTTCTCTCCTTATCCTTACCTGTCTCTGCTCCTCCTTGGCCTTCTGTCTGTTGGAAATCAGACCGAGGAAAACGATGGTCCTTAACTGAAAGCTTACAATGTACCAGATGGTGTTCTAAGCATTTTTTCATCCTCAAGGAAACCCTGTGAGGTGGGGATTATTGACATCCACATTTTATGGTTGAGGAAATTGAGGCACAGAGAGGTGGAGTGACTTGCCCATCATCACACAACCAATAAGAGGTAGGATCTACATAGAACCCAGGTAGTTGGGCTCCAGCGACTATGTGCCCATCCACCAAATCACACTGCTTCTTATGCAAAATCACATTTTCAATGTGCCTTCTCTCTCTGTTGGTTACATGTATCTGAGGATCCTAAGAATCTTAGATATCCATCTAAGAGGTATATATTGATACTTACCTCCAAAGTAAGGTGTTTGGAGTGATGTTCAGCTAATGTTAATGTTAATTCATATTCAAAATGAAAATGCTTTGGAAACTATAGCGTACTTTAAACATAGAAGATTTATTTGGTTTACGAATCACTGTGCTGTATACCTGAAACAAATACAGTATTGTAAATCAACTAAATTTCAATTTTAAAAATTCATTAGTTAAAAAAAAAAAAGACTTCTGCATCCTAATTCCGGGAATCTGTGAATGCTACCTTATTTAGAAAAAGGGTCTTTGCAGATGTAACTAATTTAAGGTTCTTGAAATGAAGAGATCATTCTGGAGTATTGAGAATTGGCGGGGGGGGGGGGGTACCTAAGTCCAATGATAAGTATCTTCAGAAGAGAGACACAGGGGAGATGAGAAGACGTGAAGACAGAGGTAGAGATCAGAGAGATGTAGCTACAAGCCAAGGAAAGCCAAGTATTACCAACAGCCGTCACAAGCTGGTCATCTTACCCCAGAGCCTCTGGAGGGAGTGCAGACCTGCCAACATCTTGATTTTGGACTCTGGCCTTCAGAACTGTGAGAGAATAAATTACTGTTGTTTTATTACCTATCCCCCCCCCAAAAAATGATTTCTTGGTTTATATTTTTATGCACTCTCGCATTTGTATTTCATATCTATTTCATTTTCAATATAATTTTTTCTGTTCAATGTATTTTTGTGTTCTTGTAATCTGCTAAAAAGTCTTATAAAATATGATATATTTAATTCCTGTATAAGATATATTAGATCTGTTTTTTATTTGTCTCTTGTGTGTACCTATTTGAATCCTTCTATTTTGTAAATAGTATGTTGCCATCATTTTTTTTTTTTTAAATTATTTATTTATTTATTTATTTATTTATTTATTTATTTTTGGCTGTGTTGGGTCTTCATTTCTGTGCGAGGGCTTTCTCTAGTTGTGGCAAGTGGGGGCCACTCTTCATCGCGGTGCGTGGGCCTTTCACTGTCGCGGCCTCTCTTGTTGCGGAGCACAGGCTCCAGGCGCGCAGGCTCAGTAGTTGTGGCTCACGGGCCCAGTTGCTCCGTGGCATGTGGGATCTTCCCAGACCAGGGCTCGAACCCGTGTCCCCTGCATTGGCAGGCAGATTCTCAACCACTGCGCCACCAGGGAAGCCCTTGCCATCATTTTTGAAATTATATCTTAAAATTTTTATTCTTATGCAACATTTTCAGTGTAATTACTACTGACTAGATGACTCTAAGTGAGATATTTCCTTTAATTTTTTGAAAGATATGGATGAGGCTATTTGACATTAGTTCTTTTTCTTTTAAATTTAAAAATCAAATTATATTGAAGGATTTCTACTCCAAATGTTCCCACCTTCAGCCACACTCTCACGAGGCAACCACTTAAACCTTTTTCTCTTTATTTCTTCTGGAGAACCAAACATTTATCTAAATAATGTTATGTCTCTATTTCCTAATTTATCAGCCTTAATTAGGATCTCCTATTTCGAAAATATTTTGTACATATCTTTTCCCCATTTCTCTATTTGAATTACTACCTTTCATCTGTTCATTCTTCTAGGAGTTCCTGGTTTATGCCAGGTAATAACCCCTTATAGTTTCATGCAATTGCATTTCTATCTGTCCTCTATATCTTAGCTGTCTCATTGAGCAGAAGCGTGCATTTTGATGTAACGAAAGCTATCAACATTTTTTCCTTACAGTTTTTGCTTTTGAAGTTTAGTTTAAGGACTTTTCAACACTCTTAGCTCTCCACTGATTTCAGATCTTTATTTTCACATTTAGGTCTTTAATCCAGCTAAAGTCTATCCCTGTATCAGGATTAGGTAAGGGTCAAATTTCATTTTTATTCTTCTTCACATGGTGAGATTGTTTTCCCAAATCATTCACTAAGCAAACTGTTGTTTCTCCATTAATTTATTCTTATAGTTTATCTTATATTAAGTCTCATACAAACAAGGATCAGTCTTTAAGTTATTATGTTCCCTTGGTCTGTTCATCTGTTCTTGTGCCAATTTCACTGTCTTTATTAAATTATCATCTTTCAACATTTCTTAATATTTGGCAGGGCACACTCACCCTTTGTTTTCTCTAAAATTGACTTCACTATTCATAGATTTTTCTTCCTTCATATATGTTTTAAAATAAATTTAGTTGAGTTCCTCAAAAAATATCCAAGTGGAATTTTCTGATATTGCATTTCATTCATAGATTAATTTAGGAAGAATCAACATCTTATAATATTAAATTGTCCAATCTAAGAGAATGGGGTATCTTTGTAAATATTTATTCAGATCTTCAATCTCCTTTATTAGAGTTAAGTTTTCCCATAGAGGGATTTTTGGATTCTTGGATAATTTCTAGATATTTTATACTTTTAGTTATTGTAATTTGTATTTTACTTTTATAGTATGTACTGGCCAGTTTTGCTGGTGTAGGAAAGCATTGACTTTTTTTTCAAATTTATTAGGAATTTATTATAGAGTAAATGCTCCAAGTAAAAGAAAAGAATTTTAAGATTGGATAGCAAAAACTTAGGTATATTAAAACTCCACATAATGTCCACTGTGTGTAAAGTGACATTAAAAAAGTATGGTAGGGCTTCCCTGGTGGCGCAGTGGTTGAGAATCTGCCTGCTAATGCAGGGGACGCGGGTTCGAGCCCTGGTCTGGGGGGATCCCACATGCCGCGGGGCAACTGGGCCCGTGAGCCACAACTGCTGAGCCTGCGCGTCTGGAGCCTGTGCTCCGCAGTAAGGGAGGCCACGACGGTGAGAGGCCCGCGCACCGCGATGAGGAGTGGCCCCCGCTTGCCGCAGATGGAGGAAGCCCTCGCACAGAAACGAAGACCCAACACAACCAAAAATAAATAAATAAATAAATAATAATTAAAGGTGCTAATAATTAAAAAAAAAAAAAGTAAGGTAGTATAAGATTGAGCAATTAAGGAAAAGCAAACTGATATAACTACTGATATACTTACTGATGAGCGTCATTAAGAAGTAGGACAGCAGGGATCCTTGTTCCCTCTTCTTGCCCCAAACACGGGCAGATGTCTAGGGGAAGAGTTTTCATAACTGGATTCCAGATGCTTTTCTGTCTTTCCACCCAGACTGGCCACTACAGTTCTGCCTCTTCCAGGAAGCCACGTCTCCATCACCAAAACTGTTGGACTTGTGACTTGATTATTCCCTTCTTCCAAGGAAAGTTAGCCTGTTTGTCTTGGTTCCCTTTGTCTCTGAGTCTCTCCGGGGTGACACAGAGGGCCCACGTGAAGTCTGCACATACACTTGGTTGTCTCACAGGAGAGGAATGCTGAGGCTGTGGGATTTATTTCAGTTTCTTTGAAGTAGGAACCAAGCCTGCTTGTTGTCTCAATGGGAGAGATGAGCTCGTCTTTCCAAGTTCCTCGCTGCATTTTTCAATTCGATGTTACTGCTTCAATTCCAACAGATGTTTTTCCCCCAGGATTATCCTGCTGAATTGCTGGGTCTTGGGGGACTCCTCTTCTCTCCACTGTCCTCAAATCTTCTTCTTGTTCTAACCAAGAGATCAGAGTGGGTTTCAATGATTGATACCCTGCTGTGGTCAGGTTCTTGTAGTTCTCTAGCATTACATCTCTGAAAAGAGTCCAGTAAAGTCCACTCTTCCTGGGTGAAGTCCACAGCCACATCAGCGAAGGTCACTGAGTCCCAAGAACAATTTCTCAGACACTCAGTCATCATCCTTTCTGCCTCTGTGTTTTCCTCAGGAAGGCAGAAACGGTCCTTAGAAAGGACACTTTTTTCCATTTTCATTTCTTGTAGGTACTGAAAACAATTCATTATATATATGATATACACATCATATTTGTATTAGACACCACTGGTTAAGACTGCAGCTGGACATTTGAAGAGAAGAAAGATGAAATTTTTTTTTCAGTTGACATTCTTGAGCTTCCTTGATGGATGTTGGAGAAGCTTGAGGCTCTGGGCTTCCCTTTAATTTATCTCTGGCTTATTCCTTTATGCGTTCAGTAGATAATTAAGAAGTTATGAGCAGTTGAGAGCAGAAACATTCAGAAACTGTCTTGGCATTATAATTCAAAGTTCCAAGCACACTCTGAACCACACGATGACCAGCATGACTCCAGCACTGATTTTTATAAGTTGATTTTG
Source organism: Balaenoptera acutorostrata (assembly GCF_949987535.1). Classification (NCBI taxonomy): domain Eukaryota; kingdom Metazoa; phylum Chordata; class Mammalia; order Artiodactyla; family Balaenopteridae; genus Balaenoptera; species Balaenoptera acutorostrata. Next base: position 22,748,316 of record NC_080069.1, on the reverse strand, counting down.
AAAACTTACTGAATCATTTGCTGACTCTTGTTTTTTTCTAGTTAGATGTTCATTATACCTCTTATTTCTTTTTCTTTCGTTGTAGCATTGTCCAGGATCTCCAGAACAAGATTAAATGGTGGCAGTGGTAGTGGGCACGTTTATCTTGTAATTAACCATAAAATAAGTTGGGAAGTGTTCTCTCCTCTTCTCTTTACTGGAAGAGGAGCAATTTGTAAAAATTGGTATTAATTCTTTAAATGTTTGGAGAAATTGTCTATTTGAAAACATCTGAAACCTGGGGGTTTCTTTTTCAGGAGCTTTTATTACAAATTCTATTTCTTTAATGATTATAGAACTATTCATGTATCTATTTTATATTGCTGAATTTTGGTAGTTTGTGGTTTTTAAGGAATTGGTCCATTTCTTCTACGTTATCAAATTTATGAGCATTGAGTTTCTTGTAGTATTTGTTTCTTATTATTTTAATGGCTGCAGGATCCTTTGTGACATTGGTGATTTGTGTCATCTCTCTTTTTGTCAAGAGGTTTGCCGATTTTATTGATTTTTTTTTGACAAATGAGTTTTTGGTTTCATTAATTTTCTCTCTTGTTTTTATTTTCATTGACTTCTGCTTTTTTGTTGTTGCTGTTTGTTTTGTTCCTTCTGTTTGCTTTTTGTTGTTGTTTTCTCCTTTCTTTTCTATTTCCAGTCTTTTGAGTTAGGAATTTAGACTACTGATATATTTTCTCTTTTCTAATGTAAGGATTTAGTGCTATAAATCTCCCCTCTCAGCCCAGCTTTAGATGAATCCCACCAACTTTGATATGTTGTATTTTTTATTTCATTTATGCAATTTTTTTATTTTTATTTTTAAATTTCTTTTGAGACTTCCTCTTTGACCCATGGATTATTTAGAAGTGTATTGTTTAATTTCCAAGAATTTGGAAAGTTTTCTGTTGTCTTTCATCTACTGCCTTTTTTTTTTTTTAAATATCTTTAGTGGAGTATAATTGCTTTACAGTGTTTTGTTAGTTTCTGCTGTACAACAAAGTGAATTGGCTATATGTATACATATATCCCCATATCCCCTCCCTCTTGAGCCTCCCTCCCACCCTCCCTATCCCACCCCTCTAGGTCGTCACAAAGCATTGAGCTGATCTCCCCTGTTCAGTTACTGACTTCTTGATTTGATTTTGTTATGGACAGAAAACATACTCTCTATGATTTCAATTCTTTTAAATTCATTAAGGTTTGTTATATGACCTAGGACATAGTCATCATGGTGAATGTTCCATGAACACTTAAATAGAATGAGTATTCTGCTATTGTTGGGTGGAGTGTTCTATAAATGTCAGTTAGATCTACTAGGCTGATGGTATTGTTCACTCATCTGTATTCTTCATGATTTTATCTCTGGTAGTGCTACCAAATACTGCAAGTTGGGTACTGAAATACCCAACTACAATTGTGAATTTGTCTATTTCTCTTTTCATCTCTATCAGTTTTTGCTTCATGTATTTTGAAATGCTGCTAGGTGCTGCATACATACTCAGGATTGCTACATCCTGGTGGGTTGATTAATCCTTTATCATTATGCAATGCCCACTTTTGTTCCAAATAATTTTCCTTGCTCTGAAATTTACTTTATTTGATATTATTATGGTCACTCTTACTATTTTCTAATTCCTATTTACATGATACATCTTTTTCTATCCTTTTACTTCCTACTTATCTATGCTATCTGTGAAGTCATTTTCTTAGTCTGTATATAATTGATAAATGTGTATTATTCACTCTATCTATTTTTAATTTTTTTCCAACTTCTGAAGAATAATTGATCTCTTTTAACTGGTTTATTTAAATTAATCATTGATGTGTTAGAGCTTAAGTTCTGCCATTTGGTATTTGTTTTCTATTTGTCCCTTTGTTTCTCACTCCTCTATTTTTTTCTTGCTTTCTTGTGAGTTACTTGAACGTTTTTTAACATTAGATTCTTCTTTATTTGTAATATTTTTTCATATACCACTTTGTATAACTTTATTGGTGGTTGCTTTAGGTAAATTACCTATGTAATTTATCACCACCTATGGTGTCAGGGTTTTTACCCTTTTGAGTGAAGTATAAAAACCCTATTTCCATTTAGATCCCTTTACCCTACCCACTTGTTAAATATAATTGTCTTAAGTGTTTTCCACTATATACATTGAGCACCATATCAAATGGTACTATGATTTTAGCTTCAAACTTAAAGTATAATGAAAGAAACTCAGAGGTGTAGAATAGTCTGTTGGGTTCACCTCTATATTTCTTCATTCCAGGGTTCTTTCCCTCTCTGAAGGTCCCATCATTTGTCTGCTGTCATTTTCTGTCTTAGTCTGCTCAGGCTGCCGTAACAAATACCACAGAGTGGGGCGGCTTAAACAACAGAAATTTATTTCTCACAGTTCTGGAGCCTGGAAGTTCAAGATCAAGGTGTTGTCAGGTTTAGTTTCTCCTGAAGCCTCTCTCCTTGACTCATAGATGGCTATCTTTATGCTGTGTCCTCACATAGACTTTTCTATGTTCATGTGCCCCTGTGTCTCTTCTTCCGGTAAAGACATTAGCCCTATCGAATTAGCGCCCCACCCTTATGACCTCACTTAACCTTAATTATATCTTTAAATATCTTATCTCCAAATACAGTCTCATTGAGGATTGGGGTTTCAACACATGAATTTTGGGGGACACAATTCAATCCATAACATTTTTTTTTTATGTTTGGAGAGCTTCCTTTAACCAATCTTTAGATGTAGATCAGAGAGCAACAGATTCTCCTAATTTTCTTTCATCTGAGAAGTCTTATTTTCCATTCATTTCTGAAGGATAATTTTGCGAGATATAGAATTCAAGGTTGACAGTTCTTTTATCACTTGAAAGGTGTTGTGCTGCTAAGTTCTGGCTTGATGGTTTCAGATGAGAAATACGGTGTCATTAATTTGGTCTTCCTGTATAGTTAATGCATCATTCCTCTCTGATTGTTTTTAAGATGTTTGTTTTTTGTCTTTAGTTTTTCAGGAGTTTAATGATGATGTGTCTTAGTTTGGACTTGTTTGGGTTTATCCTATTTGGGTTTCACTTAGCTTCTTGACTCTGGAGTTTTATGTCTCTTGCCAAATTTATGAAGTAATTAAGCATTATTTCTTTGATATAATGAAAGAACTATTTGAGTATTTTTTCAGCCACACTCTCTTTCTCATTCCCTTCTGGGACCCTGATGATAGAATGTTATATATTTTAAATATTTAGTTACATATCTGTTTCATAGATCCCTGAGGCTCCGTTCATTTTTTTTCAGTCTATATTTTTGTTTTTTTCATACTGTATAGACTCAGTTGATCTGTCTTCAGGTTCATGGATTCTATCCACTGTCATCTTTACTCTACTATTGAGTCTACCACGTGAGGTTTTTTTTTTTAATATTCATTATATTTTTCAGTTCTATAATTTCCATATGGCTGTCTTTTGTATTGATAATTTCTATTTTTTGCTGAGATTTTCTATTTTTTCATTTTTTTCAAGAGAATTTATAATTGCTTGTTGAAGCATTCTTATTAAATACAAGGATTTTTAAATCCTTATCAAATAAATTCAGCATCATAGTCATTTCAGTACTGGCATTTTTTAAATTTTAGTATTGGATTTTTTTTTTTCCTCATTAAAAGTGTGGTTTTCCTGGTTATTGGTATAATGAGTGAAATTTTATTGTATCCTACACATTTTGGTTATTATATTAGGAGATGAGTGAACTTTTATTGTATCCTACACATTTTGGTTATTAAGAGACTTTTAAATGCTATTTAAATCTATTTTATTAGACACTCACCCTTTTTAAGTTTAATGTCTAGGTTCTGGCCTATTTTTGTGAGCTGTAGTTCCAGTGACAGTTTAGTTCTCAGAGCTCTTGACATTCTATTCTGGTCTGCTTCATTCTTTGGCATTTCTGGGGCTCTTGCTCAGTCCCTGCAGGTGTTGCCTGAAGGGGTGGAAGTTGCTTTCCTGGGTCACCTAGAGTGCAAGGCCATGTTCAGCCAAGGGAGGTGGAGGGACTGAAACCACAGGGCCTGGATCTTCTCATGCCATTGGGTGGAGAGTGGAGCCATGCCAGGCTGTGCTGATGCTGCCCCGCGGTGGATCAGTCTACCCACCAGTGCCCAGAAGGGGTGGAGAAGGGGTTGGGTCAGCCCAGTGTGACTTTGAAGGCAAGTGGCACCCTCTGCTGTGCCCCCTTGTGAAGTGGGAGTTAGCATTCCACCCCACCCCCCACCATTTTGGCTCTGTTGGGTTTCTCCTTTCTGGGTTCTTTGGCCAATGCCTTTCTTGTCTGTCTGTTTGTTTGTTTGTTTGCTTGTCTATGCACATTGGTGATTCCAGGTTTCAGGCCTCTCTGGCACCCATATGAGGCATATAGGAGATAAAAGAACTCACCACATCATCAGTCCTGAAGTCCTGAGGTATCTAATTAGTCCACCTCTTCTTTCCAGCTTTCAGAATCCTTTATTCTTGTCTGTTGGATTATTTCCAGGCTATTTAGTTGCTTTTTTGGGGGGGGTGGTGGAGGAGGGATAAATGAGCCTACACTTTCTTGTTCTGGAACTGGAAATGCTATTAAAGATTTTGCATATGGAAAGAGGAATGAACCATTTAAATTGCATGGCTGCAAGAGCCATTTCTGGGCTTTGGTACAGAGTGGGCACTCTGTAATCATTATTGGTTGAATGAATGAAAAAAATGGAGTTTTCATACTTTAATTTCAGTGTCCTGGAGGCATGTGTAAGACAGAGCCCTGTTTTCCTGAATTCTTGGACAAGTACTTCTCAGGGCTTTTAGGCTTCATCTTTCTGAGAAAAGACCACAATGAACTGGTGGCCTGAAGGTAGGAGATTGCTATTGTTCAAAAGCGGATGACACTACTATGTCCTTATTTCTGTCTATCCATCCATCCGTCTGTCCATCCATCCATCCATCCATCTCTCTGTATATATATAATCACCTCGAGGATCATTATTCTTTTCTCTTTTCCAAAAAGAAGAAAACTTGCTCTTAAGTATTCAGACATACTTAGCATAATAAGTCAGGACTCGAAAACACCCCCTTAGCTAGAAACTTTCTTCAAGAAAAAGGCCAGTATTTAAGATACAGAAATGATAAAATTTTTGAAATTTTACTCTTAGTAACACCAGATGAACATGACAGAATGTCAGCGTTTTTTAAAGATGTTAATGTTGAGATTTCAATGAGATTGCCTTCAGCTCATATTTCCTTTTCTCTGTGAATATTATGCTGCCTCTCAGATGTGGCTTTTTAAATAAAAACATCTTAATGAAGCAGTAAATAATTCTACAGTGAGGGGATCAGCTGTGTGGGGTGTGTTTCACAAAGGATCACACTCGCAGGTTTTATTTTTGTAAATCTGAATTTTACTCCCCAGTGGATACCCCACTTTTTGTATTCAAGAGATGAAATACATAAGGAATTCATTAAGAAATCAGGCTTTGGTGGGACAACTTTGATTTGACACTTTTGAAATATGATCTAGGTCACAGTGGTGAATGGTGCAAACCTCTTTTTTGGCAACAGCATCTGGACTCGATTATTTTAAATTAGGTTGTGGGGTGCTGGCATCCACCCCTCTGCAAAACTGCTACTGCAGACAGCCCTTGTTCCCCGAGATGATATGACAGATTAGATGAGTTCTGAATACTTAGAAATAAACTTTTATATTAATTCTCAACTTTGTTGTTTCAGTACCCCGTTTTTATAAGCTTTTAGAATGTCACCTATTATCTTTCATTAGTAATGATGGCTTTCATGCCAAAGATAAATTAAACCTGGAGCATTTTATTAATATTTAACTTCTTCCTTCAGAAGGATAAGTGACACTAAATAGGTTCTTCAGCAAATATTTATTAAACGAATGGAAAATTACCCCAAGGTAATCTACCATTAAGAACACGCAGTTGTGTTCCAGGAGGTCCGTGGGCAGCTTTGTGGCTACCTGCACACTTTGTCCCACGGGCTTCACTCCCTTTCCATCTCCAGTGTTCAGGAATTCAAAACCCAACTGTCTCCTTCACTCCACCCTGACTGCAGTCAAACAAGAGGGTGTAAAATTGGGTTTAAACCCAGTTTTCGGCAGCTAATACGTACAGTTTTCTGATTTCAGGAATGTTTATATTTGAAAGTTGATTTTTCAGAATCAGAGTCTGGTTAAAAAAGAAAGAAAAAAATACACTTTAACATCTAAAGAGTTTACCAACTGTACTTCCTCTTTTATGTTGTTTCAGAAATAGTCACACAGACATTTCTTAAATAATTTCATAGAAACCAAATTCCAAGTGTGTTTATGTTTCAAAGATGAATAGGTTATTTTGATGAGCTTTCAAATTTGAAAGGGCTTTATAACAAATATTTTGGGAAGAGATTGTGCACCAAGAAGATATGGAATGAGGATCTTCATTTGTACCCACACGTCAGGGTGACACAATTGGATCCCACTTATTCTTCTCCCCAAGACTTAGCTTAAAAGCACCCAAGGGTGTAGACTATTAGCATCTGTCATATTATATCTCAAAGCTCTCCAAGAAACTGAACTCATTTAAACCCACCCAAAACCCACTTACAGATGAGAAAAGAGACAGGGAAACTAACTTGCCTCTCGTCCTACAGCCAGGATGTCACCAAGACCTGTTCTTGACTCCTATTCACTCCATTTGCTTTACTTTTCTCTCTATCACACAGCAATCCAAAATGGGCTAAAAATAGCCCTGGAAGATAAAATCCTGGGAAAACAATAATTTCCAAAAGGGCCCTCGAATCTCCCTTAATTTCTAACCAACGTGACTTTCCTTTGTTCCACTGAACTGTAACATTCTTTGTGTCCCACTCACTTACTTTTAAATTTGGGATTTTTTTTTCCCTTCAAATGATGGTGTTTGGGGTTTTTTTGTGGGTTTTTGTGTGTGTGTGTGTGTGTATCAAAAAATAACTTATAAATCACAAAGTGAGAGAAACGCATTTATTTGTTAGAGAATAGCTGTTTAGAGTCTTGGGAACATTATTGATATTCCTGGGCTATCGTTTCCGAATCCCTTTTCATCTGTTTCTGGACAGGCAGGGCAGACTCTTCCACGTTAAGAACAGAGGACTCCGGAGTTTTTCAGGAAGATAGAATTTCAATAAGGGTCTCCCAGTTTCTTAGCTCTGTGACCTCAGGCAACGTTTTGAGCCTCAGTTTCCCCTTCTATGAAATGAGGTGGGACAAGCTGCTTCCCAGAGGTGTGGGGCAATTCCACAAGGCAGAGGTAATCAGATACCCGACCCACTTAGGGCAGAGCCCTGATTCCAGCGATGGCCAATCAGAATGGAAGCACACAACCGACGGCCAATCAGAATGGGCGCCCACAGCCAGCCTCAAACTCAGCTCTGACTAAGCGGGTCATGCAGGGCATCCAGCCTGGTGCTGATTGAATATCTACTGACTGACTGTGGCTGAGCTTGGGCTCCCTCAGAAGCAGACCCTGAAATGAAGATGAAAGTGACAGCAGTGTATCTGGGAGGTGATCCCGGGAAGCACCTGCAGGGGAGCGGGAGGCACTGACATCTCTCCAGGGACGGATATCAGTGAGAGGGTCACGCTGTGGACATCAGGGGCTCAGTCCTGCTGGGAACCTCTCAGTTGACTGCTTGGAGAGTCAGAGGGCTGGTTAGTGGCCCTACTCCTGCCCCTCTGGCTGAGGGCTGCTCAGCACATTCTTGCCCACTCTGCACAAGCTCCCGCAGCCACAGGCGCTGGCTGTAGGTGTCACAGATGGGCAGACATGAGCTCTGAGAGAATGTGGCATCCACAGCGTCTGCTACGACTGCTGTTACAGGTTTTGCAAAAGAGGACTCAGCATTTAGCGAGTCTCCAAGGGGACAGTGGTCACTTTCAGCAGAGGGTTAAACCTAGGACTTCGGAGGACCTGGAAGCGCCCTGCCTGGTGTGCCGCCTCTCCCTGTTCTCTGCACGGTGAGCAGGCCTGGCCTGATGCTCAAGTTCGACTCCAGGCACCGACAGCAGGCCTCCACCCCAATCAGTCACTGGGCGAGTTGCGCTCCCAAGGAAAGGAGCTCGCTACAACTGAGACAGACCCTGAAGGAGCTGACAGCTAGGGGCAACAAGCCCTTCCTTCAAGGAGTAACTGGATGGCGTGTCTGTCCAGTACGTTCTAGAATTCTGGCAGGCAGGCTCTCAGCTGCCCAGGGCCACCCCCTCTGAGGGTCCTTCTTTGGAGAAAAAACCTCCAAGCACTGACATGTGGAGTGAAAGAACTGGCTCACTCCTAGGAGGCCACTAGCCCCAAACTCCCTCAGCCGGCTTCTCAGCACCTGACTCTTCAATACGGGCAGACGGATGAGGGTCACCGTCATGGGCGGGACCAAAACAAATGGACAAATCAAACATAATCAGGTAAAGAATTATTTACACACACATTCCCGTGGTTGGATATCATCAGAAATAGAAGAGAAAATTCTGCATTTGTGAATTGAGAAGAATTATCAGAGACCCCAAAAAAACAGCCGAAAATAATTTTTTTTTTAAGTTCAGTAGGTGGCATGGAAGATAAAGTTAAGGGAATATCAGGGTAAGAAGGATGGAAAAAATAGAAAATATAAGAAAATTAGAGAATCATTCTAGGAGGAACAATATCGAATTACCAAAGGTATAGAAAGAACGAACAGGAAAATAAAATGTTAAATGTTAGCGGATTCGCATTCACTTGGGTTTTTTAAATTAAATGCTTCCGCTTCAGCCAAATATTCTAGCTGAAGCTGAATTAAAGAATATGGGGCTTAGAGTTATCTACTTCCGCCCAAAACACCAGGGAGAATCGATAATCCTAAACTTCCATAGAGAAAAAAATACAGATCTTCTATTGTGACAGACACTGTGGATGTCCCCAGATCAGAAGCCTGCAGTATGGACCCTTCTGGGGGAATAATCATATCCAGGCCAAGCATGGTCAGCCAGGGCCCCTTGGCCAGTTACTGGACAGGGTGTGTTGTGGCACAGCCCTAACCAAGGAAATGCAGGGAGACATCTACTGGGACTGTTTACTTTTACTGCTACTCTCCTTGTTACTCGGGGTGTGATGTGTGGAGCTGGTGCAGCCGTCTTATCCCAATGAGGAGCACCATTGCTGACACACTGAGGAGGGAGGAGCAGAGCTGGAATGAACCTGGAGCCTTGAAGAGCATGGGAAGGTGCCAATCCAACCTTGGGATTGCTTCCTCTAGACCTCTCCTTAAGGGAGCAATCAGTGTACTCATGCTACTTTTAGACGGATGTTATGTTCTGGGAAGAATCAGAACCATGCACCCCAAAATATGCCACTTTGGCATAAGGATTATTTTGAGCTGAAAGCAGTTGAGAAGCAGCAGATATAGGAAAGGCTCTCTAGCCTCCCCCTATCTGCCTAAAAACAGGGCATAAGTTTCCCTTCGTGAAGCTGTACCCCTCTCCCCTACCAGGAAGGGAAGAACCACCTTTATCGCTGGAGATGGAGGTGCTAAATCTGCATTAAAAAACCTTACTAAATAATCCTTATCTTTCACTACTTTCTCCCGTATATTTACCTCCCCAGAATTTACTGCCTCTAGAAGCCTAAAGCCCTCTCCTTTATCTAATTGCATCTCCACAATTTATCACTTTGTTAAAATGACATAGAAGTCCCCAGGTCTAACCACTCCTTGGGGCCTTTACTTTTTTTCTGTAGAGGTCTCCATGTACACATAAGAATTAAAATGAACATCAAATAAAATTTGTGTGCGTTTTCTCCTGTTAATCTGTCTTTTGCCAGTTTCATTTGCAAATGCAGCTACAGAAACTAAGAGGGTAGAGGAAAAGTTTTGCCTCCCCTACAGCTCCTTGCTACCCAAGGCAGCTTAATTAATACACATACAAACAATCAGAAATAATAGTAGCATGGAACTTTTCAGCAGCAATATGAGAAGTTAAAAGAGTAAGAGATTAGTAGAGAGTGCACATTTCCCTCTGCCCTCACCAGCACTTCCAGTGGGTACCCCATGGTTTGTCATTGTCATTTTAATTTACATTTGCTGATAGCCAGTGAGACTGAGCATTTATCCCAGATTTATTGGCCATGTAGATTTCTTCTTCTAGGAACTGTCCACTCATTTTATACACTTTGAATTCCTTGCTCTTTCCTTACTGATGTGTAAATTTCCTTTTGTCTTCTGGTACTAATCCCTTATTCTCTATGTTGAAAATAACTTCTCAGTCTGTAATTTGGGGAGATTAGGGCTTGCATTCTGGCTGTGTCATCTTTTTTTTTTAAAGACTTTATTTTTTAAAGCAGTTTTAGGTTCATAACATAATTGAGAAGGTACAGAGATTTCCCATATATCCTCTACCTCCTCACATGCATAGCCTTTCCCCTTATTAACATCACTCACCATAATGGTACATTTGTTACTGAGGATGAACCGACATTGACACATTATAATCACCCCCAAATCCATAGTTTACCTTAAGGTACATTCTTTTTTTCATTTATTTCATTTATCTTTTTTATCGAAGTATAGTTGATTTACAACATTGTGTTAATTTCTGCTGTACAGGAAAGTGACTCAGTTATACCCATATATACATTCTTTTTTATATTCTCTTCCCAGGCTATTAAATATAGTTCCCTGTGCTATACAGTAGGACCTTGTTGTTTATCCATTCTATATATAATAGTTTGCATCTACTAACCCCAAACTCCCAATCCATCCCTCCCCCACGCCCCCTCCCTCTTAGCAACCACAAGTCTGTTCTCTATGTCTGTGAGTCTGTTTCTGTTTCATAGATAGGTTCATTTGTGCCACATTTTAGATCCCACATATAAGTAATATCATATAGTATTTGTCTTTCTGTTTCTGACTTACTTCACTTAATATGATAATCTCTAGTTGCATCCATGTTGCTGCAAATGGCATTTTTCGTCCTTTTTTATGGCTGAGTAGTATTCCACTTTATATATATAGATAGATAGATAGATAGAGAGAGAGAGAGAGTACACTCTTGATAATTGTACATTTTATGGGTTTGAATAAATGTATTATGATATATGTTCATCATGATAGTATTATACAGAATAGTTTCACTGCCCTAAAAATCTTCTAAGCTCTGCCTCTTCATCCCTTGCTCTCTCCCCCTTCAATGACAACCACTAATGTTTTTAATGTCTCCATTGTTTTGCCTTTTACAGAATGTGGTATAGTCAGAATCATCCAGTATGTAGGCATTTCTAGATTGAGTTATTTCTTCCTTTTTTTAATTGAAGTATAGTTGATTTACAATATTGTGTTAGTTTCAGGTATATAGCACAATGATTCAGTTATATATATATGTCATATATACATACACACATATATATGTATATATATATATATATATTCCCTTTCAGATTCTTTTCCCTTATAGATTGGTTGTGTCATCTTTGAGACTGAACCAACTCCTTTGTGATCTTAGGCAAATTACTCAACTTCAGCCTCCTCTTTTCTAACCAGGTTATATAACCCAACTCACAGGATTGTTTGGGGCATTAAGTGAAATAAAGTACGTCAACAGGGTAGTAGATTAATATATGGAAGTAGCTTTTGTGATTTTTAGAGCAAGAAAGAACCTTAGAAATCATTGAGTCCATTGATCATTAAATCAATGCTATTTAGACAACACTTACCAGGTACCAGGGGCAGTTTTGAGAGTTTTACACATATTAGCCTGTCTAATCCTCACAACCACGCTATTCGATAGATACTATTATTACCCCAATTTTAGTATGAGAAAACTGAAAAACAAAGAGACTAGGACACTTGCCCAAGACATCTTGGAGTGGGTAAGCAAGATAAAGCTATTGATACAATTTCTGCTCTTTCATCAACTGGGAGGAGTGCTCGCAACAATTCAGTTAAGAAAAAAAAAAAGAATGTTGTTTAAACAGGAGATCATTTGAAAAGGACTGATAACCACTCCTTAGCTATTGCAAAGACATCTCAAGTTTCTAAAGAACTACTGGTTGGGACCTACACCAGGGTGCGAGGAGCCATGGACCCAGACCTGAAGTGTCAGCTACAGTCCTCCTCCCAAGCCCACAGCGCCCCAGGCAGTGTTCCCTGATCATTTCCCATAAGTTTGCAAGAAATGCCTTTGGATGCTGTAAGGAGGGACCACCCACCCTCATTATACACAACTGTGCTCTTCTGGGAAGAGAGTCTGTAGCTTCCATCAGATTCTCAGAGGGGCTTATCATCCCAAACAAGGTTAATTTACTAAACAAGCTACCAGTCTAAATCTTAAGCTCCCCCCAAAAACCTAAGAGACAGAACTTTCTTCTTTTTACTTTTGCAATGAAAAGAGCTCCAGTTTCCCTGAGCTGCAGGGGCTCCTTGAGCAAGATTTACTCATGTGGATAAAGGAGAGTCAAGTGGTGGTGTGGTGAGAGGGGAAAAAAATCCATTTTTTCACACTCTTATGTTCAGTTCCTGGGATCCTGCAAATTAAGCTGACAAAAAAAAAAACAGGTTAAGGTGAGAAAAAGTTTATGTCATATACAAATGAGGGAGCCTCACAGAAATGAAATGAAAAAATGAGTGAAAGATTGTGGAAACAGGACAAAGGAAAGGGGGTTTATGTTTCTAGGGGCAGTAAATTGAGGGAAGATAAATATATGGGAGAAACTAACGGAAGATAAGGGTTGTTTTAGTAAGGTTTGTTGGTGGGGATCCATCTCGGTATTGACTCTGTGATAAGAATGTTCTCTGCTTAGTATGGAGAGAGCACTTTATCACTGGAAATTGATGACCTGCTTTTAGGTGAGAAGGAGGAGGCCAGAGCCCTTTCTGCACCTGCTGTTTCTCAAGTGTTTGCAGCTCAAAATAATCAATATGCCAAAGTGGCATTTTTGCGGTGGCATATTCTGATTTTTCAGTGAGGGGTGTCTCCATCACTCCCCTCCCCACCTGCCCCATCCCACCAGCCTTCTCCCAGGACAGGGTCATTCACTTTCATTAAGCAGGTAAACAGCCTGGAGATTTTTAACCAGAATGGATATTCTATGCAAACAAATGCTCTGGGGACTTGGATGAGCTCTGCTCAATGACCAGACGTTGTGAGGCCCTGGGATTTGGGCCCCTGGGGGGACCGTCCCAGTGTCAAGGCCTCCGCTGCCCCCCCCTTTCCCTGAACCATCAGGGGCACTGTTTACAGCCACTTAGTTCATTCCATCTCAACTGGAATTCAGGCTGGGCAGCTATATTCCAAATGCTTTCTTCAATGCTTTCGAGGTTTATTGCTATAGAAAGAGTTTTCTGAATTAAACCCATCTAGGTTAAAATCCATTCAAGGTTTTAGCAGAGCTTGGTGAACAAATGCTAATTCGCCTATACGGTTACACTTAGGTAAGGAAACTCGTGGGCTTGTTGAATTTAATCCAATACTTGGCCCACAGCACTCCAAGGTCTGGAGGGAGTTTGTTTAAGCAATCCTATTTCTCAAAGCCGAAACATAAGTAAATTAAAATTCTTTACTGTATTGGGGAAATTTGAACAGATCACATTTTCCTGGTGGTACTATTTTCAAAAGGAGAACGATGAATCCAATTGTGTGTATTTTACAAGCTAACATAATAATCTCCCTAACACCGTTCTGATGTATAAACAAACAAGTGTGGGTGCCCAAGGGGGAAACAACTGTGCATTTCAATATGAGGAGCAAAACGGAAAAGACATCCTGTCTCTTCAACAAAGGGAGATTTCTAGTTCATTTTGAGCAGGGTTTAAGGGTTACACTATAAAATCTTTTAAATAACATTTTATTATGATAGAAATAAATATATGTTCATTGTATAAAAACTTTAAATTGTTCAGGAAAGCATCAAGGACAAAAATCACCCTTGATCCTTCCCCACAAAGGTAACAGACCAATTATTATTAATAATTGCAATGAGTAACTTGATTAGTGATAGAGTTAGTTTAAGGGGTAGGGGAGTAACATTTAAAGAAGAAATGCTTGAAGATGGTCCACATAACACTTAAAATCAAAATAATAATAATAATAGTTATATATATATATAAAATATATATTAATTCCGTGGAGTAGGTATTCACCCCATTGTATAAATGAGAAATGTTTTTCTGAATGAATTTCTGCTGGCATCTTTATGAATTGTCCTATTTATAATGATACTGTTCCTGAGTGATTGGAGCAATAACCATAATTAATGATTAGCATTTAATGAGCCCTACACTTTGTCAAGCACTTATTTGATTTTTTGATTTTTTGATTTTTTTGTCAAGCATTTATTTTGATTTTGCCTCAAAAACCAGGCAAAACCTCTCACGAATAACAAACTTTTTATGACTAAAAATTTAATCGTTAGGTCAAGATTAATTAGCAGGATATTATATTAAGATATTAGAAAAAATCCAGTGCCTTTGGCATGGAGCACCCATTGAAATGGTAACTAGCGTAAAACAAAGGCTACCTCTGACTTTAGAACTGTTTTGCATCAGTTACACACACCAGGAGGGAGGCACCGGATTTTGGACCCAAGGGATGACGAATGCAGCAGCCACGTACAGAATGGAGTCTAACCCTTTGAATAAATAAGTATCTGCAAGTCCATACTGGTGCAAATAAAAACTTGAATAAGTAGATAAATGGGGAAGTAGCAACAGCTCTTTCTTACAGGTGAATTCCAGTTAACAATGGTATAAGGAACGAGGGAAATAGAAAATCAACATTAGGTGGATACAGACATAATAATCGTTGTAGGCAAGATCCGCCGATGGGTGTGAAAATTAGTGAGGAAACATTTGAGAAGAAATAGGATAGTTGCATTGTCTCAAAATATCCCCCCCCCTCCAATAATGACACTGCATAGTGGGGACCCCAACAGACAACCTTCCCCAGGGGACTGAGGGAGGGTGACCTCACCAAGGATCGGACAGACTCACATGAGGAACCCGGAGAGGGCACCTTGCACTAAGAAAGGTGCAACACCGCTTGGGTGGTTTTCCTGCTGAAAATGTGTAACCTCAACCTAATCATGAAAAAGCATCAGACCCAAATCAAGAGGCATTCTATAGAAATAACTGACCAGTGCTCTTCAAGACTATGTTAAGGCCATGAAGGACAAAGATGACTGAGGAACTGTCCCAGAACCGTGGAGACTAAGGAGCTGCTAACTAGATGCAAGGTGGGATCCTGGAACAAAGAAGGGACGTAGTGGGAAAACTGGTGAGACTTGAATAAGGTCTGTAATTTGTGTAGTAGCAACCTTTCAACGCTAATTTCCTGGATTTGATCACCACGGTTTGGAAGATGTTACAGGAACCTGGGTGATGGTATGCAGGAACTCTCAGCCCTATTATACAACTTTTCTGCAAGACTAAAATAAGGTCAAAATAAAAAAATATAAAGAAAAGAAGCAATGGCAACAGAGAGAATGGTTTCCTCCCACTTGAGCACCAAATCACGAGTCCCACGGGTGGCCGCTCTCCGTGGCTGGCATGGATTTGTGATCAGTGATCTGGCTGAATCTCTCATGGGCAACTGGAACAGCCCCAGGAGAATCAAGGGCAAGATTTATTTAGTCTCATGAAAAATGGAAAGGTGCCAGTTATTAGTAATAAGAGAACTGGCTCTTGATCACCAAGACTGGCGTATGACTTGAACAGAAAGTCGAATTAAGGAATCTTCAAAGATATGCCAACAAATTGACTAAAATGTGTTCATAATTTAAAATGGAAGGCATGCATGATGTTCTCAAGCTTGTGTTGAGATTGCTGGGGGGCAGCAAATAATACCCCTCTTTTCTTCTCCTGAATTCTGAACTAATTGACAAATAAGACAGTCAGTGACCAGGATACCAGTTTTACAAGTGTTAAAGTGGATTGGAGAAAAGAGTTTTTCCTTTACTTTCTAAGGGCTTTTTTCTTAATATCCTCCCCCAGTCCCATCCAGTCACAGGCAGATCTGAGCCACCACAGCCCCTGAGAAGGCAGAAGAGCCCAATGACCAGATCTGGAGAGCCTGTTACCTCCAAAAGTCGTGGATGATCCAGAAACCCTCGGCTTCCCCCAAACACCCATCAGAGAAATTCCCCTCTTCCCTTGTGCTGACTGGAGTGAAGGAGAAGAGATTCCTTGCTCCTGGGCTAAGCTCAGAACGCTGAGGGGAGAAAAAGGGAGGATGATTTCCCTACAGCTTATATCTAAAAGTCTAGCAAAACTACATGAATTAAGGTTGCCAGGGGCTTGGGGAGAGGGATGAATGCAGAGTTAGTGTTTGATGGGGACAGAGTTGCAGTTTTGCAAGATAAAAAGAGTTCTGTGGAGGGATGGTAGTCGCATAACAATGTGAATGTACTTAATGCCACAGAACCATATACTTAAAAAATGGTTAATAGTAAATTTTATGTTATGTGTACTTTACCACAATTTTTAAAATTTTAAATTGAAAATGAAAAAAAAGGTACATGAATTAATAACATGGCCACAAATCAATTATGACTTTACTGTACCAGTACTATTCAAAAGCAAAATGAAATGCCATCACTATGTGTGGATTTATGCCTGCTCTGGAGAGAAGCAGAAAATGGTCTCAGAAACTTTCTTTTAATTATTCTTTCTCCAAGGACCACAGCATAGGGATGACCAGAAAAATATTTCTCTAAGCCTTTGTACTTGCTTCAGGAGTGAATGAGTGAGAGGATGCCGTGAGTTTCCCGGTGATGAACAGGGAAGAAGCTAACATGGGGTCCTAGCAAAGATAAAGTCAGTGGAGACAGTGATTGTGGGGAAGTCATTCAGGATAGCGTTTTGTTCTACATCAAAGGCACAGATGATGGACCCTGATCAAGGTCGCATGGGGAGGTAGAGGGGGCACTGCGTCCCCTTCCCAAGATCCCATCTTGACTCCTCTGGATACAAAGTGGCTCTGAGACGGCTCCAGATGGAGACTGAACCCATGACCTCTCCGCATAAAGACATCATGACACCCACTACGCCATCTGGGGCTCATAAAACCACATTCTCTATCTTTTCTTGGCTCTCAGGCTAGTCAAAAGCTGAAGGGCAATATTTGGGACGGCTCTGGTTTATTCGTGGGCTTTAATTCAGAACACATTTCCACAAAGAGAGGCAGAACAAAGCACAATAGCACTAAAGTTCAATTTACATTCTCAGTCAGTGAAACAAAATGGAAATAAAAAACAGTTGTGCAAGAGTCATTTATAACTAAACTATGGCTCCAAAAGAGCCTTTCCTATAATGTCATGGAATAAAAGACGTTTTTAAACCACCAGCAAGAAAAGCTTAAGTGACCAAAAAAGGAGAGGTGAAGGCTTTCTATTAAAAAAAAAAAAATTAAATGAAATTAGAGCACCCATGGCAGCGTGCAATCTCTCCCTCCTAATTTGGCAGATACAAAGTCATTTCAGTATCTCCTGATTTAAAGTGTTTTCCTCCTGGTGATGTTGGTTTTGGTGCTGCTAGGCATTGGGAAGTCAGTGCTGTCACAGGAAATTCTGCAGGTTTCACTTCACAGTTTGGCGAAACTCCTCCAAAACCACAGCGCTTGTCTGCCATCACATCTCCGTGATTTCCAGGTACAAATTTGCCATAGTGAGTTATGTCTGGCTTGTTCTGCAAAAAAAATTTACCAAGTGCTAGCAGATGGCTACAATTGCAACCACCATTGGCAGCTCCGCAGTTAAGAACCAGCACACAAAGCACGAGTGTTCTTACAGGATGGGAACCGTTCTAAGATTGCAGTGCTAAATAAAGGGGCTCCCTGAGTTAAATTTCAAACTTGATCTCCCACAGCTAGTCAGCAGCAGAACCAGAAGGAGACTCTTGACTCCACGTCTTGCACATCTTCTGCAAAGCTAAGAAATGAAAGTTCTTAGAAGAACACACACAAGCCCTCACAAGACTGGTCCATAAAGCTGCTCACAGCTCCTCGGGGTGCCAAGCTATCCTCACCACCAGGCCTTCATTTGTGCCGTATTTTCTCTGAAACGTTTCTGAGTCCCCGTGCTAGTTTGTCACTGTCTGTTTAGTGTTTCTTTTACAGGACCTTTCCCACATTATATTGTAACTATCTATTTATAGGCCTGTTTCCACAGTTGTACTGTAAACTTCCTAAGGATATGGGACATCCCTCAGTCATCCTTGTCTCCAGGGATTTCAGCCCAGTGCTTGGTACGTAGTCAGGGCCTTGTGAAATGTTTATGGAATGGATTAATGCTCCATCCATACTAAATGCAGTAATTTTTCCAAGTTAGGTTTTTTTCCATTTTTGTTTTCCTTTAATTTCTGTATGGATACCTACTAAAGAAATCTACTTAGAAGATACATTTCGATAGGGTAATAAAGAGTTGGAGGGCAAACTTGTTTGTTAGCTCCTCCAGAACCCAATTCATAAAGTCAACTCCTTTGCTTGCCCCTAAGAGAGTTTAGAATGGCTTAATACTTGGATAAACAACAAGGTCCTACTATATAACATAGGGAACTATATTCAATATCCTGTGATAAACCATAACAGAAAAGAATATGAAAAAGAATGTATATATCTATAAAACTGAGTCACTTTGCTGTACAGCAGTAGTTAACACAACACTGTAATTCAACTATACTTCAATAAAAAATTTAAAAAGAATGGCTTAATACTTGTTTCCCAGACTCCCTTGCAGCTCAGTGTGCCATGGGAGCAGTTATGGCCAAAGATATGTCAGTGAAGGTCCCATGGGAGGTGTCCCCTTCTTCTTGTGCTGAAGGTCACCGCAGCCACCTCCAAACAGGGGGCAGCAAATGTGAATCTGAAATCCATCACAGCAAGGATGGAGGAGCAGGGAGACAGAAAGATCCGGGATCTTGGGGTACATCACAGAGCAGCTGAACCTACATCGGCAACTGTTATCCCCAGCCTTCCTGTTCTATAAGAAAAAGAAGCCCTTCTTTTTTTGAAGCCATATTTAGCCCCAAGGTGGCCTAATGTCTTTGAACATTTTCAATTCAACAAAAAATAGTGGAGCAATTGCTCCGAGCAGAGCACTGTGCTAGTTTGAGGGGAAAGACATAGTTTGACTAAGACAAAGCATCAAGGAAGAGGCTTTTTGGAATTTATAGCAAAGCCTATTTGAGAGTACTGTCATGTTCCCAAGTCTTATAATATTTTGTTTTTTCTGCTATGACTCTCCAATATAAAGCTATGTATGTATTTTTTCTGAACAATTATAAAATAGGTTGTAACTTTCATGACACTTTACCCCTGAATACTTCATAAGGAATCATTTCCAGATGTAATCTAATGCTCAGTCCATATTCAAATTTCCCCAGTTGTCCACCCCAAACATGTCCTATAGTTCAGCCATCCCCAACCTTTTAGGCCCCAGGGACGGGTTCCGTGGAAGACAATTTTTCCACGGACAGTGGGTGGGGTTCAGGCGGTAACGCGAGTGATGGGAAGAAGAAGATGAAGCTTCTCTCGCTTGCCAACCACTCACCTCCTGCTGTGCAGCCTGGTTCTTAACTGTTTCCTGCTGTGGACCACTACCTGTCTGTGGCCCGGGGGTTGGGGACCTCTGCTATAGTTGGTTTTTAGAACCACGATCCAAGCATTGCATTCTGTTTTTATCTAAACTAGCCCTCCCAACCCCTTATATCTGCATGATATTGGCTTGTTGGAGAGACCAGGCCAGTTGTCATGAAAAGCGGCTCACTTTAAGGATTTTTTCAGATTGTTTCCTGTTGGTGTTATTTTATTTTATTTTTTTACTTTTTTTTTTTTTTTTTTTTGGCTGCATTGGGTCTTCATTGCTGCACGCGGGCTTTCTCTAGTTGTGGCGAGCAGAGACTACTCTTCGTTGTGTTGCACGGGCTTCTCATTGCGGTGGCTTCTCTTGTTGCAGAGCACGGGTTCTAGGTGCACGGGCTTCAGTAGTTGCAGCACGTGGGCTCAGTAGTTGTGGCTCATGGGCTCTAGAGCGCAGGCTCAGTAGTTGTGGCGCATGGGCTTATTTGCCCTGCAGCATGTGGGATCTTCCCAGACCAGGGCTCGAACCTGTGTTCCCTGCATTGACAGGCAGATTCTCAACCACTGCACCACCAGGGAAGTCCCTGTTGGTGTCATTTTATTCTTGCTCTGTCCCTGTATTTCCTATAACTGGAGTTATGTCTAAAAGTTTGGTGAGATTTGAGTTAAAATGTTTTTAGCCAGAACACAATAGGAGAGACATGTGGATATTTCTCACAGTTTCTTCTCGTCACACAGATCCGTGTGCCACCTTCTACTCCCAGGCAAGCTTCTCAGCCATCGGTCTTGTGACTCCGCTCCTTGTCCAGAGCTGCACACTGTCACTGTGCTTGGTCTGATGCATCTTGCGGTCACCTCCATGCCTCTGTGTGTGCTGGGCTCTATACAAAGATCATTTTTCTCCTGTAGTCCATAGTCGTAAGCACAGTGAACATGGCCCCTGTGTGTGGAAAGGATCTGGCACTTGCTTCTGATCAGTAAAATACAGCACCGGTGAAGGAAGGTCACTCCCCTAATTAGGCTGCATACAAGAGAAACTTCCATCTGGCCAGCAGATTCTCTCTCTTACTGACTTTGATGAAGCAAACTGTCATGTTGGAGAAGTTGATGTGGCAAAGAACTGAGCACAGCCTCCACCAACTCCCAGCTAGGAATGAGCCCCTCAGTTAAACAGCCCTCAAGGACCTGAAGCCTGTCAAGAACAATGAGAGCCCGGAATTGATTCCTTCCCCATTTGAGTTTCAGATGAGACCCCAGCCCTGGCTAACACTTTGAGGGTAGCCTCAGGGGATACCCTGAGCCAGATCACTTAGCTAAGCTGCACAGGGATTCCCTACCCACAGAAACGATGAGATAATAAATGTATATTGTTTTAAACTGATAGGTTTTGGAATAATATATTAAATAGCAATAGATAATGACTACAACCCACATACCACAATTCCATATTTCAAGCCAATTAGTCTTCAACGACCAGCCTAAATACTTTAGTATCCTTAGTACCCTAATGTTCTGAGTCCCTATTGATCCTTCATTGTGAGAACCACACAATTCATGACTCAAACTACACCAGGACCATTAATACGATCCCTCCAACCGAGCCATATGTTCTTTGCAGGCAGGAACCACATTTAAATGCTGCATTCTGAAGCATCATGCTGTATACATAAGAGGTACTCACTGAACACTTCTTATTAACAACAGTAGCAATTATTATATTCAACAATCTGTTACAGTGTATACTCACTATAATCCTGGCTTACCAAATGTTGAGAGCTGTATCAGTAGCTATAATCAAACATGTCTATAATAAAGAGAGATGTTTGGCCCTGGTAAAGAAAACATTGTTATTTGGGATTTCCTCTTCGTTTTTACTTCTTGGGGAAACAATACAAATGGAGTGAGTTAGTGACAACGATGTTTTCCAGATGTTCTCTAGATATGACAATAAAAATATAAACAAGAGCCTTTTCTTATTTTTTTTCCTGAGGAAACTCTAATAATAGGTTCATTGTTAAACCAGTTGACCCTTCCCCACACTCACATTTTCCCCTTAGCTCGGTGTGCCAAGCACAGGAAGGACTTAAAGAAACCATGTGTTGGTAAAGGTACTTCAGGGTCCCCAGTTCAAGATGGGGTCCTAAGCATAGTATTTCTTCCCTTAGAAATCCCATGAAATGGGAGAAAACTTACTTTTAAATGACAAATCCATCAGCTTGTTGAAAAACAGCAAAAGGGCTTATCAGGGAATCAAACATTTTGCCTAATCGTAAAAAATTAGATGGCAACAGAGATGTTTGTCCCAAAACTAAAGCTCCTAGTTCATTTCTCAAGGGTCTAAACAATGCAGAGATCTGACAGCATGGGTATTTTTCTCTTAGAGAAGCATGGGAGAGAATGAGGTAATTTTGGACTAACAGGAAATTGGAAGGAAAAATAAAGATATCTCACCGCAAGGGTAAGAGATATATGAACTTACACCACCCCCTGAATAAGAGCATCCATTGACAGTTATGCAGCTCCCTGCCATGCCTACCTTCTCCCCAGCACACCTTCAGGAAAGGGGACTGATGGGAAGTCCTTAAGGAAACACACAAGAAGGCTCACTTGGATGCCTTCTGTCATTAAAATACGTGGAACATCCATGAGAGAAGGACCAAGATGAGCAAACTCAACAGACTTGGAAGAAAACAGAGACAATAAAGAGAGCAGTATGTGCTTGACAGTCTATTGTAAGTAAACAAGGCATCAACAACACTTCCATCTATGGTCTCCACATTGCAATAGAGCCAGGAACCACATTCCCAGAATCTCTTTCCTTGGTTGGTTCTGAGACAGTGTCTGCCCATGAAAGACACGTGCAAGAGATTAGGAGGACAGAAGACGAGAGACCATTATTTAGAGGCGGCAGTTATAATAGAACATGTGAACAGATGTTGAACTCAGAGCATCTCCCTGGATTGCCCTACAGAACTACCCATCTCACTTTTGCGGAGTGAAATTTGGTGGGAGCTTCCGAAGATTTATGAGAATTGCAGCAGCATCCTGGGAATCTCCTGAGAATCACCAACTTCTGAGGAGCCAAGCTAAAATTTTTAATGGCTGCTTCACTTAGCTTTATCCCCCCATCTTTAAATAGTTATGTGAACCCCTAAATCTTTGTATTAAAAGCCTTAATACCTGGACAACATACATGACATTTTTTTTTTATACCTGAGAAAACCCTGCCCAATGTGAATTGCAATCATGATCCTTAGATTCAAGTGCATATACTGCATCAATAAAACAAGAATGGGGGACTTCCTTGGTGACACAGTGGTTAAGAATCCTCCCACCAATGCAGGGGACATAGGCTTGATCCCTGGTCTGGGAGAATTCCACATGCCGCAGAGCAACTAAGCCTGTGCGCCACAACTGCTGAACCTGTGCTCCAGAGCCCATGAGCGACAACTACTGAGCCCACATGCCACAACTACTGAAGTCCGTGCACCTAGAGCCCGTGCTCTGCAACAAGAGAAGCCACGGCAATGAGAAGCCCGCTCACCACAATGAAGAGTAGCTCCCGCTCACCGCAACTAGAGAAAGCCCACATGCAGCAACGAAGACCCAGTGCAGCCAAAAATAAATAAAATAAAATAAATAAATTTATTTAAAAAAAGCACAAAACAAGAATGAGCTGCTAGGAAAAAGGAGCAACTAGGGCAAAAGTTGTTAGAACTTTAAAAATTTATATATTATATATATAAAATTGTGTAAATGTATGATTATTATAACTTGGGATTTCATGTGAAATTTCAAATTATTGATACAAAGTAGATAAAGATGGAATTATTTGTGGTCTATAAGGTAAAATCAAGGAAATTAGAGGTGAGAGAAAACTTGAGACATCAAAATATGTATATGTAAGTCAAACAAATTGGTTAGATTCTTTGAAGAAGAGAATAAAGTCAATAGGCAGATAAGGGACAATAAAAGAAATAATTAATGTAAGAATATTTCTTAGAGATGAACAAGTTTTGAGATTTAAAGAATCCACCAAGTACCAAACAGAAAAATTTACAAGACACACACCTAGGTACAATTTGGAGGAACTCCTAACATCAAGGATAAGGAGGAAATCCTAAAACTTTCAAAGAAGATAAACAGTTTATTTCATGAACAACAAGAATTAGACTGAGGTCTCTATCTAATGCTTTTTTTAACACTGGAAGATAAGGAAGCAGTGCTTTCCTTCTTAGGGGAAATTATTTTGAACTTAGATTCCTGTACACAGCCAAAATATCGATGAAATCTGAGCAGAGACAAGGACTATGTTGGACTTGGAAAGGTAAGCTTTTGATTGCAGGCAGCAGGAGCCCTGAGGTAAGGCAGCAGTCAAATGGGGTTGCTTCAGGGCTTAATGATGGCTCTAGAGACCCTGTTCCTGTCTGTCCATCTCCCCATTCTACCATTTCTAGCATCCGCTTCATTCTAAGACTCGCTCCCATTAGGGTGTCAAGTTTCCTAATTTACATGCATCAGGAGAGAAGGAGTGGAAACTCTACTTCCTTCCCTTCAATCTGATGAAACTGACTCAAGCCGTGTGTGCCCTGCACAACATAACATGTGCTGATTATCTTAAATTAATCCACAAACTCAGTCATGTGGTTGAAGTGGGAGAGGGGTAAATACCTCAAAAGGGTTTTCTTGGAAAGAAAGAAGGAAAATGGGTACTGGATTGCCAAATAACAATACACTACACACTCTTGTATCCCTTCCAAAAAAATGATTTAAGGATATACTCCCATAAAATAGAAAAGACCTTCAGGAAAAAGGATGACACCTAAAGAAGAATGGTGAGCAAAGAAACGTAGAGATATATCTGATAGTTGTCAATGATATGGCTATAAAGTGGAACTCAGCTTTTGCATAAGCATTCCTTAAAAATTAGAAGCAAACATTGTTTTTCTAAAATAAGGTAATCTGGAATCACAATTCCCAATTATTTCAGCAAAATACAGGAGAAAGAAGCAGTTAAAAGACAAAGTCAACAAAGACACCAGAGAGTTTGTCTTGAAAGGTAGGAGAGTAACAAAAACATATTTATTCTCAAAATTATAAAAAAAATATATATATATATATATATATATATATATATATATATATATTTGTCCAAGTGGTAGTGGTGAAATTATGAATATAGAAAAATAACAGATTCTTTCTCATTAACCATTAGGGAAAAGCATAATAAAACAACAAGGAAAAACAATTTCTTTTCTTTTCTTTTTTATTTTTGGCTGCGTTGGGTCTTCATCGCTGTGTGCGGGCTTCAGTAGTTGTGGCGTGTGGGCTCAGTATTTGTGGCTCAAGGGCTCTAGAGCACAGGCTCAGTAATTGTGGCGCACTGGCTTAGTTGCTCCGCAGCATGTGGGATCTTCCCGGACCAGGGATTGAACCCCTGTCCCCTGCATTGGCAGGAAGATTCTTAACCACTGCACCACCAGGGAAGTCCATCCATCATTTTGGTAAACACTTGTTTTTATAAACTTGAGTTTTGGTAGGGGCAAAGGGAAATATACTCTTGTAGGAGTATAAATGTATAAGCCGTCTGGAAGGGGATTTACTAATATCTCTCAAACATTCAATCACATATACACTTTTAACTAGCAATTCCCCTTCTAAGAAACTTTAAGAAATATTTGCACTTGTTCATACAAATAAATGTTGACAATGATCCATGGAGTATTACCTAAAATTTAAAAAATGACCTATAAGCCCTCTAATAAAGGAACGACTGAATTGTTGAATATCCATACCACAGAATCTTCTGCAATAGTTTGAAGCAGAGTTTGGTTAAGTTTTTTTCTGTAAAGGGACAGATAGTAAATGTTGTAGGTTTTGGGTGCTTTATGATCTCTTCTTCAACTGCTCAGTTCTGCCACTGGAATGCAAAAGCAGCCCTAGGCATTACTAAAATGAATGAGCAAGGCAGTGCTTCAATAAAACCTCATTTATACAAAGAAGCAACGGGTCGGATTTGACCACAGATTGCCTGCCATTCATTTAAAGGATTTCATTTGATCTAATGTACTGATAAGAAAATGTTTCTATCATGCATTAGTTTAGAGAATCAAGTTGGAAAACAATGTACTATATGGTGCAATTTTGAAAATTACATGTGCATTTACATATACAGTCAATTCTCATTATTTGTGACAGTTGTGTTCTATAAAGTGACTTCCTACAGTGAATCATCCAATACTGAACCATTTGCTCCTAAGGGAAATACAAAGTTAGGTTTCTGTGAGCTGCTGGTCACAATATTTTCACCAACTGCTTAATATATACATAACCTTGTTTTATGTGTGTTTCTACTTAAGGACACCTTATTTACATAATACATATTGTTGATTCATGAACATTGAACTCACAGCCAGCAGCACTGTATCTCATGGGTAGAGGAAGCTTATCTGACACACGATTTCTCCATAAGACACATCACAGCCTTCCTGTGCTTAGGACACCAGGTAGCACTTCAACACCACACTGAAATCACCACCAATGCACAAAAATGAGAAAAATATGCTGAGTAGACCACGAAAAGGACACTTCTGTACAGCGTGAGCTGAAACAAGATGACAGAATGTCACGTTGTCGACCTCAGCTGAGAACATGGATTCAGGCAACTCACATTTTTGCAGTTCCTTGAATGTGCAAAAATGACCTTGAAAGTACCACGAGTATTGATTTTGAGGTTACAAATAAAATTTAGTGAGTAGATAAATTTGTAAATACAGAATCCATGAATAATGAGGATTGACTGTATATGTTTGTAAACATAGAGGAAAATATTTTAGACAAAAACACTAGAAATAAAAGGTTTACTTCTGGGAAAGAAAGGCGAATTGGGGAACACAGAGGGAGTTACCATTTTTCTCGTCAACAGTTCTCAAGTGTTTTAATTTTTCATGAGTCCATATTACTTCCGTGGTATTAAAAATGACTTAAGGATTTTTAAAAAGTAATTGAGAATATGGCTTGCTGATCAAAATATTTGAAAGGTAGCCTAGAAATTAATTTGAAAATTTTAGCAAGTACCCAAAAGTCTGTCAACTGATGAATGGGTAAACAAAATGTGGTGTATTCATTGAATGGAAATTTATTCAACAATAAAAAGAAGTGAAGTACTGATATATGCTCATATATGGACCTTGAAAATATTTTGCTGAGCAAAAGAAGCTAGTCATAAAGACCATATATTGTATTCCATTTATTTAAAGTTCTAGAATAGACAATTCCATGGAGATAGAAAGTAGATTAACAACTGCCTAAGGCTGGGAGGTTTCAGGGAAAATGGGGCTGGGAAATCTTTCTTTTAGGGGAGACAAATGTTCAAAATTATATTGTGATGATAATACATTCATAACTCTGAATAAACTAAAAATCACTGAGTTGTACACTATAAATGGCTGAATTGTATGGTGTGCAAATTATATCGTAATAAAGCTATTTTAAAAAATATTTCAGTGAGAGACTTCCCTGGTGGCGCAGTGGTTAAGAATCTGCCTGCCAATGCAAGGGACACAGGTTGGATCCCTGGTCGGGGAAGATACCACATGCCACAGAGCAGCTAGGCCCGTGTGCCACAACTACTGAGCCTGTGTGCTGCAACTACTGAAGCCCATGCACCTAGAGCCCGTGCTCTGCAACAAGAGAAGCCACCGCAATGAGAAGCCCGCGCACTGCAACGAAGAGTAGCCCCCGCTCGCCACAACTAGAGAAAGCCCGTGTGCAACAACGAAGACCCAACGCAGCCAAAAATAAAATTAATTAATTAGTTAATTTAAAAAAATTTCAGTGAGTTATTTCCCTCCAACTCAAATTTAACTTCTTGCATATTTACCTCAGATGACTCTGTGTTCTTTTCTCTGATTTTGTCTTCCTTTGTATCGAATTAAAAGAGAGGATTTCAAAGACTCTTAAAAGTCACATGCTGGAAAGAAAGAGTTGTTAGCTTTCCATGATAGCAGTGTTTAAAGTGATCTTTATTTTCTACTTTTTACCCTTTTTTTTTGATAATACAAGTTTTTTACAGTGAGCATTTATTACTTTTTTTTTTTTTTTTAATTTTATTTATTTATTTATGGCTGTGTTGGATCTTCGTTTCTGTGCGAGGGCTTTCTCCAGTTGCGGCAAGTGGGGGCCACTCTTCATCGCAGTGCGCGGGCCTCTCACTATCGCAGCCTCTCTGGCTGCAGAGCACAGGCTCCAGACGTGCAGGCTCAGCAATTGTGGCTCACGGGCCTAGTCGCTCCGCGGCATGTGGGATCTTCCCAGACCAGGGCTCGAACCCGTGTCCTCTGCATTGGCAGGCAGACTCTCAACCACTGCGCCACCAGGGAAGCCCAGCATTTATTACTTTAAACACATTTATATTTTTCTTATAAGACTTTCCTATGGCAACTGTTTTGTATTTAACTTTAATTTCCAAATAAAAAATTTTAATTTTTTTGAAATTTGTTTTTTTTTTTTTCTGATTTGTCACTCTGGAATTAAAGAAAAATGTTTCTGGGTGCTTCCCATAATATGCTTTCATGCTCCAAGAGTGAGTCATTATATTTCTGAATGGAGCAAAGACAATAAAGATACAAGTTTAATCTTCTGATGAAGCGCCCTGGCACTGTGATTCAGTAGTTACCTTCAAGTGGGTTTTGAAGGTCTAAACTCAGTCAAGGCCACTAAGCTCCATTATTTACTAAAGAGGGTGGGATCTACCCTTGGTATTTGTAGGAGACCAACAATAATGGTCCCCAATGAATCATGCCTCTTCATGTCCAGTGCCCTCTGCTGAGTGACAGTGATACTCTCTCCTTGTAAGTGTGGAATCTGTTTCTCCACCCCCGGAATCTGATTTGCTCTGACAGCTGATGGTGGCAGAAGTGACAGAGTGCCATATCCAGAGGCGAGGGGCCTTGAAGCTCTCTCCCTTTCCTGGTAGAACCAGGAGGCCACCCATTCAAGCCTGTATTGGATGGAGGAGAACTGAGGTGCCCCAGCCCATAGCTAGCACCTAAGAGTAAGACCATCTGGGACCCACCTGTCCAGGTTACCCAGGAGAAACCAGCAGAGGACCCACCCAGCCCATCCACAGAATCATGAAAAACAAATCATTGCTGTTTTAAGCTATTAAGCCATTTGGGGGTGATGTGTTTTACAGCAATAAATACTTGATCCAGTAATTGAGAACTTAAAAGGAGTGAATATTGGCCCTAAGGGAGGAACGGGAGTACAGAAGGCCAGGGAACTGCTAGTGTGAGAGGTGGTGGAGTTCTGAGCCTGGCATGGTATCAGTCTCGGGAAGTGCAAATCTCAGTGCACGGGCAAGACATGCATCCTGCCATGGCCCAAGGCTAGGGGACCATCCCCGCACTGCAGCCTCACACACACTTCCCACCTACTCATCTTCTGTTAACTGGATGAATTGGACCAAAGCAGATATACTATGGACGTGTCATCTGGAATTTCCCATCAAATCACCTAAATGCAACTGAGCAACACCCTTGGATATGAAAGACTAAACCCTCTAGCACAATCGTGGAGTCACCCTGGAGGACCCTCGGACACCTAATGGGTGGGGGCTAGTTTTGTTGCCTTGTGTTGTCACCAACCAGTGAATGGGGAGCTCCAGGGCCACCTCTGAGTGCACAGTCTAGAGCCCATTTGAGTCCTCAAGGATGGAGAACATGAATGATGAACACTCTTCTGAAATCATTTTAGCCTTCTTTCTATTATATGTTGAGCAAACATTTAAAATTTCCTTGCTTCCTACTTTATCTAATCCTCTCTTACCTGGAACTTACTTTAACTGTCATGCCACTTACTACACTGTGTGTATTATTTATTAGGGCTGCTGTGATAGTTTTACGTGTTGACTTGTCTAGGCCACAGTACCTGGTTTTTGATCAAACACCAGTCTAGATATTGTTGTGAAGGTATTTTTTAGTTGTGATTAATATTGTAATCAGTAGACTTTGAATAAAGCAGATTATGCTTCATAATGTACTGGGCCTCATCCAATCAGTTGAAGGCCTTAAGAAAGAAAGACTGAGATCCCTTGAGAAAAAAGGAATTCTTCCTCCAGACTGCCTTCAGATGCAAGTCTTCAATTCTTGCCTGTGTCTCCGATAGATACATATGTCCTATTGGTTCTCTTTTTCTGGAGAACGCTAATACAACTGCTGCAACATAGAACCACAGGTTTCAAGAAGAGAAATTTATTGTCTCGCAGTTCTGGAAGTCAGAAGTCTTCCAGAGATCAAGGTGTTAGCAAGTTTGGCTCCTTTTGAGTTTGTGAGGGAGATTTGTTCTAGGCTGCTGACCTAGCTCCTGGTGTTTTGCTGGCAATCTGTGGCATTCCTCGGCTTGTAGATGCATCACCCTGATCCTTGTCTTCATGTTTACGTGGGGTCTCCCTATGGGGTCCCTGTCCCCAAATTTCTCCTTTTCAGAGAAGACACCAGTCCTGATGACTTCATTTTAATTTGAATGCCTCTTTATAGACGCTGTTTTCACATATAGCCACATTCTGAGGTACTAGGGGTTAGAACTTCAACATATGAATTTTGGGGGACACAGTGCAATACAGTGCCATTATTTATAAATTACCTCCACTTTCCTCCTACAATCTTTAACTTTCCATAATTTTATTCATCTTCCCTACCTTCAGTGGGCATTTAGAATTTGTTTCCCCAGCAAGCACCACCCATGCTTAATGATATCCTTTTGAAGAAATACTTCTGCCCTATTGTGTGCTGGCAAAGGTGCATCCAAATGCACCTCTGTCACTGTAAAAGCCAGAGACAGCTTCTCACTATGACTGATGCCAGTACAACCTGAAAGAGAGACCTGTGCACTAAGTACACCAACTGGACACCCTCTCCCAGAGCTCAAGACACAATGACAGAAGGAGTGATTGGAGGTTATATATTTCAGCAGGGTCATACTCATCAGACTGACTCTATTCTAGAACTAAGGTAATGAGTGAGTCCTAGGGCATACATAACCCCATTGGTTTCCAATGATTTCCAGGCTCCCGTTTATTTCTTGATATTCTTCCATACAAATTCCTCTTTTCTTAAGGAAACTTGAGTTTATTTCTGTTCCTTACAAAAAATCATCCCTAAGTAACACATTAATTAGTACAAGTTGTGGGGTAAATGTATATGGCAGGTTAAAGATAGCCACAAATTCTTTGATACTTTTCCCATAGAAGTGGGTGTCTTTCTCCTCCCTTTGGATCTGGGCTGGTCTGTGACTGCTTTGACCAATGGAGTATGGCAGATATGAAGCTATGCCAGTTCTAGACATAGCCTTTAAGACCAATACCCAATATCTTGCCCTCTTGGAGCCCTGAGCTGCCACGTAAGAAGCCTGACTAGCCTAAGGCCATCATGCTACGAGAAGGCCAAACTGTGAGAAGACTCACTGGAGAGGAAGACACCATGTGAAGAGAGAGAAAGGCCAAGAAAAGGCCAGTGAGCACTGAAACACATTGAGTAAAGAAGCCATCTGGAAGGAAATGCCCCAGCCCAAGGGACCCTGGTTGACCCTATGTAGCTCAGAGATTGACTCTCCCATTGAGCTCTTCCAAAATTTGTGACCCACAATATCATGAGCAAAATGAAATCCTTGTTTTAAAACCAAGAGTTGTTTTTAAATTGTTGTTTAAAAACAAGTGGTTGTTTTAAGCCACTAAGTTTTGGGGTAGTTTGTTATGTTGCAGTAAGTAACTGGAAGAAAGTGACAGATCCTCAGGAAAAGATGGCATGGAAGACCATGATGCCCTATGGGAATAAAATAGCCAGTGATATTCTGTAGCAAAACTTGCATTCCTAGGATAAACTCCACTTGGTCATGATGTATTATCCTTTTGACAGCTATAGAATTTGGTCTACTAAAATATTACTTAGACTGTTTTACATTGAGTTCTTGAGAGATATTAGTCTATAGTTTTGTGTTTTTGTAATGTCTTTGTATTATTTTGGTATTCAGGGTAATGCTGGCCTCCTAAATTAGGCTGAGAAATATTTCCTCCTTTTCAATTTTATGGAAGACTATATATTGAATTGTTGTTATTTCTTCTTTAAACAGTTTTTAGAATTCACCAATAAAATCATCTAGGTCTGGCTTTTTCTATGGGAGGAAGTTTTTAACTATAATTTCAATTTCTTTAATATATATAGGGTTATTTAGTTTATTTCTTTCTTTCAGAATGAGCTTTGGTAATTTGTGCCTCTTGAGGAATTAGCCTGTTATATCTAAGTTGTTGAAATTATTGGCATAAAGTTGTTAAAATATTCTTTATTATCCTTTTAATGTCTGTATAATCAGTAATGATGTCACATTGTGTCACTCTAGCTAGAGATTCATAAATGTTATTGATCTTCTCAAAGACTTGGTTTTATCAATTTTCTGTTGTGTTTCATTTAATTCCTCTCAGATCTTTATTAATTCCCTCCTACTTACTTTTGGTTTAATTTGCTCTCTAATTTCTAGTTTCTTGTGGTAGAAGTTGAGGTTATTGATTTAAGACCTTTTTTCTTTTCTAATATATGCATTTATGCTATTGATTTCCCTCTAGTATTGCTTCAGCTACATCCTCACAGATTTTGATATGTGGTGTTTTCATTTGCATTCAATTAAAAATATCTTATTTCTCTTTTTATTTCTTCTCCATCCCATGGGTCATTTAGAAGTGTGTTATTAAGTCTCCAAATATTTGGGGGACTTTCCAGAGACCTTTCTGTTATTGATTTCTAATTAATCCATTGTGGTCAGAGACCACCCCTTGTATGGCTTGAATCATTTTAAAGTTATTGAGACTTGTTTTATGGTATAGAATGTAGTCTATCTTCAAAATTTTGATATTGCGTGGAGTATTCTATAAATATCATAGTGTAGTTCAAATCTTCAATGTCCTTACTGATTTTCTGCCTACGTCATCTATCAGTTATTGAAAGAGTGGTGTTGAAACCTCTGACTATAATTATCAATTTGGCTTTTTCTCCTTTCAGCTTTTATAGCAATTATTTTGGAACTTTGTTATTAGGTTCATAAAGGTTTACACTCTAGGACTGTGAGCATTTTCATATCCTCTTGATAAACTCACCCTTTTATTATTATGAAATAATCTTCTTTACCCTTGGTAATATTCTTCACTCTGAAATTTGCTTTGTTGGATATTAATATAGCCATTCCAGCTTTCTTTTGACTAGTGTTACCATGGTATATCTTTCTCCATTTTTTTACTCTTCACCTAATTGTGTCTTTTTATTTAAAGTGCATTTCTTATAAGCAGCATATAGCAGGGTCTTGCTTTTTCAATTCCATCTGATTATCTCTGACTTTTAATTATGGTGTTTAGTGATTTATACTTAATGTGATTATTAAATTGATTACATTTAAGTCAGTCATCTTGCTCTTTGTTTTCCATTTGTCCTATCTGCTCTTTATTCCTTTTTTCTCTGTTTTTCTGGCTTCCTTAGGATTGAGTG
Organism: Balaenoptera acutorostrata; assembly: GCF_949987535.1. NCBI lineage: Eukaryota > Metazoa > Chordata > Mammalia > Artiodactyla > Balaenopteridae > Balaenoptera > Balaenoptera acutorostrata. The sequence goes on along the minus strand of NC_080069.1, from coordinate 22,715,181 downwards.
TTTTATGGTTCTATCTCTTTTATTGGCTATTAAGCTGCAACTCTTTGTTTTGTTAGTTTAGCGGTTGCTTTAGAGCTCATAGTATAAATCTTTAATTCAACACAACCTCCTTACAAGTGATATTACACCACTTTATGTATAGTAAGAGAACCTTATAACACTATACTTCCATTTTCTCTTTCTTCTTTCTTCTATTATTCTGTTTATTCTTTATTCTATTGTTGTCATACGTTTTACTTCTACATATTTTATAAACCCCACAAACTGTTCTGTCACGTAGTCTTACAGCCTAGATTGTCTGATCCAAAGTCCATTTTTTTAATCTATATGCTAAGCACCTTGACAGAACAAAACAAGAAAACAAATGAAAAACAAATAAACAAAAATCCTCTGCTCAAATTTGGGCTTTAACAGACCTCAGCTAGGAAAGGTTATGCTGATTAAATGTAAGGCAGATCCTGGGTAAAATGTAACACAATCAGGAAATTCAACTGTATATTAGTAGAGAGTGTTCATAGTTTGAACAATGCATGTTCGTTTAGGCCTCAAAAAGTTCTAAAGTAGCTGTTGGGATAAAATTGATAGCTTTACAGGGTAATGTTACTATAAACTATTTTTTCATGTGGAAAATAAAATACATAATGTAACAAACAGCTTTGAGTTCTATAATGAGTAATAATTGCTTACACATATGCTGCTTCTGGTATACTAGGCACCATTCTCAGTGCTGTATGTATATTAATTTATTTAAACTTATTTCATTGTAAAGTAGTCTATTTACATCAGGGCAGTGAGAATTGCTATATATGGCAATTCAGAAAATGTTTAACTTGAGAGTGTAATCAATTTTGAGGATGGTATGCATCCTGTTATATTACTTCGCTACATTGGTTAGATCATGATTTACCAAAACGGATTTAGTTTCCATCCCATGTGAATACTAAATTTCTTTCTCTCCTTAAAAAGAAAAACACTTTGCATTTTATTATTTCAGCAAGTTTTCAATCTTATTGTTTCAACTAGTACCAATAAATTTTAGTTCTTACTGTTCATATCATTTTTATGATATGGCATCAGACTCTCAAATAAATACTGACAGGAGCAGGGCTGGAATTCATGGCATAATACATTGTTTGTATAATCTATACCTCCTAAGAGATGAATAAATCATACATTCTTGTGTAACAGGATAGAAGGAGCTCCCATGTGCTCCAAAGAAGGAACTCTGAGCACATCTGTGGAATGTCAGAGCCCCGGTTCAGGAGGAAAAGACCACTTGAGGTGGCAGTCCCATGGCTGTGGGCACAGATGCCAAAGGAAAGTGGTGACATATCACCCCAAAAGGTGAGATGGGACCAAGGAGCAGACCAATAAAGCCATCCCACCATCAAGGTTACTGTGCTCTCTGCATGGATCTGAGGACTCGTCTCCCTCCTCATCATCAGGATGAAGTAAGCTACACCCATGCTCCCAGACGATGTCTTATGGAAGCGAAGAGGTGAAATCTGAAAAAAACCCATTTGGATCAGCTCATGTGGCGAGTTGAATACACACTCAATGAGTTAAATGTATAGTGTTATAGATAGTGATACATGCTAAAGATTAAAAATAGAGCAGCCAAGGGAGACTGGAATGGTCAGCTTTGGGGACAGAATGGTCAGGGAGGGCACCAGTGAGAAGATGACATTTGAGTAGAACCTGGAGGAGGTGAAGCAGCATGCCATACAGTCTGTTAGAGAAGTGCATTCCTGACAGCAGCAGTGGCAGTGGGCCTAGCCTGTTGAAAAATACTAAAGAAGCTGGTGAGGAAGCAGTGAGTGAATAAGGGCCAGGGAGGGCCATAGGAGCAGAGGATACCATGTGAGATGGAAATGGAACAGCTTGGAGGAGAGTTAAAATTTCTAGTCTTTTTCAGAAGAACAGGCTACTTGCTAACTTCAGACTTTAAGTGTGTATATTTGTTAGGAGTAATCAATAAAAATAGAAATATACTGGATAACTATCAAGAAAGTAAAGTTAGCAAAAAATATATTTTTAATTCAACAGGAGTCAAAAAGGGTAAACAATAGAAATAAAGAGAAAGCATAATAAATTGGAAGCTAAAAATAAGTTGTTAAAAATAAGTTCTGATATATATGGTATATGATATATATATACCATATATATATAAATTTTATCTGAAGAGTTGGAAAGAATTAGATTAGATAATAAAAATATAACAATATGCTCCATAAAAGGCACACGTTAAATATGAAAGGGAGGGCACCAAAAGGATACTTCAAGCAAAACACATAGATTGAAAATGGACTTGAGGACATGGGGAGTGGGAAGAGTAAGCTGGGACGAAGTGAGAGAGTGGCATGGACATATATACACTACCAAACGTAAAATAGGGAAGCAGCCGCATAGCACAGGGAGATCAGCTCGGTGCTTTGTGACCACCTAGAGGGGTGGGATAGGGAGGGTGGGAGGGAGACGCAAGAAGGAGAGGATATGGGGATATATGTATATGTATAGCTGATTCACTTTGTTATACAGCAGAAACTAACACACCAAAAAAAAAAGAAAGAAAGAAAGAAAATAAGTGAACACAAAAGCATTACAAGGCAAATATTGTACTATAAAAACAAAGCTACTATAGCAATATTAATATTCTGTAAGACACAATTTAAGGCATGGAGCATAAAAAAGGACAAGAGGGGCCATTTTATACTGTGATCAATTAGGATTTCACATGTGGCAGTAACAAAACCCAACAATGGCTACTTCAACAAAGAGAGTTTATTTTGACAATATAATTAATTCATTACCAGGCAAGCCAGACCTGCCTCAGGGTCTCATGCTGTCAGCAATCTCCTGGCTTCTTTCTTTCTCTATGTTCTGTCATTCTCATGGTTTCCTAACGATACTAAAATGACTCCTTTACCTCCTCTGTTTCAGAGAGGAGGAAGAAAAAGGAAATGCCAAGAAAGAGTGGTACCTATATCAGAAGTTATACCCATGGCTACTCCTAAATAGAAGGGAAATCAGCAAATGCAAATAATTAGCTGAGTATATTGTTACTCAAACCCAAATTGGGGTGTTGTTGCTAAGGAATAAGGTAAGAACACGTATGACGTAGGCCACAACCAGTGTTTATTATACACAGTGACAAAACAAACTGTAGTCTAACTACATAAAATTATCAGAAACTTCTGTGTACCTAACAACATCACTGAGAAATACAAAAGGCAAAACATAATTATAGAGACAAATTTACAAAATCACAATCATAGTATAAACAAGCCTCTTTCAGACACTGATAAATCAAGCAGACAAAAAATAAGTAAGAATAAAGAACTGTCATCAAAAAGTCTACACATAGGGAATAGGGAGTTCCCTGGTGGCCTAGTGGTTAGGGTTCTGGGTTTTCACTGCGTGGCCCAGGTTCGATCCCTGGTTGGGGAACTGAGATCCCGCAAGCCATGTAATGTGGCCAAATAAATAAATAAATAAAAGTCTATAAATAACAATGTTGGCAAGGATGTGGAGAAAATGGAAGTCTTATACACTCCTGGTGGGAATGTAAATTGGTGCAGCCACTATGGAAAACAGTACAGAGGTTCCTCAAAAAAACAAGAATAGAACTACCATATGATCCAGCAATGCTACTCCTGGGTATATATCTGAAAAAACTGAAAACACTAATTTGAAAAGATACATGCACCCCAGTGTTCACAGCAGCATTATTTACAATACCCAAGATATGGAAGCAACCCAAGTGTCCATTAATAGATAATGGATGAAGATGTGGTATACACACACACACACACACACACACACACACACACGGACTATTACTCAGCCATAAAAAAGAATGAAATTCTGCTATTTGCAACAATGTGGATAGTCCTTGAGGGCATTACGCTTAGTGAAATAAGTCAGACAGAGAAAGACAAACACTGTATGCTATCACTTATATGTGAAATCTAAAAAATAAAAACATGAATGTATATAACAAAACAGAAACAGACTCACAGATATAGAAAACAAACTAGTGGATACCAGTGGGGAAAGGGAAGAGGGAAGGGAAAAGATGGGGTAGGGAATTAAAAGATACAATCTACTATGTATAAAATAAATAAACAACAAATATACATTGTAGAGCACAGGGAAATATAGCCATTATTTTGTAATAACTTTAAATGGAGCATAGTCTATAAAAATATGGAATCACTATGCTGTACACCTGAAACTAATATAATACTGTAAATAAACTACTCAGCAATTTAAAAATAAGCAAAATAAAAAGAATAAAGAAGATTTAAATCAGTGCTACTCAAAGTTTGGTCTGTGTACCACTGTGCTACAAAGTTAGGAGCTTATGCCAGAATGTACATCAATTATGCCGCTAAGCACACTGTTCAGTTCAGCTAATAGCTTTTTTTTTAATAGTAAGAGTTTCTTGTTGAAGAAAGTTTTTTACATTGGTTTACTTTCTAGCATAAGCTCCTTATCTTGTCATAGACCTGATAATGTGTTCACAGACCAGCTATTTTTTGAGTAACATTGATTTAACTCTTTTTTTATCCCCACATAAAGATTTGTTTTCTGACCAGCTACTCTACTTTGATTAATACTGGTTTAAATAATATCTTAACAAGGTTGAACCCAAAAACAGATGATAATTACTTTTTCCTAAGAGTTACTGTGTGCCAACAACTCAACCCTGACAGAAACCCGAGGGCATGTGAATAGAAGAGCCAGATTTGAACCCAGGCAAATCTAGATGACATTGCTGTTCATCGCTCTGCCGCTATGGCCAGCACAGTAGGTCGGTTCTGTGGTGGTTAGCCTAAGTCACAGTGCTACTCTCATCCTCCACACAAACAGTGCAGCGTGACACACTTCATCTGCCAGTGTGTGCACAAAATCTGTGCTGGTGCAATTTTCATCGCATGGAGAATGGTTGATAAGTTATAAGTTTGAAACTTGCACTTCAATCTTACCTCCTACTAGTTTCATTGACTAAAGTCAAGTCCATTTATGAGGTTTATTTTCAGAAATTCCTGACCCTAGGGTGGAGGAACAAAGATGTTCAATTCTTGTGCTTGAGGGGCTCAAGGCAAAGGCTTGGGTGAGGTCTCATTCTCTGTTGTTCGTCTTTGGGGCACACTGAGGAGTGTAGAAAAGACAGAGCCTTGTTCCTCTCTTACCTGTGACATCTTACCTGTGCTCAATGTTGTACTTTCAGTTTTCTTTGAATTGAGGGTAGACATCATTGTGAGGGAAATAAGGAAACACTTGGAATCATGGATACAACTTACCCGTGACTTTTACCCCAATCTCATTTCTTCTTCCCCACAGACAGGCACTGTTAACAGCTTCAATTGTATCCTTCAAGTCCTTATAATATGCAATTATATAGTACAGATTGGGTATGGGGTTATTGTTTTATTATTATTATTTTACAAAAAATCCTATGTTGCTTGTATTGTTCTGTGACTTGCTTTTTTCTCTTAACATGTCGTGAAGGTCTATCCGTCAGTATATGTAGCTCTATCTCATTGTGTTAAACTGCAGTTCAATATTGTGGGAAATATACATATGTATATGTTCATTTAGAATTTCCCTATTTATAGATATTTAGGTGATTTCTAATTTTTTGCTATGACAAATAATGCTATAGGTATTAGTGCCTATCTCCAAAGATGGCTCCCAATAAAGTACACCTCCAGGTTTTCATGTCCTTACAAAGTCCCCTCCCACACTGAAGCTGACATTGTGACTTACTGTAGCCAATAGAATGCAGGGGAATTGGTGCTGTAATAGCTCTAGGACTAAGCCTTAGGAAAGACCGGCAGCTTTCACTTCTGTGGTCTTTGGAGCTGGCCGCAGTGTAAGAGATCCAATACCCTTCTGAAGAGAGAGAGGCCCACAGAGGCCTTGGAGAAGGACATACCCCACACTTCCCCTGGAGACAGAGGCCAAGTGGAAGAACACAAAGGTGCCAGACATGTAAGTGAAGAAGCCATCTTGGATGTTTAATCCAGTTGAGCCTTCAGTGTCCTACACCCCAATGGAAAATCATCCAGCTGAGCTCAGTCAGACCCATAGAACCTTGAGGACTAATCATGAATTGTTGTTTTAAGCTATTAAGTGTTGGGGTTTATTAAGTGTTTTAAGCTATTAAGTGTTTAAGCTATCTACGTGGCAAGAGATAAGTGAAATTCTGCAATAAACAGTACAACTCCTCTCCTTAACTCTGTATACAGAGAACTAAATGGCTAGGTCATAAGGCACGCACATCAAATTTTAATACATCCTGCTGAGTTACCCTTCAAAATGGCTGTAAACCACAATGATTGGGGGTATCGTTTTCTCCTAAAGTGCTTGCCAGATCAAAAACGAGATTTTACTTCATTTTGCATTTCTCTGATTACTAGTCAGTTAAATATTTGTTTTTCTTTGTGTACTGGCCATTTATGTTGACTTTTCTGTTGACTGCCTGTTATAGGAGAGACCAACAGGATTGTCTGCTGTGCTTCTCTCCCAATTACCCTTCTAGGGCGATTCTCCGCCTCAACTTCCCAGGGTTTCCAGGTACTAGTGACACTGGTATGCAACTCCAGCTGACACACAAGGTATTTATCTTCCTGCCTTGGCAAAGCCACTCTCATGTCCACAAGAGCCCCATTGTCATACATTCAGGTGGGTATCCCTGATGCCCTCCCAAAGTCTCAGTGAAAAAGGAGAATGGCTGTGTGCCATTCTGGGATGATGAGAGACTGGACGTTGTGTACATCATCCTGCTACTGGCCTTCTGAACTGTGAGGGAATTATGACCCTCAGCTCCTGTTCTGGCCACAACACCCCATCAGCTCACATTTGAGGACTGCCTAATCCCAGAGAGAGCCACCACATCTTGCAGCACTGAAGTACCAGGGTGGTTTCATTTGCATCTCTGTTAGACCTGTAACACCTTGTGGGAGGGGTTGCAGAGCACCCACCACATCTAGCACCAGTGTACTAGGATTTCCTAAGTATGAAAACACTGCTCCCTCCAAGGGGCTGCACGCTGCTGCTCTACTCGCCTAAAGTTGGAAGATCAAGTCTTTCCTGGAAGCTCTGAATCTCGCTCTGATGACAGCCCTTGGAGTGGATCCAGTTCTGGTCCTCCTACCCCCCTCCCAGAAAGCAAGAGCATTCACATGGATGAAGCAATCGCTGAACTAGCACTCACTCCCTCATGGAGGAGAAGGCACTGTGGTCTTCTTCCTCTAACACAGGAAATGTGTGTGTGTGTGTGTATTTCATCTAGTTTAGATACTTTTTCTTTTAAATTAATTAATTAATTTATTTATGGCTGTGTTGGGTCTTCGTTTCTGTGCGAGGGCTTTCTCTAGTTACGGCAAGCGGGGGCCACTCCTCATCACGGTGCGCGGGCCTCTCACTATCGCGACCTCTCTTGTTGCGGAGCACAGGCTCCAGACGCGCAGGCTCAGTAATTGTGGCTCACGGGCCCAGCCACTCCGCGGCATGTGGGATCTTCCCGGACCGGGGCACGAACCCGTGTCCCCTGCATTGGCAGGCAGATTCTCAACCACTGCGCCACCAGGGAAGCCCTAGTTTAGATACTTTTATATTGGACAATCTTGGGTTGTGTTTAATACTTTTATAATTAATAGTAAGTAATTTGAAAGGACTACGTCTGGGCTGCACCCACGTATTACATTATATTAGCGTCCTGGGACTGCTGCAACAAACCATCAGGGCAGGGAGGCTCAAACAAGAATTTATTGTCTCATAGTTCTAGAGGCCGAAGTCTAAGATCAAGGTGTCAGCCGGACCAGGATCCCTCTGAAGGCCTCACTCCAGCTTCCTTGGCTGTGACAACATAACTCCAATCTCCCCAGTATGTCTTCCCTCTCTACGTGTCTGTCCCTGTGCCCAAATTTCCCCCTTTTAGAAGGACACTGTCATACTGTATTAGGGCCCACCCTGATGACCTCTTCTTAACTTGATCATCTGAAAAGACCCTATTTCTAAATAAGATCACGGTCACAGGTACTAGTGGCTGGAATTAGTACTTCACCATCTTTTAGGGGACACAATTCAAGCCATAACATACACCAAAACCAGTGGGCTGAATGTAAGACAGCTGAATGTAGGTCTCAGGCTTCCAGAAGCTTGAACTAGTGGAATCAGGACAATTTTCTATGTATTCCAGAGACTCTGTTACATAGGAGAGGCGCTGGATATATAAGCACAGACAATAAGACTAATAACTGTTGACTCATAAGGGATAGAGATTCTACATTTGCTTTTAAGACTGAGAAATAAATTATTTTTAAAGGGGATTTGGAAGATATTTTAGGCATGGAATATTGTTGAACAAGAACCTGAGCAATATTAGTACTTTCATCCAATAATCCTATTGTTGTGACCATGATGATTTAAATACTTCTTGGTTTTATTGACTTTTCTTTTCAAAAAAAGAATGGACTATTATTTTTAATTGCCCTGTTAGGAAAAAATATTCTAACCACATGTATGGTATAATTTGGTATAATGTGGTATAATCTTTGCCCCTGGTGCCTGGCACAGAGCTCCTAGAACCCTTGAAATCTGAGTGACAGAAGTGTCTTTTGTTATTCACAATGAACCCCTTCAACCATACCTGAGTTTATGTTCATGAGGTGACTGACTTTCGGAGGGGTCTAGAGAGCTTTGGGATGGGGGCTGGTCACCGGAAAGACCAACCAAGGCATGATTAAAGAGTCACCCACTCCCAGCCCCCACCTGCCTCCCAACCCAACCTCTGCAGAGGGAAGAGGGGCAAGATGTGGAATTCAATCACCAATGGCCAATGATTTAGTCAATCATGCCTATGTAATGAAACATCTGTAAACCCCCCCTAAATGAAAGGGCTTGGAAAACTTCCAAGTTAGTGAATATGTGGAGGTGCTGGGAGGGTGGTGCACCCAGGGAGGGCATGGAAGTGCCACGCAACCCCCCTTATGCCTTGCCCTATGCATCTCTTCCATTTGGCTGTTCCTGAGTTGTATGCTTTATAATAAACTGGAAATATTAATTAAAGTGCTTTCCTGAGTTCTGTGAGCCATTCTGGCAAATTATTAAACCTGAGGAGGGGGGTGTGGGAACCTCCCCGCATTGTAGCCAAGTTGGCAGAAGAGTAGGTATCTTGAGCACCCAATACCTGAGACGGGTATCTGACGTGAGGGTTTCTTGTGGGACTGGGTCCCTAACCTGTGCAGTCTGATGTTAACTACTGGTAGTGAGTGTCAGAATAGAGTCAAATCATGGGATTCCCAGTTGCTGTCTGGATCATTGAAGAATTGGTGTTGGAAAGACACCATGCATTTGCTATCCTGGGAAGAAAAACCTTCTCAGCATGATTAAGGAGATAAAGGCTTGAGCTTCAACCAGTAGTGGGCCTTCTTGAGATGACCCCCTGCCAGGTGGGAGTCACTGCCATGCAAAATGATAAACTACAAAGGAAGAGATTAATTCCTGTCAGTCTCTTTCTACTGCCCCCATTTCTTGACATAAAGATTGGAAATTTAAGATAAAGTTTCTTTGTGTTAATGATTGTGCTCAAGATTTAGAACTTCTAAAGCTTGTAGTTAGTGGTGGAAACTGGAATCTTTGTTTCATCGTACCTGAATCTGAACTTTTGGGAACAAAAAAGCCTACCTAAGCTGTATGTAGACATAAATGGTTTGAGATAAAATATACTTTATAAAACCACTATAGTAAAATATACTTTATAAAACCACTATAGTTTGGGAGGGATGTGTAATTTTGGGATAGACCCATAAAAAAATTATTCAGTCATGTAAGTGTGAAATGGAGAAACTGCTAGCATTATTTTATAAAGATTTGCTGCACATTAGAGAGAAAGGCAGTAGGCTGGTAAATGAAGGAATTTATTGTTAAATCAGCGTTCAACACATCAGAGTTTTTCTGCCTTGCTTCCTCCTTCCTTCCCTCCCTCTCTCCCTCCCTCCCGTATATGCTGCTATCACATCTCAGGCATTGGTGAAAATACACCAGCCTGTTTCTTATGGAGGTTCAGATCAATAGGGAAAATCGACCTAATCATGTCAGCTTGCATCATATGGGTAAGATTATAACTGTGATGTGTGCCTCCAGGTGGAGTCCTAGGTCCTCTGTCTACATGGAGCCTTGATCCATCGTGAGATGATGGTGATAGGAAGGGTGTCCCTGAGGAAGTGACAGCTGAAGGGAGGAGTAAATGCTACCTAAGGGAAGGAAGTCAGGGAGAGCACGTTCCAAGCAGAAAGAACAGCTTGTGGAAAGTCCCCATGTGGAAGGGAGCCTGATGCTTTTTGTGTTTTTGAGGAAATGAGAGACCAAAATGGCTGGAAAGTAAGAGCAAAGATAACATGGTGTAGAATGAGGCTGGGCATTTGTGTGGGGTTAGGTCCTTTACATAACGTAAAGGTTTCAGTCTTTGACTTAAGAGCAGTAGCAAGCTATTGGGCAGCAACTTGGTTAGACCTGAGTTTGAAAGATCTTTCCATATACGTGTGTGGAAAGCATACTGAAGCTGGGTGATAGTAGAAATGGGGAGACTGGTACGGAGGCTCTTATCTAGGTAAAGGTGTTATTATCTTGAGTTATGGTGATGGCAATGGTGATGGAGGACAGCAGACAGAAGGCATCCAGAAGGTAAAACCAATAGGATGTAGCAATGGGGTGGATGTAGGGAGGTGTCAAGGGCAGGGCCTAGGCTTCTGTCTTATAGAGGTACATGGATACCATTGCATGAGGGAGGGAATTTAGGAAAAAGACTAGGTTTGAGGCAGAGTTCAGGGTTTGGGGGATGTAGATCACAAGTTCAAGTTGGATAACTTTAGTTTGAGGTGCCACTGGGACAGCCAAGTGGAAATGCCAAGGAGACGATTGAAAATGTAGGTCTGGAGGTCAGGGGAATAGTTCAGGTTGGATGTGTACATTTAGGAGTTGCCAGGCGTATAGGTGGCAGCTGAAGCCATGAGCTTGGAAGAGATTTCTCATTTGGGAGTGTGGAGTGAGAAGAGAGTATGGTCTAGGACCGTGCCCAGCATAACTGCCAAGTGGAGAGGTTGAGTAACAAAGGAGAACAGGAGGAAAGCCTAAAGAAGTAGCAGTGGAACCAGGAGAGCTTGGTGTCATAAAGCCAAGGGGAAACGTGTTTTCCAGAAGGAGTGGTCCAGGATAAAGTGCTGCAGAGAGGCTGAGAAAGAGAGAAACAAAGATGTCCATCGGGTTTCATAGTCTAGGGGTCCCAGCTGACCATGGCCGAGCTATTTGTGTGGACTCAGTGTGGAGTGAGGAAATGAAGCCATCTTGTTTTACAAGTTTTGTTATTTATCTTGTTTTGCACTTAATTTTTGTATCATGTGCTGCTGTCAGAGAAGTGTACAATTCAGTTGAGGATGTCCCAAGCGAAAAAAAAAATGAGCAAGTGACAATCTCACTGCACTAGTTTGCATGTTCTCCCCACAAAAGCCCAGTGGGCGGAAGCCTGTGAACTGTAGTTATCAACTTTTCACATTAGGGCAGTAAAGTTTGGTATGCTCAAACACTCCAGATTCTCACTGATTGTTTTGGTTGGAGCTAGCATCTACTGAGACTCAAAAAGCACGACCCATAAAAGCAAAAAATTGATTAAATTGAATTTCATCAAAATGGGAAACTGCTGCTTATGAAAAGACATTGTAAAAAACGTTAAAAGACACATCAGAGGCTGGGAGAAAATATTATCTATGTCTAAATCTTTATCTTCCTGAAATGGGCTTATATCCAGAACATATTAAAAAAACACTTAAAACTCAAAAATAAGAAGTTAAGAGATGAGCAGAAGATTTAAACAGACATTTCACAAAAGAAGGTATACAAATGGTCAATAGACTGTTCTTCAGATACCCCAGGACCCCTTGGTCTTGAAGCCTTCACACTGGCCCATTTCTGCACCTGGAATGCTTTCCCCCAGATATCTGCATGGCTCCTTGCTCATGGTCTTCAAAGGGTGCCTGGCTTCTTCCTGTTACTCTTGCTGGCTCACACCATGATCATTTCCTCTCCCTCTTGCCTACTGCCTGTCCTGGGGACAGCATGGCTGTGTTCAAGGTACATGATGTGGTCATCGGTCTTCTGGTATACATGCCTCCATAGAGTTTCCTCCTACAACGAAGAGGTCTGGCCTGCAAAACCAACAAGATACTGTGGAAATGACTGCACGTGACTTCCAAGGCTGAGTTATAAAAGACGCTGCTGCTGCCACCTGGCTCTCACTCTGGGGGAAGTCAGGCGCCATGTTGTGAGGATGCTCAAGGAGCCCTGGGGAGAGGTCTGTGTGGCCTGGAACAGAGGCCCTCCTGCCCACACCCTGCACTAACTTGCCAGGCATGTGAGCAAGCCACCTTGTGAAGACCTTCCTGCCCCAGTGAAGCCTTCGGATGATGCAGCCCTGGCTGACATCTGACTGCAGCCTCATTGCAGACCCTGAACCAGGCCTAGCTAAGCCTCTCCTGAATTCTTGACCTATGGAAAGTATGTGAAATAATAAATGTGTACTGTTTTAAGCTGTTAGGTTTGAGGGTGACTTGTAATGCAGCAATCAATAGCTAATACATGTGGGAGGGAATAAGTAGGTCCAATCTGGCTTGGGATCTAAGCCACATTCTGCCAACTATTTAGAAAATGCGTATTTCAACCCTACCCATTTATAGGTGTAAACTTATTGCGTTTATCCCTCAGTTCTGAACCTGTAGAAAGGGGAGAAAGGAGGGAGTGAGGGGGAGGTTGGGGAGAGCAGGCCAGAGTTATAGGTAGGGATATTTTGGGGAAAGAGAAATCCTGAAAAGATGATTTTTAAAAAGCTTTAAGAAATCATGTGTGATATAACCCCCATTTCTGACCCCACCCAAGAAACCGTCAGCAAAAATACATGTCACTGTTTAAACTGTCGGGTCAGGTGGGGAACCCAGTCATGTGAAAATTGCAGACAGATGGGGGGCTGAAGCATGATTAGGTCATTTCCCCAAAGTTCACACCAAGAATGTGGCAGAGCTGCTCACCCAATGGTTCTGGAAGGACAACCTCAAGCATATGCAGTGGAAAGCAAAAGGGGCGCAGGTCCACGAAAAGGACAAAGCTTTGCTGATTAACCGGTTTTTGAAGGCAAGGCTCATAGGACCTTTCTCTGCCCTCTGTCTGTTTTTCATTAAATCCGGAATGGAGGGGTCTGGAACTAGTGCTTCAAGACCAACTCTTAAAGCCTTATTTACTCTTAAAGCATCCTTGAGGGCCCCCAGGGGAAGAAAAGGGAGGAAACACCCAAAGATAAACACCTGGCAGTGCTCACACAACACCGGGGAGAGCGGTCCGCGGTTCAGACCCGCACCAGCGGCGGCCAGAGTAGCAGCTGCGTGCGGGGCGCTGGAGCTGGATAATGATTTTACCATCTTCTCCCATTCTGCCCTGTATCCCTGGCCGCCCCTGGCCAGTCAGAGTAAGAGTCCTTCATCTGCTTTAGGAATGAGAACTGTGTGGGATGTTCCCCCAAATAGATTCGGCAGAGACAGACAGGCCTAAATAATTTGAACAGGCGTAACGGGCGGGGCTGGCTCAGTCACGTTGTCAGCAGACCACAGCAAGAGGACTTTTATTTCCTGCCATGTGTGAGGCGGTGGAAGGGCATTTCCAGGGGGGAAAGCTCAGGGGTCTGCGGGTCTGGCACCCAAGGCCAGGTCTCTGCCGAATTCACGCCACTCGCAGGAAATGGTGTTTGAACAAAAGCGCCAAACAAACTGTTCGATAATCAGTTAAAAGATAAATCGCACAAAACAAACAACTGAGCCCCTGGAGGTTCCGAATCCTTTCTCCAAGAGAGCAAAAACAAAGAAAATTCCTAAGTTACAAACAGGAGAGTCAGGCCTTCCAATTCCAGACCTTTGCATGTGTTAAGCAAAACCAAGAATAAGCAAGAAAATATGCTATTTGAATTGCGTTCAAAATGTCTTTTACAAGTGAAGCAAATTACTTCTGCATGTTCTGAGGCTCTGCAGAGAACAAATAGTGGCCTTTAATGGGTAAAATTACACAATTTGCTTTTAACAGTAAACCCAAAGCCGCGGTGGCTTCAAATAGCATCGCGCTCCCGAGAGCTCCCTCCACGCAGCTCCACTCTTAGCAGTTTCTGAACATTTTGGAGGGACGAAGTTGTCCCCACCGGGCGCAGCGTGGCGAGGAGGGGCCGGGAGTCGCCGGCGGGAACGCGGCCTGTTTCTTTCCTTGAACGTTCTGCTTCTCTTCCTCCCGCGCCGCCAGTTTCTGGGACCGGGTGGCTCTCTGATTTGCCCCGGTGTCGGCTGGCGGGGCGCAGTGTCGTCCCGAGTTACAGATTTATGACCAGGCCCCCGGGGGTCCCGCCCCCTAAAGATGGGTGCCAACTGCCCCGGGCGTCTCTGCGGCGAGGGGAGCCCCCCTCCCGAGGTCTGGCTGTACGCCCCCAAGGCTCCAACTTTGCGGCCAAGCCTCCCGAGGAGCAGGCCCGAGGGCGGGAGCGGGAGGCACGTCCGGGGACTGAGCTGCGGTCCCCGGTCCAGGCCCCCAGCTGCCCGCGCGCCCCGCCCGCCGCAGGCGTGTCCCTCCGGCAGGGGGCGCCGGCGCCGGCCTCGCTCTGCCCATCGGGGCGGGCGAGCCTGGGACCCTGCCTCCCTGCTCGCCCACTCCCGCCCCCCGTGCTTGTCCAGGCGGCCGGAGCCGAGAGGCGCATCCCGGTCGGGAGAGGAGGAGGACCACGAGTTCCTCGAAAGGGACCAACTCGCAAAGTGCCCGGGAGAAAGGGCAGCGGACGCGCGGCCGACAGGGGTGGTGGCGCCCGGCCCCCGCGCCGCGCCGGTCCCAGCGCCCCGGCCCCCACGGCCCGCGGCATGGCCCAGGGCTTGGCGCTGCCGTTGCTGTGCGTCCCAGCCGTCTGGGCGGCCGCCGCTCTCCTGCTCTGCGTGTCCGGGACCTCAGGTAGGACCAGCCGGTCCGCGCCTGCCTGGGCGCACCTCCTCCGTGCGCGGGCACGGGGCTTTCGTCTCGTGCGTGTTTCCCTTCCTTCGTGATTCTGCCCGGGCCGCCGCGCCGGCGCCGCTGCTCCCGAGAGAGGGGCGCCTGACTGGGCCCCTCCGCACCCGCCTCGGCCCCGCTCCCCTGCCCGCGCCCCGCCGCGCGGGGCTGCTTTCAATAAGGCGCGCTCTGGGGACGGCTAAGTGTTTCCAGAGGCCGGGGCGGGCGGCGCCGGCGCCCGCGGGGAGCCCCTAGCCGGGGGTTTCTGAGGGTCGTGAGTGTGAATGCGGCCGGGCCCCGGGTCCGCAGACGTGTCCGAGGTTCCCAGGACCTTGACTCGGCCCTGCTCCCCGAGGTTCCCTTCCAGGGCTCCTGGCCCGCGGCGCCCCCCTCTGAGCCGAGATCTCCCCAGGGCGGGCGCCGCGGTGGGACGAGGCTCGGGGAAGGGGGCTCCCAATCCCCGCCGCTTGGTTGAAAGGGGATTTGGCTTCCCTTTTGTTGGCCCCTCACCCCCTCCCCCACCGCCGGGAGGTGGCCGAAGCGGCATTTCCTGTGCCTGGGGTCCCCGGGCGGCCTTTCGGCTGCTGGGGACCTGGCCTCCTTCGGGCAGGCTGGAGGGGCGGGCCCGGCTCCCGGGTGGCGTTTTCCTCGAGGGTCGCGCGATCTTGGGCGGCGTGGACCGCGGGGCGCGCAAGAGCTGCCGCCAGGTTCGGGGAAACCTGGGGGGACCGCCCTAGGGGGGCCAAGCCGTCCCGAACCCCGGGGCACCCCTGGCCTGCACCCCTCGCCAGATTCCCGCACCCTGCCGCGGCGGGGCCTCCAGGTTTGGAGGCTGAGGGGGTTCGCCTCACGTCCCAGAAATCCGTGAGCCGCCCCTTACACGTGAGTGGGTCTCAGTGTCTCCACTCCACGCATTGCTTCCCCCTCCCCGCCCCCGCTCCATTTCTGCAGGAAGGTGAGAATAAGGCAACAGGCGCGAGAAGGGGGCTCAGCTCTTCTCGTATCCTGCTGCCAGCTGCGCGTTCCAGGGACCAGTCCTCCGATATAGGAATGCTGGGCAGCCTTTCCTGGGGGGCGTTTGGGTTTAAGCAAGAGCCGATTACGTCACACATCCCTGGTTACTTGATTTGGGAAAGGGGTTTGCATTTATGTCGCTGTTCCTTAAAGCATAAGCCGCTCAGGGTGCAATGTGCAATGGTAGGTAAACCAGACCTTCTAAGTCAGTCTTTGGGGTTTTAACAACATCCCTGTGGATTTCTGCACCCCTCACCCCGCTAGAATCCCTCTCCCCTTTCGAGTCAGGGGATGCATTTGCTGCGCTGTGGGAGGGGGAAGAGGGGGCTTATCCCGGCGACTCGACGTGCTTTTGCACAGCGTTTGCGTGGTGGCCTCGTGGGGATTAATTGCCCTGCAAAACCGTACCTCGCAAACTTATGCCCGGCGGCGGTTTAAGTTGCATTTGTCAGGGAAGAGTTGGAGGTGGGTGATGTGAGAAAAGGTGATAGGTTTGTTGCTTAAATAAAGGTTGTAACAAGACTGGAAAGGCTGCTCGCATTTTAAAAGCGCAGAGTAGTTGAAACATTGCCGTCCTTTACAGTTGAGTTTAAGAAATCTCTGAGGAACAAAGCCATCCAATATCATTTTCATTAATTTTTGAACCCTGTGTGGAGGTAATTTTCTTTTTCCAGTAAAATAATAGTAATCTCTATAGGGGAGGGAGCAGGGAAGCTGTTTATAATTCTCTTCCTTCTGGAATGCTAGGCTAGCTGGAAATTCAAAGAATATGATCATATTCAAAACTATGAATACAATTTTATGATTACAGGAGATTCGAGTGTTTGGCATATTTTCAGCTGTAAAGAAGAATCCCTGTCATTTGAGTGTATTTTATATACAAAACATAAGTTACTATGTAAAAACATGGAAAAGTTACTCTAAAAGGATTTTTAAGTTCTACATTTTTATAGAAGACTCTGTTCCTTAACGAGATAAATACCTGATTTGGGACCGTGTGGCCCACCTGGGTAGGTTAGGCTGGGAGTTTTGGGGTCCCCCCACCCCGATTTTGACAGTGCAGTGTTTACTTCTGGCCCAGATCCCTGGAGTGATGGTGGTAATAAATAATGATAGTGATCCATTTGGAAGTAAGTAAATGAAAACATCTTGAATAAGAAGACTTTATGGAAAAAGAAAAGTTTTTATATACTATATAGTAAGGAAACATGTTTTTCTTATTATGGCTGTGTACCAAGCAAAGAAGAATCACACATTTGAAAATTTTCAATGTTTAACAGTGAGAGCAAGTTTAACCCTCACGTCTACTTGATAAAAATGCCATCTGGAGACAATGACCACCACTGACCCTATGTGACATTCCGTGTGAGCTGCTATACTAAACTGTTTATAAAAATGGCGATAGGTGACCGAGGGGCTCTAGTCAGTGAGGCTGAACTCTTAATTAGTAAAGCAAGTCATAGTTAGAAAACTTAACAAGAAATCTGCTTAATATTTTGCAAGCAGAAAAGCAACATGGGTTTAAAAAGGTGCGTTTACCAGGAGTAGTTTTTGGTGAGAGTGATCTGCAAATTTACGAGGCAATGTGAAATAACATTTCTATTTTTATTCCTAAACCGTTTTTGTATTGTTTGGTCAAAATACCGCCGTAATTATTGTTTGTATGTCAGTCTCTGTTATGGTGTGATTTGTAGTGAATTACTTGTTCCCCGAGAACGTTTTGTCTCTTTAGCCTCGGTTTAACCTCTGAGACATTTAAGCCTGGCAGAGTTTGGGTTTAATGCCTATCCTTTGGAATCTTTTTCTGAGATCAATGGGATAGAAATGCAGGAGTAGGGGAACAGCCCGTCTGACAGGTAGGGAAGATTAATCTCCTAAAGGGGGATTTCTAAAGCAAGGTTTCAGCTGGAGAAGTGGCGCTCCTTTAAAATGCATTCCACAGGAGGCCAGGATGTGGAAAGTTATCATTATCATTGAAATGGGAACTGGGTGTGAAAGCCTTGGCCTCCCTAATCTGCAGAACTCTGACTTCTCTGATTAAAAAGTATAGGAAATCTGTGTACTCTGGAACTCTTTTCCCAGGGAGAGCTGTAATTATACAATTCCAAGTTGTCAGGGAAAAGAAAGTGGGCTACTGTTATCTGAGCCCAGGGTTTAAAACCATCTTCTAAAATGCTCGTTGATGTCAGGGGCCTTTTGGTGTTTATCTCGTCCATTCCCTGGGAACCTGGAGGGGATCCGGCAGCATCCTGTGCTTACCACCTGGAGAAGGGCTGGGCTGCGGAGCTTTGGGTTCACCCTGCTGTGCCCTACGGGGAGCTCCTTATGGGCCGTGACATAT
This sequence comes from Balaenoptera acutorostrata, assembly GCF_949987535.1. NCBI lineage: Eukaryota > Metazoa > Chordata > Mammalia > Artiodactyla > Balaenopteridae > Balaenoptera > Balaenoptera acutorostrata. The sequence continues at coordinate 22,696,757 of NC_080069.1, read as the reverse complement.
TTCTGTTCACGGTGAAGAAAGTTGTCATTAAGATATTTCCTTCTTTGGGGACCTGTGGTGACTGCCAGGCGGACTCCATGAGTACCGTGCGTGGAAGGTGTCAAAGCAAAGTAACCAGGGGGACTTGCTTTGCAGAGGAAGCGTTGCTGGTTAAGTCTGAATTTTACATGGCCAATAGTAACTTCGTGAAAGGACAGTTGGGCTGAAAGGACTGGTTTTGAAAACATCGCTTCTCAGTGACTCTGGGTTCTTTGGTTTTGTATTGTTGCACTGCATCACTGTAACAGAAACACTAAGAGTTCGGTGGGTAGTGCGGGCTTCTTGAGTTTTGAAGTAAAAATCTAAGCAACAAGAGTAGCTCTGGCCCACTAATTATGGCTGCAACTGGCTGGGGTTTGTACCAGCCTCCTTTTTCTAGTATATATTGATTCGGTTTTGCTGAGGAGCTTGCCGAGTTGGAAATGAGGGTGGGATAGCTCTGCTTGCATGTGCTGCTGTCTAAAATACGTCTGGGGTGTGATCTGTTTAAAATCATATTAGCAGAGTGACCAAGGAATTGTTGAACATTAGGAAGGCTTTTCAAAAATAAGGAATTGTGTTGGTGTGGTTTGTATTATTTTGGGGATTTCTGGTTTTTTTGTTTTTTGTTTTTTAAGTTCTATCTCTGAAAGAACCAAAAAAATCAAAAGCCAAAGGGAAGAGATAATTACAGAAAAATTTAGCCTAATTAGACTAAGTGGCTTGTCCTCTAGAAAGTCTTAAGTTCCAGTGGGATGTGGTGTGTGTGTCTTTAATTGTCACTGGAATGAGCTTCAGTAAGCACTCTGTCACTTTTGAGATGTTATCTGGGGAGAATGTGGCTGCTTCTTCAAATCCCCCTGGAGTGGGGGAGGGTTTTCCCCAAGTCCCAAAAGCTCCCAGCCTAATAGTTTCCACACCCCAGTGCCCTCCTGGAGGGCTAGTTAACCCAGTGTGCACTTCAATGACAGAAATCCTCGTTGTAGACTTGTGCTGTGGAGTATCGTAGCCGCTAGGCACATGTAGCTATTTAGGCTAAAATTAATTAAACTGGACTGAACTGAAAGATTCAGTTCCTCCACCCCACCAGATGCATTTCAGTGGCGGCGTGTGGCGGTGGCTCAGATGGCCCAGGTACGCAGAGGACGTTTCCAGCATTGCAGGAAGCTCTGTGGGCCACTCTCCTGTTTGTCCAGGGTCTGTGTGTTGGCCACTGTTGCTTCAGGAACAGTCTTGTGGAGTCCAGAGCCAAGGAGGAGCTTCACCTTGTTTGCTTAGAGTTCTGTTTGTTGACTGTGGGAGATTTGAAGGCAAAAATGAAATGGATTGACTCTAATCTGTGGAACTAGAGGGCCGTGCCCCAAGAGGGGCTTAGCAGAGGTGTGATGATGACCGAGGCAACAAAACCTTAGCGTACATGCTTGCATACTGTACAGTGCTGATATGAGGGAAATGTTAGCTTTAAAGAATTCGCATGTGAGGGGCTAAACGAGATTATGTGAACACGTGTGTGCACACTCACGTATGTGTTCGCGTGTGTTTGGGAGAGGGCACACCGTGGCTTCAGTGCCATTAAAAAAGCACATGAAGTGGTGATAGTGACGACTGTTTTCCTCAGATTAGGCTGTCTGACGTAATGGGAGATCTTCAAGTGGTGAAAGGAAACAAATGTCATGGGAAGAAGGTTTAAAGTGCAGATTCAAAAGAATCCCAGCACAAGAAAGGTGAAGGAAACCTGCCCTGTGCCCGGCACATTGGGGGCATGCAAAAGCAGTTTCCCACGTGGGGAACGAAATCACAGTAGGGGAGGAAGAGGGAGTGGGGAGATGACATTTGAGGACATACTTATGGACGAATTCACAGTCCAGTCTGAACTGAGTCTTATGTGCATCAGCTGTGATTTGCCAAAGACTTCCTGGAGCAAGCAGATCTGTGATAATGCCTGTTAGTGGCCAACCCTCGCAAGATCTTCTCCTTTACCTCTGGTAACCGCCACGTGGGATGTGGTGGAATGTGTCTGTGGAATGTGTTTGCAGACGGGAAAGGGCTGAGAGAGGAGGGCAGATGTGGGAAGAGGCAGTAGGAACCAAGAGTAGCCAGAGCACCGTCCTCAGAGAAGGGGAAATCGTGTGGAGTCAAGAGTCTGAGGATCTTAGCTCCCAGGCAAATGCAGGATGTGATGCGATAAGCAGGGCAAGGCATGGCGAGCTGCAGCCACGTTTTCGGAGGATAATTTGGCAGCACCCGGGGGTGGGGGTGGGAAAGCTAAGAGGGTAGTGGTTGCACCCAAGAAAGGAGGTGCATGAAGAATCAAGGGCCTTGGTCTTGGATTTGTTGGGGGAATTCCCAGGAATTCCTGGGAGGAGCATCCTGGGAGAAAACTGATGCAGAAGGGAAAGTCCAGTCATTCCTTAGGGGTCTGGAGCAGGGATGCACACAACATTTTGGCTCCTGGAAGACAATGGGCATTGGGAAGGGGAATGAGTAGGATTTGTGGGATGATGAGGAATTGAGTGAGGACATAAGAGTTCCATCTAAAATAGGGAGCAGCCCACAAATGAATGGTAAGAAGGGTGTAGGAAGGGAGTGAGGGGTCACAGGCTGAGAATGCTTTTAGGCACAACCTCTGGGTCATATTCATTTCAGTGGCCACCTTCCTGTCCTATCGTAGGATGTTATTTTATGTTTTCAACTCTTATAGAACATTTGGAAATAACACTTGGAAATTGGGAATTTTCCTCCCAACAGTGAAATAACTCCCAGGTAGCCATAGTCTTTGTATAACATTGGATACGTTTCTAGAGGAGCTTAAAGTCTACAGGAAGAGTGGTGACGAGGGGGAGCTCTGTCTTAAGTGAACGTGAGACGTGGAGGGAGGGCAGGAGTGGAGGGACTGGCTAGGTGTGCATCTGCTTATTTTGCAAAAAGAAACACGGAAAGGAGAAACCGTAAAGTGACACCTCAGATCTTTTCTTAATTAAGGTAAAATATGCATAAAATAGACCTTTTAAGCCATTTTTAAGTGTACAGTTCACTAGCATTAAGTATCTTCACACTGTTGCGCCACCGTTGCTACCATCCATCTCCAGAACTGTTTTCATCCCCCAGACTGAAACTCCGCCCCCGTTTAAACAACAACTCCCCATTCCCCCTTCCAGCCCTGGCAGTCACCATTCTACTTTCCATCTCTATGAATTTGACTACTATAGGTATCTCAAATAAATGGAATTATATTATTTGTCCCTTTGTAACTGTCTTCTTTCACTTAACATAGTCTTTTCAAGGTTCATCCATATTGTAACATGTGTTAGTACTTTTTTTAAGGCTGAATAATACTCCATTATACACACACGCGCTCATACATACCATGCATAGACCACATTTTGTTTTCCGTTTTTTCTGTCTGTTGGTGGACATTTGGGTTGTTTCCTCCTTTTGGCTCCTGTGAATAGTGCTGTTATGAACATGGGTATACAGATATCTGTCCAAGTCCTTGCTTTCAGTTCTTTTGGATGTACACCCAGAAGTGGGATTGCTGGATCATATGGTCGTTCTATGTTTAATTTTTTGAGTAACCGCCGTACTGTCAACATTTGTTATTTTCTGTTTTATTGATAACAGTCATCATAATGAGTGTGAAGTGGTTTTAATCTCATTGTGGTTTGGATTTGCATTTTTCTAATGATTAGTGACGTTGAGCATTTTTTCATGTCATTTGTATATATTTCATGGCCATTTGTATATCTTCTTTGGATATGTCTGTTCAAATCCTTTGCTCATTTTTTAATCATATTGTTTGGGTTGTCTTGGTTGAGTTGTAGGAGTTCTATGTGTTCTAGATATTAACTCCTTATCAGATATATGATTTACACATATTTCCTTCCATTCTGTGGGTTGCTTTTCCACTCTGTTAATAATGTCTTTTGATGCACAAAAGTTTTTAATTTTAATGAATCAATTTATTTATTTATTTTTTTTTTTGGTTTTACCTGTGGTTTTGGTGTCATATCCAAGAAATCATTGCTAAGGCCAATGTCATGAAGCTTTTCCACTATGCTTTTTTCTGAAAGTTTTTAGTTTTAGCTTTTTTTAGGTCCTTGATCCATTTGGAGTTAATTTTTATAGATGGTGTAAGGTAAGGGTTCAACTTCATTATTTCGAATGTAGATATACAGTTTTCCCAGCACCCTTTGTTGAAAAGTTTGTTCTTTATTCATTGAATGGTCTTGGCATCCTTGTCATTTGCTACATATGTAGAGTTTATTTCTGGGCTCTCTATTCCATTGGTCTATGTGTCTGCCCTTAAGCCAGTGTTTTGATTATTGCAGCTTTGTAGTATGTTTTGAGATCAGGAAGTATGAGTGTTCCAACCTCATTTTCTTTTTCTAGATTGTTTTGGCTATTTGGGATCCCTTGAAATTCCATATGAATTTTAGGATGGATTTTCTATTTCTACAAAAAGCGTCACTGGGATTTTGATAAAGATTGCACTGAATCTGTACATTGCTTTGGATAGTATGGACATCTTAACAAGCCTTACAGTCCACAAACACAGGCTGTCTTTCCTTTTATTTAGATGTTCTTTAATTTCTCTCAACAATGTTTTGTAGTTTTCAGTGTACAAGTCTTTTATCCACTTGATTGAATGTATTCTTAGTATTTTATTCTTTTTGATGCTTTTGTGAATGGAAATGCTTTCTTAATTTCATTTTTGGATTGATTTTTGTTAGTGTATAATAGTGCAGCTGATTTTTGCCTGTTGACTTTGTATCCTGCAAATTAGTTTAATTTGTTTGGTAGCTCAAATAGAATTTTTGTGTATCTGTATGTAGGGTCATGCCATCTGTGAACAGAGATAATTTTACTTCTTTCTTTCCAATTTTGGATGCCTTTATTTCTTTTTAAATTTTTGTCTAATTGCTCTATCTAGAACTTCCAATATTATATTTAATAGAAGTGGTGAAAGCAGACATCCTTGTCTTGTTCCTGATCTTAGAGAAAAAGCTTTCAGTTTTTCACCATTGAGTATGAAGTTAGCTGTAGGCTTATCATTTATGGCCTTTACTATGTTAAGATAGTTTCCTTCTATTCTTAGTTCATTCTGACATATTTTTGTATGAACATGTTAATGTTCTACATGTTCAAAAAATAAAGTTAAATCACTGAAAATGGCAGGAAACTAAAATTGAATACAAACAAGTAAGTCCAACTATAAAAGAAACCTATTGGGTGGGCCGAGAAGTGCCTTCGGTTTTTTAAGTAAAAATAAAAGACACATTTTTCATTTTCACCAAGAACTTTATCAAACAGCATATTCACCCTTTTGTTCCACTACTTTCTGCCATTTTTCAGGCAACTTCATAATTCCATCTTCCCAAAACTTTTTATCTTTTTGAGCAAAGAACTGTTCCAGGTACCTTTTATAGCCTTCCAGGGAATTGAAATTTTTTCCATTAAGAGAATTTTGTAAAGACTGAAATAAATGGAAATCCAAAGGTGCAATGTCTGATGAATACAGCAGATGAATCAGAACTTCCAGCCAAGCTGTAACAGTTTTTGCCTGGTCATCAAAGAAACATGGGGTCCTACATTATCCTGATGGAAAATTTGTTTTTTGTTGTAATTCTGGATGCTTTTCGTGGAGTGCCACTTTCAGTTGGTCTAATTGGTAGCAGTACTTGTTGGAATTAATCGTTTGGTTTTCCGGAAGGAGCTCATAATAGAAGACTCCCTTCCAATCCCACCAGAAACACAACATCACCTTCTTTGGATGAAGACCGGCCTTTGGTGTGGTTGGTGGTGGTTCATTTCTCTTGCCTCACGATCTCTTCTGTTCCATGTTGTTGTACAGTATCCACTTTTCATCGCCTGTCACAATTTGTTTCAAAAACAGAACATTTTCATTACGTTTAAGTAGAGAATCGCATGGGAAATACGGTCAAGAAGGTTTTTTTCACTTAACTTATGTGGAACACAAACATCAAAGTGATTCACATAACCAAGCTGGTGCAAATGATTTTCAACGCTGAATTTGGATATTTTGAGTATGTTGGCTATTTCCCGCGTGGTATAACATTGATTGTTCTCAATTTATGTCTCGATTTGGTCACCATCAACTTCAACTGGTCTACTTGACCGTGGAGCATTGTCCAGTGAGAAATCTCCAGCACGAAACTTCGCAAACCACTTTTGACACATTCGATCAGTCACAGCACCTTCTCCATACACTGCACAAATCTTTTTTTGCATTTCAGTTGCATTTGTACCTTTCTTGAAATAATAAAGCAGGAACTTCCCTGGTGGTCCAGTGGTAAAGAATCCACCTTTCAATGCAGGGGACGCGGGTTCTATCCCTGGTCGGGGAACTAAGATCCCACATGCTGCAGGGCAACTAAGCCTGCGCGCCACAACTACTGAGCTCGCGCACATCAACTAGAGAGCCCGTGTGCCACAGACTGCAGAGCCTATGGGCTCTGGAGCCTGTGCCACAACTAGAGAGGAGAAAACCCGCACACCACAACTAGAGAGAAGCCCGTACGCCTCAACGAAGATCCCACGTGCTGAAACGAAGATCCCGCCTGCCGCAACAAAGACCCGACGCACCCAAATAAATAAATAAATAAATAAATAAATAAATAATAAAAGAAATAATAAAGCATAATAGGCCGAAAATGTTGCTTTTTTTCTTCCATCTTCAATATTAAAAAGGCTACACAAAAATTCACCAATTTTGATAAGTCTTTTTTTAAATGCACACTGATATGACAGCTGTCACATACAGTCTAATGAAAGGGTTTCCCATTAAGTTAAAGACAACTAAGTGCTACTAGAGCCGTCTTACAGAAAAAACCGAATGAACCTTTTGGCCAACCCAATAGTTCAAGTGAATGTGGACCCAATACTTTGACTATACATCCTCAGTCTAGATGGAAAACAAAGCAAAACAAAACCTGAAAACAAATCTTGCACTTTTAGGGGTTTGTTTTTCATAGCAGTAGGGGTGTAACAATTGTGAGACTGTTTTGTGTGAATTGTGGGATTGGGCAAATAAGGTGTGTTGGTAACATTGGAGCCAGGGTTCCTACTGTGGAAGAAGGGAGATACAAATGAGGAATGAGGGAAAACAAGGAAGAACCCAGAGGGGTTGGATTGGAAGTTGGAGAGATTAGTATAACTCATGATTTATGCATATACACACACATTTACATATATGTATAAAATAATGTGTTAGGGTTATAAATTCATAGTTCATAAAATAGATTTTTTTCTATACATAACAGTTATTTCTAGCACCTCATTAGGAATGAGCCCTATTAGTGCCCAGATCTTGGTTTCTAAATACTGTTACACATTATAGGAACTAGGATACCTTGGAGAAATGACTGATTATGGGGCCAGGATAGGGAAAAATATAAGATGAGCCAGGAGCGTAATCTTGTGATAGAAAGTGAACAGAAGCAATGGGAACATATCAAATGTACAGTTGCCAGCTTGGAGGCGTTCCAGTGGTCAAATCTCCGACAGGTTAAGCGTCAAATAAATAAGGACAAGCATGGATTATACGTGGAACAAAATAGGAATCGATGATTCAACATCGATAAGTAAATAAGTACAATTGCCCCTCTGTATCTGTGGATTCTGCATCCTCGGATTCAACCAACCATGGATCAAAAATATTTAAAAAATTCCAGAAAGTTCCAAAAAGCAGAACCTGCATTTTCTGCACGCTGGCAACTATTTACATAACATTTACATTGTATTTACAGCCTTTTACATAACATTTGCATTGTATCAGGTGTTAGAAGTCATCTAGAGATGATGTAAAGTGTACAGGAGGATGTGTGTGTAGGTAATATGCAAATTCTACTGCCATTTTATTTTATTTATTTTTTTAAAATTTATTTATTTATTTATTAATTTATTTATTTTTGGCTGTGTTGGGTCTTCGTTTCTGTGCGAGGGCTTTCTCTAGTTGCGGCGGGCGGGGGCCACTCTTCATCGCGGTGCGCGGGCCTCTCACTATCGCGGCCTCTCTTGCTGCAGAGCACAGGCTCCAGACGCGCAGGCTCAGTAGTTGTGCCTTACGGAGGCCTAGTTACTCCGCGGCATGTGGGATCCTCCCAGACCAGGGCTCAAACCCGCGTCCCCTGCATTGGCAGGCAGACTCTCAACCACTGCGCCACCAGGGAAGCCCCTACTGCCATTTTATATAAGGGACTTGAGCATCCTCGGATTTTGGTATCCGCAGGGGGTTGGGGGTAGTGAGGTGGTCCTGGAACAATTCCCCACAGATACTGAGGGACAACTATATAGTTAAATACATGCATTATTTTCCTAGGGCTGCTGTAATAAAGTACCACAAACTGGGTGACTTAAAACAAGAAAAATTGATTTTCTCACAGTTTTGGAGCCTGCAAGTCCAAAATCAAGGTGTCAGCAGTCCATGCTCCCTCCGAAGGCCCTGAGGGAGAATCCTTTTTTGCCTCTTTCAGTTCCTGGTGGCTCCCATTGTCCCTTGGCTTGTGGCAGCATCACTCCAATCTCTACTCCATCTTCACATGCCCTTCTTTCCTAGATGTCTCTCTGTGTCCATTCCTCTTCTTAGAAGGGATGGCAGTTATTGGATTTAGGCCCACTTTAAATCCAGGATGATTTCATCTTGAGATCCTCAACTCATTACTTCTGCAAAAACTATTTTCAAATAAGGTCACATTTGAAGTTTTGGATGGATATGAATTTTGGGGGACACTATTTAACCCACTACATTACATAAATGAACAGAATAGAGAGGGAACAGAGAACACTTCCTTACAGTAAAATGCCAGCTAATAAAATTGAGGTGACTTTAAAAAGTTATGATTTGCAACAATAATTGTGCAAATTGATTTGGGCGATGAATGTTGAATGCAATTAAATAGGGCCATGTTTGATGGGGAGCAGGGAGTGTCCATGGCTCAGAGTATTTCCCCACAGAGCCTTTATTTGCAAGGGGGCAACTAGCAGCTACAGACTGGAGAAAGCAGACATCACCTAACTGGGTGACCAAGGCTCACATCACCACTGTGGGCAGGTGGACATAGTCCTTCCAACAAGGGCATTGATTAGCCTGCATTCCAGCTGGGGATGCAGAACCTGAGTCTCATGGTGACAAAAACCAGCAAGCCCAAATGGAGGGGCATTTTATTAAACAACTGGCCTGTAGTAGAAAACCTCAGTGTCGTGAAGGAAAAAAAAACAGCCAAGAAACGGGTCCAGCTTAAAGGAGACGACAGGAGGAGACAAGTAAATGCAGAGTGTGATTCTGGACAGGACTGGGTTAGAGTGAAAACTGCCGTGCACATCATTGGAACCTCTGATGAAATTGGAATATGGAGGTAAAGTATTTAAAAGTGTGGTCAAAGTTCACTGCCCTGAGTTTGTCAATTGTACGGAGATTCTGTAAGAGGACATCTTTGGTCTTAGGAAGTATGTACTCAGTGTTAAGGGGTAAAAAGCATGACGTCTGCAACCTACTCTCAGATAGTTCAGAATAAAAAAACCGTGTGACTATGGAGCCAGAAAGGTGAAGTTATGTGGGTGAAATGTGAAAAGTTAGTGAATCTGGGTAACGAGTATGGGGGAGTTTCATGCATGACTCTTCCAACTTTTAGGTAAATTTGAAATTATTTCCAAATAAAGGACTAAAATCATGTTAATTGACACAAATGTATGACTGTAGCCAGTGGAATCAACAATAGAGTTCAGCATATTCTCTTAAGAGAAAGACTCAAATAGTTATAATTTTATGGGAAATGGTGTCAGACCTCACCCAGGGATGGGGCAGGGCAGGCTGCATGTGCCTTTCAGGCCAGACAGAGTTTCATCAAAGAATGAAAATCACCGAGTCTTAGTCCAGTTTCTGGATCGCCAGAATTTTTTTTGTTTGTTTGGTTTTTTTTTTCTCTTTTTTTCAATCGCCAGAATTTCTAACATGTTTTTCCTTAGCCTTTTATTATAGAAAACTTCAAACATACATAAAATTAGACTAGTACAGGGACCCTCTATATATTTTTCATCCAGCTTCAACAATTACCACGTTCTGTCAATTTCATTTCATTTCTTCTGGCCCACTTAACGTGTCCCGGACAGCTTTAATTTTTCACTTGTAAATACTTCAGCATGAATGGTATGAACTGTTTTCCACATAATCTCTATACTGTTATCACAGGCAAGTGTTACTTGATACCCAGGCGCTGCCCAGCTTTCCTGGCTTCCTGGAAAATGGCCTTTTATACTTGGTTTGTTCACAGCAGGACCCAGGTAAGGCGCGCCCATGAACCTTGGTTTTCACCATCAGAACGGCCTTCAACGAGGGGGGAGTCCTATTGGATCTGAGGTTCTGAATGTCAGCAGGTGTAGGCACTGCTTCTCTGCATTCTCAAGCCTACACTCTATGCAGCAGGGACCTGCACAGAGCTGAGTTCTGGTGCAGAGGCCCGGGTACCCCCCTCGGAGGAGCGAAATTCGTGGTGTGTGTGTGTGGGACACAGGGAGGGACCCATGAGCTGTGTTCAATCCAGCCCTTCATTCTGGACCCCTCTTTTGGTGGGAAGCTCCTATGACTGCTTCCAGGAAAAATGCCCTGCAGAGACCAGGGCATGGGGCAGGCCAGGCTACACCCTTCTCAGAGCCCGGGCTTATTAACACACAGATCTTTAAGGTGTAGAAAGGGAGGGAGGAAGACATTTTAGCTTTTAGGTGTGTACTGTCCCCCGCCCCCCCCCCCTTTCAACAACATAACACAAGACTAAGTTTTGTGCTTCCTGGTTTGACATCCCACTTGCAAATCCAGACTGTCGGTTGGAGAGAATGTGTTTACCAAATATAGGACAGATGAGGGGGTCTGTATCCAGAATACATAAAGAAGTCATAAATAAAGAAAGTAAATGTTCCAGTTAAAAGAGGGACACAGAGTACAGCAGGCAGTTTGCAGAAAAACAAATACAAACGGCCCAAAACTTAAGAGTTTGGCCTTAGGATTCAAGAAAACGCCAATTATGAGGCAGTTATCCCAACGTTCTTCTGACTGAGCTTTGCCTGAAGTCAGAAGTGGGTGATAAGGAGCATGTTAGTAATGATGCGGGGAGGGTGAGTGGCTCAGTGGTGTGTAAGTTACCACTTTGAGGGCGGTGTGACATTTAAAATACACACATTCTGTGGCCTGCTCTAAAAAGATACGTGCATGCCTGGGAGGCACCCTGTTCACAGCTCCACCATTTCTAATAGTGAAATTTGGAAACATCGACATGCCTTTTAATGGGAGCCAAATAATCGAACTGGCACCATGTCTCAATTGTGGATTATTGTACAGTGGCTAAAATGAAGATGGAAATCTGTGGATGTCAACGGAGGGAGAGTTCAAAGCAAGATTCTGGATAAGGAGAAAATCAAGTTGCACAGGGATATGTGCTGCATGGGATTGATCTAAAAATCCCACCTCCCTCCCCCACTTCTGTGGATATAACGGTCTCTAGAATAAGGTCTCCAACCTACACGTCAGACTGACAACAGTGGTTACCCTGGGGGAGATGGGAAGACGTAGGAATCTTCAGGATCTTTGATTCCATCATATCTCCTGTGCTAGGGATTACTTTACTGGATCCTGTCTTTTAGCTCCTGGGGGATGACATTTATGTCTACACATTTAGATAAATTAGCAGGAACCTGTTACACGATGACTTCCTCCCTCCCATCATCTTTCTCTTTGCTTTGTGAAAAGTTCTCATCCAGCTCTGGCCAGAGGGGAAGGGGAAGGAAAAACATGGCAAGTCAATTTGTTGAGGAGATTGTGGAAGTTCATAGGTAATTCATAAGCTCTTCAGGGGTGCATCTTCATCTTTGGGGTGTTCTATGAGTGGGTAAAGAAATGGAAGTTTGGGGATGCAGGAAACTCATGTCAGTTAGTTCTCTGGGTTGTCAGATTCTCTTGGCTTTACAAGTATTTGATCCAAATTCCATCCTGAACATATTTAACGTTTTTAGAGCTGTCACGAAGAATCCCCCTAAGGTTGCTTCATACCAGCCCAGTGGTGGTGTGTCAGTGGGCAGCTTCAGGTCTGCTTGTTTTGGTGCAGATGGGAGCAGCCGTCTCTGTTTAAGCCTAGAATCCTAAGTTTGCTCCGAGCGCTGCTGAAATACTTTTCCTTTGTGTAAATGCCCACAAGAGTCAGAATTTTCTTGATATTCTGAAACTAAAGCAAAACACAGGAAATATAAAAGGACGTTGAGGTGGAAATATGATTGGAGCTGTCTTTCAAAATGTACAGTTTCACGTTTTTATGGCTAGTAAGATGAAGTTCATTGCTTTCACTTAATGACTGTATTATAAAGAGAATATTATACTGTTACAGGTTGAATAGTGTTTCCCCCCAAAAGATATAGTGGAGTCCTAACCCCCAGTACTTCAGAATGTGACCTTATTTGGAGATAGGGTCTTTACAGAGGTAACCAAGTTAAATTGAGGTCATTAGGGTGGGCCCTAATCCAATATGACTGGTGTCCTTATAAAAAGAGGAAATTTGGACACAGAGCCCGACATACACAGAGGGAAGACCATGTGAGGACACAGGCAGAAGGTGGCTGTCTGCAAGCCAAGGAGAGAGCCCTCAGGAGAAACAGCCCTGCCCACACCTTGATCTTAGACTTCCAGCCTCCAGAACTGTGGGAAGATGAATGTCTGTAGTTTAAGCCCCCCAGCCTGTGGTGCTTTGTTAAGGCAGGCTGAGCTGACTCATACATACACATCTGCACTTACCTGCGTGCTAATCAAGTACTGCTTTCTATTGATTTTCTTTTCGGAGCATCTGCATTGGAATTTATTTGATAAAAATGTTCCCCTGCTAACGGACACTCCTATCAATGAGCCCATTGTGCCTGGGGTGGTAGCTCACTGGCTTGACCCCACGACTGGTTAGTACTGTGGTCAGGAGTCAGTGTTACCAGGCCCAGCATGGACTACGGTCAGGGTGCCTCTCTATGCCTATGGCCTGACTCAGGCGAGTCCCTTCGCATCAGAGGGCAAGTCCACTTCCTGGAAAGCTTGTTGTCTGGGGCTGCTGCTCTGGACAGCGCTGCGGCCAGGCCTGTGTGGCCTCTGGAGCACCTCTGTGTAACCAGCCCTGTGTCCAGGCCTGCTCTGTGGACATCAGTGGTCCCCTTCACCTTCCTCCAGCTGCTTGCCTGGCTGTCAGGAGAGGCTTTGATGGGGACCTCCCGGAGGTCAGAGCAGAGAGAGGTGGCCTGTTGAGGCCCTGAGATGCCAGGCACCCATCCTTTGTTTCCCTTGGGGGAGCCTGGGTAACAGAGAAAACAAAATTCAACAAAAGCATACCTCCTCAGGCCCTGGGATGGTGTGGCTGTCAGCATGTGTGATTTATCTGGCCTGGAAGCCTTTGAAGCAGGAGGTGATTGGACTCCTTGAAGGCTGGCCCCGTGGGAAGGGCCTGGAAGCGCCAAATGGAGAGGAAAGAACAAGTGGGTCCAGAGGGCTGGTGAGGGAGGGAGCCCTTGGAAGTGTATTTTTCTGTCCTTCGGATCAGGGGCTCCTTCCTTCACCCTTGTCCTGTTCCAGAGCACAAGGGTAGCTCTTGGAGGCAGCAGGAAGATCCTGTGGGCAGAAAAAAGCATTGACTTTGTGCTGGCCCTAAACTCTGAAAGCTTTGCCAAGGGGGGCCCCCAGGCTGCTCCCCAGTAGCTTTTTGGAGACCCCAGGCAGGGGCGCAGGGGGAAGAGGCCAGCTGCTTCCCGGAGAGGCACCTGGTGTAGGCAGCGTTGGGTGTTGGAGAGGGGGGTATGCATGCAGCTGTGCAGAGGATGAGAGTTAGTGATGAGCACACGTAGGGGTGTCAGCTTGCACCAAGTGGCTGCTGGGGCTTCTCACTGGAAGGCAGCTTTGTAAGAAGGAGCCCAGAGGATGCTTTCCTGAATGGCAACAAGATGTGTAATTCTGATATAACCTTCTGATTGTATCAGTCATGGTCAAGCACGTAATTGTTTCATTGTTAAGATTCAGCTAGCTATTTTGACATGTACATACTAGGTTTCCTTCACTATTTGCTAACCTCGCTATGTCTTTCTCTTTTTATTTTGGAAGAAGGAAAATCCTTTGTTTTGCAAGGCAGAGCCCAGGCACAATTAACCTCTAATTAGTGAAGTGTTTTCAGAGTTCAGATAAGGGTCACCTACTTTTTTTTTTTTTTTTTTGGCTACTCTAAACTTTGAGCCCATTTTTTTTCTTTCTTTAAAAAAAATAATAATTAAGAAGAGACCCCAAGATAGTCACGTTTCTTCTAGTTGACTAACCACAAATTTCTATGGGGTGTAAAAGCCAAGCTGATTCAAAACAAAACAAAGGGAAAGGGGGAAAGCCAAGTATGGGTATAAGTAGATCTGCCTGGGATTAAGTTTTTAAAAATGCTCTTTATAATTACTTTTTTCCCCATGGGTGGAATGGGGCCTGCCCTGAGTTTTGGGTGTGTGTGGGGCGTGGGGTATCCTCATGATATTGAGGGAACTTTGGCTTCAGCCCAATTGTCTATTTATAATTGAAGGTATTTATTCAAAAAATCACTGTGTGAAAACTCCCACAAAACAGTACTATATACTTTCTTTCTTTTCTGTGGGCAAATACTTACAAGAGGGCCCTCCTGGCACTTGGGTGTGATTCAAAGGGACTTCATGTAGCTTCCTCTGGATTGTTTTCATTTTATTATTATTTTTTACATTAACAATTTTTTACTTGGCCACGCCGCGCCACGCCGCGCGGCTTGTGGGGATCTTAGTTCCCTGGCTGGGGATGGAACCCGGGCCCCCCTGCAGAGGAAGTGTGGAGTCCTAACCACTGGACTTCCAGGGAATTCCCTATTTTCATTTTAAATCAGGGGAAAGCATTTATTCCTTGATTAAGTAATAGTCACGAAAAACAAAAACAAAAAACCCAGTAACAAATTGCTTATGGCTTGAAAAACAAAACTGAGAAGGTGTAAAATGAAAAGCGCCTGTCACTTCTCACCCCACCCCTGCCCCACCACAGCCACTCTCTCCCCCGCAAAAGTCCCAGATGATCTCGGCCCACAGTCTTTGTACTTCTTTCCAGACATTTCCTAGGTTCATGTGCTTGTCGGTGCATCTCTCTTGTTAATTTTTTTTTAAGTTGTGGTAAAAGGCACATAACATAAAATTAACCATTTTGAAGTGCACGATTCAGTGGCATTTCGTACATTCACTTTATTGTGCAATCATCACCTCTATCTAGTTCCAGAACATTTCCATCACCCCCTACTTTAGCAGTGACTCCTCACTCCCCTCCCTCAGTCTCTTGCAACCACTAATCTACTTACCGTCTCTCTGGATTTGCCTATTCTGGAAATTTCATATAAATAGAATCATACATGCTGTGGCTTTGTATCTGGCTTCTTTCACTGAGCATAATGTTTCCAAGGCTCATCCTTGTCGTAGCATCCTTGATTTGTTTTTATATACAATGAAATTATACCATACATACTGAACTGAGGTTTGCTGTTTTCACATAACAATAGTTCTTACAAATCTGTGTATCTTAGCGCACGCCATGCACCTCCTTTTTTTAAATCTTTGCTGATATCTGTCATTTGGATACACATCATTAGTTTCACTGGTCTCCTATGGATGGATACTTCTGATTTTTAGCTATTGCAGAAAACAGTGCTGCAGGGAACATCTGTACATACATTTTTTGTTCTTCTATACTGTGTGTCTGTAGAGTCAGTTCCCAGAAGTGAATTTTTTTTGTCCAAGGTATTGATATAGATTTTTGATAGATTCTACAAGGTTACGCTTCCAGAAGGTGGCAGCAATTTATGTGACAGCAAAAGTGTGTGAACTTCTCTGGTGTTTCCAAGCCCTGACCAACTCTGGAAATTATCAGGCATTTTAATCTTAGTAAGTCTGCAACAGAGAAATGGCATGTTAATTCTTTCTTTTAACATTTAAAAAATTGTCCATGAGGCCGAATGTTTTCATAAGTCATTTATTTTTTTTCTGGGAAATAAATGTTTGCTTTCTCTACTACTTTTCTACTGGTTGGTCTCAATTGTTTCACTGATTTCTAAGACTATTTAGCTCTATTCCAGATCATATGAAAATTTTTTTTCTCAGGTTATCCTTTGACATTGCTTATGATTGTTTCCATACAGAAAGTTTTATTGAGTCAAACTAAGCTGGCTTTTATTTTATGTATCTTGAGTTTTGAGTCAGACATTGGAATCTCTTTTCCATTCCAAGATTATTTTAAAAAATTAACCTTTTTTGGGGGAGTTTTAGGACTTTTTTTTTGGTTAAATCTTTCATTCAAATGGAATTTAGATCCAGCTTTAGTTGCTCTCCTCAGGAAAATGAGTTGCCCTGAACTCCTTTATTGAATAATCTGCTCCTTTTCAGTTACTGGAAAAGCAGCCTTTTTTTTTTGGTATTATAAATTCCATGTTTGTTTGGTGTTATTTCCGGATCATTCAGTGTCTGTCCTGCTTTTAATTAATTACCATAACTTTATAAATTTTAATATTTAGTAGGATTAGTCTGTCCCTTTGCACATTTCCCCCAGAACTTTCCTGGCTATTCACACTTAGTTTTCTACATGAATCTTAGAACAGTGTTATTATAAGTAAGGCAAGTTCTTAAGGGTATGAATTTTCTTATGAGTGTAGCTTTGGCTACAGCTTTTAGATTGTGTTACATGTTGCATAATGTTTTAGTTGTTATTTTCCAGATAGTCTTTAATCTCAGGTTTTATTATCTCTGTGATTCAAAAGTTAAGAAGAACATTTCATACTTCTAGGGACTCATTTTGTAGTTTCATTGCATTTTGTTTATAGAGAGTGTGGTCTACTGTATTTGGGTGTTGGGGAATTTGATGTTTTTTAATGGCTTAAAATATGGTTATTATTTGTTATGTACAGTGGGGACTTAGATGTAATCTCAGTTTACAGCAACCTCATTGATTATGTAATTTCATTTTTCTTTATCTTTACTTACTTTTTTTTTCTTTATTTGCCTAAGGCAGAGAGGTGAATTCAGTATCCTATGCTATTACTTCTGTCTATCATCTCTCTTGATTTTACTTCAGTTTTTGTGTTTTAGACACTGTGTCATTTGCTACATGTATCATGAAAGTTCCTCATTGAGGATTGTCACCTTAATAATTTAAAAGTGTCCCTTTTGCTTTTTGCTTCTAATTAAATCATGTACATTAATATTATGTAATTTTTTTGTTCTTAATGATGGCATTTGTCTAGTAAGTCTGTTTCTAAAGATGTTTCTGCTTCCTCATTGTTTGGTTTTAGATAGATATTTTAAATATTGATATAATGGATAGCTTTATTTGGGTTTTGATCCTGATTGTTTTTTTCTTCTAGATAATAAGTATTCCTCAGTCATATTTATTGAGATATGACCTTAAATCTATTGTCTTTTTTGGGTTATATCTTCTATTTCTATTTCCTTTTTCTCTCCCTTTTGTTTGATTTGTTTTCTTTGACTTTTGTGTAACATAGCTATCTAAATCCAAGTTACTAGAAGGTAAAAAATAAAAAGAAGGGCAAAGATTTACCAGGAAAATATTATGAATTCTAGAAATTGAGTGATTTTACCAGTTTGTGCCCTGAGAATGGCTGATCTGTTTCCATTTTTCTTGGGACCCATTGTGCAAATTAATCGTCTTCCTTTATTTCAGTTCCTTTTCATCTGTTATACCTTTGAATATGTTTTTTTGTTTGCTATATTCTCTGGGACAACACTCGTGGGTATATTGTGTCTCAGCTTGTTTAGTCAGCAGCTCTACCCTTTTTCTCCTCGACTCCCTCTATGTGATTTTCAGCCTTGCCCGAGAGGTGGACTCAACTGATGGAGCTCTTCATTTGTCTATAGTGAGATCCACGTCAGGTACCAACGTTTCCAGTGACTCTAATGAGAATCTCTGCTTTTCTGGGGAGCCTTTCTCTGAGGCCCTATGGGTGGCTTTTCTGCCCAGGCATCCATCACTGTTGAACCCAAAGTGGTGTCCACTTCAGGATCTGCCCCCCAAATTCTGTGGAATGAATAGGTTCAGTGAGCAAGGTTTCATCTCT
Source organism: Balaenoptera acutorostrata (assembly GCF_949987535.1). Classification (NCBI taxonomy): domain Eukaryota; kingdom Metazoa; phylum Chordata; class Mammalia; order Artiodactyla; family Balaenopteridae; genus Balaenoptera; species Balaenoptera acutorostrata. The sequence goes on along the minus strand of NC_080069.1, from coordinate 22,678,599 downwards.
GACCGGCACTCCTAGTATAGGATCACTGTCATTCCAAGTTTGAGTTCCTGTGGATTGCCTGTCCGTAGATTTGCTGACTTCTAAGAAACTTAGTTATGTGTGAGCATTTGGGGTCAGGGAATAATCATGGAGAGGGAATTGGGAATTGAGGCTTGTGCAGAAACGAGTCACAAGTTCGAGAAGTGGGTATTTATGCCAAGCACCAAAAGCAAGCAAGCGCATGCATGTGCGCACAGACCAGAGGCCGAGAGCATCTCTGGAGACCTGGCTCAGTGAGCCCACCTGCCCTGGGTGAGGGTGGAGCACACCTGGTGGGGGGGCTTTGGTCTCATTTGTGGAAGGCTGTATCTTGGGGCAGTTCTTTCCTGAGGGCTGTGTCAGTTAACGTCTGCAAGATGAACAGACGTTAGGTGCTACAAGGGTATCCTTTTCCAGAAAACCGGAACCCCATGGTAGGGATTGTCTCAGTTTGGTCCCTGGTCCAGCAGCGCCAGCAGCACCTGGGAATGCATTAGGAATGTGAGTTCTTGGACCTGCCCCAGAACCTCCCGAATCAAAAACTCTGAGCTGGGGCTCAAAAGTCTGTGCGTTAACAAGCCCTCCAGGGGCTTCTGAGGCGTGCAAAAGTTTGAGAACCACCAGTTATGATTCCTGTAGCGGGCCTGGGACAGGGGCAGGCTGGCAGAGGCCACTAGCCTTGAGGGTGTCACTCAGCACCAAGGGATTAAAACTGACATCAGCTTCCTTCTGCCTTTTCCTCCTTCTCCTCCACGGCAGGGACCGGGCAGTCCCCCAGCCTGACTGCGGAATTCCTGGTGTTGGGGATGGGACAAAGAAGTAAGGAAAGGGGGCTCTGTGGTCAGCACCTACCACAGAGGAGCAAAGCCCTCACCCCAAGTTGCCCCTGGGGGCATGGAATGCTGGGCCATTTGTCCACAGTGCGTGTGGGCAGCGGGGCAGTGGTTTGGGGAGAGCTGGAGGGGATTATGATAGGTCAGTATGGCCAGGATGCATTGCAGGGGAAAATTAAGGGTGTCAGCATACAGTGGATCAAAGTGTGGCCTGCAGTGGGAATGTGTGAGAGCAGACCCTCCTGCGAAATTCGGGGGAGAGGAAGGCACCCATGTACCCTGAGGCTGTCCTCAGCTCTCTCAGTGGGAGTCACATAGGGCAGTTCATCTGACACTTTTGCCACCTACAGAGTCCTAGGGTCCCTCCATCTCTGTGTCCACAGGGGCCTGACTCTCCCAAATCGTAAGGGTATACTTGTTGGATAGGCATACCATCCAGAAAATGTGCTCCTTTGTATGTATGTTGTTGTTAACGAGCCACAAACTTATAAGTGCTTCGATAAAATCGTAGGTCAGGGTTAAAGTATTAAAGTCACTGTTGTCCTCTTGAAATAAATTATAAGACATTGGTTACTTAGGAAGAATATAATATTTGTGGTCCTCCCATGTGCCGTCTTCGATGCTTTTAGGGTAAATTTTAGAAAGAAAGCGTTCAGATCTTTTCCCCAGCCTGTGGTCTCCATAACTGTTTTCCTCCCCAAGGCCTAAATTCACTAGCTGCAAATTCTCTTATCTTGGACATTTCTGGAATGTAATTTCGGGATGCCCGGGGTGTGCATTGTTCTGTAGCTGCTCTGTCCAGTAGGTAGCCACTAACCGCGTGTGGCTACTTAATTTAAAGTCATTAAAATTAAGATTACAGACGGAGTTCCTCAGCCAAGCGTTAGTGCTAAGCAGCGGCAGGCGGCTGGTGGCTACCGTGGGGGGCAGCGCAGATACAGAGCATCATTATCACCACGGAGATTTCTGCTGGGTTCTGTACTGTGTCCTCTTGTTGCCATCGTTTTAACCAGCCAGTTATTGGGCACCTGCTGTATGCCCAGGAGCTGCTAATTTGTCGGTTTATTCAACAACATACACTGGGCATCTCTGTAACAACATCCCCTTTTACTGTTATTATTAGTGGTTTTTTTTTTTTTTTTTTTTTTTTTAAGTTGGAAAAAGCCTTTGACATGAAGGAGAGGCTTTATGTGAAGGTGGAGGTGTCTTGGGCAAGAGTACTTGGTGGGGCTGAGGGAGGCCATGCCCGCAGAGCCCTGGAGAGGTGGGCCCGTGGGGGACAGTGTTTGGAGGGGCTGAGGGCTGTTCCCCAGGAAGGAGAGGTGGGACCGGGCTGTGTGGCTCAGCCACAGGGCTGGTTTGCCCAGCTTGCCGGGAGAGGAAACACTTAACACAGGTGAGTCGACAGGCTTTGGAAAAGATTCCCATCCAATGGTTTTTAAAACAGTATTTAAGTCTACTTAACATAAAACATTTAGTATGGATATCACACAGTTAATATTTAAACTCTTTCTCACTGGATTGCAAAGAAGAAGATGTGATCTGTTGGAGAAGTCGGTGTGGATTCCCACAGTCACATTTCCTTCACACAGACCACTTTCAGCTCTCCTGGGTACACCTAGGAGTAGGATTGCGGTGCAAGTCCAATAGTCATCTGATGCTGGCTAATGTTTGCAGCATCTGGTGGATTTCAGTCTTAGCTGGTTCTATATTTTAGCCGCTAAGGAAGTAGTTTATATAAAACCTCAAACCTCTATTTTTTTTTTCCTGAGAATTTGTTTTAATTTTAACTTACACATTTCAGTTTAAGCCATTAAACTTTTAAAAATGTTAAAGCCTATTTATTCTGTTTTTCAAAACTTTTTTTTCTTCCAGTTTTATTGAGATGTAAGTGGCATGCAGCACTGTGTAAGTGTAAGGTGTACAGGGTAATGATTTGACAATCATTTCATAAATTTAGCGAATATCCATCATCTCATATAGATACAAAATTAAAGACATGGAAAAAATATTTTCCCTCGTGGTGAGCATTCTTTTTTTTTTTTAAATTAATTAATTAATTAATTAAGTTATTTTTGGCTGCGTTGGGTCTTTGTTGCTGCACGCGGGCTTTCTTTTTTCTAGTTGCGGCGAGCGGGGGCTACTCTTCCTTGCAGTGCGCAGCCTCTCATTGCAGTGGCCTCCCTTTTTGCGGAGCACAGGCTCCAGGCGCGCGGGCTTCATTAGTTGTGGCACGTGGGTTCAGTAGGTGTGGCTCACGGGTTCCAGAGCGCAGGCTCAGCAGCTGTGGTGCACGGGCTTAGTTGCTCCGGGGCATGCGGGATCCTCCCAGACCAGGGCTTGAACCCGTGTCCCCTGCATTGGCAGGCGGACCCTCAACCACTGCGCCACCAGGGAAGCCCGCCGTGAACATTCTTAAGATTTATTCTCTTTACTTTCATATGTAACGTACAGCACTGTTAATTATATTTATCATGTTGTAAGTTACATCCCTGGTACTTATTTATCTTATAACTGGAAATTTGTACCTTTTGACTGCCTTCAACCAGTTCCCTCTCCCCCCACCCCTGCCACTGGTAACCACAAATCTGATCTCTTTTTCTATGAGTTCGTTTGTTTTTGAAGTATATTTGGCCTACAACACCGTTAGTGATTCGATATTTCTGTGCATTTTAAAATGAACACCATGATAAGTCTAGTTATGATATGTCACCATACAAAGATATTACATAGTTACTGACCCTGTTCCCCACACTGTACATTTCATGCTCATGACACATTTGTTTTGCAACTGGACGCAAACTTCTATTTTGTTACAGACCAATGAGGCACATCCCTTGGCTTATACCTGATTGCGGCCACAGTAATTGAATTATGTTCACTTCACATCTCTCCTTGGTGCCCTTACTGGGCTCCACTTCCCATTTTGTACACTTTGTCTTTGGTATGTTCCCTTTGAACATACCATCTACTTGATCTATTGATGATGTGTTCGTTTTTTGTCTGCTTCCCAGCCCGAGGGCAGAGATCCTCCTTCCCTTTGTTGATGTATCCCCCAGGCTCCTGGAAGGGCATCTGAAGCATAGTGGGTGTTCAGGACATGCCTGCTGAGTGAAGATGTCAGCTTCCTCCACTGGACTCTGCCCCTTCTCCCCTCTCTGCATTCTCATGCGGGAGGGTAAAGCACAGTGCTTATTCTCAAATACATACAAAGGCCTAAAGTTACAGAATAAAAATGTACATCGTAGTCCCAGAATTTTCGAATCAGACAGTATGCTCGATATCAATATTTGGGTCCTAATAAAATCTCATATGTATTTCACTAAGGATTAGATTCTTTTCTAACATTTTATGAGTTACTCCAAAGGGGAAAGAAATATCTCTTCAAACTTTCATTTAACACAGAGTGTCTTCTTAGGGGTTGTGGATTTCTGGGCGCTGGGGAGGGCCTTTGGTTACTTGCAGACATTCGGGGTAGGTGGCCTCAGTGGGGCAGATGCGGGGCGGTGGGGGGGGGCTTGGCTGCTCAGAGCAGTCCCAACCAGCTCGTCAAACATGTTGCAGAAAAAGGCACGTTCAGTAAATGTGGGAGCTGACAGTCGGTCCTTCTCTCCCTCAATTCCACCCGGTAGTGCACAACAGACACTGTAAGGGGTGCAGAGGAACCTTTCCAGTGAGGTCAGAGGAAGCAGAATCTAAGACTGGGTGGGGGGCCTGGGTCCACCCCTTCCACCTTCCCACCTCCACCTGGCGGGCTTAAAGACCTGAGCACGCTGGTGGAAGCAACTGGAATGAGAATTTGTATCTCCAGCTGTCAAAGGGAACAAGTTTGTCTGGAGACTTGGCTAAATTGGTATTGTAGGAACCCAGGTTCATGTTTGGTAAGAAGAAAAAAAATTAAATGAGGCCGTTAAACATGTGAAATGATCCTCTGAGATTTTTGAGTGACATTAATACTGGAAGTGAGGTGGAGGGGTGGAGGGGGAGGAATAATATTTGGAAGGCTATAAATCTCGGGTTAGTTGTTCAGATAGTCCTGTGCTCAGAGGCAGAGAGGGATCTGTGGGTTTATTGAACCGTTATTTTTACAAGCTGGCCTTTGCTTTAATAGGAATTTATACTGGATGAGTTTGGTATTTAAAGAAAGAATGGACTCAGAGAAAATAGGCTCATGTACAAATCCAGAGCACATCATGTTACACAGTTTGGCTGAGGAATTTTGGTTGCCTGAGAAATCAGCTGTTTAAAAGCAAGGGATCTTGTGTAAAAATCCTAATTATGTTAGTAGCTATAAGGAACACTTACTGAGTGCCCATTTAAGAGCAAAGTGTTGCCTTGGGCACGTGAAGAAGTTTGTTCACAACGTAGTATTTGTCCTTAGAGATTTTCCAGTGTATTTGGGAAGCTGGCCTACATACATTTTAAAATGATGTAAAATCCTAGACAGCGATTGTGTCAAGAGGAGGGGGCTGGAAAATCAGGTCAGCAGGGGATGTAGACTCTAGAAAGTGACCACTGTGGTATCTAGGGGAGATCTGGGGATGGGGATCTAGGGGAGGTCTGGGGATGGGATCTAGGGGAGATCTGGGGATGAGATCTAGGGGAGATCTGGGGATGGGATCTAGGGGAGATCTGGGGAGATGGGGATCTAGGGGAGATCTGGGATGGGATCTAGGGGAGGTCTGGGGATGGGGATCTAGGGGAGGTCTGGGGATGGGATCTAGGGGAGATCTGGGGATGGGGATCTAGGGGAGATCTGGGGATGGGATCTAGGGGAGGTCTGGGGATGGGCTCTAGGAGAGATCTGGGGATGGGGATCTAGGGGAGATCTGGGGATGGGATCTCGGGGAGAACTGGGGATGAGATCTAGGGGAGATCTGGGGATGGGGATCTAGGGGAGATCTGAGGATGGGATCTAGAGGAGATCTGGGGATGGGGATCTAGGGGAGATCTGGGGATGGGGATCTAGGGGAGATCTGAGGATGGGATCTAGAGGAGATCTGGGGATGGGAATCTAGGGGAGATCTGGGGATGGGGATCTAGGGGAGATCTGGGGATGGGGATCTAGGGGAGGTCTGGGGATGGGATCTAGGGGAGATCTGGGGATGGGATCTAGGGGAGATCTGGGGGTGGGGATCTAGGGGAGATCTGGGGATGGGGATCTAGGAGAGATCTGGGGATGGGATCTAGGGGAGATCTGGGAATCGACAGAAGCTCAGTGTACAGGCCTGACAAGGGCCAGAGGAGGCTGATTGCTAATTCTGCCCTGTTTGTTTCCTCAGCTTCATTCATCTGTAATGAAAGCAGATTTTGCTACATTTAAGCAAGCCTCTTAGATTTGACCAGAAATTATGTGCTCAGGACATTTGCAGGTGCTTCCTGCCCCTTTTATTTCAACAACAGAATTATTGAGATGATAGAGTACACATACCATAAAATTCCCTTTCAGCATGTGCAAGTCACTGTTTTTTAGGATAGTCTCAAAATTGTCCAGCCACCACGGCTATCGGATTTCAGAACGGTCCATAGCATGTGCCTGTTTTGACGAGATAGGAGGTTGTACCATACAAGATTGACTGCCTCTGACCATTTTCAACCTACAAAGATGGCAATCTCCTATGTTCCAGTTTTCAAACATTGTCTTGAAAGAGCTTCTCCTGAAAGCTAGCATAAGATTTTTCCTCCATCTTAAACTACCCTAAAAATGTTTGCGCGTCAGGAACCCTGTGTGTGGAGAAGAGTTAAAGGGGATTTATGGGCAGCCCACTCTTGGGCCACCCTCAGGCCCTTGAAGTCTGTCACATGGGAGAACTTGCCCAATGGCTCTGTGTGCTTTGGCTTCTAAGGGGAACAGTAGTAAGGGGGGAGGAGGGATTGGAACACAGATTTCAGCTTGATACAGCAATGAGATTTCTAGGTATAGAGCTGCCTAACCAACCAGCTCTGTGCCGTGTCCAGTCATCACTGGGTGAGCTTGCGCTGAGATGGGGGACGCCTGCGCTGGGGCACAGGTGGGAGGTGCCCCCACTGGCCTCTCTGGCTTCTTCTCACCTGTCCAGGTGCTCTCCTGGGGAGTGCGCTCAGCATCCTCAACCTGTAGGAGCCACCTCTTCTGTCCGAGAAGCCCCCCACGTTTGCCTGGTCAGCGCTGCTCCCAGAAGATGCCAGCTTCAGTGTGTCTGTGTCCTCGTCTGGGGGTCTGTGTCCTCGTCTGGGGTCCCCCAGGCTGAGGATGGTGTGACCCCACTCTGGGCCCTGGCTCCCCTGCTGGACCAGAAGCTCCCTGAGGACAGGGCTGTGGCCACCTTTCTCATTGCTGCACCCCCGGCCCCCTCTACGGTGGGCCCAGGTCCCGAGGTTTTCAGTGTCAGAAGAAATGATGGGACTTGCCTTGTAAGCAGGTGTGAGAGTGTGCACACAGATATGTGTGTGTGTGTGTGTGTGTGTGTGTGTGTGTGTGTTTTATTTTGTGTATATCCAAAGGAAAATAATTCTATTAGGTTACAATGAATGGTATGAAATCACTGCCTTTGTGGGTTGAAAATGGCTGAACATTGAGTGATAGCAGCCAATCCGAAAAGGCTACGCACGGATCCCAACCATATGATGTTCTGGAAGAGGCAAAACTGTGGCAACAGTAAAAAGATAAGTGGTTGTCAGGGGTTAGGGAGGAATGGAGGGCTGAATTTTTAGGGCAGTGAAACTGCTCTGTATGATACTATAATGGCAGGTACATGACTCGGACATTGGTTAAAACCCCTATAACTTTCTAACAAAAAAGAGTGAACCCTAACGTAACTATGGACTTCAGTTAATCATATTTTATCAGTATTGTTTCACTAATTGTAACAAATGTACCACAGGTTGAATAGGAGCAGTTTTTATGGTTCAACCTTCCCTCTGTTAGATTCTTCTTAATAATAGTAATAGCTTTATATGATTCACGTGTCATAAAAGTTTAAAAGTATACAATTCGGTGGTTTTTAGTATATTCACAGAGTTGTGCATCCATCACCACAGCCAATTTTAGAACATTTTCATAGCTCTAAAAAGAAACCTTGCACCTCAGGCCCTGAACCATCTGCTTTCTGTCTCTATGGATTTACCTGTTCTGGATATTTCATAGAAGTGGAATCATACAATAGGTGGCCTTTTATGACTGGCTTCTTTCATTCAGCATTATGTTTTCAAGGCTCATTCGTGTCATACATCGTATCAGTACTTCATTCCTTTTTAAAATTAAATTCTTTATTTAAGAGAGTTTTAAATTTACAGAAAAAATGCCAAGATAGTCCAGAGAGTTCCCATATATCTCACACTCCATTTCCCTAATTATTAACATCTTACACAAGACTAGTTCATTTCTCAAAATTAGTGAATCAGACTGAAGCCCATAACTGTATTTGTATTTCGTAGTTTGTACCTAATGACCTTTTTCTGTTCTAGGATTCTACCTTCCGTTTAGTTGTCAGGTCTCCTTAGGCTTCTCTTGGCTGTGACAGTTTCTGAGACTTGTTTTGGATGACCATGACAGTTTTGAGGAGTACTTGTTGGGTAGTTTGTAGAGTGCCCCTCAATTGAGGTGTGTCTGCTGTTTTTCATATAACTAGACTGGGCTTGTGGGTTTGGGAAGGAAAACCACAGAGGTTAGGTGCACGCATCCTATTAAGGGAGCACGCTATCACCATGCCTCATTACTGATGCTGTCCACCTGGGTCACCACTCTTTCCTTGTTGTTGCTGAATGTATCCCATTGTATGGAAGTATCACTATTTATTTATTCATCAGCTGATGGACATTTGATGTATTTCCACTTTTTTGGCTATTGGGAATCATGCTGCTATGAACATTTATGTAGCAGCTTTTGTGTGAACACACATTTCCCGTTCTTTTGGGTATCTACCTGGGAATGGAATTGTGGGGTCATATGGTAATTCTATGTTGAACATTTTGAGGAACCTCCAGACTGTTTTCCATAGTGTCTACACCATTTTACATCCCCACTGGCGGTGTCTGAGGGTCCCAGCTTCTCCACATCCTCATCATCACTTGTTATTGCCTTTTTGATAGATTCTGTTGTTGTTTAAGAGACCCAGTCTAACTCCTTGAAATTACCTCTGGGCATTTTCTCAGTGTCACATGCGTCTTCTATGCTGCAGAGTTTAGCTGGCCCATCTATCTTGCAGCTCAGAAGCAGCAGAGGGTTGGGTCTGCGCCTGCTGTGGAAGAAGGTGGGGGGCGTGTAGGCAGGTATTGGGTACTCAGGCCCTCCTGGGCAGCTTTCTAGTGTTTTTAGCTCATCTGTTTCGGCACAGAGGGCTCTTTGAATCAAAGGTCCAGGAGGTTGGCATGCTGCTGCCTCTGACGGTGAGGGCACAGGCCTTCCCCCCTGCTGCATAATGAACAGTGTCAGCAGCCTCAGCATTAATTATACTTCCCCAGAAAACCTCTCTCTTGGTAGCTTCTCCCCAGATATCTTCTTCCCACAAGTATCTGGGTTTTGGATTCTTTTTCCTGAGTAGATTTTTAGATAGCTGTGGCTCAAGAGTTTAGAAACCTACAGACCAGTGGAGGGGGGACATGACAGCATGAAAGACAGCACACAGATTCCGTGTGCAGAGGGAATTTGAAATCCACGCCAGACCAAAAGCGGCTGAGCTGAAGTGTTGCTCTTACACTGTTCAAGAGAGTAGGAGGAATGCAGTGGGGTCAGGAGGAAATTAATGACCGTGGACGGATGGTTGGTGATGAAACAGATAAGCGACACTTGAATAAACACGGGGAATTAATTTTGGAGCCACTGGGAAGAAGTAAAGCTAAAGAATTATGGAAGACACAGTGTCTTGTGGTTTTATTTGTTCCCCGAGACTCAGAGGCGGCAGATATTTTCCATCTAAGGATGGGAAAACCTTGAGCCAAGTGAAGCTTTGTCCTTTTTAAAGACCTTGAGAGGGTCTTTCTACCATGCTGGGGGCCACCTGCGGTTTTTTTCCTCCTTTGCCTGTTTCTTGCGAGAAAGCAGTAGTACAGTGTCATTTATATAATGAGGTTTCACATTCTAAAGGAGTGTCGCTAAGTTTTTCTTCTTTTTTTTTTTAAAATTAGTTCATTAATTTATTTATTTTTGGCTGTGTTGGGTCTTCGTTGCTGCACACGGGCTTTCTCTAGTTGCGGAGAGTGGGGGCTACTCTTTGTTGCAGTGTGTGGGCTTCTCATTGCGGTGGCTTCTCTTGGTGCGGAGCACGGGCTCTAGGCACGCGAGCTTCAGCAGTTGTGGCTCGCGGGCTCTAGAGCACAGGCTCAGTAGCTGTGGCGCACGGGCTTAGTTGCTTCGCGGCGTGTGGGATCTTCCCGGACCAGGGCTCGAACCTGTGTCCCCTACAATGGCAGGCAGATTCTTAACCACTGCACCAGCAGGGGAGCCCTAAGTTTCTCTTCTTAAAAATTTTTATTAAAAATTTTATGAAATACTGGGCATCAGGGCATGGGAAAGGCCCCCAAGTAATTGTCACCTGTTTGGATGCTTTGCTTGAGATCTGAATTACCATGAGGAAAACCATGACCATAATGCAAACAGATGAGATCAGTTGGCTCATGGTTACAATTCTTATTTTAAAGAAGGGTTTTTGGATTTGAAGTCTAGTGAATGTTGGCAGTTGGGTGGAGGAAGGATAGTGAGGAAAAAGGTGAGGGGCAGGAGTGACTGGAAGCCAGGGTCCCTCAGGGTTACTCTGCAGGAGGCAGGTGACCAGTTGAGGCTTTGGGGAGGTGACAGGGAAGCGGTGAGATGGGGCTCATTGCTGACTGAGCACAGGCAGGGCATTGCACATTGGAAATACTTGGCTAGATTAAAGAATTCACCAACAGAAGAGTCATGGAAGCTTCCCCTGAACAAAATTAGCTAACAGGACTTGGAATTCTTCTGAGATTATTCATGACTTCAAGTTTCTAATTTCATTCCAGAGTTATGGACATCTGTCAAGACCATGGAAGAATTCCATGTGCCAAAGTGATTAGTGGCTGAGGAAACCAATTTCCATGATTTGATCAAGTCAGCAGTGGCTTCTAGGAAGAGTCACCCTGCCCTTCTGAGTGGAGCCAGTTGTAGCCAAGACGTGACTTCACATCCATCCCAGAGGCCACTGGGCACAGTCCTTTGTGAGACTGAGCTCTTAGAGCCTCTGTTCACAGATGCTGTGATATGACTGAGGAAGAGACATTAAGGATTGCCGGACACTCAGTTCTAGAACCTAAGCTAGCAGCCTGCCCTTTACATCTCCTGCCTCACTTCCCCAAAGGGAAACAGAAATGTACTCAACTCCTCCCCTGAGGGTGGCAGAGAGAAGGACAGATTCTAGTTAGAAGGAGCCACTTATGGCAGGCCACGTGTGCAGGCCGTCTGGTGGGGGCCACATGTGGCAGTCAGAGTCCTGTATTCAGTTCAGGACCCTGTGTGAGGTGGAGGTTGTGGAACCTTGGATTCGTCCTTCTCTGTCACAAAGGGGCCGACACAGGCTGGCTGCTGAGCTGGTGTTGAGACCTCAGCACCTGGAAATACCAGATGTAGAAAGCCACTGCCACTGTTGCTAGGATGGTGGCCCCTGTGTTTGAATGGCCAGTTGCTGACCTTAGAAGCAGTCCGGATGTCAGATGCTACACTAGGGGGATGGGGAAGTTCTGACATGGGTGGTGGAGCCTCCTGTGGATGTAAAAGGTGGCCGATTGGCTCTTAAGTGGTGGTGTTGAGTAGACTTGAGATGTTTTCATCCAGAAACCAGCAAAATAAACAGCAGGATTAAGCCCTCCGTGAGGGCTTCCCCTACCTTCCCTGAGGCCTTCCCTGTTCACCTTCTTGCAGCCAGTGTTCAGGTGTCCTGGAGCTGGGTGAGGCTCTGAGCTCAGACACAGTCCATGGCCCACCTGACCACTAGTCATGGTTGGCCAAGACCTGTCATGGCAATCACATTCTTCTTTGCTAGTGATTGGTCTGGGGCCAGTCCATCTCCTGGTTCTGACCAATGAGATGTGAGGGAAGGAGGGGCTTCTTCCGGGAATAAGGAGAGTCTGTTGGAGAAGGCCTTTGGCCACTGCCCCTCCTTCACTGCTGATAGCTGGTGTGATCCCTGGAGCTGCCATCTGTGACTATGAAGTAACCAACAGGAGGGTGGAAAGCTCATTGCTAAACATGATGGGATGGACAGATAGAACCTTAGGCCCCTATGATGTCACTGGACTCCTCCTTGAAGACCTCTTCCTAAGTAAAAGACCCTTATGGTTAGGATTTTTTGTCAAACTTAGAGTCCCAAACATCCTAACTGTTGGACACAAATATGGATTTGTACTGTATGCATATCTCTCAGGAATTCAGTCTCATTCTGGTGACTGATTTGCTGAACAAAATTGAACTGAGCTTTTTTGGAGGCTTAACCTCTCTGCAGATACATTTGGGATATTGTCATGTTATGTTTAGCAGGAAAAATAAAGTTTATGAAGCTATAAGCTTACCTCATGAGCTAAAATGAGGCTAGCTGGTGGCTGAGTTCTTAGCTCTTGAACTTGAAGTTGACTTGATTCTGCAGAGCTCTGTCTGCAGCTTCCCTCTTTCCTAGGGCCCGGCTGTGGTTGAGGCCTGCTCTGACAATGTAAACACACAGGTAGGCACCTGGGCTGGCGGCAGTGGTGGCATTAAGTACATTCACGTTGTTGTGCCAGCATCACCACCATCCATCTCCAGAGCGCTTTTCAGCTTGTAAACTGAAACTCTAAACGATTAAACACTAACTTCCCGTTCCCACCCCCCTCAGTCCCTGGCACCCACTGTTCTACCTTTAGTCTCTGTGACTATTTAAGTTACCTCATATGTAAAAGCTTTATGAAAATCAGATTTCTTAAACTCTCAAGACTTGTGAAAGCATTGACTGGCCAGCACAGAGTAGGATTTGGGGATAGCTTGGAACAGAAATGGGGGTTAGCTTCCTGGGAAGCAGAGCTCATGACCTTGGGGGAATTTTTATAGAGCAAGAAGTGGGCATTGCACTTGCCTGATATAGTCATTCTGAGTTGAATCTCTGCCTCTCACTGTTATTCAGAACTTTCCTTGGGCATTTTAATTCTTGCCTTCCCATTGCCAACTAGAGGTAATTAGCTTCCTCTCAATTGATGTCATCTTTTTAAGTAATAATGGGTCCTGGGACAGTTATTGGTAATTGTCTTCCCCTTGGTCAGCTTTGGCCATTGAGTCTCTAGAAGGCAGCTGAAAAGTTCTAGTGAATTCTCTCAGCTCACGCAACATAGAATTCCATGTCCTTTTCATTGACTTGAAAGGCTAGGATCTTTTTGTAGAGAGAAAAGAGACTAATCTTTCTAGTGTGATTCATTCCAAAGACTAAAAGTCTGCTCAGCCTGTATCAAGTGAGGATCCTTGTTACCAACGCATTTGAAGGCTTTCTATCGTATAGTGTCATCTGATAGATTTTTGTAGTCAATTTAAATTTTAATAAATTATCAATTTTTCCCTTAAAAAGATGTACCATTTTATATTCTTTGCTGGCTTATTGCTTAATTATTTATGTCCATTTTTATGATCTTATGAAAATATTAAGTAAAGATCTAATTACTGTATTCACTAATACAATATAGGAAATACAATATTAAAGAAATATTATATTTAAACATTGCTTAAAGAATAGAGTTATAACTGATAAATCAAGAAGATCCTAAATTTTTACCTATTGCACGTTTGATGGCTTTAATAATTTTTTTCTGAAAAATTTATTCTTCACATTCTTTCAAATACGTTGATTTTTTTTTTTTTTAAAGAATCAAGGGTTATCTTTTTTTTTCTATTATTTTTGGCTGCGTTGGGTCTTCGTTGCTATGCGCAGGCTTTCTCTAGTTGTGGCGAGCCGGGGTTACTCTTTGTTGCAGTGCGTGGGCTTCTCATTGTGGTGGCCTCTCTTGTTGTGGAGCACGGGCTCTAGGCACACGGGCTTCAGTAGTTGTGGCACGTGGGCTTCAGTAGTTGTGGCTCATGGGCTCTAGAGCGCAGGCTCAATAGTTGTGGCATGCGGGCTTAGTTGCTCTGCGGCATCTGGGATCTTCCCGGACCAGGGCTCGAACCCGTGTCCCCTGCATTGGCAGGCGGATTCTTAACCACTGTGCCACCAGGGAAGTCCTTGATTTTTGTTTTGACTTTAGAAGAAAGTGCATCCTAGCAGAAGAATACACATGCACACGCGCACATGCACACACAAATACTTTTATTTTGAAATAAGTTTAGATGTATAGAAAGGTTACAAAAATAGGGCAGTTTCCTTAACCCTTCACCCAGCTTTCCCCAATGTTAATATCATATGTCGAGGTGCACATTTATCAAAACTAGGAAAATAACTTGGTGTGATACTGTTAATTGAGCCACAGACCATATTTGAATCTTGACAGTTTTCTCAATAATGTCTGCTTTTGGTCTGGGATCCAATCCAGGATTCCACATTTCATTTGATTCACACCTTTCTTTCTTCTTTTTCAGTCTGTGACAGTTCCTCAGTACTGCCTTGTTTTTCTTGACCGTCACACTTTTGAAGAGCACTGGTCAGTACTTTTGTAGAATGTCTTTCAGTTTGGGTTGGTCTGTTTTCTTATGCTTAGATTCAGGTGATGTATTTTTGGCAGGAAGAAGACAGAAGTGATGATGTATTATATCAGTAGGTGTGTTATGTCCACATGTTCCTCTGCTGGGGAGGTTAGCATGATCACTTGGTTAAGGTCATGTGTGCCAGATCTCTCCACTGTACAGTTTCTATTTTTTCCTTTTTGATTAGTACATATCTTGCAGGGAGATACTTTGTGAGTATGTAAAAATCCTGTTTCTCGTCATGGTTTGTCCAATGATTTTAATAGCCAAAATAATTCCTGTGGTTTTCGATCAAGTGGCTTTGTATTTCCATCATCCCTTCTACATTTAGCAATTGGAGTATCTACTTTCAGAGAGAGCTTGTGTTTAGAGCACTGAGTTTTGTCTATTTTTAAAAGGAGCAGGTGACAGTGTTGGGTGGAGTCATAGTGATGGGACCAGCAAGGGCTAGTCCCTTCCTTTGTCCCAGATATGTATTTGAAAACATCATCTATAGTGAGTGCATAATAGTATTTTTAAATATTAACAAAATGAAGAATAAAAAATCATATGATCATCTCAATAGATACAGAAAAAGCATTTGAAATAATTCCACATTCATTTATGATAAGAACTTTCAATGAAGTGAGTATAGAGGGAACATATATTAACATTATAAAGGCCATGTGTGACAAAGCCACAGCTGACATCATACATGCTCAACACTGAAAAACTGAAAGCTTTTCCTTTAAGATCAGAACAAGACAAGGATGCCCACTCTCTCCACTTGTATTCAACATAGTATTGGAAGAGATAGAGCAATTAGTCAAGAAAAAGAAATGAAAGGGATCCAAATTGGAAAGAGAGAAGTAAAACTGTCACTGTTTTCAGATGACATGATATTATATATAGGAAATCCTGAAGACTCTACCAAAAACTGTTAGAACTAATAAATTCATTAAAGTTACAGGATACAAAATCAGTGTACAAAATCTGTTGCCTTTCTATACACTACTAACAAACTCTTAGAAAGAGAAATTAAGGAAACAATTCCATTTACAATTGGATCAAAAAGAATAAAATACCCAGGAATAAATTTAACCAAGGAGGTAGAAGACCTATATATTGAAAATGCTAAAGAAATTGAAGAAGACACAAATAAATAGAAAGATAGTCCATTTTCATGGATTGGAAGAAGTAATATTGTTAAAATGTCCATACTACCCAAAGCGATTTACAAATTTCAGTGGCATTTTTCACAGGAATAGAACAAACAGTTCTAAAATTTGTATGGAACCATAAAAGACTCTGAATAGTCAAAGAAATTTTGAGAAAGAAGAACAAAGCATGAATACATGCCCTGATTTCAAATGATATTACTGTAGTAATTAAAACAGTGTGGTATTGGCATAAAAACAGACATAGATCAATGGAACACAGTAGGGAGCCAGAAATGAACCCATGCATATATGGCCAATTAATTGACAACAAAGGAGCCAAGAATATACAATGGGGAAAGGACAGTCTCTTCAATAAATGATGCAGGGAAAATTGGACAGCCTCATGCAAAAGAATGAAATTGGACCACTCACTTACACCATACTCCCAAATTAACAGAAAATGGAATAAAGACTCGAACTTAAGACCTGAAACCATAAAGCTCCTAGAAGAAAACATAGGTGGTAAACACTTTGACATAAATCTTGGCTATGATTTTTTTGAATCTGATACTAAAAGCAAAAACAACAAAAGCAAAAATAAACAAATGGGGCTACATCAAACTGAAAAGCTCTGCCAAAGGAAACTATCAGCAAAATGAAAAGGAAACATACTGAGTGGGAAAAAATATTTGCAAATCATATATCTGATAAGGGGCTAATACCCAAAATATATAAAGAACTCATACAATTCAATAGCAAAAAACCAAATAGTCCGATTAAAAAATGGACAGAAAATCTGAATAGACATTTTTCGGAAGAAGACATACAGTTGGCCAGCATGTACATGAGAAGATGCTCTACATCATTAATCATGAGGGAAATGCAAATCACAATGAGATATATCACTTCACACCTTTCAGAATGGCCATTATCAAAAAGACAACAAATAACAAGTATTGGCGAGGATGTGGAGAAAAGGGAAACCTGTGCACTGTTGGTGGGAATGTAAATTGGTGCAACCACTATGGAAAACAGTATAGAGATTCCTCAAAAAATTAAAAACAGAACTACCATATGATCCAGTAATTCCACAAATCACTTTACTTTGGATAAAGTAATTTCTTTATCCAAAGAAAATGAAAACACTGATTTGAAAGGTATATATAGCCCCACAGTCCTTGCATCATTATTTATGATAGCCAAGATATGGAGACAACCTAAATGTCCAATGATGGATGAATGGATAAAGTAATTTATTCACACACTCATATATATATATATATATATATATATATATATATATATATATGCATATATATGTATATATACACATACATATATGTTATTTAGCCATAAAAAAGAATGAATTTTTGCCATTTGTGACAACGTGGATGGACCGAGAGGCCATTATGCTAAGTGAAATAAATCAGAGAAAAATAAATACCATATGATCACTCTTCTATGTGGAATCTAAAATAAATAAATAGATAGATAGGTAGATAGAGCCAAGCTCATAGCTACGGAGAACAGATTGGTGGTTGCTAGACACAGGGGGTGGAAGGTGGGAGAAATGGTGAATTTTTTTTTTAGTTTAAATAAACTGAATAAAATTATTTTCTTTTGTCCTGTTTTTTTTTTAAATTTTTATTTATTCATTTATTTATTTATTCATTCATTTATGGCTGTGTTGGGTCTTCGTTTCTGTGCGAGGGCTTTCTCCAGTTGTGGCAAGCGGGGGCCACTCTTCATCGCGGTGCGCGGGCCTCTCACTATCGCGGCCTCTCTTGTTGCGGAGCACAGGCTCCAGACGCGCAGGCTCAGCAATTGTGGCTCACGGGCCTAGTCGCTCCGCGGCATGTGGGATCCTCCCAGACCAGGGCTCGAACCCGTGTCCCCTGCATTGGCAGGCAGATTCTCAACCACTGCGCCACCAGGGAAGCCCTCTTTTGTCCTGTTTTAATTTGCTTCTCTTGTGCTGTATCATTAAAAGGGTCACATATTTTATGCATTAAATATAAAGCCAAATTTCTTTGAATATGGGCATCTCTCTGTATTCAAAGCTATTTCTTAAACGTGGATTCCCACATGTGAAGCTAATAGGTCCTCACCATATTTTGGGGGTGCAGATATTAGCAGTCATAATAATAGGTCCAGGTATTTTGAAGTGGTGTGATTAATCTGACCAGATGGCCTCTAGCACACATTCACCCATCTGCTCGCCAGTTAGCAGTGTCTGTTAGCAGTGTCTCCAGTTAGCATAAAGCTAAAAAAAAAAAAAAAGCAGATGATTTGAAGTAAAAAAGCACGGTATTTCTTTTCTTTTGAAAGAAATAAAATTTTTTCAAGGGATCAAAATCCACAGATGGGACAGGAGGGAAAAACCAGGTCTGAGGTACAGTTAATCATATGTGTCTGAGAGACAGAAGTAAGCGAGGATGCCTGTCGATAGTTTGGTCTTCATTCTTGTTTCCCAATCAGTGGGGATAAACCTCTTCTTTCTGCAAAGAAGAGGAGCTTCCCTGGTTTCTGAACTGGGAACCAACGTGTACAGCCTCATGTATACTGTTGTCATCCGCTTGTTTGGGCCACTTCCCTGCGAGCAGTGGCCAAGGAAGCAGCAGCTGTGTGGAGGGACTGGCCCCTGGCCCCCGGGGTCGAGGGTGTACAGACTTGACTCTACCCTGGTGGGCGAAGCACACCCAGGCCCAGAGATTTGAAGACAGATGGCAGGATAGGAAAAGCAATTAACAAGCAATTTAAAATTTCTCTTCTGAGAGAAATTCTATAGGTTGTTTTTGGCAAAGTGGCGTGTTGCGTGAGGCTCCGTGGACTCTGGTGCTCTGTAAGTTAAAGAGGTCGGACTCATTGTGGTTTCTTCTTAAATTCCTCTTGTTGGCTTGATGCCGCCAGCAGCTGGATCCACCATGATGTGCAAATTTGGGGGGATGGAAGAGAAACTTTCCCTCCTGGTCAGCAGATTCCAGCTGCCCAAGGTGTCAGCTTTATGGGTTTCCATAATGAAATTGTAAGGGGTTTGATTTCTAGGAATTTGAGTCATTTTTCTTAATTGGCATCTTCCACTTGAAACTCAGTGCTGTTTCTTTTGGCTCTATTGAGTGTTTTAAAATCTCAGTGCGGCTCATTTTGGATAATCTCTTAATGACATTAATTTTATTTGTTATTCATATCAATTAGTTATCAATTTTGAAGGAACAGTGGAGGGATGTTTAATTTATTTTAAGCATCTTTCTTTGGGACTAATATTGTTTATTTCCCCATGGTAATGATGTCCTCTGGATTCCTATGTACATACCCCTTCCATAGGGTAAGTACCAGCACCGACCTACCTCACAGGTCATTGTCTTGGGGATTAAATGATTTAATAGTTATAAAACCCTTGGGACCATACTGGGCTTGCAGAGAGTGTGAGATTGGTGTTTGCTAAGATAACTTCTATAGAGCCTGTTTGTGCTTTTTGTTAAAAAGTTGTTAAAACCTATATTTTCCCTAGCTAAATATTCTATTTGAAAAACTGTCTTTGTTCCCATTGTTGGGAGACGTTTGGGTGGATGTTTTCCATAGATCCATTGCTACAACAGGTCTCGCACTGGATGTGCCGGGGGTGCCTCAGAGGCTACGACTCCAAAAGCAAACTTGTCATCAGCCTCCTTTGGGGTCTACCAGCCTGTCCTTCAAGGCACGGAGTGTCCCCTCCATTCCTCTTGTGACCAAGACAGAAGCCAGGGAGTTGCTCCCGACTCCTCCCTCTCTTCACATCTCTCCTCTTCCTCCCCAGTTGATAAAACAGCCATGTGTTAGTTTCAGCTCCAGACTAATTCTGGATTCCCCTCTCTATCTTATCCCTCTCACCCAGCCTGTCTTTGCCTGCCACCTCTGCTGTGGGTCCCACTAAAATCTGCACAACATCCTCAGATTTATTTCATGGTGTCCTTACTGTAAACTACAGGGTGCCCCTCAGGCTCCTCCCGGTGTGCACAGGTGACTCACACGGCTGTAAAGACGTGGGCAGAGATGCCGCCTCTCCACAGGCGCTTTGAGGTGCCTTTCAACAGAGCCTCGATGACATTCAGGCTGCTGCAGAATTCAGGACTGGCTTCTAGAAGCAGTGAGGGTAACCAGGCTCCTTTGTCATGCCCTCTCTTCCAGGCTGCACTCCTGGTGGCTGGTCTTATCTCCCTCCCCCTGTGATGCCTCATTTAAAAGCAGTGCACAGGAGCTTTTAGGATGGTGGCTGGCTGTGTTTCAGGATGGACGGTCCTTCATGCTTGCTTCTGCTCTCTTCAGCCTGGTGACCTTCTCATTCTGACCCTCCTCCTCATTTTGTCTTCACTGCACACATTTGGAGGGAGCCCTCTGAGACTGTCATTGATCGGAAGAGGCCAGTTTCTGGGAAAACAACAAAATTTAGGGGGGAAACCAGAAACTTCTCTGAGGGAAAAAAACAAAGGCCACCCATGCTTTGTAAGGCCCCACCCATGAACCCTGGTATTAATTAATTATTAATTAATTTTTATTGGAGTATGGTTGCTTTACATTGTTGTGTTAACCTCCACTGCACAACAAAATGAATCAGCCATGCACATACAGATATCCCCTCCCTTTTGGACTTTCCTCCCATTTAGGTTACCACAGTGCATTAGGTAGAGTTCCCTCGGTATTTAGAAGCATCTTTACAAAATCTCGAATCTGTGGTTTTCAGGTACATAACCTAGCACGTGTCTGTGTAAGGAGCTACTTGATTCCCGGTTTATTAACCTGGAAGGGGGATGGACCCTTGAACCTCTTTCCCCATTGTATCCCAAATGCCCAGATGCGTGGAAGACAATAGCTAGTCCTGGGTTTTAAAAAAATCTTAAAAATTTTTTAATCGTGGTAAATTATATATAACATAAAATTGACCATTTTAACCACTCAGTTCAAGCAGTTAAACAGTTCAGTGGTATTAAGTACACTCATACTGTTGTGCAACCATCACCACCATCCACGCAAAGAACTTGTTTTCGTCCTCCCGGACTGAAACACTGCACCCATTAAACAACAATTCCCCGTTCCTCCCTCTTCCCAGGCCCTGGCAACCACCATTCTACTTTCTGTCTCTGAACTTGTCTACTCTCTATACTTCATTTTTTAAAAATTGAAGTATAGTTGATTTACAATGTTGTGTTTATAGTTCATGTAAATGGAATCAGACGGTACTTGCCCATTAGTGATGGGCTTATTTCACTCAGCATAATGTGTTTAAAAATCATCCCTGTTGTAGCATATGCAGACTTTCCTTCCTTCTTAAGGCTTAGTGTTCCATTGCAAGTGTAAACCTCATTTCGTTTATCCATTCATCGGTCCATGGACACTTGGGTTGCTTCCACCTTTTGACTATTGTAAATAATGCTCCTGTGAACACGGGTGTGCAAATACCACTCTGAGACCTTGCCTTCTGTTCTTTTGCTCTCAATTCTTTTCAATATCCAGAAGTGGAATCGCTGCATCGTAGGGTAATCCTATTTTTAATTTTTCATCGTGGAGTTTTTGCATCGTGGCATTTGCAGTCGCCAAGGAAGTTATTTGCCATTACAGTTTAGTTTCATCACAAACCCCAAACGTTTCCCGAAAACCAGACTCTTTCTTTCCCTTTACTCTGAGGCTTTGCCCCGCCCCCACTGGGGGCAGCGTGTGTGGGGTGTCCGGGGCTCTCTGGATGTATCCTAAGCCTGGGGGTGGGGGTGGCCCCCGATCCTGCACTGAAGAGGCTGGTAGGAGGTGAGAGGCTCACAGTTCATTTCACCCCATTCTCGGGTCCACTTAGAACATGAGATGATGACTTCTATTTAAGGAGTGGAAGCTGCCCCTTTAGACATTGAAGTGCGTGGTGTGCTGGCTGAGGAGGCCTGTCGTATAGCTGCTTAGAGTGTGGTTTTCTCAGAAGGATGGCTTAATTGATTCATTTTTGATCCCTTCTGTTTTCAAATCCCCTTTCCCAGCCCTTTAGTTTTTGGTTCCTCAATCTGCAGAATCTCAGGTCACTTGTGGATTAATAAGGTGATGCCCTGAAAGAACTTGGGCTGGGCAGGGAGTAGAGAAGAGTCCGTTCTTCCCTTCCTTTCCTTGTGGCTTTTGGAGAATTTCTTTGCATCCATTTGTGTTTGGGAAGGGCATTCCCATATGTGTCAGCTCCTGTGACACAGGCACTGTCCCACTGGTCATGCAAGGAAGAGCCTGGGGGCTGCGGCACCACTAGTCTGGGAGAAAAAATGCACGCTGGCTCCTGAGAATGTGAGGCTTGACCCCCTTGTAGGGAGTTTGTAAATAAATGGCTTCCTGTCTAGGGTTTAAAGATAATTATGCAGATTTCTCACTTGATGAGGTTTTATTTGCTGCTGTGATTCAGCCCCTGCCGGTTTATCTCCCTTGATTTTAAAAATAGATGAGGTCCAATGGGGAGTTGTTGTGAACGGGACAGAGTTTCAGTTCTGCAAGATACAAAAGTTCTGGGTATGGATGGTGGTGATGCTTGCACAGATCTGTGAATGTACTTAATGCCACTGAACTATGCACTGAAAAATGGTTAAGATGGTACATTTATGTCATGTGTTTACCACAATTTAAAAAACGTTTTTTTAAAAAAAGCCTGGAAGCTTGAGTGCACTGGGCTGGATGGAAAATGTGTACAGCTGAAGCCCGGATAGTTTGTTAACAATCCTCTGTGCTCCTCAGACTGTCAGGGAAAGAACTGGTTGGATTTTTTTCCCCAATCATTGCAAATTGGTGCTTTTCTAAAATATAACAGAAAGAATTAATAGAAAAATAAAGGCAAGACAATTAGATGAAATCCATTTAATAATGCAAAGATCATATGACCATCACTGAAAGAAAAAAACAATAAAATAAATAAAATCTAAGGGATTTTCTTAAACTCCGTGAAGGAAGTTGGGAGAGACTGTCAGTCTTCCTCTCGGGAGGTCAGACGCCGAGGACCATCCCTGGCTGCAGTTAGGTGGTCCCTTGTCTGGAGCTGGGACTGTACATGTGATCTCGACTTGTTGATTTCTGTAGCACCTGCTACCACATGCTCAGGGAAGGCTGCTCAGGGTTTGGTGGGAGTACAGATGCTGAGCCATCCTCGAGGGGTTCTTTTCCTCCAGATGCACAGACTCTCAAAGGTTACGATGCACAGACCTTGTTCTGTTGGTCAACAAAGAATTTTCCTTATAAACTACAAGTTTGTCATGGCCGACATCCCAGGTCGGCACCCAGGACCTGAAATGTCAGTCTGCACCCCGCACCAGAGCCCCAGAGCCACCTGCAGCCCGGGGACATACAGGCTCCCTTGAACTCAGCCCCTTGCAGGCCAGGCCAGAGGGTCCCCCAGGATGGCTGCCATCGGTGTGCATCACACTGATCCCTCAGCTCTGTCCCCATCCCCTGCAGCCAGAGCTGAGGTCTCTGCTGGGACAGCAGGAGCTTCAGGGACAGCCGACGCCTCTCTGGGGTTGGTGCGGTTTAAAAACCCTCCCCTGAATTTAGCTGTATTATGCCTGCTCAGCAATTATTACTGCTTTTTTGTTTTTTTTTTTAAAAAGAATTCTCTTCAAATGAGCAGTGTTTTTGCCTCTTCATTAATAATAGTTTCTCAAAACCAGCAATTCAGTGTTGCACATAAATCTAGCCTGTAATTTTCTACATTTTCTTTAATATGCAATCTTCTACTGGGATCTAGAATTTCCCAGGAGTGGTTCTACTCTTGGCTCTTAAAAGAAGAGTATGCTGGTCGGCTCCCTTTCTTCGTTCTTGGACTATCTCCCCCATTTCTTCATATTTGCTTTCATTTCCATTTTCTCTTCTGAAAAGTGTGCTGTTTCATTCCCTCTTCTCCTCCCCTTGTTCATCTACCATGTGGAGCAAGGGCTTGTGGTCTTTTAAAAAAAAACATTGGAGGTGTGTGTGTCTGTGCACGTGTGCACATGTGCATGTGTGTATGTGCACGTGCGGGCGTGCGTTCTGCAGCCGTGAGTGCAGTGCAGTCCCAGGCAGCAGGCGGTATTGAACGTGGTGAGTAATAAGCAGTTTGATTTTTCCCTTCTGGAGGCTCTGCCTTGTTAGCTTGGAAGCAGGGGCTCCTAAAGCCATAGGTGGCGTCAGAAATCAGGAGCCTTCCCATGGCTGGTTGGGGTATCTGGATTTGGAGACAGGACACTGTCAGGCTGGAGGGGCCCTGCAGCATGTCTAGTTGCCCTCCATCCTCGCCTTCCTGTAAGGCTGGTGGTTGCTCTCCTCACGCAGGTAGGGGGTCCGCCTGCTCTCATATCTCAAGGGCAGCCCCAGGTGGCCGGCACTGTGCCTAGACTCCTGCCACTCTCTGCCTCCGTCTCCTTGCTGGGAAACGGAAGGGGTCACGGCTCTTCTCCAAGGTGAGGGCATCTCTGGTTTTGGCCCAGGTCCTGCCACTCACTTCCAGATGGTGGTCTAGAGGAAGTCGCTGCCCCTGCCCCAGGCTGAACCCGCCTGATGGAACATTCTTGGACCCTGGTGGCTCATGGGCATCCTTGGGTCGAATGATGGCAGAGTGAAGTTGGGAGGGCTCTCGGGTTCTGACCTGGGGAATCTCCTCACCCCAGTATCCTGTCGTTCCCCTGACTCTCAATATGGCTCAGGGTTCACATGAGGCTGCCACTCACACAGGTAGGGCAGTGATGCCTGGCCTTGTAGATGGTTCACCTCTTCTTTCCTCTGAAAATGTACAGCCACTCTCCTTTAAACATAGTTCAACCATCACCTGATTGTGTTTTTGAAAACCAAAGGGATTTTTTTCCAATCAATAAACATTTATTTATTTAACCCCCCTTTCCCCCTATGGTATCAGTTGATATTTCTCCTCTTTGATTTCTTATTTTATTTGGGTCCTCTCTCTTTTCTTCTTGGTGGGATTAGTAGATACAAACTAATATATATATATATATATATATATATAGATAAACAACAAGGTCCTACTGTGTAGCCCAGGGAACTATATGCAATATCTCGTAATAAATTATAATGGAAAAAATATGAAAAAGAAAATAAACATATCTGAATCGCTTTGCTGTACACCAGAAACTAACACAACATTGTAAATCAACTATAATTCAATAAAGAAATAAAATAAACATTTATTGGGCCCACACTATGTGCCAGACTCCCGTCTTAAGAGCTGGGGCTATAGCAGTGAATAAAATAAGGCAAGGCCTCGCTCTCGTGGTGCATCCGCTCTAGCGCCAGGCCCTTCGTGGGTCAGGAGGAAGCCAACGCCTCCTGCCCACCGAGTACCCTGCCCAGCCGCCCCCCTTACGGCCCCACCTTGGCCCCGCTAGGCAGTGCTCGCAGATGCTGACCTTGTGTTTGAAACAGACAGATGGGTCACCTTCCTCTTAGGACACTTGCCCACCCCACTGTTGACCGAGGAAGGGGCCTGAGCTGGTAGGAAGCCGGGTTCTGGTGGCCACCACACACACTCACCAGCCCAGTTGGTTTCCACGCTTAAGCCCCCTAGACGCTCTCATATTTGCCCCGACCCCCAATTCCTGCCCATCGCTCCCCTTCAGGATTTTGTGTTGAGAGTGTGCAATATCCCTTTAAATGCATAAAACAAGCATGGGCCTTAATTGCCATATACTTCCTAGTTACCCTTAGTCTCAGGCATTTTTATGAGCTCCTGGTAAACTTGCTCCGGAAACCGACCGAGTCCGGAAACCGACCGAGTCCGTTGTGAGCCCCCTTTGTCTGCAGGGCTGCTGTGTTCTCGCTGAGCCCAGGGGGACCCGGATGACCAGGGGGACCGGGCATCTGTGCCGGGCTGGGCGAGTGCTGCCTTCCCTGACGCTGAGAATGTGGGGAAAACCCATTTCTGGGGAAGGAGCCGATTTGCTGGCTGCAGGGAGAAAGTTGTTATCTTTACAGAGAATACTTAGGTTGACATGTTTGTTCTGACCTGTGCCGTAGAAGAATTCGGAGACGTGGACCTGGGCTTCATTCTGACTTGAGAAAGTATGGAATGACCTCTTGGGGTACATTTATTTGGGGGGGCTTGTGTTGCAGAAGTGAAAGGGTGCCCGGGGGTGGGAAGGACTGAACCAGACCCCCTTCCCTTGGCTTTCAGGGCCGGGAGGGTCCGCAGTCCAGCATCCACGTTGGCTCCAACCAGCCAGCGGGAGTCAGGCCTGCCCTTGGGTCCTTCCAGGCAGGAGCACAGAAAGATCTGATTGCTCTTTGAAGTGGCGGTTTCTCTTTTCCTTGAATTCATACCTTAGGGGAGAATATTCTTTTTGTTGCTTTTATTTTTGAGTGTATGGCCTTTTTCCTTTTTAAAAAAATTACGGTAAAATGACACACCATGAAATTAACCATTTAAATCATTTTAAGTGTACTGTCTGGTGGCATTAAGTACATTCACATTGTTGTGCGGTCACCATCACCATCCATCTCCAGAGCTCTTTTCATCTTGCAAAACTGAAAAACTGTTCCTATTAAACCGACTCCCCATTCCCCCTCCCCAGCCCCTGGCACCTACCATACTACTTTCTGTCCCTATGAATTTGACTGCTCTAGATTGCTCATGTGAGTGGACTCATACAGTATGTGCCTTTTTGTGACTGGCTTATTTCACTCAGCATAATGCCCTCTGGGTTCATCTATGTTGTAGCATGTGTCGAAATTTCATTCCTGAAATTTTTCATTATGAAAAATTTCATACGGTTTTTAAACAGTCATTTTGTTTTTGCCAGTGCCGATAAATGTTCATATATTAATTCTACTCTGATGAACCAGGTTCATGTTAAAATAGTTCCAACATGTTCTTTTGTTGTTACCGATGGGAGGGTGTGTCAGTGAGGGCAGCCCCGCCCATGGGGTCTGGTGGGGGTGGGGCCCTGGACCTTATGCCCTGGCCCACAAGCAGTTAGGAGGCCCCAGGGCATGTGGCCCCCATCAAGAGCTGCTTTTGGAGATATGCTTCTAGTGGGGGCTGCTGTAGGCTGAGGGAGGGGCTGGGGGCATGGGAAGGCCCGGCTTCGTGGCTCTGGCAAGTCAGGTGGGCCCGCTGGAGAGCTGATCCTGGAAGCAAAGAAAGCGAAGGGCTCTGAGAGGGAGGGGGAGGTTTACTTCCTTTGGGGATAAGTCAGGAGAGAACATTGAACATTTTGCATTGGCTTGATGCTTTCTCCCATGTAGGAAAGAATTAGATAAAGAAAACACAAGGAAAACTTTTGGGATGATTGCTTCTCCGTCCTTCTCCTTTTTTGTGTGTATCCCAATCTCTTAGTTGTTTGCAGAGTATGTAGAATGCCAGTCAGCCACTTTGGGATTGCTTCCCCCATGACCCTGGGAGGCAGACTCCCCAGTTTGGAGGAGATCCTGTCCTGTTCAGGCCTTGGCATTATCATTTGTCGTGGAGGAGAAAGCACAGAAGGCCTTGGAGTTGGGATTTTGAGCTGGGTGGAGCCCTTGTGAGTTATTTATCTCCCTGAGCCTCAGTTTCTGCATCTGCAAAATGGGCATGACAACCCCATTATGTGGATTAAAGTGTTGGGACTTGTTGAGTGAATTGAGGGAGGTACTTTGTGCAAATGGTCTTTTTTCAAGTGCCTTTAGCGCACTTGGCCTGATTCTCTAGACCCAGCTAGTGGCACCTGGCACAGGTACAGATGGCCTCTTTCACGCAGGAGATTTGGAAGAATAAACCAAGCTCCTCCTATGCCTCAGGTTTAGAAACGTCAGAGCACTTGTATTTTTAACCCTCTGCAGAAGAAGATAATGTACTGAGCCAACATTTGAAATTACACGGAGCTTTTCCGCCTGTTGGAGAACATAGAACATAGTTCTAAATTGGAGGGGAGTTAAGCCAGTGAGGTCATTGAAGGTTTGGTTACATTTGAAGCAACTTTTAAACTGTCTCTCCTTAGTTGCATGTGTTTTATGACTTCCCAGAGAGATCTGAAACACGCCCACAAACTGTTAGCATGCAGGGTTACGTTTCCAGTGGGTATGGTTGGATAAAGTATACTGGATATACTATATAGTTTATCTATTTATATACACCATGTATTTTATACCATCCCTATCTATAGTATAGTTTGCATTTCAGATGGGTATAGTTGGGCAGAGAAGCAAAAAAATTTGATGCTACAGTTCCTGTTTCTTTAATTGAATGACAAGAGAAAGATTAGAGAAATCACAGGCGGTGGTGTCGAGAGCCCTGTGATCAGCCTCTGTGTGATCAGTAAGGCAGAGGGGCTCATGGTGCAGCTTCCCAGCTTGTACAGGGAAAACCCTGTAGCTTTTTTTTTTCCTCTGCCCGGAAAAGGGATTTACAATCTAGTACCTGATTAAACTGTGTTTTTTAATTTCAAGAGTTTTGCTTCTTAGTTGCTCTTTAATTAATAACGGATTCCCTTCTTACAAAAACACATGTGCATTCTTGACTTAAAAGTTTTTTTTGCCTCCAAGAGGGGATTTATGTTCCTCTGTTATCACAGAATCGAGGTGCAAAGTGGGTGCAGTTGTGGTGACGATTTGGGGACCGTGGTTTTACGAGAGAGACAACGGCTGGTGAGAGGGACCTCCCTATCCCTGACCCTCCCTAGCCTCCAGCCCACCCGAGACTCACCGTAGGCACTCGGCAAAATGGGACGCAGATCTCAAAGCAGCTGTGCCTTCCGGCCATGGCGCGCCTCAGCCTGCGCAGAGCTGGGAGCCCCTGGGGAAGCGGGGTGCAGCAGTGCCACACAAGCTCTCTGCAGGGGGGTCTGTGGCCAGGCCTGATGGCGCTGCTCAGCCCTGCCACCTTACCATTTTCTAGGGGATGCTGGCGTCTCGGGGACCCGTTGGCTTCTGTCACCACTTCAGCACACTTCTTTCTTGTTCTTCAAGTCTGCGTGGTGCGGGGCCTCTAGGCCCTGGGGCCCTGTTGCACACGTGTCCTTGTCTCAGCTCGGTGTGTCCTCTGGCATCTGGAACCCAGGCGGACAAAGTGCTGAGGCCAGTTCCCTCCTCTCCTACTGTCTGTTGCTCAGACTGACTAATCTCCGTGGTCGAGAACCGCCGGGTTAGGGGCTGGATGCTTTTGGTCCCTAGGTACTTAGAGGTTAATGTTTCACTAAGTTATCAAGGCTGCATTCACAGGTCACTAAAGATTCTATACTTCTATAAGCTTAATTCCCTTACTCTTGGTTTCCTGGCGTGTGGGTGTGTGTGTATGTGTGAGTGTGTACTGCATGCCTGTAATGTGTATGTGTGTACATGAGCGTTTGTGTGGTTTCCTGGTGTGTGTGTTTGGCATACGTGTGGCTGTGAGTGCATGTGCGTATATTTATATGTTTGTGTGTGTATTTGTGTGTGTGTAGTTTCCTGGAGTTTGTGTGTGAATTCGTGTGTGTATGTGGGTGCAGTTTCCTGGCCTGTGAGTGTGTTGGGGTCGAGGGGTCGCTGGGTAAAGGCAGAGTTTGGGGGACCCTTTGGGGGACCTGGTCTCAGGTGGATACCTCAGCCCCTCCTTCTCTCCCCTCCCTGAACGGGAGAGGGTCTTCCCAGCCGCCACCCCACCACCACCCAGTCCTGCCTCTCCTGGCTTCTCTGCTTCTGAGGAGGCCTGTTTCCCAGGGTAACCTCACCATTTACACTCGTGTGCACCTGACCATGGGGCTGGGAGGGCGAGTCGCACCCGGGCACGGGCACGGGGAGGAGGCCCAGCCTCCGGTCACACGTGCATTGAGCGCCTCAGCCCAAGGCCCTGCTCTTCCCACTGCACTCATATGTTTACAGACCCCCAGCTCCATCCCCCCCAACCGTGGCGCATGAGCCCTCTTAGCTGCCTCCTTAATTCCAGTGGCTCCTTCTCCACCGTCACCTGCACCCCAGACCTTCCTGGTGGCACTTACCGCCCGGGTCCTCTCTCACAGCACGTGTGCTCTCGTGGACTGATTTTGGGGGGTGCGAGTGTCCCACCCACTGACTCGGCCACAAATCCCCAAGGGAGCTGAATGGGACGAGGCCTCATGGTGTGGCCTGGGCAGCTCCTGGCAGCTGTGTTGCCTGGACACACGGAGAATGAGTGACAGGGCTGCCTTCTCAGCTGCCCTCCTTGTTCAGAAAGCTGCCCCTGCTGTTGCTTCTTGAGTAGCACAGAGTGACCAGGGGCAAGACCAGGGCAAGGTGCCTTGGGGCACATGGTGTGCAGGGGTCCCAGGCCTCCCCCAGCCTCCTAGAGGCCTCGGGTGGAGGCAGGACAGCGTTGGCCCCACCAGGGGAGGCCAGTAGGCGCCGCTCCCCTGCGGTCTCTGCTCGCTGACCAGAAGCTCCGCCCTGAGAGGGGGAATAAATTCCGCTTTGTAAACAGGACTGTGTCCTTTTAAACTGATGCAGGAATTTGTGAGTTAAGGGCACCTGGGTGAATGGTCCACTTGCCAGTAGGTCCCTAGCCCAGACACCCTGGTAAAAGGGTGCTCTGCATTGTTCTGCTACTCAAGTGAGTGTTCGTCACACCCAACCATGGGTCCACATTGTCACGTGTAAATTACACCTCAGTAAAGTTGATGTGAACCTAAGTGTGGGCTCTTTGGGACCTCTCCACCTTCAGATCCTGGCTCTTTCCACGTGTTTTGGGCAGATCATTTAATATCCTGGGTCCCATTGTCCACCGGTAAAAGGGAACACCACTTCTTCCCTCACAGGGGTGTGACCAGGTCGAGCACCAGCACACTGCTGGCCTCTGGTGTTGCCCGGGTGACCACTGTCATTGCTTGGGGTCTTTGAGTCGGCCGTGGTCACTTTTCCTCTGAGGGAAGCTTGGAATGGACCGTTTGTGGAGAAGAAACTCACCAAATGCACACAGATAATCATTTGGGACATCCTTTCTGGAAGTAGTGACCATGATGGTGAGGCCCAAGGGGTCCAAGGGTCTGGGGACCCAGCCGTGGCTGGGTGTCCATTCGGCCTGTCTGTCACGTTGCCTCCACCTTCAGGCATCTCCTGTCTCACCCTTTGTGGCTCCCAGGTATCAGGGCTGCTCCCTTCGTAACCACAAACACGCCTGTGGACACAGTGATGCAGCCTAGGACGCTCTCAGAAGCTGATCCGTCTTCAGGGTGGGAACTCTGGGTGTCCCAGTTGGGTCCACCCCTAGGATTCCCGCCTGGCCTCTCTCTCGGAGCCTTGGAGTGGACGTCCCAGGCCTTGGGTGTTTTCATCTAGAAGGAGTGGCAAGGTTCTGAGTGAGCTGGTCCCCCCAGAGTCCCTCCCAGGCAGGACCCAACCACTGCCCAGCCCAGGTGCTCCCACCTCTGGGCTCTGGGGAAGCCTGTTGTCTGCCCACTGTGGGCTCCTCAAGCTCACCCCACATCCAGGCCTCTGCACCTTTGGCCAGGTAGTTCCCTCCACCTGGAACACCTTCAAAATCCTGCTTGCTGGACTGAGTACTGCTCCATATGACTTCCTGCTTTTATCTTATTTCCTGAAGTGATGGAAGTTTGCACTACTTTTTACGGGGACCCAGCTGTGGGACTATTTATACCATTTATTAGCTCCAAGACCTCTGCAGTGCCTTAGAGTAGGGTATGCTAGGAGATCTCGGTTACCTTCCTCCCTCTATACAAATGGGATGGGACTGTCTACTCCGGATCCCTGTGTGATTATTTTGACCTCACACAAGAGATCGTATTTGGATGCACTTTGAAAATTAAGTAGTATAGTTTTAATTGCTAATATTAATAATTAGCTTGACTCTCAAGTCTAATGGGACTTGAAAACTCCCCACCTCCCACTTAATTTGGGGGTATTGATTCTGATCACAGCACCTTGCTGGGCTGGGTGGGGACTTCCCCAGTGCCCTCACGATGTCCAGGGTATATCCAGCTCCCAGTGCCATATATAACTGACAAGAAAGAGGAGCTTTTGTGGAGCGGAAACACACCCCCCCTCTCTCCCACAGCTCATGCTCTCTCTTTAAATGAGCTGTGTTACCCCAGGAGAGGGTCTGAGGAGAACAGTGGAGGGCGGCGGAGCCCAGCAGTGTTTGCTGGGGCCTGGCCAAGCGGAAAGTGGGCCCGTCAGGAATGATTAAAGAGCCCAGTGTTAGAAAAGAACAAGCCTTTATGTTGGTGGTAAAATGATTAGGAAGTAATAAGAAAAATGCAGGTTTGGACAGAACATTGTTTTGTTTAATCAGTTCTAAGTCCAAAAGAAAAAAAGAAAGGACCCTTAGAAGTCATTTAAAAAGAGATTACAACATACACGTGAATGTTTTTTCCACCTAGCTTACAGGTTTAAACTTTAGGGGGAAGGGGCCAGACGAGTCTCTATTCCTGGTTGTGTTCCTCATTCCTCAATCAGATGAGACAGTCTCTATAATGGGAACTGGAAGCAGAGGGTAAATGAGAAACAGACTGGTGTGAGAAGAAAATGTCACCTGGTGCTTACCGTTCTGTCTGCTGCACAAAATCCAGATGGATCAGATTGTCCCAGAAGCTGAAGGGAGAAACCTGGAGTTTGATCACCTTGCAAGGAGAAATGAGAGCTGAAGGAGAGTGAATTCTGTTGGTTTTAAAGTCGTGTTGTTTCTGAAGATAAACCTGATGGAGACAGAATCGTGGAGGAGCAGGGGGTCCAAGGTTCTGTCAGAGACAAAGTCAAGGACTATGAATACGCCCAGGGGAGCAGCACTGGCAGAGCCTAACAGGGTAACCTGATGCTGCTTTTTCTTATAGACTACAGGATATAGACTGCTTGAATATTCCTTCTCGAGGGAGGAAGACAGACAGATTTGAGGAAACCTTTTTAATAATGAATTCTAATTTCACTTGGACCCTTTGGATTTTATTATTGCTTGCAACACTATGACATTTGTAAAAAATGGAGGCTGCTTGAATATTCTTAAGTGATTTGACAAGGGTTAATGCTTGACTGATATGCTAGCAGTCTCAGAGCTTCCCTGGTCAGAAGCACTGGCACAGGGCTGTTGAGGATGAACAGGGCTTCTCTCCATCACCAAATGCCTGGCCATCACCAAATGCCTGAATCATCAAGTAAAGGAAGAGCATTTTTTGTTTGTTTGTTTTAGGTGCCTTTATATTTTAGAGCAGTTTTAGGTTCACAGCAAAACTGAGGGGAAGGTACAGAGATTTTTCATATACCTCTTGCTCCCACTTATACATAGCCTTCCCCATCGTCAACATCCCTCATCAGAGTGGTACATTTGTTACAACTGATGAACCTGCATCGACACATCACAAAGTCCGTAGTTTGCATTAGGGTTCATTCTTGGTGCTTCACATTCTGTGGTTTAGGAAAATGTGTAATGACATGTATCCACCATTATAGTATCATATAGAATAGTTTTGCTGCCCTAAAAATCTTCTGTGCTCCACCTTTTCATTCCATCCCCATCCCCAACACCTGGCAACCACTGAACTTCTTACATTCTCCATAGTTTTGCCTTTTCCAGAATGTCATAGAGTTGGAATCATACAGTATGTAGCCTTTTCAAATTGGCTTCTTTCACTTAGTGATATGCATTTAAGTTTCCTCCATGTCTTTTCTTGTCTTGATAGCTCATTTCTTTTTAGTGCTGAGTAATGTGCCATTGTCTGGATGTACCATAGTTTATTTATCCTTTTACCTACTGGAGGATATTTTGGTTGCTTCCAAGTTTTGGCAATCATGAATAAAACTGCTATAAACATCTGTGTGCAGGTTTTTGTGTGGACACGAGTTTTCAATTCATTTGGTAAGGTACCAAGGAGCGTGATTGCAGGCTTGACTGGTAAGAGTATGTTCAATTTTTAAAAAAACTGTCAAACTGTCTTCCAAAGTGGCTATACCATTTTGCATTCCCACCAGCAATGAATGACTGTTCTACTGCGCCACATCTTTGCAGCATTTGGTGCTGTCAGTGTTTTGCAGTCAGATGCTCTACCCCTGAGCTATATACCCCGTGCCTGTTTTGGATAGGAAGAGTTTTCAGTGAAGATTGAGTATCCTAAAGGGACTGGAAAGGACAGACTTTCTTTTCATCCCCAGGAATCACAGTGGAAATGCTCAGGACATCCAGTGTTTCTCACCAGGGTCCTGGGCATATTTTGGGTGCGTACAAGTTCTCTATGAAAATTTCCAAGTTTTGTGCTTTTCTGTTCAGTGGCAATCTCATCTAAAATTGGTGCTAACCAGTTTGAAAATGCCCATATTGTGATGTGAGTGGAGATCAGATGAGCCTGAGTGAGGCACACTGTGCAAATGAAATGAAGGTAGAAAATGAGGGCAGAAACTCTGGAATGTATAAGGAAGTACTTTCATGGTAGAGGGAGTGGCCGGTGCAAAGGACCTGAGGCTGGAACAAGCTTGGAGTGTTCGAGGAGCAGCCAGCATGACTGGAGGTGGGTGCTGGGAGAGTAGTGCCAGGGCTCCTAGGGCCTTGCAGGCCACAGTGCGGATTTACATTTTATTCTGTGTGTACTGGGAAGCTTTTGAGACTCTTTGCGCAAAAGAACGTTGTTACCTTGTTTTATGTTAAAAAACACCCTCCCAAAGGTCGGCCAGAAGTAGCAGAAATTGAGCTCAGTTCTGGGCATCTGGCTTCATGGCCAGGCTGTTCTGCCTTTCTGCAGGTGGTGGGTAGGATGCTAAGGTGCCCCCAAGCTTCTTGCTCCAGCCTCCCAGCCTGTGACTGTGATGGATCTCTCTTTCGTCATTAGTTTATATTATGTGACACAGGCTTTAAGAAAGGGAGGTTATCCATCTGGCCTGGCCACGTCACATGAGACCCACCTGGGCCTACAGGGCAGATAGGAAATCAGAATTCAAACTGTGAGAAGGATTTGGTGTGTGTGACTGGCTTTGAAGATGGAGGGGTCCATGTGACAAGGAACGTGGGCGGCTTCTAGAAGCTGAGAGCGGCCCCCCAGACGACAGCCAGCAAGGGAATGGGAACCTCTGTCCTACAGACCCAAGGAATGAAATCAGAGGACAACCCAAGTGAGCCCAGAGGCGCTAGAAAGGAACACAGGCCTTGTTAACAACTTGATTTCAGCTTTGTAAGACCCTGAGCTGAGAACCTGCCATGCCATGCCTGGACCTCTCATCTACACAACTGTAACCTCATCAGTGAGTGGTGTTTTAAGCCCCTAAATTTGTGGAACTTTGTTGTGCAGCAATTGAAATATACTGAACACAGATGCAAAAATCCTATGTAGAATTTAGCAGATAAGACCCGGCAATATGTTAAAAGAGCAATAATAAAAATAGTTTATCCTAGGAATTCTAGGATGATTCGACATTAAAAAAAATCCGCATTTACAGAGTAGAGGGAAAAATAATCTCAATGGATGCTACAAATGCTTGTGCTAAATTTCAGAATTCTTTGCTGATGAAACAATTAACAAAGTAGGCTTAGATAACTCAATAAAAGGAATCTTTTAGAGACCATGCAGTGAGTATTACATTTCAAGTACAACATTTGAACGTCAGAGACAAGAAATGGGTGTCTGCTATCATTGTTATTCTGCAGTGCTGTTTGGGAAGTCCCAGCCAACATGATAATTGGAAAAAATGAGAGAAAGCTGTCATTTGTAGGTTATATAAATGCTGGCTCTGGAAAATTCAAGAGACTCAGCTGACAAGTATTAAAACTAAGGAGAGTATTAAGCAAGGTGACTGGATATGAGTTAACACAGAAAACCCGTTGGCTTCCTGATGCGTCATGAGTGACGCTATTAGAACAAAACCCAAAACTGTAAAACACCTAGAAATAAGTCCAGTAAGAAAAGTGCAACATCCATGAGAAGAAAACCATAAACGTTCTTAACAGACCCCAAAAGAAGATCCAAATGAAAGGAGAAACTATGTTATTATCTAGGAAGTCTCAGTTTTGTTCAAATATCAGTTCCCCATCATATACTCTATAAATTAGTGCGTTGTTAATCAACATCAAAAGCCTTTTTCATCAAACTCAATGAGATGATTCTAAAATTCATGTAGAAGTACAAAACCTAAAAGCAATCAAGATCGTTTTGAAAATTAACAATAAAAATTGGGAGGTTATCTTACTAGATATCAAAACCTAGTCTAAGGCTCTAATAATTGGAATTGTGTGATGTTGACATAGGAATAGACAAGGGCTATGGGCTGAATTGTGTTCCCCCTGAAATTCATATGTTTAGCACCCAGGACCTCATAATGTGACTGTATTTGGAGGTAGGGTCTTCAAAGAGGCGGCTAAATTAAAATGAGGTCATTAGGGTTGGACCCTAATCCAGTGTGACTGGTGTCCTTATGAGAAGAGGAAATCAGGACACATAAACACACAGAGAGAAGCCCATGTGAGGACACAGGGAGAAGACTGCCATCTGCAAGCAAAGGAGAGAGGCCTCAGGAGAAATCAACCCTGCTCATGCCTTAATCTTGGACTTCCGGCCTGCAGAACTGTGAGAAAATGAATTTCTGTTTTTTAAGCCCAGCAGACCATGGGACTTTGTTACAACAGTCCTAGAAAACTAATACAACAACCAAATAAGAAAACTGAAGAATCTAGAAACTGAACCATGTCTGTGTGAACTAAATATAAAGATGTTGGGCCGCTGGGTATTCATTTGGGGGAGAATAGCTCTACCCTCACCATTCACAAAAATTAATTTCAGATGGACTAGTCATCCAAAAAGTTGCAGAAGTGCATATAAGAGGTTAAGTTTGTAGTCTTATTCTGGAAAGTCTTCTTAGTGAAGAAAAAAAAGACAAAAAGCTACGTGGGAGAAGATTCCAACATTCTTTCTGTGAAACATTATCATTCCATAGCGAAGATATCTTTAAGTGAGTGATTTCTTTTATTTTCCTGAGAAAATCTTCCACTTTGAAGTCTGTCTGATGCAGTGGGCTCTTGTTCTGGAAAAAGGAGGCCAGGCTAAATGGGAGGGGCGGTGAGACCCTGTTTGGGAGGGTGGAGGTTTCACGCAGTGCTGTGAGGGGTGAGGGGCTTTGTTCGAGAACCACTAACATCCAGGCACGTTTACTGCCAGGTCACATTCATGGTACAGCCAGTGTCGGCGTTTCCTCATAAGCCCTCATTTGAAACCATGTGTGTCAGGCATTGAATCGTGATGTTTACCCCAAAACATACAAGAAAAATGGCTCTGGATAGAGGGGATCCTATTTCTGTTGGAAGAGCCGTGGCATCGTATTAATGGACTCAATGTGTGTGAACATCTGTCTCTGAACAACATTCGTTTGTGCTCAGTATCTTTTTAGGCCCGTGAAGCCCAACTGTGTTCTGTGAGTTGTAGTTACAAAGTCGGTCCAGAAGATCTGGATCGAGGGGTGAGCACACGAGGGGTTTGGGGGAACCCCTGGCAGAACCCTGGGAGGCTGGAGCACTTGGGCTTGCTCTCTGGATGGGGTTGCAGAGAAACCAGCGCTGGTTCTCACAGCTTGTCATGAGAGAGGTCTTGAAGGGTGCGGGGACACACCGCCCCGAGGAGAGACATGGCACTGTCGTCCCACAGGACAGGCTCCCTGCTTGCGGTTGAGCACAGCTCCCGGGGGAGAGGATCTCTGCTCACAGATGTGTCCTTGCCTGTCCTGTCCACGTCCCCAGATGTGGCCTTTGAATCGCTCTCTGGCCCCTGATTTTCCCTTCTGGCTTTTCTTCCAGGAAACTGAGGAAAAAACGTGTGTTTCCATTTTCTAAGAAAAGAACAATCTGGGAAAAGACCGACAGACCTACTCCGGGCTTTTACTGCTCACACAGCTGAAGTCATTGTCTCCCCTCCCCGACTCGGGGTGCAGCCTGACCAGCCAGCTTAGGGAGCAGAGCCAGCCAGGCCTGCCTGCCCTGCCTTGGGCTGGCTGGCTTGGAGCCCTGGCTGTGGGAATGGTGACTCCCACCCCAATATCCATCCAATATTCTCAGGGGCTCAAGCCAGAATTATTCTGGAGCCTGTCCTATGTGAGGGGGTTTCCTGCGTGGGTCAGCCATAAAACACCCATTTCTCACTCTGTAGGCCCCTTAAAGAGGGCGAGGTACATGAACGCAGATTTTAAAGTTGAGTGCTATGTTTTTGGACCTCAAGAAATTTCTGAGTCAGCCTTTCTGAAGCCTATCTCTGGGCCCAGTCTCAGGGAATCGGCGTGTTCTGTGCAGTTTTCGAGTCTGATGTTGGCCATGATGTTTGTAGTAAGCCTGTCTTCTGGTCTGTTGCACGCACTGGTCGGTGTGGGTGGCTAGGAGGCGTCGCAGAGAGGTGGGGCGTCTGTCCAAAGTCTTGGAGCAGCAGATCCAGAGCTCAGGCCTCCTGACCTGGCTACGCCAAGCACATCAGCTACATAGCGGGACATTTCTCAGTTCTCCGTGGGATGACTTGCATGATGTAGCTTTGAGATGGTGGCCTTCACGGTGTGTCCACCTGCAGGCCTGATGTGCTGGGCGGCCCAGCAGTTGCCTGGCCCCGAAGGCTTGGGCGTGGGCCCACCGTTGCCAGCTTCAGCTCTGCAGGCAGGGGCTGGGTACTTAGCATCAGGTGTTAACAGGCTCAGGAAGTGCCCTGGGACCATTGAGTCACTCCGCCAGTCTTGCTGGAGAGCTTTCAAGGTTTAGTATTGGCTAGGCATGGGGGAACGAAGCGCCCATCTCTCTTTTATTACATGGTCTGTCTTCCAAACGGCGTTACCTGTGATGGATTGTTTTTCCAAGGAGTTGTTCAGATCCAGTGAGAGAGCAAACTAAAATGGACAGTTAATGTTAAATGTTAAAAAGTGGAAGAAGAAGCCCAACAAGCCACTTGGTGACAGCCTGTGGGAAACAGTAGTGGGTAGGGGCTTGGCCTGGAGCACACAGCTCTCCCCCTAAATGCTGGGAGCCAGAGAGGCCTTGGCTGTGAGGAGGCCCTTTTCTGTCTCTGGGCTGCAGTGACTCCTCTCCTGGTGGCCAATGGTTCCTCCTTGTTAATTTAGCCTTTATTTTCATGGCCAGACACGCATCTTGTCCTGCTGTTTCTGAGCAGTGACCTCGGCCTTGACCAGCCTCCTAGAGAGCTGTGTGGTCCAGCATGCCTGGGCAGGAAGGGAGAACTGTTTACTTCTGTTTCACCCCATCCCAACACTGCCACACTTGTGACAGTGTAGACAGAGACATTAAGCAAAGAGGGAGCCTTAAGAGTGTCTACTGCTAGCTGGCTACAGAGCTAGTATCAATGGGTGTTTCATCATGTCTCCTGGAGGGGTGTCAGTATTGGGGGAGGGGAAGGAGGTTGATTACTGCCCAGGTATTTCCCTGGATACAACACGCTTCCTTCCCATGGGTCAGTGTGGTTTGTGGTTCATTGTTTGTACCTCTAAATCTGTGTGAATATCCACATTCCCCTCTATCTAATCAATGGAACTAAAAAATATTAATAGGCAGCTCACCTATGAGGAAACCTTCAAAAGACCCATGAACCTGGAAACGCAAGTTAAAAGCTCGAAGAGGTACCACCACTTTGCCCCTGTCAGAGACAAAAAAATTTAAGTCTGACAATTCCAAGTGTGGGCAAAAATATGCTGTGAGAGAAGAAACTGGCAGAGGGAGTTGACTTGTTTTCAGAAAGAAGGATGTTTTTTACTTAAAATAGTACGCAGCATATTCTGATGTTAAGGTCTTTTTAAAAAAATTTTTATTGGAGTATAGTTGCTTTACAATGTTGTGTTAGTTTCTGTTGTACAGTAAAGTGAATTAGTTATATGCATACATATATCCTCTCTTTTTTTAGATTTCCTCCTCATTTAGGTCACCACAGATCACTGAGTAGAGTTCCCTGTGCTAAATAGTAGGTTCTCATTAGTTATCTTTTTTATACATAGTGGTATATATATGTCAATCCCAATCTCCCAATTTGTCCCATCCCCTGCTTCCCCCCTTGGTAACCGTAAGTTTGTTCTCTACATCTGTGACTCTCTTTCTGCTTTGCCATAAGTTCATCTGTACCATTTTTCTAGATTCCACATATAAGCGGTAATATACGATATTTGTTTCCTTCTGACTTACTTCACTCTGTATGACAGTCTCTGGGTCCATCCACGTCTCTGCAAATGGTACCATTTTGTTCATTTTTATGGCTGAGTAATATTCCACTGTGTGTGTGTGTGTGTGTGTGTGTGTGTGTGTGTGTGTGTGTGTGTGTGTATACACCACATCTTCTTTATCCATTCCTCTGTCGATGGACATTTAGGTTGTTTCCATGTCCTGGCTATTGTAAACAGTGCTGCAATGAACATCAGGGTGCAGTGTGTGTGTGTGTGTGTGTGTTTATACACCACATCTTCTTTATCCATTCCTCTGTCAATGGACATTTAGGTTGTTTCCATGCCCTGGCTATTGTAAATAGTGCTGCAGTGAACATCAGGGTGCATGCGTCCTTTCAAATTCTGGTTTTCTAATATTAAGATCTTTATTGACCTGGTTATATTTGACCTAATCTGATGTAGGTGAAATATTTGTGTCTGTGTTCTTCTATCCTTTTACTGATTCCTTGTGTAACATGAGTATTCTTGATTTTTAAGCTTCTAAATAAACAGAATTGCTATCTTAATAACAATCTGTGAAATACAAAATATTTTCTGTTCAGATCAAAACCTCACATTTTCTCTGTTAAGTCATTAAATTATGTGGATAATTATGTGGCTAAATTACAAATTATAAATAGGTTATTTTACCCTCTTCTTAAAATGAATGTGCATATTTGGATTAGCATGTCTTATTCTTAGTCTCCTTTTAGTTTTATTTTTTTCTGACTAGCCCCTGCTTTTTTATTTTTATTTAAAAATTTTTTATTGTGGTATAGTTAATTTACAATGTTGTGTTAGTTTCAGGTGCACAGCAAAGTGGTTCAGTTACACATATATATATTCTTTCATATATATATTCATTTTCAGATTCTTTTCCATTGTAGGTTATTACAAGATATTGAGTATAGTTCTCTGGGCTATATAGTACGTCCTTATTGGTTATCTATTTTGTATCCAGAGAGAGTTTAGATTGGTGCACCCACATTATCAGGCAGCTGAGCCCCAGCTGGAAAAGTTGGATCCTGCCACACCTCGAGGCAGGTACCAAAGAAACCCTCACACAGGGCAAAAGGGAACCACAGAGGGGGTATTCGCGAAAACTGCAGACGACCCAGATGGTTACACATTGTGATGTATTTATTGAGCGGAACCACAGGTTCTAACATGGATGGCTCTCACAACATAGCTTGAGTAGGAAAAGCCAGTTGTAAGAGGATCCAAATGGCCCGATTCTATTTATGTAAAGGTTAAGTCTATGCAAAGCAATCTTATATGTTGCTTTGGGATAAATGCATATATGGTAAAAGCGTAAAGCTATTTATGAGAATACTAAAATAATATAAATTCAGGATAGTGGGGCCCTTTGTAAGGGGACTGAGAAAGGAATAGGACTGTAATTTGGCCGTTGTATAATTCATTCACTTTTTCTGGATACATCTGAAGCAGTACCTCTAAATTATTCCAAACCTGAAAAACAAATGAACCCCGAAGCCTATGAATAATCGGATGTTAGAAATGGAACTCTGAAAGACTTTTTTTCCTTCCCTCAATGTGCCCTGTGCCTGGGATGGGAGATTGTCCCCTGAAGCAAAACCCTCACCCGGCGGGTCCTGCTCGGCCTTGCCTTTGTGGGTCCCTTCTGGGGAGCCAGAGACGTTAAAAGCTGTTTTGCTCCGGATGCTTGAAGAGGTTGAATTTCCTTAAGATCCTGGGATCCTGGATAAAAGAAAGGCGGGCTGTCTCTCCTGTTGTCAGGGGAGCCCCTCTTGGGTCTGTTTTTATATATTCATAGGATCCTCTCCTGCAGGGCTTTTAAATGGTGAGTAATGGGTTCATGACCCTTGGTGAGAAGAAAGATAACCCCAGCAGGTAATATTATCTTTTCCTTTCATCTGCTAATCTCCCTGCTGCCGGCCAAACACCCCAGAGTGCTGGGTCTCTGTGCTCTCCAGAACCCTGCAATTACACCCTTTGCCACCCACCCCTCCCCCCAAGCTGGAAAACCTGATTTTCTTAAGGAGAAAAGAAAAGAAACCTCATCCCGGGAACGGAATTTGGTTTGTATTTCCAGAGAAGCATGGGGTGGTCAGGGATCACTTCCTAACCCTCCTGCATAGCCCCCGGAGCAGGAAATCGGAAGACCTTTGTCTCAGCGTTGGGGGTGGGGGGGGGGAGGCAGCTGCTCCCATCCTGGCCCCCCTGCCCAGACGCCGCGGTGTAGACAGTCTGAGGTGTAGACGGAGTCCGT
Organism: Balaenoptera acutorostrata; assembly: GCF_949987535.1. Lineage (NCBI taxonomy): Eukaryota > Metazoa > Chordata > Mammalia > Artiodactyla > Balaenopteridae > Balaenoptera > Balaenoptera acutorostrata. The sequence goes on along the minus strand of NC_080069.1, from coordinate 22,636,662 downwards.
GGTGTACATGTCATCATTCCAGCCCAGGTCAGCCTGGACTTGTGTTGCACCCTCAAAGTGGGGAAGGGGAAAGGATTGCTAGGAATGATAGGAGTTTTCTTTACGGAAAATTTCCGACTCCTACAGAAGTAGAGGGAGTAGCACCCCTTTGGCACCACCCCCCCTCCCCCCACCCCCGTGGACCCCACCCCCTCACTGGCTCCTACAATAATAGTCTATTCACACCTCCGTTCTCTCCCCTTCTGCTCTTTGAATTCATTTCATTCGTACTTAAACATCTTATTATGTGTCTTAAAAAGATAAGGACTCCTTGACAAGGGAACTGCATTCTGCCATTATCACACTTGAAACGGTGAACAATTATTTCATAAAATAAAATATGCAATCAGTGTTCACATTTCGCTGTTGATTTCATGATTATTTTTTATTGTTCAGCCAGGATTGAAATAAGGTCTTACACCTTGCAAATGGTAGATTGACTTAAACACATTAAATTAAATCTCACTAATGGAGACGATCACAAGCTGGGCGGGGAGGGCCTTTAGAGGTTTCATGTTGGAATTACATTGTGGTAACTCTCCCCTTCCTTTCTGATCCCAGCCTCGCCCAGGCATCTAGCCCTGTCCTTTAATTCCATCCTATGTCATACTCACCTGGTGCAGCAAGGCAGGCATGGGGTCACACTCTACTTCTGGCCACCGAGAAGCCCCTCCCCTGCCACCCCAAGGGTGGGATGCAGGGATCGTGAAGCACTTTAAGGAGGACAAGTGGTCATCCTGACGTGACAGCCTGTGTTGGGCTTGATGACACAGGAAGTCTGTGGAGGCTGGTTCATTCCTGTGGAGGAGGTCCGGGAGTGGGCCTCCAGAACCATAGACCTCTCCCCCCAAACTTTTGCAGAGCCTGTCTTGTTTGTTTTGTTTTGTTTTTAACCTCTCCGCGGCCCTCTGCTGCCCCCCCCCCCCAGCCCCTTTGTTTTCCGGCCAGCTGTAGGCCATGCTGCAGTTTGGAAACCGGGCTGTCTCCCTGGGTCTGGCTAACAGATGGGAGAGAGCTGGGGTACAGAGGCTCGCGCCTTTCAGTGGGGGAAAGTGGAGGTGGAGAGGGCTGCCAGCTTAATCACCTTGGGTTCTGGGAACCGCCAGGTCTGGACTCCTGAGCTCAAAGGCGTGTTAGCTTTCTTGGTAGAAGGCTTAGTGAGCTCTGCCAGGTAACACAGAAAATTCTGAGTTAGGGCCATAAAGTGTTTCCTACATTGTCTCGCCTACCAATTAATCACCTTCTCAGTACAGGAAGTCGATGACTTAATTTAGCAAATATGGTTTAAAAAAGTTGGTCCCAAAGGTTCTTTGGACTTAATTCAGTGCATGTTAATATCTCTCTGGATTATATCCTGACATTCATTTAATTAAAAAAAAAAAAGGATTCAAAAGTTTTGCCAAACTGGAAATGGAAGCGTGCTCTGTGGATGCCTCGATCAGTCTTGCACGTGCTTGGCAGTCCGAGGGATGCTTTAGCTGCTGCTCAAGCCAAAAATCCAGTAGAGGAGCGAGTTTGTTAGATAATTGTCAGATCAGGGAGAAGATTGAGATAAAAGCCTTGCAGCATTAATATTCTGACAATGTTAAAAACTGTCAGGAAAACAGTCATGGTGAATGGAGAATGGAGAATATAGAAGCTGTGTGTACCTAGAAGGCCTGCTTTTTTTTTTAAAAGGTGATCAAGGATAAGTGGAGAGTAAGTAATCCTCTTTGTAGGTCAATTAGGTAAATTGCACCTGAGTTCTCCCCCAGTGATTCCTGGAGGGGTGACCGTCTGTCACACATACATCACTGTGAGGTGGAATCCAAAATGCTAGCGCAAAGGGCCTCGACCGGGGTGTTTCTGCTTGTGTTTATTTGGATTTAGTTGGGCAGAAACTGACATGTGGACAGGTGAGGCAGGCTTTATTGGATGGTGTTTAATGAGGGACGATGGAACTGAATTGAAAAGGACTGACAGACAGAGTGGTGAAAGGAAGGAGAAAAGAAAGGGATTAGGACTTAAGCACCTTCAACTTCCCAGACCGAGCGTCCTCTGGCGACTCTTCCAGTTTCCTTTTGGTTGAGTGGCACGGTGGTTCTAGCTACCCGTGGGCTGGTGAGTGTTTTTTTCTGTCTGGTTTTTCCCTCGTGTGGCTTTGGCAGTGACCATAACATGCTTCCCAAGACACACATGTACCCTGGCAAGAACCGTGTTGGTGTGAAATCCCCTGAGATTTTACCCCCAGCTGGGACTGCGGTGGCATCTCCTTAGGAGAAGGGACTTTGGCGGGATTTCAGCTCAAGCGAGTGCTTTGTTAAAACTGACCCAGCAACTTCCAGAGGCAAGGGCAGTGCGGAGGTAGTTGGGGCTGCCAGAACACAGAACAAAGGGAGCGCTCCTGTTGGGAGTGAGAGGATTCCAGTCCTCACGTGTCTCATTCTGAGGCCTCTTGGAGGTGAAATCGTACGGAGCAACACTGCCCGGTAGAAGTTTCTGCCAAGATGAAAACATGCTACATTCATGGTGTCCAAAATAGTAGCCACCAGCCACGTGGCTATTGAACACTTGAAATGTGACTAGTGCAGCTAAGGAACTAAGTTTCTAATTGTATTACTTGATTTTAATTAATTTAGATTTAAAGAGCCCCATGTGGCTAGCGGCTTCCATCCTGGATGGTGCAGCGTTGAGATCCAGCTTCCTTTCACCTTTAAACATTTTATATTATCATGCAAAATAGTATAGAAAACGTGAGTGTACAGTGTGAAGAGTGATAAAATGAGCGGTTGGGGACCTACCACCCAGTTTAAGAAACTGAGCTTCATTCTCAGTTCCTAAGAAGTGTTCTGGGTCCCATCGGTTTCCAAGGTAACGATTGTCCTCTTATTTTGTGCTAATCGTAATTTTTACCATATAGTACTGTGTACCCCTGGATTAGTTTGCTAGAGCTGCCGTAACAAAGCGCTTGGGAGGCTTAAGCAACAAAAATTTATTTCCTTATAGTTCTGGAAGCTGGAAGTCCAAGATCAAGGTGTGGTCAGGGTTGTTTCTCCTGAGGCGTCTCTCCTTGGCTTGCAGATGGCTGTCTTCTCCCTGGGTCCTCACATGGTCCTCCCTGTGTGTGTGTGTCTGTGTCCTAATCTCCTCTTGCAGGGACACTAGTCAGACTGGATTAGGGCCCACTGCAATCAACTCATTCAAACTTTATTACTTCTTTGAAGACCCTATCTCCAACTGTAATCATGTTATCAGGTACTGGAGGGTAGGACTTCAATGTGTGCATTTTAGGGGGGGATACAGTTAAGTCCCTAACACCCCCTAAATGGCATATGGCTTAGTTTTGCTTGTTTTTGACATTTATATAAGTAGAGGCATGTTCTGGATGCTTTTGCCGCCTGCTTTCTTCACTCAGCATTTTCATTGCCTCTTCATGGTCACTTAGAGACCAACTTACAACTCTCTTGGGGTGTGGTTGCCTTGGTAATGGGCCAGTTCTTTGGGCTGAGGGATCAGTTCTGGGTTCTCTTTCGGGGTTGAAAGGGCCAGAACCAAACCTTACTTGCTGTAGAATCAGTAGGCTTCTGCCCTGGATTGACAAGGAGAGGTGCCTCCGCCCGGAGCCTTGCACTCCCTCTGCCCAGCTAGATGGAGACACACTGATGCCCAGCCTAGGAGAGGCTACTGCCCTCCTGGCCCCTGAATAGAACTTTCTTCCCAGCCTCTGCTTTAGAATTTTAGTCTCTCTTTTTAAAAACTTTTATTGGAGTATAGTTGGTCTACAATTTTGTGTTAGTTTCTGCTGTGCAGCAAAGTGAATCAGTTATACATATATATATTCCACTCTTTTTTCGATTCTTTTCCCATGTAGGCCATTACAGAGTATTGAGTAGAGTTCTCTGTGCTCTATAGTAGGTCCTTATCAGTTATCTATTTTATATATACTAGTGTGTATGTGTCCATCCCAATCTCCCAATTTATCACACCCTCCTCCTGGTAACCATAAATTTGTTTTCTACATCTGTGACTCTATTACTGTTTTGTAAATAGGTTCATTTGTAACCTTTTTTTTTTGGATTCCACATACAAGCGATATCATATGATATGTGTCTTTCTCTGACTTACTTCACTCAGTATGACAATGATCTCTTAACACCTCTCCCCCGCATCCTCCCTTCACCCTGCAAAGCTCCTTGTCCTCATAGGGACTTTCCCTAGAAGCCCTTTTTCTTTGCAATATTCCCCCATGGCCTTGTTTTTGCTCCTCGAGAATGGCCTTGGCTGACAAGGCTTAACAGCCCTGTGGCGCTCACCCGCCTCCTAAATTTTTCACCTATAAAATGGGTGCAGGTATGTCAATATTTGGAAGGAAAGTAGTATAAAGAAGAAAACAAATTATTTGTAATTACGCCACTGGAGATAATGCACTCTTAAAAATTTTGGAGTATTTACTTCCATTTTCACACATTTGTAATCATATCAACGTGCTTTTGTTACATAAACATTTTTTCTTGTTGCCTATTTAGTCTTTTTATAACCACCACTTTTAATGGTTGCATATTATCTAATCAAGTATGATATTCCTATCAAGCACTCCAATGTGTTTAGTCGTGTAGAGTTTTTTGATTTTTTCCAAATTATATGTGTGAAGTTCAGAACTTACTGGAAAGTTGCAGGTACAGTACACAGAACATTTTTCCCCTGAACCATTTGAAAGTAAGTGGCTGACAAGATACGCATCACCGCTAAATACCTTAGTGTGTATTTCCTACAAACAAGGACGTTCTTGTACGTAATCCTGATTTTACCACCATGAAAATCAAGAAATTAGTATTGATCACATCATTACCATCAGATCCCATCCAGGACACTTTCACTGGCGGTCCCAGGGATGTCCTTTGCACAGAAGAATCCAATTCAGGATCACACGCTGCACTTGGTCTCCTCCAGTCTGGGACATTCCTCAGCCTGTTCTTGATCTTTGCAATCTTGACACTTGTGAACGGAACAGCCCACTTTTGTAGAAAGTCCCACAGTTTGGGTTTATCAGGGTTTGTATATTCGGCAGGACTAATGTAGACGTGATGTTATGTATATCTTTCTCACTGCCTTCTATCAAATGGCATGTTAGGTCCAGTCTGTCCCTAACTGATGAGGTTCACTGATGAGGTGGCATCTGCCAGGCTCTCCCTTTGAAATTGATCAGTATTTGGTATTTGGTGGGGAGGTACTTTGAAATCATCCTATTCCCCATCAAACTCTCACTTTATTCATTAGTTTACTTATGTTAGTATGTTTTATTCAGTGGATTATCATCCTGCCACGGGAGCTTGTGTTTATTGTGTCATGACCTAATGTGAATGTGTCTACAACCACAAACACTTTAAGTGTATTTATGACTATATTAGCTTGCTAGGGCTGCTATTACAACGTACCACACACAGGGTGGCTTAAACACCCGAAATTTATTTCCTCACAGTACTGGAGGCTGGAAGTCTGGGATCAGGGTATCGGCAGGGTGATTTTTCTGAGGCCTCTGTCCTTGGCTTGTAGATGGTCATCTTCCCTGGCATGTGTATCTGTGTCCAAAATTCCCCTTTTATAAGGACACCAGTCGGATTGGATTGGGACCCACCCTAATGACTTTATTTTTATCTTAATCACCTCTTTAAAGGCCCTTTCTCCAAAACCAGTCACATTCAGAAGTACTGGGGGTTAGGGCTTCAACATATGAATTTTGGGGACACCATTCAGCCCAAAGCAGTTATTAACTGGGCTTTTTTTTGTATTGACATTCTATCTGGCCAACATTTGCTATGATGAAATACTCAGTTTTGCCCTCCTTAACCTTGCTAAGAATTGTCTCAGACAATGTGAGTGCAAACAGAGGCAAAGGCTCTGAGTTTAAGAGGAGGCGTGGGTAAGTACAGGGGTTGGAAACTAAACTCTCCATAGTCCTTGTCTAAGTTAGCAGGACTCTCTTGATACTTGGTGAGGTCTTCACTTAGTCTTTGGGGCCCAGGCTTTGGTCAGGCCCCAGGGTTTTCCTAGGATTTGTTTTTTGGTAAGCATGTTCTGACCGTCATAAATGCCTGACTGTACATCAGAAGAGATCAAGGATTTGTGGATATTTAAAGGAAGCTGAAGTTGTTGCCCCTGCAGAGTGGGGGGCAAGAGTGGAAGAAGACCTTACTTTCCATTTCTTTATAACTTTTGAATTTTGATTTCATTTCATTCACACATTTCGTGTGTATGTATATATATCTCTCATTCAGAAAATAAATAACTAAATTTATCTTAAAAAAAAAAAGGAAGTAGAGTGGTAAAGAGGGTCGGTTCATCTTCTCACGGCCTTATCCTTTGTCCTTAAATTTAGAAGGATGTTGTCACTTTCCCCACTGCTCCTGTGGCCCAGGGTGCTGGGATTCCCCATCTCCTTTCCTGGAACAGAGCCCAAGTCCCCTTCGCTGGTGACATGAGTGAATATATGCCATGTATTAAGAGCTCCTTTTTGATCAATTTCCATGACCTTTAGGGGTGCCTTTCTTTTGGATTTGTCTTTTTAAGAAAACTAGAGTTTTGCAGGAGTATTCTAGAAACATGGTTGGCTTTTAATTTTGTCCTCTAGAAAGTGAGGGCCCTTCTCACGTTTATGCTTCTTAGAAGATGGTGGGCCACAGTTTGCTTGAAGCCTCTGAGTGGTGTTGCAAAGAGACTAATTTGCCACATTCATTAAAAAAAAAAAGGTATCAAGCCCAAGAGAGTCCTGAATGTGTAATGAGGAGCTTCTCGGAAGGTTGACAATGAATAAACAGACTCTGTCCTTAGGGAACCCATGTTTTACAGGAGGAGCCAAACAAGTGAATAATTGTTCAGTTTGGTAGATGCTGTGAGGTGGGTGGGTCTGTATGAAATACCAGTTGATGATCTATAAATAAAACACCTGCTTCTGCCAGGTGAGGCCAGGAAAGCTTTGTGGAGAGGATGTGGCCTCTGGAGCTGACCGTGAGGGGCAAGTCATTTTCACAGGTGGAGGAGAAGAAGAGTCGTGGAGGTGTGAAGGAACACAGGACCTTGAACCCGAGGAGGGGAGGGGGCTATCATGGTCTGTTGAGGCAAGATTCATTCATTCTTACTGCCCTCCACCACCCTGTCCTATACTGGTCTGTAGAGTAAGAGAATTGAATGAATGGGCACAGTCAGTGCTACTCTGGTATTTTTCTAGCCAGGAAGGGATTTCTCAGATACTGTAAATATTCCATTTGTTGGAGAAAACCAGAGGTGGTACTGGGGCCCTGTGAAGTTCTAAACACTCTGGAAATCTTGTTAAAGCTAGAGGCTTAAACAAATTAAGGGGTCTCCATCCTTAAAGTCTTTCTTTGTTAGCCTCCTTTTGATGAGAAAATAATTGATTATCTTTGGGGATAATAATACCTTGAGTTATTTATAGTCCTTCTCCCTGGGGAGCTCTGGAACAGTTTGCAAATGCAATCTAATTATAAATCTTACAACCTCCTACTGAGGTAAGAGGCAAGTATTATTACCCCTTTGGCCCCTTTCCCCCCCTGTTTTTAGTTTAAATCTGACCCTGGGAGATGAAGCGACTTGCCTAAATATAATGTAGTCTGTCAATGGACATAACAGGAATAACTGGTATATAAAAAACTCCAGCTGCAAAATGATTGGATAATGTCATTTGCTATGGTTATTCAGAATTACTAAGAGACTGAACAAGAATCGAGTGAATGTAATAGAGTTATCTGGCAACACTTAATATGTTTCCTGGAAATTGAGTTTTTTGCAAACATCTAGATGATAATTTTGCCTTTATAGGTATCTCTTCTTTTTCTGACACGGTAGTGTCTGTCTGACCTTCTTGGTCCTTTTTGGTCACAAAACCCCTCAATCCCCTGGGGAGCTTATTCTGTGTCTTTCTGTCTCCCATCTGTCTAGGCTGGATACCTGACTTAGGGATGGGCATGCTCCCCACACCAGGCATCTGTGGGAATTCCTGATCTTCTTTCAGGAAGTGTGGATGAAACCTTGAGTGTGTGGTGGTGAGTGAGGTTGGAAGGAGAGTGAAGGGAGGCATGGGAAGATGAGATAGGAACTTTCTAAAAAATGGTGTGTCAATGGTAAGTTTTCTGAGTCCTTGTAAGTTACACACACACACACACACACACACACACACGCACACGATAGTTTGACTGGGTATCATTCTCAGTTGGATGTCATGTTCCCTGGAACATCACCCACAGTTGCCTAGCACACTGTGCTGCCTTCTGAGAGGTCCACTGCCACTTGCAGCCTCATTTCTTCTCTGGTGACTCGTTTTTGCTTGGAGAGATTTGACGATCTTCTATTTATCCTTGGTGTTCTGAAATTTCATGATGGTATATTAGATGTACGTGTCTTTTACATTAGTGTTAGGTGAACAACAACATGGTTTGTTGTTCTGAGTGCTGGCTTGGCTCTTTTAATATGGATACTTGAGTCTTTCAGCTTGGGAATGTTCTTTGTATTCTTTTTTTTTAATCCCCTGCTCCATTTGTTTTTTTCTGTTTTATCTTTCTAAAACTCCCCCTTTCCTTTTTGTTCTCCTTGTGAAATTTCAGCTTTATCTTCCAGTCCTTCCATTGAATTTTGCTTTTACCTTGGGCATCATATTTTAATTTCCAGTAGCTCCTCCTTCTCTAATTATTCCTATTTCATTGTTTTCCGGTAATTTTCAAAGAATCCAATACCATCTCTCTACTGTCTCCAAAGGTTTAGTTTTCTTTCTGTTAACTCCTCTGGAGTCATTTGTTTGTTTGTGTTCTTATCTTGGTACCTCTTTTTCAAAATGGGGGCTTCCTTCAAATGTGTGGTGATTCTTCGTTGATTCCTGAGTAAAGCGGTAGCATATGATTTGTGGGGCCCATTTACGCATATGGGTGGGCGGACTCACTTCAGGTTAAAGCGTCAGGGGCTGGGTACTTTACAAGATATACAAGTCTGTTCCTAGATGGTCCGTTTTGCTTTACTCTTGAATGACTGGCACACCCTTTTTCTTTGGTCCCCCGCGGGGGTTAGAAGAAAGATAAGGAATGGATACCTGAGTGCCAGGCCTGCTCTGGGCTCACATGGGAAAGGGTTGTGGGCCCAGCAGGGATGAGAGTTGATGGTTTGGGTCTCTGCTTGTCCACCTGTAGATTTGCAGTCCTGCTGTTTTTCACCCTTGCCTTGCTCTTGGATAAACTTGGTCAGTATTTCTGAATTCTGAGTCTTTCTACGCCTGTGCTAGCCACTTGGACCCCCTTTATACTGTTTCATTTTTCAGTTGCATCCCCCCTAGCTCCCCTAGGCTTTGGGTCCTCCTACCTGTTGTACCATGAGTCTGTTGAATTGCTTTCTTCTATAAATGTATGGAGCTCTCTCACCTTCTGTGATCTTTCTCTTGTTCTCTTTGTGGTTATGGGTTTATACCTTATTTTACCTCATTCTTATTACTTTGTGGGGCTTTTAGAAAGGAAAACAGAGAAAAGCATGAGGTCAATTCAGCATTTTTTCACTTCTGGATGCAATAATTTGAGAAGCACTGCAATTGGCCTCTCCTGTTTTCTACTGACTCTTAAAAATAAGAAAATGAACCAGTTACTTTCTTAAGGGCACTTGGAGATTCCTTGAAAAGAATTTACATTTCTACACCTTTCTCAAGTGGATTGAGCGCTCTACTAGGATTTCTACATATACTTCTTATTGCCAGTTATTTGTTACTTCTGATTGAGTCAAATTCTTATCCATTTAGAAAGTTGGTATCAACAAAATTATGAAAGGCTTTGGAGAATATCTATAGGCATTACACTGATAGCATTGCATATTGAAATTAGAATAGAAATCTGCTTACCGTCTGCTGCCAGGACTTGTAATTGGGTGGGCTAACCAAAAAAAAGTCTTTTAAAGTTAATGAAACATATGAAAATAATAATCAATGTATTAAACATTGTATTCAACTTAAATCATATAAATATACATGAAGCCACCAGTCTTTTGATGTAAGCCAAGGTCTTTTGGCGAGGGTCACCTGATAGGAGTCCTCAGTTGTCTTCCTTGCATAAGCTGCATCCAAGGTTTTGAGTCTGGTTTCTTTAGAAATGAAATGAAAACTGAAAGAAACCTGTGACGCAGGCCGAGGTCAGAGGTTTATAATATCTTCTTAGTCATTTATAGTTTTATCGTCCACACCTCATTCTAAAATAATTTTTATTCATTGTATTGAGTCCTTTCAAAACCAACTTAGCTTTCCTAGAAAGAACTCTTTTTACCCTCATATTTCCTCATAAATATTACATATTTAAATAATATTTAATTATGTATTTTGATGACCATAAGTGCCACTGGTATAAGCAGGCTTGAGAACACATGTGATTGAGTCCTGGCGAGTGTGTGTGTCACTTCATGGAGCAAAAGTGGAGTCTGGACTTGCTGTGATTGGTCAGTGTGTTTCACAGGGGCCATGAAGAACCTCCCGTGACTCCCAGAGGCGTTGGCTTAGTAGAAGTTGCTCGAGAGCCTTTTGCTGGAACAATCCTGCCGGGAAGCAGATTGATTTTCCACCATCAGAGTGGAAATGAAGAGTCTTCTCTCTTTCTCTGAGTGTAAGCCCAAATTTAATGGTTCCTGGAGGGCCTTTTTGGGAGCAGGGCTTTGACAGCCCCCTTCCAGGTGGCTATCATTCCCCCATGTCCTGACTTGATTTTCTATGGACAGACACTGAATTACGGCTGTAAGTCTTTGTTGAAGCAAAAGAAGCCCAACTCCCCCAGCCAATCCAACAGACCACCAGATGGAAAAGCCTTTAATGTACTCTCTTAGACACTCTCCTTTTAAAATCTATCTCCAAGGAGAAGTGAAAGTTAATTTGTCAAAGGTAATTTACAACCTGAATTTTCAGGGGAGAAAAAGTTTCCCTGAAGGCATCTCTTTATGGAAGAATTTGGATGTAGAATGAGACGTTGGACTCTGGTATTCAGCTGCTTAGCGCTGGATAAATTACGGTGCTGTCAATGCAGCAATATTTATTGCTGGGCTGGGTACAGTATGTTACTGTAGAGGTGGTATGTGCATCTGCCCTGGTTCACATGCACTTCAGATGTCCCTGGGACTGTAACAAAGAGGCCTTATTGCACCCTGTGTTCCCTTGGTGGCATTATGGTGTTATTGCCAAACACTTTCACTGGCTGACAAGGGGGATACGGGCCAGAGGCACACACGCAGTAGTAAATGAGTCAATTTGCAGTTTTCATAAATGCAAAATGATGGGACTGGGGCAGTTCGAGGAGTGGGTAAAAACCAACCTTTATGCTGTTTCATCCAGAGGAAGGAACCAGACCCACAGGGCCAGGAGTCATGGGGACCGGCCTTATCCCATTGCTGTCAAAATTGGAGGAAAGTACGATGATGATGATAAAATGAAAATGTTAAGTCTCTGTGAACTTTAAGAATTTTTGAAGAACAGTACTCACGTTCTCCTACAGAGTCAAAAATGTGAATTAAGGGGACATTGGGTCTGTGGACCTTTGTGGGTATGGTTCCTTAGTTTTAGGCAAAGCACCCCAAGGTGCTTTAGTTTTTCTCACTGTGAACAGGACCATACTGTCCAGGTCCCTTTCTGTCCCCCAGCGTGTGTTGTTACTTTGGCTGTGGGCCATACCTTCCTAATTTATATTGAGGGGCTGCTAAAGGAGTTCTTATTCTGTATATTTTTATATCTCTAGCCCAGCCTCCTGGGTTACATAGTAAAATGCAGGCCCTGTGTTTTGACAGTTGACTGTGCTGCCTTTTGAGCACCATGTGGTATGAGGGGGCCCATGGAATACACTGATCTTTAAGCACAGCAGCCCAAGAGGAGGAGTCGGGAAATGCTGAAATGAAAGAAGAGTTAACTTACTAGCAACCTTACAAAAGTCTGTCTTGACAAAAATAGAGTTGATTCTGGTCATGTGTAAATGCTGCCTGATCCCCCCCCTCAAGGCCGAGCAGGAGAGGGAGGAAGAGTTGTTGGGTGTATTGGAAATCCGACATCTGTCGGAAAAGAAAAGTAGCTTCCCTTGAGTGGTGCAATTATTCATAATTAACGTGACCGGACGGATCAAAGGGTGAATAGTGCCAACCTGAGGCTATAGCTCCAAATGCATTTACATGAGAGAGCCAGGTCAGAAAACTTTCCACCCCGCATAGACTCACTTTAACTTTAATTATACCAAAGATGGGGAACCTCTTTTATGCTGATGCTGACTTTTCCCAGAAAGCATGAATGAATAAATAATTAGAAAGAAAGAAAGAGCAAATGAGGTTAAATAAATAATGTAAACTTCTTTATTTAGAATTATTTATGGAGAAAATGAAATTCTTCCACAGATCTGTTTTGGTTATCTGTTGCTGTATAACAAAACACTCCACAACTTAGAGGCTTAATTAAACTTGTAGTTTATTATTATGCCACCCAGTTCTTTGGGTTGACAGGGTTCCTACTTGGGGTCTTTTGTGAGGCTGTGGTAAGGTGTCATCTGGGGCTGCAGTCTCATCAGAAGGTTCAATTGGGCTGATCATCCAAGATGGTGCACTGACATGGCAGGTGGCTGATGCTGATTTTTGGCTCAGAGCTCAGGGGGTCTCTTGTCCTGAGCTCCCATATGTAACCTCTCCATATGACTTGGCCTTCTCATGGTGTGGCAGCCGGTGTCCAAGAAGGACTCTCCCAAGAGTGAGTGTTCTAAGGACAGAAAGTGGAATCTGGCTAGTTACAGGCTTCATACAGACTGGCATATGGTCATTTCCTCTCTGTTATATGGGTCAAAGCAATGCCAAGGTCCACTTGGATTTTGGAGGGTGGGCCCTCCAAAAGATAGGCATATACACATTTGTATTATTACAGTACACAAACACATTCTTCCAGTCTGCAGGCTGATTCATTCATTCATTCATCAAACATTTATCTAGTGCATGCTGCATGATGTATCAGGACCAATAAGTGACAAGATGGAAGAATGATAGAAAGAGAGAGTAAAAGACACAGATAATGGTTTAGATAGAGAAAAACAAACAGTGATATATCAATCAGACAGTTGCTCTACACACGGAGGGAACCCAATGCATAAACAGAGAAAATGAGACTCTCCAGGGCAGAGGCAGAGGGGAGAGCTGCATACTAGAGCCGAGGAAGGGCAGCACAGCACAGACCATCTCAAGTTGTGCTTTCTTACCTCTGGAGAAAATAGTGGACTCTCACCCTGTGAGCCATGTTGAAACAACCAGGAGTTTCTGTGGTCAGGAGAGTTCTTAAATCTGGATGTTAGTGCCTCTCTCTGGAAGGTGCCACTTTAAAGAGTAATTTGATTGACCTGTGGAACAATGCTATTTTTAATGTTTGTATTAACAATCTTTACAACTGTATTCTTACTTAATATGAACTCTGCTAATAGCATTCTGGAAACTAAAGGATGATCATGAGTGGAGTTTTCTTCCTCCTGTGAGTGTCATTAGAATACATATTTTCCCCAGGTATATAAAAATATTATACACACTTAACTCAGACTCTCCTTAAAAATCAGTTCCAAATCTGTGGCTAAGGGCCATATGCAGGCTGCGTGAAATAATGCAGTCCAGATTGGTTGAAATGTAAGGGCTTTTTTTGTTTCTTTTGACGTCTGCATTTTCAACATTCAGTATTTTATTCAACATTAAAAAATCATTTTTGATCCTGAGTTGCTTTCAACATCACAAGGACAGATATATTTGTATAACCACCACCAAAATCAGGATACAGAACAGTTCCAGCGCTCCCCAAACTTCCTTGAGGTACCCCTTTATAGTTGCCCCTCCCCCCACCCAAAAGCTTTGGCAACCGCTGATCTCTTTGTTCTCTGTCCTGTATTTTGTCTTTTCAAGAATGTCAGGTATGGGGCTTCCCTGGTGGCGCAGTGGTTGAGAATCTGCCTGCTAATGCAGGGGACACGGGTTCGAGCCCTGGTCTGGGAAGATCCCACATGCCGCCGAGCAGCTAGGCCCATGAGCCACAGCTACTGAGCTTGCGCGTCTGGAGCCTGTGCTTCACAACAAGAGAGGCCGTGATAGTGAGAGGCCCGCACACCGCGATGAAGAGTGGCCCCCACTTGCCGCAACTAGAGAAAGCCCTCGCACAGAAACGAAGACCCAACACAGCCAAAAATAAATTTAAAAAAAGAAAAAAAAAAAAGAATGTCAGGTAGTAGAATCATAAAGTATTTAACCCTCTGAGTCAGCATAATGCCTTTGTGATTCACCCACGTTGTTCCAGGTATCAATAGTTCATTACCTTTTACTGCTGAGCAATAGTCCATTGTATGGGTGAAGCATAATTTGCTTGTCCATTCACCTGTTGAAGGGCATTTGCGTTACTTCTAGTTTTGATGGTCATAAATAGAGCTGCTTTAATATTCATGTACCGGTTTTTGTGAGAACATGAGTTTTCATTTCTCTATGGTAAATGCTAGGCGTGGGATTGCTGTGTTGTATGATGTGTATGTTCAATTTTTTAAGAAACTACTAAATTGTTTTTCAGAGTGGTTGTACCATTTTGCATTCTTACCATCAATGTAGGAAGGCTTCAGTTTACCAGTTTTGTTCTTCTTCCTTCATTCTTGATCATCCAAGTTTTTCTTCTGATATTAACTCTTTTCTGTATGAAGTACTTCCTTTAGTAGTTCTTGTACTGCCAGTCTGCTGACAATAAATTCTATTAGTTTTCCTACATTTCAAAATATTCTAAAACCTTCATTCTGTAAAGATGTTTTCGCTGAGTAGGTGTAGAATTCTGGGTTGATAGTTTGCTTCTTTGAACACTTTAATATCTGTTCCACATCCTCTGACCTCCATTATTTTTAATGAGAAATCTGCAGCCATTAATGTAGTTTTTCCTTTAAAATAAATAATTTGTTGTTTTTCTCTGATTGCTTTTAAGATTTTTTTCTCTTTGTCCATGTCTTTAGGGTTTTTTTAGTGGTTTGATTATTATATGTTTGAGTGTAGATTTCTTTGGGTTTATTTTTTGGGGGGTTCACTGAGTTTCTTTGTTTGGTGGGTTTACATTTTTTGCCACATTTAGGAAGTTCCTAGCCATTATTTTTTCATTTTTTTTCCATTTCCTTCTGGGACTCTGATGATACAAATGTTAGATTATTTATTTTGTCTCACAAGTCTGTGAGGGTTTGTTCATTTATTTCTCAATCTTTTTTCTCTTTTTGTCCAGATTCTATAATTTTTATTGACACCTCTCTATCATCTCCATATTAGTATCAATCTCATCCAGTGAGATTTTCTTCCATTTATTGTATGTTTCTTACTCTAAAATTTCCTTTTTTTAAAATATATCTTCAATTTCTTTGCTGAGACATTCCTTCTTTCTTTGGTTTCCAAAGTGCTTATTACTTATTGGAGCATTTTTATAGTAAATGTATTAAAGTTTTTGTCAGATAATTCCAGCCTCTATGTCATCTTGTTTTTAATGTCTGTTGATTGTATTTTCCTGGTTCTCTGTATGTTGAGTACTTTTGGATTGCATCACAGAGATTTAACATATTATATTTTGGCTACAAGACTCTGAGTGTTGTTTAGCCCCTATGGGGAATATTGATACTGATTTAACAGGCAGTTGATCCATTTGGTTCAGTCTGCAAACTCCCAACAGCCTTCTATATTTGTGGTTCCAGTGACAGTTCTGCTTTCAAAGCCTTTGTAGTGCTATTTGGATCTGTCTTGCATGTGTGCCAAGCTGTGGCCAGTCTGGGACCTGAGTGGTGTTCTATTTTTCAGTTCTATTCTAACATCTGTTTAGGGTCAAATCCACACATGCACAGCTCATGGGTGGTCCCAGGAGTTTATAAACAACTTTAAGGGATCACTTTTCTGAATTTTTCCCTCCCGTGGCCTCCCTTGTACTTTCTGATTCCTTGGAACTTCCATTTTCAATCCCCTGGCACAAAACCTTGTGCTTTAGTTACATGTTCTGCCCCATACCCACCTTGACTATGCCTGTGTCCAGGGCTAAGCAGTTGGAGGACAGAAAGAGAAAAAGGCAATGAGTCTGACCACTGCTTGGGACCCCAACTCCTCTAATTGCAGAAGTAGGTTCTTCTCCTTCTGAATTTTAGGCTCCTGCAGTCACCTGTTGCTACCTCCAGTACTACCTGCATATCACCCCATAGGGCTGGGGGTGCAAGAGAGTGAAAAAAGGAAGAAAATGATAAAGAAAATGCTGGGCTGCTCTCTGTGCTCTTCTAGTAGGGAAAGATATACAGATGTTGCCCGACTTATGGTTTGACTTATGATTTTTCAACTTTACAGTGTTGCGAAACTGATACTCATTCAGTAGTAACCATACTTCGAATTTTAAATTTTGATTTTTTTCCTGGGCTAGCAATATGCAGTACAATATTCTCTTTTGATGCTGGGCAGCAGCAGTGAGACACAGCTCCCAGTCAGCCATGCAATTGCGAAGGTAAACAGCTGATACCTTTACGACCATTCTGCACCCGTATGACCATTCTGTTTTTCACTTTCATTGTAGTATTCAATAAATTACATGAGATATTCAACTCTGTATTATAAAATAGGGTTTGTGTTAGATAATTTTGCCCAACTGTAGGCTAATGTAAGTGTTTTGAGCACGTTTAAGGTAGGCTAGGCTAAGCTAGGATGCTTAGTAGATTAGGTGTATTAAATGCATTTTCAATTTCTATAGTTTTTTCAACTTAGGGTGGGTTTATAGGGATATAATCCCATGGTAAGTCGAGGAAGATCTGTACTTATCTTTATACTCCTCAAGAAGAGCTAGAAGGCTTCTCCTGGCACTTTCTTCTGTGCTGATGCCCATATGTGATTCTTGGGCTGTGTTAAATTCAGGTCTGGGAGTACTGCAGAAACCCCAACTAGCTGTTCCCTGCATTTATTCAGTGGGAGAGACAGGTACAGTGTGCTTACACCATCTTGTCCAGAACCACAACCCTTAAGGTGTTTTGATCATGGTAAATAATTTGCAGATTTTATTTTCTTTTTTGTCTTAAAACACAATAGCACCAACTTCATTTTGAGGAGGATTTGCAGATTTCAGGTTGTTTCGAGATCCTATCCAGTTTTTTTTCCAAGCAAAAACATCTGCAAGCACTGGTTTCTTAGATTCCGTTAAGTCCTGGCCCATAGAACTTTTGGGGATGATAGAAGTATTCCACGTCTGTGTACGGTAGCCATTCGCCTCACGCAGCTCTTAAGCACTTGGGATGTGGTTGGTGAGACTAACTGAATTTTAAATCTTCTTTAATTTTAGTTAATTTAAATTTCAGTAGCCCCCATATGGCTACTGAAGGAGCCCCATAGTGGCTCCTTTACCGTGCAATGAAGCCCTAAAACGTGCAGCTGGCAAGCCTGGATTTGGGTCCAAGGAAAGGACCTCTCTATTTCTTGCTTTGTTAGTTCATATGAAAGCATCTTTGTGGTGACTCCACTATTGTAATACAACACCTAGCTGGTGTGTTTTGATTTAGGTAATTTGGGAAGTGGCTGTTTTTCAACATACGTTGCTAAGCTTGGATAGTGTCCGTGTTTGAGGCATATCCTGCGGCGCCACTTAAAGAAAAACATCTTCTGTATTATATTTTTGGGCCTGGGGCTCTATTGAACAGCTCTGGTAACTCTGATTCAGCTGTTCCCCTTCGTTTAGAAGTCACCTTAGGCCAGTTGACCTGGCCCCCGAAGAAGCCAACATTTTTCACTGTACCCCCAACCCACGCTTCCAACTGAAAACCAGAGTAGAACTTAGTGATCTCATAATTGTGTCTAAAATAAACTCGTGTCTTGGGCCCATATTTTGAAATATTATCATGCCTTTGTTTAATTTTTTTAAGGAATGACAAAGGACTTATCTGCAAAAACGTACCTCTTTCTAGCTTAGTGCTTATATTTACCAAATTGCTTTTTGGTTGCTTTGTGTGCTTTTTTTAAAAATGAAAGGGCTCTTCTGCCCTCCCTAGTTTTACTCCTGCAAAGTCAGCGTTTTGGTATTCTGATTTGGAAAGAGGTAAAGAGGAGGAAAGTTAATGTGATTAACGTCACATTATTTTTCAGTTAAAAAAAAAAGGCTTCGCAAATGAGTCGTTTGATTCCACTATTCTCTAATTGGGGGACTGTTCTTCTAAGCTGAGGTGTCACTTACAGAGAGGTGTCACTGTCAGTCGCAGGAAGAGCCTGCTGGTTGGAAGTGTGCAAACTGCCTATTTACTGGGAGTGATGGGCTTAAGAACAGTGAGTGCCTTCATGTGGTTTTTCCTTTTGTTGTCCTATGAAAGAGCTGGTGGAGATCTTTTAAACATTTTATTGGCATCTAGAATTACTGTATTTGAAAACTACACTAAAAAAAAAGCTTTTGTCTTAGCTCTTACTTTGGGAATGTTGTAGATCACAGAACTGAGTCAAAGACTTCGCTGTTGGGGGAGAGTATTTTGCAAAGCACACAGATTCCTGGCTAAGGGAAATATTGTGGCCATTTGAATTTCCCTTTTGAGGAATGCTATGGCTAAAGTGATGTAAATGAACTTTATCTTTAGGAACCACCATCTTCCCCCTTCGGAGCAGACAGAAGGAAGATATATTGCAGTGTGTGTATCATCAGGAGAAATAAGACAGATAGTACAGTTGGATTTACCGAGTTCTGTTTATCTGTTCCTTTTTCTTTGTTCAGTTATGGTGAAAAGGATCTATTTTTTAAATAACTTGTTGTGTAAAATGAGCACATCCTGAATATATCCCGGCCTCATTGACTCCTCTGGTATGTCCTCATAAACATAGGAAACAGATTCTTGGGACTTCTGTTTGGAAGGACCAACTGTGTGTGTGACCACGCTGTAAAGTGGGCCAACGGACTGTAGACCCTCTTAATTCATGTGACTTTCGCAGTGCAGGCGGGGTGCCTTCCACACGCTTTGATCTCTGGTGGTGTTTCCCTGCAAACTTTGGCACGAGAATCATAATGTCTCTAAGTCATAATTAAGATTGTATGACAGGACTGGAGTGTCCCCCCTCCCCTTTGCAGTTGACAGTGCTTCCTTATTCCCACACCTCCTGTACTCCCCATGCCCATGGTCCTGCTTCTCAGCTGCCAGGGGAGGGGTAGAGAGGGGACCCAGAGTGGTTTGTCGACTCAGAGGGAAACATAGATTTTTCTCCATTGCCTTGTTCTGGTCAAAACTACCGATATCTGCGTCAGAAACAAGAGGACCCCTTTCCCAGTGCAGTCGTCTGATAATATAACACAAGTGCTGGGTCTTTCAGGTTGAGTTTAACTTCTAGGGAACACAGAGGTGCGTGGTGGAAAGGAAAATTGGCTTGTACACGAGGATAAGGTTGGAAACCTTGCACATTGAAGGGATCCAGGAGTTCATCCCCCAAACTGAGTCTACCTCCACCTTTTCCTGAAACCACCTTATTTTCCACTTCTTTTCTGCTTATTGTCTGAGCCTTTCCTTTTTCCCTTCCCATTTCCAGCATCTCCAAATTAGTCATTCTTATTGATGTGCGTTTATTGAGACATACTTCACATACAAATGCAGCTCATCATGTAAAGTGTACAATTCAAAGATTTTTAGTATATTCGCAGAGTTGTGCAACCATCTCCACACTCAGTTTTAGAACTTTTCATCACTTCAAAAAGAAATCTGTTTCCTTTAGCTGTCATCCCTCTCTGCCCATCCCCCCACCCATCTCCCAATCCCCAGCCCTAACTGCTCACTAACGTACTTTTGTCTCTATGGATTTGTCTGTTCTGGACATTTCATATAAATAGAATCATAAAATATGTAGCCTTACTGTCTGGCTTTTTTTCCCCACTTAGCGTCTTGTTTTCAAGATTCATTCATGCTGTAGCATATATCAGAACTTCATTCCTTTTAATGGCTGGATAATATTCCATTGTATGGATATACCACATTTTTTCAGTATATGGACATTTAGGTTGTTTCTGCTTTTTGACTATTATGAATAATACTGCTGTGAACATTCCTGTGCAAGTTTTTGTGGGGACATATGTTTTCATTTCTCTTGGGTATATACCTAGGAGTGGAATTACTGGGTCACGTGGTAACTCTATGTTTAACATTTTGAAGGACTGCCAGCCTATTTTCCACCGCAACTGCACCATTTTATATTCCCATCAGCAGTATATGAGGGTTCTAGTTTCTCCATATCCTTGCCAGCATTTGTTATTATATATCTTTTTGATTGTAATTATCCTAGTAGGTGTGAATTAGTATTACCTTGTGATTTTGCTTTTAATTTCATGGATGGTTAATGATGTTGAACATCTTTTCATGTACTTATCTGTCATTTGTGTATTATCGTTGGAGAAATGACTATTCAGACCCTCTGACCATGTTTGGATCGAGTTATTTGTCTTTTGTATTAGTCTGCTTGGCCTGCCATAACAAAATACCACAGAATGGGTGGCTTAAACAACAGAAATTGATTTCTCACAGTTCTGGAGGCTGGGAGTCCAAGATCGAGGTGCTGGCATTGTGGGTTCCTGGTGAGGATTTGGATCTTCTTGGCTTGTGGACAGCCAGCTTCTCACTGTGTCCTTACATGGCAGAGACAGCAAGCTCTGGTGTCTCTTCCTCTTCTTATAAAGACACATCCCTCATGACCTCATCCAAACTGAATTACCTTCAGAGGTCCTCACCTCCCAACTCCATCACGTTGAGTGTTAGGACTTCAATATGTGAATTTGCAGTGGGGGTAGGGCATACACATCCAGTCTATAACAGTCTTCTTTATAGAGTCTAGACACAAGTTCCTCATCAAATATGTAATTTGTAAATATATTCTCCCATTTTGTGAGTCTTTTCACTTTCTTGATGAAGTCCATTGAAGCACAAAAGTTTTTAATATGGATGCACTCCAATTTATGTATTTCTCATTGTTGCTTTCTTTTTGGTTTCATATCTTAGAAACCATTGTCTAGCTCAAGGTCATGAGGATTTGCACCTGTGATTTCTTCTAAGTGTTTTATAGTTCTAGCTCTTATAATTATTTCATTTCATGATTGATTTTAAGTTTTATGTATTTTGTGAGGAAGCGGTTCAACTTCATTCTTTTTTTCTTTTTTTCCACACACACACACTGTATTTTATTTTTACAAGAGATAAATAGACTGACACCAAGCGTTGTACATGGATGACCACAACAAAAGCAACAATGATTGCAATTACCAAACATGAAACACACTCATACTATGTCATAATGTTGACATTCAGTCCAGTAATCCTCCACTGTAACAGCTCCTTTACTTTGCAGTGAAAATTGATTTGTATATTCTTTGCCTCTGAGTCCTTGTGGGATTTTTTTTTTTTTTAATTCAGACAGAAAGTCACAAAAATTATACTCATCCTCATCAGTTCTCTCAGTCCCATGTAATTAATTTTTATTTTTCATCTTGATCTTTTGTTAGCACTTTTATGAGTTCATCAGTTTTTCATTAGAGTTCTGAAAATGCTTATTCATTCAGTTCAGCAGTACAGTCAGTTACCAGAAACCTGTACTTGTCAGAGTCTTTTCCACGAATTTCTTGAAGATGAAACCCTTTTATAGGAACATATTTGCAAAATCATCAGAATACACCCAGAACTGTCTGTAAATGACAAAAGACTTAAAAATGACCACGGTTAAAGATTTGATGAAAGTTCATAATAATGCAGTTGACAAGAAAATTAGTTATTTCTGAGATATACATTTTAAAGTAATAACTAGGATTATTACTTATAACCTTATACCAGAACATATAAGATTTTTAGAAATTTCATGTAATGTCTGAAACATTTATATTAACATATTTCCATATATATTTCCATACAAATACAAATATAAGATTTTTAGAAATTTCATGTAATGTCTGAAACATTTATATTAACATATTTCCATACAAATACAAATATAAGATTTTTAGAAATTTCATGTAATGTCTGAAACATTTATATTAACATATTTCCATACAAATAACCCAATGAAAGTTTAGTATTAGTTGTTTTGTTTGTTTTTTTATACTGCAGGTTCTTATTAGGCATCAATTTTATACACATCAGTGTATACATGTCAATCCCAATCGCCCAATTCAGCACACCACCATCCCCACCTCACCGCAGTTTTCCCCCCTTGGTGTCCATATGTCCATTCTCTACATCTGTGTCTCAACTTCTGCCCTGCAAACTGGCTCATCTGTACCATTTTTCTAGGTTCCACATACATGCATTAATATACGATATTTGTTTTTCTCTTTCTGACTTACTTCACTCTGTATGACAGTCTCTAGATCCATCCACGTCTCAACAAATGACTCAATTTCGTTCCTTTTTATGGCTGAGTAATATTCCATTGTATATATGTACCACAACTTCTTTATCCATTCGTCTGTTGATGGGCATTTAGGTTGCTTCCATGACCTGGCTATTGTAAATAGTGCTGCAATGAACATTCGGGTGCATGTGTCTTTTTGAATTACGGTTTTCTCTGGGTATATGCCCAGTAGTGGGATTGCTGGGTCATATGGTAATTCTATTTTTAGTTTTTTAAGGAACCTCCCTATTGTTCTCCATAGTGGCTGTATCAATTTACATTCCCACCAACAGTGCAAGAGGTTTCCCTTTTCTCCACACCCTCTCCAGCATTTGTTGTTTGTAGATTTTCTGATGATGCCCATTCTAACAGGAGTGAGGTGATACCTCATTGTAGTTTTGATTTGCATTTCTCTAATAATTAGTGATGTTGAGCATCTTTTCATGTGCTTCGTGGCCGTCTGTATGTCTTCTTTGGAGAAATGTCTATTTAGGTCTTCTGCCCATTTTTGGATTGGGTCAACTTCATTCTTTTGCATGTGCCTATCCAGTTGTCCCAGCACCAGGTGAATTGTCATGGTAGCCTTGGCAAAAATCAGTTGACCATAATGTGAAGGTTTATTTCTGCACCTTGAATTCTGTTCCATTGATCTATACATCTATCCTATGCCAACACCACACTGTCTCAGTTACTGGGACGTGTGAGGCTTCCAACTTCGTTGCTCTATTTCAAGATAGTTTTGGTATTCTGGGTCCCTTGCATTTCCATATGAAATTTGATGGAGGCTGGTCAATTTCTGCAAAAACACCAGTCGGGGTATTGGTAGGGATTGTGTTCAATCTATAGAAAAACTTAGGGAGGATTCCTATCTTAATACTGTTTTCCAATCCATGAGCATGGGATGTTTTTCCATTTATTTAGATCTTCTGTCATTTCTTTCAACAATATTTTGTAGTTTTCAGGCTTTAAGTATGTACTAAGCATTTAAGTTTTTGGATACTGTTATAAATGGAATTGCTTTCTTAATTTCATTTGCAGATTATTTATTGCTAGTGCATAGAAATACAATTGCTTTTTGTATATTGGTTTTGTATTTATATTTTATAAATTAATCATCAGAATGCTCACAGATGGGTTAAATATCTCCCCTCTCAAGCTGGCTCTTTTCTCTGACTCCTCTGTTCCTGGTAAGGTCCCTTCATTTGTCCAGAGAGTAGGAGGAAACTCTAGGTGGGATTTGACTTCTTTCCTAATCAAGAAGTCACTGGAAGTTCCCTCTCTCCTGCTTTGCTTCTGCAGGAACCCCAGAGACCCCGCTCACAGGGAGGAGAGTGGGCTTGACTCCTTACCCTTTCCCTGTCCCAGACGTTGAAGGTCTCTGTAAGCTGGTCAGGGGTCCACTTTTCCAGAAGCCCCTCTTGGGAAGGGCCTGAGACCCTGAGCCTTTGCTGGGGGTGTGTGTGAGGGGGTGTCTCCTTAAACCGTCCCAGGTGGGATCTCCACTGGCTTCCCAGAGAAAGGCCTCCTGCCCTGCAGCTGTTCTGGATAGCATCCTAGGCCTGCAGAACCACACTTGCCCTAGTGCCCCTCAAGAGTGGGTTGGGGCTGGGGGTGTTTGGATCTTCTTGGTGTGGTTTTCTTTGTGATGCTTCCACCTGCTGGAGCTGTGCACACCTGCTGGAGCTCAAACACGCATCCAGATTTTACGTTGAATATTGCCAAAATGCTCTTTCTTGAAAATGCTGACTTGCCCTGTTTTTGCATCCCTCTAAAAAAATATTCATAATGTTGAACACTTCGAAGTGGACTTTGAAATGTGTGCTGCTTACTACTTTAAGTTCTGTCTTCCCCACTCCCCAGTCTTTTAACAATGGGTGCTATTTACTCAGCTATCAGACCTTCAAGATGGCCTTTCTGAAGTGTTGGTTTGGTGTAATAGTCAAGTAGGTGGGGTGTGTGTTCTGATTACCTGGATATAATAGATATACATCAAAAGCTTTACAATATCTTACTGTATTCCTTTTAAGATTGCAAAGATGGAATTTTATCAGCAAGGTATGAAAATACAGTTATAGATTTTTTTTTTTTAAGTCAGTATTTTTTTTTTTTTTAATTTATTTATTTTTGGCTGCGTTGGGTCTTCGTTTCTGTGCGAGGGCTTTCTCTAGTTGCGGCAAGCGGGGGCCACTCTTCATCACGGTGCGCGGGCCTCTCACTATCGCGGCCTCTCTTGTTGCGGAGCACAGGCTCCAGACGCGCAGGCTCAGTAATTGCAGCTCACGGGCCCAGTTGCTCCGCGGCACGTGGGATCTTCCCAGACCAGGGCACAAACCCGTGTCCCCTGCATTGGCAGGTAGATTCTCAACCACTGCGCCACCAGGGAAGCCCCAGTTATAGATTTTTTAAAAAGTCTGTTGTGGCTCAGACTTTCAAATGCTCTGTCCAGTCAGGGCTGAGTTACCCCCTTGTTGGGACCTTCATGTTCCTCAGCCTTCACCTGGGGCAGGGTCAGCACTGGCATCACCTGGTGGGTCACCAAATTTCTCCTTGACTGACCTGCCCCAGCCTGGCCTTGGCCTTGGACCCAGGGCTGCAGGCTCCTGAGCCCCCTGCCTCTCCGGCCTCTCTAGCATCTGTCCTTCATCTCTCCTCAGCGGTGACAGTGGCAGGCAGCACTGTGTCCTTCGCCGTGCTCACCATAGTTGTCTGTTTAGGAGGTGGACACTGGGACCTACACAGTGGTTCTGTCCCTCACCAGCTGTGTGATCTTAGGCAAGTTATTCAACCTTTCTGTGCTACAGTTTCCTTACCTGTAAGGCGAGAGACACTGGCACTAGCCTCAAAGGGTCATTGTGAAGGTAAATGAGTTGGTACGAGTCAGTGGTGAGGACAGGCATGCTGTGGGGAGGCACTGCGGAAACACTAAGTGCTCTTGTTATTATTACTGCCTGTGAGCACAAAAAGTGTTCTTCAGTGAAGTCATAAAATTGCTCTCTTACTTGTTTTGAATGTAAATGGACTTTGTTTTTAGAGCAGTTTTAGGTTCACAGATACTTTGTGTGGAAGGTTCAGAGATTTCCCATATACCTCCCGGCCCGCCCCCTACAGTCTCCTCCACCATCAATATCCCCACCAGCGTGGTGCATTAGTTATAGTCGATGAATCTACAGTGACACATCATCACTCAAAGCCCATAGTTTACATTAGGCTTCGCTCTTGGTGGTGTGCATTCTGTGGATTTCGATAAATGTATAAAGACATGTATCCATCATTATGGTATCATACAGAGTAGTTTCGCTGCACTAAAAATCCTCTGTGCTTCACCTGTTAACCCTTTACCCCACAACCCCTGGCAATCACTGATCTTTTACTATCTCTATAATTTTACCTTTTCCAGAATGTCATATCCTTGAAATCATACAGTATGTAGCCTTTTCAGATTGGCTTCTTTTACTTAGTAATGTACATTTTAGTTTCCTCCTTGTGTTTTCATGGCTGGATAGTTCATTTCTTTTTATGCTGAATAATATTCAGTTGTGTGAATGGCTCTATTGTTTTTTTTTTTTTTTTTTAAGGATTTTCTTATTTATTTATTTATTTATTTATTTATTTTTGGCTGTGTTGGGTCTTCGGTTCGTGCGAGGGCTTTCTCCAGTTGCGGCAAGCGGGGGCCACTCTTCATCGCGGTGCGGGGACCGCTCTTCATCGCGGTGCGCGGGCCTTTCTCTATCGCGGCCCCTCCCGTCGCGGGGCACAGGCTCCAGACGCGCAGGCTCAGCAATTGTGGCTCACGGGCCCAGCTGCTCCGTGGCATGTGGGATCTTCCCAGACCAGGGCTCGAACCCGTGTCCCCTGCATTAAAAGGCAGATTCTCAACCACTGCGCCACCAGGGAAGCCCGGCTCTATTGTTTTTTAAACCAGTACTTTGCCTCTGTATGAATAAGACCTGCTCTACGGAGTGGTGGTTCTCAACCTTTAGCCTGGAGGCTTGTTAAATACAGATTGTCCAGTCCTGCCCTCAGCATATTGGATTCTGTAGGTCTGGGGTAGGGGCTGAGGTTATGCATTTCTGACTTCCTGAGGCTGCTGCTGGTGGCAGGCACTTTGGGAGCCGGTGCTCTGTAGGCTGTATGACCACAGACACATAATCATGCATGTGTTCACACATGTGCATGTGTACCTGTGCATGTGTGTGTGCACGTGCGTGAATGTGTACGTGTACATATGTGTATGCATGTGCAGTCATGTGCGTGAATGTGTACGTGTACATATGTGTATGCATGTGCAGTTGCGTGCGTGAATGTGTACGTGTACATATGTGCATGCATGTGCAGTCACGTGCGTGAATGTGTACGTGTACATGTGTGTATGCATGTGCAGTCGCGTGCGTGAATGTGTACGTGTACATATGTGCATGCATGTGCAGTCACGTGCGTGAATGTGTACATGCACATGTGTGTATGCATGTGCAGTCGCGTGCGTGAATGTGTACATGTACATGTGTGTATGCATGTGCAGTTGCATGTGTGTGCATGTGAGTGCCTGTGCGTCCTTTTCCATTGCCCAGGGGGGCTGCTGACAGTCACCGCCCTCCCCAGGTCAGCCCTGGGGGGTACAGGAGCCCAGGTTGGGGGCTGTAGGAAAACAGGTCCTCCCCTTAGGGACGGCCTAGGTGGACGTTATCTTTGCTTCCCGGTGCCGCCATCAAGCAGGGCTCAGACTGCCTTTGTTTTCTCTTCCTGTGCAGGATTAGGGCTGGATTCTGAGTGGGAACCAGTCTTCGTTTGTATTTACTGAGCTTGGCGGCTACACGCTGGCTTCCTCTGAAATCCAGAGGATCTGTGGGCGTAGCATCTACCCCCCTTTTCCACGTTCACCCCTTTATTTTCTCATGTTCATTTCAACAGGATTTATGCTTGATTAAGTTACTCTCTTTTATCATAATTAAAGAAAAATGTGGTGGGAGAGCCCTCCAAACTCCACTCAATGAAAACCAGATTGTTGAACCTGCAGGGAAACAAGGGCAGCCCTGTGCATCCGGCGCCCGGCGGGGAACCGGCCTCCAGAGGGACAGATCGGCCGCAGTGGGGACGTGCCCACCCTGTGCTGCCCAGGATGACCCAAGGCCAAGGGCACAGCAGTCTATCCACCCACCGGCCCCAGCCCTGCCCCGAGGCGCTATGCCCATGGTGTTAACTCAGGCACCGTGAGCCGCCTGTGTGCCACAGCCCAGCTCATAAAGACCCTTCCCTGTGGGGCCCGCCAGCCCTCTTCTGTGTCCACGTGGATGTTTGTGAAGAGCGTGCTTCTAGCTGACTCGGAGCTGGCCAGGCTGACTCATACAGGTGACATTGCAAGGGTCGCGATGCCACCTGGGAGGTCACAAAGCCCTCACTTCTTGCAGGGACCAGGGAGCTAAGGGGCCCCTGAGAACTTGGCTGAGCGAGGTCAAGGCTGCCAGGTGGGATGGTCTCGCAGCAGAAGGGAAGACGAGCTTGCTGATGCTCATGAAACGGCTTCTGTGATCTGTGTGGGGTGCTTAGAACGTTTAGACACAGAGCTCTGAAGTCCCAGACCTACAGAGCCAGACGTGGGGAAGAGGAGGGGCAATGGTCACCAGTGAAGTCAGGAGCGGGGTTGGGGGCTGTCGTCCAGTCCCCATCCTGTCACAACCACACAAGAGTGTGCCCTGGGCCCCCTGACTAAGGGGCCATTTTAGGGGCCAGGTGTGAGCATGGGTTCTGGAGCCTCACAGCCTGAGCCCCAGCCCTGGCCCTGACACTTACCCGTAGGCTGAGCCTGGGTGAGTGACTTCAGCAGAGAATGGCTGATTTTCTTCCTCTGTCTATTGAGGATAATAAGAATAATACCCATCACGGGGAGTCGTGGCGGTGACTGAATGAGCGAAGCGCTCAGAACAGCAGGCACCCATCATATGTTGGGAATTATCACTGTCGTTATGGGATGTCTGTTTTAGGGCTGTGAGGCCCCAGACTGCGGCATTATACCAGTCAGCTCGAGCTGCCACAAAAGGTACCACAGACTGGGCAGCTTAAACAACAGACATTTTTTGTCTGAGTTCTGGAGGCTGGAGATCAAATTATCAGCAGGGCTGGGTCCCTCTGAGGCCTCTCTCCTTGCCTTGTAGACCCTTCTCCCTGCGTCCTCAACCTGGTCGTCCCTCTGTGCGTGTCTGTGTAAACAAGGTCTGCCTCTGGACCGGGGAGGAGGCCTGGGTCAGTGTCCAGGGAAGGGGGATACAGGGAGCGGGGAAGGATGTCGGGTTTGTCTTACTCAGCCAATGCTCACTGCGCCCTACGTGTGCTGACACTGGGCACGCAGTGCCTCTGCCCTGATGCAGCTGACAGTTCTGGGGTCCCGTCCACCTGTTAGCCTGAGACCCGTCTACCTCTTAGGCCTTCCCCTGCCATCTGGTTGCAGGAAACTCATGGGGGTGCAGTCACAACTTCTGAGGGAAGGTGCCCATTCCAGTGCTGTGGGAGGTGAACCTTCTCCCTTTCCTTTCTTAAGGAGGGAATCCCTGCCAGCCTGGGTGTTTGGACTTCAGGGTCTGCACGACACTCTGACCATGGCCTGGGGCCTGGCGGAGATGTAGGGTGGCCTGAATGCCATGCCCTGGGGCAGAAGGCCTCTCTGGGTTGAGTCCTGTCCAACAGCTCAGCTCTGCACACAGGGACGTTCTCAGTGTCTTGGTCCAGAAGCACCAGCAGGAAAAAAGGCCCAGGGATTTTTATTGAGCCTTCTGGGAACATTGCTCTCTTGTCACATGTGAGAATGGGGTTGACTTTAAGATAAATTTTTAGTAATCTAGTAGGAGCTTCCTGGACCCAGAGAACAGCTGACAGCACTTCAGAACTGAGGGGCCAATGTAAGTGAGGGCCCAGCTGCCTCCTACCTGATAGAAAGGTAAGCCCTCCTTTGGGGGTTGGGAGAGTGGGTGATAACTTAATTTTAAAAGCAATTGAGCTAAATTTTATGTTCTCAAGTAAGGGGTAGTAACTTGACTTGAGGATAATTCTGTTCTTCTGAAAACAAGGTTTTAAGTATTTTAGAAATACCAGTTGTGATTATAACCTATTAATATGTGTTTTCATTTGCCTCTTCTAAAATATTCGAGTCATCACTACTAATTACAGTTTTTAAAATAAAGCCTTTGCTAGTTCTTGTTGGAGGCCACAGAGGATCAAGTGCCTTTAGATTATGAAACGTGCAATTCTGTCGTGTGACTTGGGTTCCTTAAAAGAGGACGCTTGATCTTAATTTCTTGATGTAAATCATCGGGAAGTGATATGAAGCCAGATCACCTTCACTGAGGGATTAGAGTGAAGAAAAATCATCGCTTTATTACTCTGCAGTCAAGACTTTGCAAACGAGTAGCCTCTGCATACAGAATGTCAGTCGCCACAGAGCATATATGTGACAAGGAAAGTGCAAGGCCAGTAATTATGTATTAGCCAGTGTTCCCCGTTGGTACCCGCCCGGCCTCCCTCCCATGTCACGCAGGCTGCTGACTCCAAGCCCTTGCGACTCTGCCCTAGGCCTTTTCTGGCCAAAGTCACCCTGGCCCACAGATAAGGTACCCTGGAGGTGTGGGGAGCTAGCACATACACCCAGCCGCCAGCAACCCTCCCCCAGCAATGACCAGGACCTAGTAAAGAAGTATGCCAACTGCCTTACCCATTAGGTGGGTCAGCTCCGTGATGTATGATTGCACAGCCTCCGGGGCTGTAACCTGCTCATCGTCTCACCTGGATGGGCTTCCACCTGGTCTCCCTCTCTTTGTCCTACTCCGCTACCAGGATGTGACATAACCGATACAGGTTTGGTCTCTGCACCTGGTCCCTGACACAGAGCTCCTAAGACCTGGGTCATTTCCCGAGTGACAGGGGTGCTAGGAGCATCTTTTGTTCCAGTGTTTGGTCTTTGAACCCATTTCCTGATACAGAGCTCCTAAGTCCCTTGGAATTTCCTGGGTGATAGGAGCATCTTTTGTTCCAATGAGGTGACTTGTGTTGGGCTCCTGGATAGCTTCAGGATGAGGGCTGGTCACCAGGAACACCAAGCGGTGATTAGAAGTTTGGAAATTGCAGCCTCACCCCCACCCCCTGGGGAGAGGACAGGGGCTGGAGACTAGGTTAGTGATTTATCCTGACGACAAGATGAAGCCTCCCTAAAAATCCCTGAACTACAGGGTTGGGAGAGCTTCCGGATTGATGCACAAATCCACGTGCCGTGAGGGTGGCATACCCCAACTCCATGGGGACAGAAGCTCCTAGGCTCGGGTCCCTTCTGGACCTCACCCTGTGTGCCTCTCTTCCTCTGGTTGTTCATCTGTATTCTGTATAATAAACTGGTAAATGTAAGTAAATATTTCCCTGAGTTTTGCAAGTGGTTCTAACGTATTATCAAGTCTGAGGGGAGGGTTGTAGAACCCCTGACTTTGCAGCCAAGTTGGACAGAAGCGTGGCTACCCTGGGGACCCAATACTTGCGACTGGCAATCTGAAGTGAGGGTATCTTGTGGAGCCTCTAGGTAGATGATGTGAGAATTGAATTAAATATGGGACACCCAGTTGGTGTCCAGAGAGTTGGAGAACTAGTCGGTGGGGGAAAGATACCCCAACACATTCCGTGTCAGAAGTATTGTGAGTAGAGAAACAGTTTTCCCTTACAGAGGTCAAACTGGGGTCATTCCCCAAATACACCACTTGCCCTCAAATTCTTGTCTCTGAGCTGGCTTCTTGAGGAACCCAACGTACAATAGAAACTGCCGATTTTGGCTAGGGGGTACCTTGTTCATCCATATCTCAAAAATCCTTGTTTTGCTCACATTTACCCTTTCTATCATCTTCTATGTCTCTGTCGCTTTACATATTCAATATGGGCCCCACAGCACTGTCAGACCTAAATGCATATTAATGCATGGAATTTGACAGAACTCGGCTGTTCATGCTTTCCTGACACAGTATCAGTTCATGTGTCATTGATTCATGTGGCAGAACATCGAGTGGGACACTTCCTGTCCTCTTGAATTAGCAACCAAGACCCTGGGCTGAGGATAGACAGGGGAGGACCTAGGGGTGGTCACCACTCTGCAGAGCTCCCGAGTAGGCCCTGCCACCCCCAACGCTATGCCCCCCTGAGTCTCCTGCTCTTGATGATTAGAGGGTAGTGGAGGGAAGGAAGGTGGACTGCAGTGTCTTCGGTTTTGTCACTGTGTCACTTGTCTGCAAAGTTCATCCATGTGGATGGCTCATCTGACATCCTGATGTCTGGGGCCTGGACTTACTCATCTCCAGGGACCTGTCCTTCACCTACCCCAGGTGCTGACACCCCTGAAGCTCTCTTATCTGGGAAAAGCCTCCTTTCCTTCTACCTCACAGGAGCTTCTGGCTCACCCTACCTATTCATGGCATGGTCACCACTTACCTCTTCACTGAGTGACCACTGTCCTACCTGTTCATAGCACATGGTCACCTTTCAGTACTCTTTCTCCAGGTCTTCACACTTGTGACCTCTGCTCATTTAGTCCTGGCATCATCTGGTGAGACCCAGCCCTGGAGGAGCCCAGCTGACTGTAGTCTTTGAGACAGCTGGAGGGCATCTAACAGGGTAGCATGGTCAACCCCATTTGCTGGTGATCAGTGCCCCCAGCTGGGCTGTCACGGTTTGGCAGACTCACTGTTGGCTTGAGAGCTCATCCTCCTATGCTCCCCAAAGTTTAACCATTGACTCAACCAGCATTTCTCAAGTGCCCTGAAGGAGCTTATATTCAAGAGGGAGTGAGAAAGGCAATAAGCAGGAGGACAAATAGTAGGCGGTGTGAAATGATGTGCTGCAAATCAAGCAGGATGTTGTGATGGGTGACTGAGACCAGCTTCACTTTGATGGTAGAAATCTCCCTTTCCTTTCATCTCTTCAGGCGTTCCTGCCTTTTAATTCACAGACACTAAAGAAAGCTTTAGAAGGGAAATCCCTCAAGTTCTTGGTCTACATCCTACCAGCAGCATCCTGTCCTCTCTCTTCCTATTAGGACAGGAGTGATTTCTTTTCTTTTTTGAAGGACAGTTCCTCCACTTACTTCATGGCCCCATTCCTTTCCACCTTCTTATGGACTCTCATGTCTTCTTGCATTGATTTCATTTATTTATAACCCTGCCCTTTCAACTGAATTCTTCTCACCTCCTTTTAGATGTGCTCACATTTCCTGCATTTGGGGATAAAGTTCTGCCTACCACACCTCTTCAAGGAAATCATCCCATATTATTGGGATATAAATCATCACAATGTATCTTGAATTTACTCCCCCTCCACCTCCTGGGATGGAATTAGTTACTTTACTTCCCATCACACGTGGGATGATTGTGTGATAGTCATATCCACTATTGTGAGAGGTGAAACTAGTGTCAAGAACACTAGGAGGTTGTAAAGAGCCTAATTTCTCTAAGACAAAGTTAAATGTAGCAAGCAATAAGTATACATTTTGTAAGTGATAAAACTGAAATTAATTGCAGTTGGTTCAATTTTCTATGTATAGAAAATGCAAGGAATTCAATTGAACATCTTAGAACTAATAAGGGGAAATATGGCAAGTTGGCTGGATTCAGGATCAACTTAGAAACATCAATATCATTTTTGTTTACTTGAAGAAAACTGTGAGAACACGGGATGGGAAATAATCCTGTTCACAGTAGCAACAAAACCAATCAGATACCCAGGAATCACCGTAGTAAGAAATGTGCAACAGCTCTGACTTCACTGAAGGGTATGAAAGATTAAAGTAACTGGAAAGGGAAATTGAGTTGTTTGAATGGGACATCAGTGCTCTTGAAATTAACATATTAACTTAATGCAGTTCCATTTAGTACCCTGGTAAGTTATTTTATAGAATTTGGCTTGCTGTTTCTAAAATCTATGTAGAATTGAAAGTTAGTAAGAAGAGCCAAGATAATTTTGAAAAAGAAAAACTAATGGGATCCTTGCTCTATCTGATATCACAATGTGTTTTATAGTGATTAACTAGGCAAATAGATCAAAGGAAGAGAATAATCAATTAACAGACCCATGGAATATATGGAAATTTATTAGATGATAAACGTGCCTTTTCAAATGAGCGGGGGAAATAATGAATTTTTAAATAAATAGTGTTGAAATAATTGAATGTGCCTTTGGGAGAATATCATATGAGACACCTTCTTTACACCAGTCACCAAAAAAACGATATGAGAATTTGTTTATGACAAGTAGGGAATTCATTCTTGAGTAAGTCAATGAAGACCATAATAGAACGATTGAGAAATCGTAATAGAAGCTTTATTGGGCAAAGGATATGAAAAAAGGAATTTATAGAAAAGAATATAAAAATAGCCAGTAAAATTAGAAACAATGCTTATCCTCAGTAGTTGTATTATTTTCTTATTGCTGCTGTAATAAATACCATAAACTTAGTTGCTTAAAGCAACACAAATCTATTCTTTTTTTTTAAAAAATAGATTTATTTATTTATTTATTTTTGGCTGTGTTGGGTCTTCGTTGCTGCACGCGGGCTTCCTCTAGTTGCACCGAGCGGGGGCTGCTCTTCGTTGCAGTGCGCGGGCTTCTCATTGCGGTGGCTTCTCTTGTTGCAGAGCACGGGCTCTAGGCACGCAGGCTTCAGTAGTTGTGGCACGCGGGCTCAGTAGTTGTGGCTCGGGGGCTCTAGAGTGCAGGCTCAGTAGTGTGGCACGCGGGCTTAGTTGCTCCGTGGCATGTGGGATCTTCCCGGACCAGGGCTCAAACCCGTGTCCCCTTCATTGGCAGGCGGGCTCAACCACTGTGCCACCAGAGAAGCCCCAGATCTATTCTTTTTTAGTTCTGGAGGTCAGATATTAAAATGGATCAGTGTGTGCTGTGCTCCTGCTGGAGTCTCCAGGGGAGAATCCGTTTCATTGCCTTTTCTGCTTCTAGAGTCTCCCACATTTCTTGGCTTGTGGCCCCTTCCTCCATCTTCAAAGCCAGCAGTAGAGCATCTTCCAGTCTCTCTCCCTCTGGTTCATCATCTCACATTGTCTTTTTTTAACCCTCTTATCTCCCTCTTGTAAGGATCCTGGTTATGACACTGGGCACCCCTGGATAATCCAGGATCATCTCCCCATCTCAAGATCCTCAATTTAATCCCTTTTGCCATGTAAGGTAACATATTCATAGATTCTGGGGATTAGGCTGTGGACATCTTCGGTGGGCCATTATTCCGTCTACTACACTATTACTAGGAAACATAAAATAAGTTATGATCTTCAGCCATCATTTTGGCAAGGTTTAAAGAGTTCGTTAAGGGCTAGTGAGGGTGTGGGGAAATGGGCATTTTGATAAACTGTGGAGTATATATTGGTACCTCCATTTTGGAGGGCAATGAGCCGTATTTCTTAAAATCAGCACCGTGTATCCCCATGGACTTGGGCTTGCCTTCCAGACTCACTGAGCCTGGAGCACAGAGGAGCATGTACGGGATATTCATGGCAGTGCTGTTGGGGAGAGAGAAGAAGAAACATTAACTGTTTATTGTTTTGGACATGGTAAAAAAGCAAGAACAAACTCACAAACATGGCATATTCATACTAGGGAATATTATACATTCCCTATGAATGAAATGTAAAATTGGAGGTGGCTCTAACCTCAAAGACCATGGCTCAGTGAACAGAAGTCATTTGCAAAGTAGCATGTGTACAGTGATGATATTTAGGGGAAGAGCTGCACTCAAAACAACATATTTCTATAGGTAGAGAAAAATTTGGAAGCATAAAGGACAAAGCACAAACTGGTTGTGTCTGGGGAGGTGGGGGTGCGTGGACTTCATTCAGCTTTATCTACCAGTGTGACTCGGGGTGGGCAGCATATTCACATACTCCTTGCATAGTGTAAAAGAAAGTTTGAAAGGCAAGGGCACCTTCTTTGAAGCAAAAGGTCAAGTATTCTGTGGTGATCACCCAGCATTGTGGGTTCTTGAAGACAGTGAACTTGGTCCTTGGACTATGGGTTCTGCATGAACTCGGCTGTGTGGCTGGGGCGGGGACCCAGGCTGGAACCACAGATCTTTGTAGTGGGTGGGTTTCCTTGCAAACATTAGTCCTAACTGCCGGGTTGAAGAGCAGAGCCTGGAAGCACTTGGTCACGCTCAGAGATTTGCATTGCGTTTTCTCACCGCCAATACCAGCTGGCTCGTCCGTTGAGATATTTTTCATGTCGAAATTTATCTCCGTCTCCTGGGTCCCTGCGGCTGGTCTCTTGTTCTCTTTCCCTGCCCTGGGACTCTCAGCATTGACATCAAGAGAAGCCTGGGAGTGCTGCGTGGCTGTGGTGGGGATGAGAAGGGGAGGTCATGGGCACAGTTTCTCTGATGCTCCTGAAATCACACGAAATCACAGTAAGGTTGACCGAAGTGATCTCCTTGCACAGTGAGCGGCCGTCCTATCATCACCTGTGTCTCCTTGAATGTGGACACATGGATGAGCTTGTGGACGGTGGTGGCTGTGGACTTGAATTCTCAGTTCTCAAGGGTAGAGTGTTAAGAATCCGGATTTCCCTAGAAAAGAATACTTCTTAGAGTTGCAACTGCTTTAAAAGTCTTGGAACACAAAAGTATTACATAATGCGTTTCTTTCCTTCATGTATTATTTGGAGATTATTATAAAAATGTCCTCAACTGTAGGCCAACACGAGTCCACATGATATTATGGACTACAGCCTTATGTCCTGCTGTTATTGAGATAATAACTCTTCAGGGAGACTGGTGAGGAGACTGGATGGCCACCCTGAGCAGAGGCCCCACGTATCCGAGTCCGCATCTCCTCGAGTCTCGGGATGGGTAGACACACAGATGCCCGCCCCTTTCTGAAAAGCCAGCAGAGTTTCGATACAGCCTCCCCCACTGGTTTAATTACCTGAGCCACCTCCCTCTTAATCCTGACTTTCGGGGGGATTCTCAGGAAAGAGCCCTTCTCCGGGCTTCTTGAATGGCATTTTCCCTTGATCGTGAACACCGACATGCATCCATTAATGGAAAGAGAAATCAAGAAACAGAATCAGACCAACACATTTCCTTGTTTTGTTTGCCATAAAACACATCTGCCCCTTCACTGTGAGAAGACTCGAGTATCATTGGTTTTGTGCCCCAGGTGATAAACCTCAAGTTTCTGCTTGCTCTGAAAGATTCCACAATATAAATAACTTTTTCTTTAAAAGGCTCATCTGTTTTACATTTTGAGGCAGTTTCGACACTGCTGGGCGGGGGATGCTAGCCTAGGAGTTCTGCTGAAGCCAGTGCCTGTGTACTTCCCATGCTGAAGAGTGAGTCTGTGTGCTTCTTTCAAGATCAAAGACAGACTTGCGTCCAGCTGAGCGGAGTCCAACTACACTCTGGGGAGTGTAGTTTTTGGTGGCGGCAAAGACATGAAGGATGTCTTCCTGCTCAGCAGCAGCCCCTCGGGTGGAAGGAGCAGGGTCCACCCTGTGCAGGGGGTATTCTCACCTGATCTTCCACCCACACCCTCAGCACACCTGACAGGTAATGAGAAAAGCAGCTCTGGAGGACAGATGCGATTTAGCAGAGTTGGGTCTTGTCTGTTCAGACTTATGTTTAAAGACTGGACTTGTCGCTTTGTTTGTTGCCTCTCACAGTGTCTCCTCTGGCGTCCTTGGAGCCTGCCTACAATGGGGTGCTGTGGATGGAATGTCTGCCTCCCCAAATCCACATGTTGAAGCCCCAACCCCCACTGTGATGGTATTGGGAGATGGGGCCTTAGGGAGGTGATTAGGTTTAGATGAGGTCATGTGAGTGGGGTCCCTGCAATGGGATTAGTGCCCTTATAAGAAGAGGAAGAGACAACAGAGCTCTCTCTCCATCATGAGAAGACAGCTGTATGGAAGCCAGGAAGAGAGTTCTCACCAGGAACTGAATCCACCAGCACCTTGGTCTTGGACTCCCAGACTCCAGAACTGTGAGAAGTAAATGTTGTTCAAGCTGCCTGTCTATGGTGTTCTGTTACGGCAGCCTGAGCTGACTGAGAGAGGGGGAAATAGGTTTGGGAGTCCCTTCCAGGGGCACATTTGGGCTTCTTTGTGGTGTGGAATACAGCCTTCCATTTTGGGCTGCATTGCAGAGAGGCATAGGGTCACAGGTACTTAGCAAATATTAAGTACTTAGCAATAGATTGGGCCCTGAAAGGACCTCCTGGAGCTCAGAGAGACAGTAGCCCTGCCTGCTGAGGTTAACACAGGCCTCAGGACGAATGAGAGGGCCCAGGAGGGAGGCACAGTGGCCTCCCCCAGGGGTCAGGTACGATGCCCCCACCACTGGAGCCCTTGGCGTAGAGCCCATCTGGGTGGGACAGTGCTCCCTTCCAGGGCCCAGCACACCCCTGCTGTTCACAGGGCTGGCTCCTGCTGACACCTTGAATCTCATCCCATTTGCCTGTTGTGGGGACTGGGCTCATGGGGCCCACTGGGCCACAGTAACCCCGATATACTTCTGGGAAGGAAGGAGGCATGCCCACTTCAAGTCCAGAGTCTTGCATAGCTGCTGCCTCCCTGCCTGGACTCACCTCCCACCTTCTCCATTCCCTGCTCCGACCCCATGACATTTTGTATCTTGGTGCTTTTGGACGTGCTCTTCCCTCAGCTTGTGCTGCCCTTCCCTCCATCTCCTGGGAAATCTACTAGGCTCTGCCCCATGGCACCTGCATGCTGTGTGCTGTGGTTGGCCTGGAATCTGATGGGCACTTTTTCTTCAGCAGGTCTTTATGCACTTTGACCTGTAGTTTCTGCCACATTAGTTCTGTCCCCAGACTAGTTGATATTTGGATCATAGGATTTCCAGGGGAGGGTATCTCATCTTCCTTAGAAGGCAGGGGAGCAAAAACTACAAAGACACTTCTGATCCCAAAGACTTCCAACGGTGTTCTCAGGAGCTCTGGCTTCAAAGGAGGTTCAACCATGGAGGGGACAGCAAGACTTGAAACCGAAGCCCCATGTGAATAGAGCAGATCCATCACGTGTTTTTTTAAAAATTTTTATTGAAATATAGTTGGTTTACAATGTTGTGTTAGTTTCAGGTGTACAGCACAGTGATTCAGTTATACATATGTATGTATACTCTTTTTTAGATTCTTTTCCATTATAGGTTATTACAATATTGAGTCAAGTTCCCTGTGCTATACAGTAGGTCCTTGTTGTTTATCTATTTTATATATAGTAGTGTGTATATTTTAATCACATCCTCCTAATTTATTTCTCCTCCACCCCCTTCCCTTTTGGTAACCATAAGTTTGTTTTCCATGTCTGTGAGTCTGTTTCTGTTTTGTAAATAAGTTCCTTTGTATCATATTTTTAGATTCCACATATAAGCAATATCATATGATATTTGTCTTTCTGTCTGACTTACTTTATTTAGTATGATAATCTTTAGATCCATCCATGTTGCTGCAAATGGCATTATTTCATTCTTTTTTATGGCTGAGTAATATTCCATTGTATATATATATACCACATATTCTTCATCCATTCATCTGTCGATAGACATTTAGGTTGTTTCTGTGTCTTGGCTATTGTAAATAGTGTTGCTGTGAACATTGGGGTGCATGTGTCTTTTTGAATTAGAGTTTTCTTTGGATAACTGCCAAGGAGTGGGATTGCAGGATAATATGGTAGCTCTATTTTTAGTTTTTTAAGGAACCTCCATACTGTTCTCCATAGTGGCTGCACCAATCTACATTCCCACCAACAGTGTAGGAGGGTTTCAGATCCATCACATGTTGAATAGTGAGGTTTGACCTGAGATTTCCTGTAAGGAGAGGGTTTTACTGCTGAGAGAAAGTCTGTGTCAGTCAGCTTGGGCTGCTATAATAAAACACCACAGAACTGGCAGCTTAAACAATTGACATTTATTCCTCATAGCTCTAGAGGCTGGATGTCCAAGATCAAGGTGCCAGCATGGTTGTGTTCTGGTGAGGGCCCTCTTCCTGGCTTGCAGACGTCCTCCTTCTCACTGTGTCCTCACATGACAGAGAGAGAGCTCTGGTGTCTCTTCCTCTTCTTGTAAGGGCACAGTCCTATGGGATCAGGGCCCCATCCTGCAGCCTCATTTAACCTTTATCACCTCCTCACAGGCCCCATCTCCAAATACAGGGACACTGGGGGCTAGGGCTTCAACATATAGATTTGTGGGGGGACACAGCCCAGTTCATAGCAAAGTCAAAATCCACTATACAGCATTCTAACCTTTAAGACAAAGAGTCTGAGTGTTAACTTGATCCAGCTACTCCAGATATGACCAATGGGCCTAGGCCTAGGCTCCTGTCACCTCTACCACCCCGGTGAGCTGTTTTCATAATTGCCCAGCCTGGAGCAGTTCTCAGAGGCTGACCATGCCAGCTCACTGCGGTCACTTCTTTTGCCACTTGCTTCTTAGGGCTGCTTGTGGTGGTGCAGTCTGTATTTGTTGACATTCACCAGGATGTGCTCCTAAAATGGGTGTGTTTTACTGTGTGTAAATTATACCCCAGTATAGTTGATTAAGAATCCTTCATTGTGACATTATTTTGTGTTTGATTTTAGGATAAAATAGATATTTATATGTGGACTAATTTTTAAAATTTTGAATGAGTTTAAAACCTTCAGAAGAGTTTTAAGAATGAGACAAAGAACTTTTATTCCCCCTGACGCTCCCAAGAGCAAGCTGCAGGTATAATGCCTTCTCACACTGTTTGTAGACATCTAATATAGAAGAAATTGTATGTGTTTTAAAAAGTCTGATGTATGTAGTTCTTGCACTTTGTGCTTTAAATTAAGAGCATTTGCTTTATTTTGTTAAAAAAGAATCCTTCTGTGGTGGTTGTATGTTCCTTTGAATCTACCCCATCAGAGTGGTGGGTTAGCACTGGGAGTACACTTATCAGGGATTCCCGTATGTTTGTCAAGTGGGTGAGCTTTGAGTAAGAATTAAATCGTGATGAGAAGAAGGATGGTTTTCCAGGATGGATATTTCCATGAACGTCCTCTGGGTTCAACACTGCTTTGAGCAGAATTGGCCTGAGGGTCTCCGATTTGGGGGGAGGCCTGGCCGTGCAGCCCTGGCTGCTAGCTGCCCAGAAGAGATTCCCAGGAGAGTCAGGGCCTGGCTCCCCCCCCAGACTAGCTCTGACTCTGGGCTCGCAGGCTGGACACCAGAGGTGAGGGATGCTGGGGACACAGTGTCCAGAGCCCCCGACCTTGTGTCCTCGTGTTGCTGGACCAAGGGCCATGGATGAGAAAGCGATCCTCGTTCCGTCTTGAGCGTCTTGGGAGTGGGAGGGCAGCTGCATGTCTTCGAGAGGGCAGAGAATCAGGAATCGTCCCTCTACCAGCAGACCCCGGGAACTTCCCCTAGTTTTGATTGGATTCATAATTTTAAAGTGTGTCACGGATGCATCTTGCTTTGTCTAGCAATATTTCGCAAACCATGAAATGGTTGCTTTAAATCAGGACACATGTGTGAAAAATGCAGGAATTATTCCTTCCCCCTTCTCCCTCCAGCTCTGACCCATGGGGCGATGGCTGAGGTTATGGAAAAGAATTCCTAAATGGGGGCTTTTGGGCCCCAGTGATTTCGCCTGGGTTCTGGTTTTCAACCTTCCTTTCAACCTTTCAACCTTCCCAACCACGCGGGTTCTGGTGGCAAAGAGCTGTAGTCCAGACACGGAGAGAAACTGCAATGTTGCAGACAGCCTGAGGATCTCGAGTAAAACCGCAGCATGTGTGACAGCGATTGGCAGAGAGGGAAGCGTGGCAGCGCCCTGGGCAAGGAACAAGTGCCCGTCTGTGGAAGGAGCACAGCCCGGAGCGCACAGCGCCTTCCTGGAGGAGGCCTGGGACTCGCCAACAGTGTTTCTTTGTGCTCCGGGCTCCCGGGACTAACAGCCTTGAAGCTGGTAGCTAGAAGTCTAGCCACCAGGCAGTGGTTTAAATCAAAATAATCACTTTAAGAAACGGTAGGGAGCTTAGCTGGAGAACCATTTCCTCTGCCCCGAAATGCTAAAAACACGTTCTGATTTATGCTGTTGGCTCTGGGCAGCTCGCTAAAACAAACGTTCAGAGTAACGTTGACCCCTCCCCTCTTCCTCCCCCACTCCTGGGATGAAAAACATTTCAGAGGGAGAGTTTGCGGAAGGCCTTTAGTGCCAGAGAGTGGCTGTTGAAAGGATGCAGGTCTGCAGGGAGGAGGCGATGGGGCGAGATGTGTGGCCAGCCGGCTGGGAAGTGCACGCTGAGGCCTTGCTTCGTTTTCTTCTGAACTGAGTTTTCTGAAGATGTGCTCTGCCTCTCTAACTCGACGGGGTTCCTTGAATTTGATGTTGGAGACTCTCATTCCTTAAGAGAAGCAGGGCCGGCGCCAGCCCCTCGGGGCCGGTTGAGGCTTCGTGGTGAGGGTGGCCGTGCACCTCGTGCCCCCACCCCCGTGTCCAGTTCTGGGCTTGACTCAGTGCTCCCCTGGGGGTGATGTCACGGCGTCACACGGCTCCTTCTCTCCATGGGTGATGAGGGCGTCTGAATTTCTGACGTCAAGCAGGTGTGGATTTGGGGCTGGAGGCTCATTTCCTCCCCATGGTGGCAGGTAGGCAAGCGCCACACCGATGGGGTGGAGGGGCCATGTGACCTCCTGGGCCCCCGTCGCATCCTTGGCGCAGCGCGAGCCTTGTGCCCTCCCCCCCTTAGGTGGCGTCTGGTCTGTTGGCTTGTGGATTTTATCCAGGGAACACATGCTGCCTCTGCTCAGGGTGAGTCAGATCTGGTACCTTCTTTCAAACAGCTCCGTCAGTGGGCAGGCATGAGTGGCTGTTGGCCAAGTGGCCAAGTGGACTCTGCCAGGTGTCTGGGCGAGGCTGGGGTTTCTAGGAACAGGGGCAGGAAGAGAGAAGAAGGATGGTGATGGGTGTTCCAGGCTCC
The DNA here is from genome assembly GCF_949987535.1 of Balaenoptera acutorostrata. Taxonomy (NCBI): domain Eukaryota; kingdom Metazoa; phylum Chordata; class Mammalia; order Artiodactyla; family Balaenopteridae; genus Balaenoptera; species Balaenoptera acutorostrata. Next base: position 22,594,275 of record NC_080069.1, on the reverse strand, counting down.
CATCTGCCCTGTGGATTTATTACATACAGACATTGACTCACATGTAGAAAGACACAGCCTTGTGGGGTGGGGGCGGGGGGAGCATCTATGGACACAATAATCGCTAAGTGGGAGCAAGCTTATGGAATGGGGCGGAGCCCTGTAGGGGAAGTCCATTTCCTCCCAAGAAAGTAGGGAATTTCAGTAATAACACCCCTTCTACCCCAATCTAGAGCAGCATTTCTTTTTTTAAAAAATTTTATTTATTTATTTATTTATGACTGTGTTGGGTCTTCATTTCTGTGTGAGGGCTTTCTCTAGTTGCGGCAAGCGGGGGCCACTCTTCATCGCGGTGTGCGGGCCTCTCACTATCGCGGCCTCTCTTGTTGCGGAGCACAGGCTCCAGACGCGCAGGCTCAGCAATGTGGCTCACGGGCCCAGTTGCTTCGCGGCATGTGGGATCTTCCCAGACCAGGGCTCGAACCCATGTCCCCTGCATTGGCAGGCAGACTCTCAACCACTGTGCCACCAGGGAAGCCCAGGAGCAGCATTTCTTACAGGGGCTGTGGGCTTTCAGGATGTATTATGTGGGGTATTAAGAACAATCAGTAAGTCTAGGGTAAATGGGTTGTCTTGATGGGGCCATGTGGGCCTTTGACCCACTCCTGCACCCCTGCCTCTCCCCGGGAAAGTGTGGAGTGCCCCCCTCGGATGGGAACCGGGTGTGTCCCCGGGCCTGTGGTCAGGGTCTTTCCACCAGTCCGCTGGCCGCTTCCTGGGCCCCAGCCATCCTCTGTTTGTTCCCAGATTCCCTGGGTAACTGCAGCTGCTCCCTCCAATTCTGACACATTTGTGCTCACGTCGACACAGTCAGGATGGTCCCACTCTCACCCCAGGTGGTTCTCTTTCAAATTCATTTTCTCCCCGCAAATGCTGCTCAGCATCAATCAGAGAAGCGTGTCCGGAAAGCCTTCTTGGAGGGGAGGGTGGGTTCCACCGGTGGGTAGGTGGGCACCTCAGTCCAAGGGACGGGAAGAAACAGGCCATGAGAAGACGCTTCCCCACTGACCGGGGGGCTTGGAGCCTGAGATAACTCGGTGACATCCACGCTTTTTCCCTCCAGCCACGTGTGGGTAACTCGGGGGCCCTACAGACCGAGTAGACACATGGCTGGCAGCACAGGGCCCTGGGGTCCAGGGGTTGGGGTGGCGGTGAGAGTGTGGCACCTCTGCCCTCCCTTGAGACGCTGGGCCCTCCCGGTCTCCTCACTCGAAACCCTGCTGGGTACTGGGTCCGTGTCCCCTCCCAGCTCCATCCTGGGCCCCTCAAGGGGGAATGAAAATGTTGAAATGTTCAGAACTGACTGGGCAAAATGGGCTGTTTCTCCTTGTTGTCTTGGATTCAGGAAAGCTGCAGGCGATTAGAACTAAGCTGGCTGTGTTGTCCTTAGGTGACAAGGAAGGGGACGGAAATGGTGGGGACCATTGTGGCTTGAAGCTGGGCCAGCTCAGCACGGCCCCAGGTGGGTTTCTCCTGCAGGAGACTCGCGTGCAGGGTTGGGAGCGGGCATCTGAGTGCCAGCCTGTGGGCATGAGCCTCAGTGTTCTCAGCTGACATGTGGGATAACATTGGGGTCACCAGGATTAAACGGGATGACATCGGGCCTGGCGTCTGGCACACAGGCCATATGCACTGGCCATTCCTGAAATGTGTAGCAGCAAGAGTAATAACTACAGCAGATATTCAGAGGGTTAAGGAGCTGGAGTAGGTTTGAGAATTTGGAGGAGGAAGAAGATTAAGAAATCCTTCCCAACACCAACCACCCATCTTGCGAAAAAACTTGTTTTATGACAGTCTCTCCTCTCTGTGCTTTTCCTCGCCTTTTGTTCATTCGTTCCTACCCTCTCTCTTCTGTGTTCAGCACCGGCTGAGCAGATTTGGACTGCACTGGGGGTGCGGATCCGTGGCCTGTTACCGAGCATAGGGCGAGAGGCCTGGCCCAGCGGGGACATTACTTCCGGGCCTTGGAGAAGGTGCCCTGTCCTCTCTTTGGGAAACACAGACAGAGATGCTCTGAGATGATTGGTGCCAGGTTCTGGACAGAAGGTGGAGGAAAATACACAAGCTTCCGGCGGCTGAGGTGCCCTTAATGTAAGAAGAGGAAGTTCAAGAAGAGGCAGCCTGGTGGGGATGGCATCAGGGCTTCTCCTGGACCCAGGAGGAACTGCCAAGGAGCTGGAACTCCAAGGGCCTTGAACACCGGCAGCTTTGGAATCCGAAGAGCGGAGGAGCCACTGGCCATTGGGAGAGCTCAGGCGGCGACCTGGGGGCCGAGGGGAGGAGGGAGGCCACCTAGGAGCCCCCCTACCCAATGCTCTTGTGGGGAGATAAATAGGGACGTTTGCAGACGTCCCTGCAGACCCACATCCGCTCTCATTTGTAGGTCACCTACCTAGCAGGTGAATTTAAAATCTTAGCGCTTTAAATAAACCAATGAGCACAGTCTTTTAAAATTAACTTCCTTGAAGAGCTTCTGACCTCAGCCGGTCCTGGCGGGGACCATCTTAGGGCCTGTAACTGGGTTCCGAAGTTGGGCCTGCACTACATTCTGAGCCCTAGGGAATTTATTAACATCTGTTCGGTGGACGAGCTTCTAAAAAGCATTGATGCCCCAAAGAGTAACATGTAGCTTAGAAGATTGCTTTACATCACCAAGGCTTTTTGTGAGCAATTGAAAGAAACGTGCTTGTGGAGAAAGAGGAATATGGTTCTCATTGCATCTTCAAATAAAAGATAGTGGGGAATGGGAAATTTTATTACACCTATCTTGATCTCCAGGTAGTGTTGTGGCATCAGCTGAGAAAAGTGGCTTCAAGCCCCTGATGCCACTCCAGACAAACAGATACACACAGACAGACAGAGACACACAAGCAGGTACATATACTTATATAGGCACACAGGCAGACACACACAGACACAGACAGACAGACACACACACGCAGATACACATACTGACAGAGACACACACTCATATATCAGAGAGACACACAGACATACAAATGTCGCAGGCTCTGGTCTGGCCACACGGGCTATTGGAGGATGTGTTTTGGTAAAGACAAAATTAGCCTAACAGCTCTCCGCTCCCCCATGAAACCCTTCATCTTGTCAGATCACTAAGTTTACTCCTAGTCTCCCGTCATCGTCGTCTGCATTGTCAGCCGTGTGCGGCGACACAGAGGGCCTTGGGCCTGTGCAGTGTGAGCGCCAAGTATCTTTATTTTAATGTCCTTTTGACTCTTTGCCCAGGATCAGTTATGAGGTTTTCCTTTCAACCAAAGTGAAATGTGTCCACTTTTCCTTCAGAGCTCACAAAGAAACCCTCTCTCTGGTTTCTGCTGAAGCAGGCGTCCGCCGTACGCTGAAAAACGATTTTCTTGTTCCTTGTGCTCTTTTATTGAAAACCCCAGAGTGGAGCATTTGCTTTTATGAATGCTGGGTTTCAAGAAAATTCATAACATCTGTAATGGGTAAGTGCGTGAACACACAATGCCTGTTTTACTCTTTCAAAAGGCCCTGGTAAGATCGATCACGTTTTCTGAACGCTCGGGGTCTCTGTCCCCAGGGCCCAGCTCCTCCCCCTCCGGAGAGGATGCGGCCATGCTGTGGGTGACTCCCTGCGCACCCAGTCGGGGAACAGGCCCCGGGCTGCAGCGGACCAGCTCAGAAATGGGCAATTTTTGAATTCGAAGTCCTAAATCAGAGTGGAACCGCCCCTGGGTTTTGATCTGTCAGTGTTTTTGTGTCTTGTTTTATGAAAAGGTGATTTATGATGAAGGCAGATGAGGTAGAGGGCTGCAGAGCAGGGAGACTAGGTGGTTCTGGAATGTTCTGGGTGCTAGGAGAGGGGGGGAGTCACTGCAGACATGGGGGGAGGGTGGTTGCAGGCCACCCCATGGCCAGGAGGCACCCTTGGGGACAGAGGGGCTGTTCCAGAGGGGTTTAGAGGAGAGGCCTTGAAGCTCAGTTCCGCACAGCTCGGGCCTCCCGACCAGTGGGAGCTCCCGATGGGTTCGCTCACCCTCATACCTTCTCTCTGGGCTTCAGGCTAATCCAAACTTGTGGTTTGGGTGGCTTGCTCTGTCCTCAAATGGCTTCGTATCGCCTGGTTGAATTTGCCTTTATGAGCTCTCAGGCATAGCTGAGCTTTTCAAAAGGATACTCTTTTCCTCTATTATTGCAGTTGCAGTGGACATATCTTTCAGGGTCCAAAGGGAGAATTATACACATCAGGTGAGCCCAGGTTAAGGAATATGCAAAAGATGTTAACTGCCTCATAAACTGTAAATCTCAAAATAAACTCATGAACAAGGCAGGAAAAGCTCCAGGTCAACATGCTTACATGAAACAAGTCTTGTGAGGGCAGTGGGAGTATGGATCATTTCTGGTTTTCCTAAAATGTGTATTTAATGTGGCAGTTTGACAATGAAAACTATCATTTGAGTTTGTTTTTTTTACATGTTCCAGTCAGAATGTGTGAACAGGTGGCATTTTACATCTCTTACTCTTTAACTTCTACTTTGTAGTTCAAAATCAAGGTAGGGGGAAAATAAATTAAACCTACAACAGTGCTTAAAAATTATATTTTTTCCTACTTGCCAAATGTGTGTAAATCAATCTAAGAACACTGAGCCTTAAGAAAATTTCTTCTGCACAATTGGAATCTTTCCTCTCCTTTTAAAACAGTTTAAACATCTTGAAAATGAGACAGCTGGGAAATGAACAATTTATGAGGAGCCTTTGAGAATAACTGCTGACCCTTTAATTGATCGGCCCCCCCCCAAACCCCTCAAGATATGTCACCTTTGGATAGTGCTCATAAAACATGCACGGGTGGAGGGGTTTGTTGTTAATATAGCCAGGTTTTTGTTTTTTTTACTTCCCCTCTTACTTACAATATTTGGTGATTTTTTAACTGTTATAAATTATGGTTTCATTGTAGTGGATGTGATCTCATTACATATATATATTTTAAGACCAGGAAACACTGCCGAAGAGAAATTCTTAAGGAAAGATTAAAAAATGTGTATGTATGTATGTATATATATATAATTTTTTTTAATCTGAAATGAACTTTTAAAGTAGTTTTTCTTGGACACACATTCCTTAAAGAAAAATGACTTATGGATTTTCTTCTGATGGTTCTCTAATCCAATAATCTTAAACTATTGTAACTCCTTTCCTTTGGAAATAAACATTGGCCAAAGTTGCAAACAAAAATCACCCCAATTTAAAATATTGCATTAGTCCAGTGCATTAGAGCAGACGCACTGAAACCAGGGACGGGGCTCAGGTGGCCCGAGGTGTCCTCACCTGGCACCTGGGCTGGGAGGCTGGAACCCCAGACTCACAGAGCGTCTCTTCCCAGGCACAGGGGAGCCTGGGGGCAGGTGGTGTCTCACCTGGTGGTTCTGGCTCCTCAGGGCAGTGTTCTGGGAGACCGGCAGCCGGGGTGGCCAGGCTCATGAGACCTGGGCCTAGGAGTGGCATGGTACCTCTCCCGCCTTATTCTTTGCGTCACATGGCCACGGAGCCCACCCTCATCCTCCCAAGGGGAGGTGGGAGAGGACCAGGGCATTTGTTCCACCTTCAGCCCACCACGCTTCCCCACCCGGGACGCCTGGGATTCTCCCTTTGGACCATCTCAGTGGTCATCATCTTCAGTGTTTGTTTGCTGAACCCACCTGCATGCCCAGAGGCTCTGAGTTCATTGGTCCGGGGTGTAGTCTGGGAATATGTATCGTTTTGAAGTTCTCTCGGGTAGTTCTGAAGTGTGGCCAAGGTTAAGAGCCACTGTCATGATTGAATAGAAGTAGGCGTTTGGTACACAAGTTGATGCACATAGTAGGGCCTTAGTAAATACCTGCGTAGTGGGGTGGGTTTTCCTAAGGTAGCTGCTTGGGCAGTTGGTGGATTGTTGTGGAGACGAAGGTCAGATCCAGAAGGCCTGGATGCAACTTGGGGCTGCAGAGGGACTTTGGTCCGGAGACTGCCCCTTCCTGGCCTCTGCAAGAGCCTCACAGCGCTGCCTCACAGGCGCCAAGTGCCCGTTAAGTCCTTGACATGACTGTGCTGCATGATCAGAGAGGCTGGGAAGACCACGGCTCTGAGAAGTTCCGAAACTCAACGTGAGGTGGGCAGCCTGTGAGCAGCCTGTGAGAAGCAGCTGTGCCATGCCCGGACCCTGGGCAGGGCGACCCCTGCATCCTCCCAGCAGTGGACACAGGAGACCTGGTCCAGGACATTCTTAGCAGCACTGTACACGTCAGTACAAAAGGAACACTTCAGCCACACGGGACACTGTGGGCGAATCCCACCACCAGGACGTCAAACCAGAGAAGGGAGCTGCCGCGAGCCTGTGGGATTCCACATGCAGAGTTGGTTATTTATTTATTTATTTATCTATTTTTATTTTTAGATTTTTTTTTTTTTTGATGTGGACCGTTTTTAAAGTCTTTACTGAATTTGTTACAATATTGCTTCTGTTTTATGTTTTGGTTTTTTGGCTGCAAGGCATGTGGGAACTTAGCTCCCCAACCAGGGATCAAACCTGCACCCCCCCCTGCATTGGAAGATGAAGTCTCAACCACTGGACCACCAGGGAAGTCCCAGAGCTGGTTTTTTAAAACCGACAAACAATGTAGGTGGCAGAAGGATGCAGAAAAGTAGGGAAGTGATTACCACAAAGCATTGTCATAGCATCGAGAAGTGGTCACCTTTGAGAGGGGAAGGACACACAGAGGAGACATCCGTGGAGAGTATTTTTGTAGTGTCTTCTTGAAAAACAGGTCTCACAAGGCATCCTTCCTAGGCTGGTGCGTGGTTTTGCCCCCGTGGGGTCAGGCTCAGTCCCCACAGGTGTGTCCTTCTGCTTCTTCCCGCAGTGGCAGGTCCTTTCGTCTGCAGGCCTTTCATTCTCCTGCCTCTGTGCATCTTTCTGCAGAGACGCTGTTCACTGTTACTTACAGATCTTACCGAAAGATGCCCAGCGCCGATGCTGTAGGCTCCTGAGTCCGTGGCTGTGAGTTAGGAGTGTTACTGGGAATATCTTTCCTGGTCGGTGATGGGGGAGCCGCGGAGAGACCTGTCTGGCACTTCAACCTGAAGCGTGCCAGGGCATCCCCAGTGGTACTGGGCCTGCTGCTGCTGCCTTTTCAGGATATGGAGTGAGGGCTGGGGCTGTGGGTGTGTGGAGAGAGAGATGGAACCCTTATACTGATGCCACTATCCAGTGAAATTACAGATGTCTTAAAGAAGCCACTAAAATCGGAGTATTTTACGAAGACGGGACAAGGCTACTTGTTACACACGTTTGGTAAACAAGGCACATCTTTGTTTTCGTTAGCAAGCAGCTCTCTCTGAACCAGCCGGTTGGCTGGGCTGGTGAAAACTGGTTGGAGAAGAGGGAGGCATTGGCAGGGCAAGGCTTGTCCGCTGCTTGCAGCAGGAGGGTGGCGTGAAGACCGAAGGGGCCTTGTTTCTGGAGGGCCTTCGGGCATCTTAAATTCTGTCCCCGTGTGTTTAGACCTGTGTGGGCCCCGGCCCTCCTCCTGGCCCACCCGTTTGCCTGACGCTTGTGCTGAGACATAAGGCAGAGCACATTCTTGGGCTGGACTGAAAAAGCAATCATTTCCTGGCAGAGGGCTTGGTCCAGTTATAAAGTGGCCTCCCTAGAGCAGAGCCCGCGCTATCGGGTTTTATTAGGGCTGTGTTTATCTTGAGCCCTGTGAGAGTCAGAGCCGTTACTCCAGTGGAACTTTTAGGCGAACCTTCGGGCTGAGTCTGATGGACCACACCTTCCTTCCTTTCAGGACTCAAGAAAAGTTTTTCTCGGCCTTAAAATCACATGGGCTTTCACTTGGGAACCATAGCTTTTGAGAAGGCTTTAAAAATTCGATTCCACTTCACTTTTTCATTTTGGAATTTTAAGTGTTTGGATAGATGGGTCCATTACCCAACGTCGTGGGGTTTTTGGGGGCTGGAACATAAATCTCGCTGACATTTGCTTTGCTTGGCTTTAAAGAGCAGTCCTGCTGACGTGTGCTGGGGGACGTTTTCTCCCCATTACTCCGTGTGTGAGGCTCGGCCAAGAGGTCTTCCTTCCTTCCCGCTAGAGTTAGATGTAACGAAAATTCAGACAGGGCACACGCCAGGACCGAGTGAGGATTCACATTTGCTCTGTGGCTGGATTAAAAAATGAAGCACAGGGCTTCCCTGGTGGCGCAGTGGTTGGGAGTCTGCCTGCTAATGCGGGGGACACGGGTTCGGGCCCTGGTCTGGGAGGATCCCACATGCCGCGGAGCGGCTGGGCCCGTGAGCCACGGCTGCTGAGCCTGCGCGTCTGGAGCCTGTGCCCCGCAGCGGGAGGGGCCGCGATGGTGAGAGGCCCGCGCACCGCGATGAAGAGCGGTCCCCGCACCGCAATGAAGAGTGGCCCCCGCTTGCCGCAACTGGAGAAAGCCCTCGCACGAACCGAAGACCCAACACAGCCAAAAATAAATAAATAAATAAATAAAGTAGGGGGAAAAAAAAAAAAAATGAAGCACAAAACACAAGGGCCCTTCAAGCAGGGCTGGCTTTGAGAACTAGCAGCCATCCAGTGAACTGCGGGCGGTGGGTCCGAATTGGCGGAATGCTGGTCCTGGTGGCGGATTTGTGGGTGTCTGGGGGTGCGGGGGCGGGGAGAGGTGTGCCCGGGAGGCCTGCCTGCTCCCGCTCCCACACCCACGGCTCTCAGTCCTGTCCCCTGAGCCAGGGCTGTGCTCTCTCTGAGTAACAAGATTTACAAGTCTTTGTCATGGAGATCAATTTGCAACCTGAGATGGATCTTTTACTTTCCGTTCATCAGCTGCAATGGAGCCTGGATGAAATTTACAGCCCTGCAGTCCACGAGGACGGACCAGTCCCTCTCTTCGACTTCTTGGACAGTTCCTGACCTCAGCCACCAATGCCTGAGGCTGGGGGCGAGACCGCGGGGAGGAATCATGCTCACAACTGCCTTGGATTTTCCAAAAGCTGGGCTGGGAAAAAGCGGTTCTAATCAGTGCATTCAAGCCTACACAGCAGGGCCCAAGGAGTTCGCTGGCAGCTCATGGGGAGGAGGGAACTTGAGGTCGCCCTCCCTGCAGAGTGCACCCGGGGAAGGCTAACAGGGTAGGAGTCGACGAGGGTGGTGGTCGGGTTACATGGGGTGTGCAGGCCAGGGTGGGACTTGGGCTGTTCTCCTAGTGAAGGGGAGGCACCAAGAGATGTGCACAGAGCGGACGTGTGGGTACCACTGGGGGGACCAGAGATCCCAAGCACCTGGAGGATGTGACCTCCCTGTACTGGGAGGGGGATTGGTTGCTGAGGCAGGGGGCCGCGATGTGGGCTTGGTGCATTTGCCCACCTCCCCTGTTCCTCTTCTGGGCTATTGTAGGGTCTGGGGGAGACTCCACCTGTGGAGTCTGGAGGTGCTGAGGGGCTCCTAACGGGAAAGCTGTGTGCAGCAGGGCCCTGAGGGCTGGCACTGCCCCTCTTCTCGGGGACCTCTCCTCACCCATCCTGGGAGCCCTTTTTCCACTGAGGTTCAGGCCTGCAGGAGGCGCCTATCCTCCCCCCCAGATGGAGATCACATTTCTGTTTCTCTTATTTTGGAGTGATTTGGGGTTCAGTCAGGGTTCAACAAGGGAAACAGAATGAGTATGAAGAGCTTTATCATGAGGAATTGGCCTGTGGTACCACGAGGCAAGTTGGAGACGCATTGTCGGGCAGGCCGCGTGGAAGGGCCGGGACTCTGGCTCCAGCTGCGGCCCACACACGGCGGAATGCCTTCCCCCTCAGGGGACACCCCACCCTGCCCAGAGGCTGGTCAGCTGATCATTCAGGCCCACCGAGATCTTCTAGGGTGACCCCCTTCCTTAAAGCCAGCTGGTGATGGACGTTAATCACATACAACTCATACCTTCCTCTTTGATGTAATGGCCAGGCTGTGGCCAGCACGTGGATCCGGCCATCACAGGGGCAAGGGGTGAGAGGGGATCACACCTCTTTTCTCTGCCATCTTAATGCTTTGTTTAACATCTCATTGATGTTTTTTAAAAAAATTTATCAGTGCTTTCATCTGCAGCTGACCCAAAGTTTAAATTTTAAAGTAGAAAATAGTACCAATGTCAATCTAAAGAAAGACCCCCCCCCTCCTGGAATGACATGGACCGGCAGCCCGCTGTGTCCTGGGCACTGTGTGCGCCTCTTTTGGGCTCTCTCCATTCTTCACTTCAGTTCTTCAAGGTCAGCCTTGTGGTGACCGGTCAAGATAACCAAGTGGTCAGCTCAAAAGTCCGAACAAGATGGAAGCCCTGCTCCCAGCCCCGTGTGGGCATCTTAGGTCTGCGGAGTCTTGAGTCAGGGACGTGATCGGTTTGTACTTGGCGTCACACAGATTATCTTTTTATAGGGATGGGGGGTGGGGCCGTCCTCTCTGGTGGTACAAGCCTGGTTTGCAGTTCCTTTGCCTGCTTTTCTTAAAGGGAGCAATCGTATATAAGTGCACAGCCGCCTCTAAGAGATAGTAGCATGAAATCCTTGATTCATTCCAACCAGACTCTCCTGGTTCCTTCCAGAAAGTCATTTGATTCATCCATCCCCAAAACTGCACTTCCTGCTCCCATTCTTTTTCTTAAAAGCAAACTTATGTTGCAAAGCTAATAATATGAATTTTTAAAAAAATTCAAATCCAAAACAATGTGTCATATTAATTCTAACCTTTCCATTTCTCAAAGACCAAATGTAGTTACTGGTAACAGTTCGGAGTCTATCTTTCCAGGCTTTTTTCTCTCTATATAAACTGTGTGTGTGTGTGTGTGTGTGTGTGTGTGTGTGTGTGTGTGCGTGTGTGTGTATATTTTAAAAATGTTCATATTAACTTTTTTCGGGAAACTCTTTCTTCCCTTAATATTGTAACATATACATCGTTTACTTTCAAGGATTGGTTGTATAATTCTTTCGTATTCTTTTTAGTGGCTGCAAAATAAACTAGAAGCTCCATTTCCTGTGTTAATAAACTGACGGTTGCCCATGGCACGGCAGCACCGGAGGCTGCTGGGTTCCTCTCCCCTAAGTCTCCACATACCTGCTTCCACAGTGGGGCTGTGTATTTTTAGCCGAGAGTCTTCCTAAACCTGCTTATGGGAGCCTTGTTTGTTATCACACATACATAATTATGTAACTCACTGTAACTGTAACCCAATGGGATACAGTATGCAAAGAAAGGAAAACTCAAGGTGAATGCTCTGAAAATACAGAATGAGAAAAACTTGTTAAAACTTAGCTGTTGATTTAGATATGTCGTAATGAAAATTGATTAGGGTTTTGTATTCAGTTTCATAGGTGTATGTAAACATGTCACTTTAAGAAAACCAAACCAGGAAATAGATGATATATTTATGAAGAAATTAATGTAAACAAAAATCAGTAGATTTTTCACTCCAAGAAAGGGCCTGGGCTCTGCATCAGTAGATTGATTAATGATGGTTCATTTCTGTGTTTTAGGTTAAATTAAAATATGTATTGTAGGGGTACATCACTTTTTATGATTTCCCCACTTCATGTCATTGGCTTCTGTTAATCAACCATCTATAAATCACAATCACATTGGTAAGAATGTGTCACCTGACCGGTATTCCAGAATATGGCTGTGCCTTCATTTCATCACTCCCTCCTCTAATTATTTAAATTTTTCTTTCACGTGGTTCCTGGTACACGGAAATACTCACAGATTACGCCTGAGCTTCCTGCCTGCTGTGAAATGCCTGGGTTTAATTACAGATGTGCATGTAAATGTGGCCCTATGTTTACAAGGATGGCCCAGAGTGTTAATTCATTTGTCTCCCTCCAAATGCACTGCAGGGAAGTGACCGCACGTGCAGTGTAGTTTATTTAGAGGTGGGACGGTGTGACAATGGTTAGTTAATGTATACTTAAGCTATATCTTGAGGTCATTTGAAAGTGGAATTCTCCCTCATTCTCAGCTTGTGTTTACTTTCTGATGTCTATAATCATTTAGACACTATAAATAGGGAGATTATGACATACCCAAAAGGCTTTTAAGAAAATTAATCACACATTTCTCATTTTACAGAACTGTAGGAAACTAGAGATGATAGAAGGATAACTTTTTATAATGTTAATTAATATCTATGCCAAACTAAAAACAAACATTAGTGGCTGTAACCTAGATATTCTTATTAATATCAAGGCCGGTTAAAAAAGCCTTAGGTGACATCTCTCTGTAAGTCTTGCCAACGTATTAAGACATGAAACAGAAACAAGGGGAGATTTTTGGATCGTACAAGATGTAGCTATTGTTTTTACGAGACTGTGTATTTTTTTTTAAATTTATTTATTTTTTGGCTGCGTTGGGTCTTCGTTTCTGTGCGAGGGCTTTCTCTAGTTGCGGCAAGCGGGGGCCGCTCTTCATCGCGGTGCGCTGACCTTTCACTGTCGCGGCCTCTCTTGTTGCGGGGCGCAGGCTCAGTAATTGTGGCTCACGGGCCTAGTTGCTGCGCGGCATGTGTGACTTTCCCAGACCAGGGCTCGAACCCGTGTCCCCTGCATTGGCAGGCAGACTCTAAGCCACTGCGCCACCAGTGAAGCCCCGAGACTGTGTGTCTTAAAAAGCCTAGTAAATAGACTAAAAACGTTTAGAATTCGTGAATTCATTAATATAGTTGGAAAAAATATATTGGAAAATCTTTCCTATGTATTACCAAAAATCAGAAGCTGTATGGGGGAAAAATTCTACTGCAAAAAGCAAAACCAGATAAACTATACCATCATATCATCAAAAAGTGTGTAAATTCTATTGAAGTAACCTAAAAACTTTACCAAAGGATATGATATCATGTTAGAATAATGAAAGTTTAAAAAGGACAATAATTTATTCATGCTCTAGAAGACTAAATGTTTTAAAGATGTCAGTTCTTTTCAGAGTAGCAAACATTTAAAATAATCTCAATCTGCATCCCAGTGGGACTTTAAGGCAGGGGACACTGGACAAAATGACCCCAGGGATTATCTGGGAGAATAAAGAAATGGTTAAATTGCCGAGAAAATTTTGAATATGAAAAGTGATAAAAGAAGATCTTTACTATGTTTAATAATATGTTGTAAACCTGCAAATGCTGAAACAGTATGGTGCTACCCCAAATGATGACTAATAGGAGGGTAGGCAAAGAACACTAGTAAATTCACAGAAGAAAAATACTAATGGGGGTACAGAAATGTCAATATCCTCAGAATCCTTCAAAATCCAGAAAGATATTAAGCTTAATGATGAACTACTTTTGGCTATCAAACTGTAAAAAGTCTTAGAAAATTATAGTTTTATGCACTGCTGATAAATGTATAAATTGGACCAGTCTTTGACCCAGTACTCTCACTTCTAGGAATCCTTCCTGAGAATATGGGGAGAGAAATAAACAAAGATTTACAGATGGGGATGTTTATCATAGCTTTATTTGGTCCAGTTGATGATGAGAAACAGTCTTGAGTATTCAGTAGCTGGAGAAGAGTTAAGTAAACTTGGTAAGCTGCATAGAGAAATGTTTTGTAGATGTTTTTTAAAAAATCACATTTTCAGGGAATAAGTAATAATACAGCAAAATCTTCATGATACAGTGTTATCTATAATGATATGGAAAAAATTTTACAGTGTAATATTCATCTGTTCAACTAAGACATATAGAATGCTTAATATGCACCAGGAAGTGCCCCAAACTCCCAGGATCTGTCTGAATTATGTAGCAGGATTCCCTTCCTTATAGGGCAAAGAGTCCAGTGATATAATAGCAGAAAGCTCAGTTTAGGAACTAACTCTAACCTTGTAACAAAAAGTGTCTGTATCAGTATGTAGAGTGTCTAGTTTGGGAAGCCAGAAAGAAATGCATCCAAATTTTAATACTGGCTTTGTCTGGGTCAGAGTATGACAGGTGATTTTTTTATTCTTTCCTTATGCTTTTCCCAATTTTTTATAAAAGCTGACTTAGATTTTTAGTAATCACAACAAAGTTAAAAAAGAACCCCCTCCCCCTCCAAGGCTCCCTTTCTCAAAGTACACACCCAGTGATTTACAGACACGGGAATTGTTGCTTATTCTCATTTACAAAAGGTCGTTTGCTGAACCCATGAATTGACCACTGGATTCTGCCCAACAAGTTACTCTGTACAGTTGCAGGGTCATGGAATTTAACCATAATATACTCTGGGTTTTTCTCTGGGTTTTTTGTTTGCTTGTTTGTTCAGGAACACGTTGGTTATAACACAAAGATGTGGGTATGTCAGCGTTAAAAATAGCATGAAATTAGAAATGGGATTGGAGAGTATGGGGGACACAGACTGTACAAAAATAAAATAAAAAGGTCAGTGTGGGTGGACTGCTTACTGCTGTTCTGTGTTCTACCCTCATGCGTTTCACCTTGTGCGGCGTCTTCCCTCTTTCACGGATGGCCTGGGGCCTGCATGCTCCCTGGGAGTGTCTGCCACCCAGCTCATACTTGGTTGAACCGGGATTTGAAGCCAGGCAGCAAAACCATAAGACACCTACAACAATGACATCAGCATTCCCTCCGGAAAAGCAGTTGTTTCCCAGTAGCTGGGGGCCAGAACCTTCCCGCTTTCCCACCCAGTTAGACTTTCATAGAAGTCACACGGGAGAGGACCTGAAAGGATCTGTCCCTCATGCCTGTGGGTCACAGCTGACTAAATGAGCCATAGTGCCTGTCACTGGTGTATTTGCTGAAGGAGGGACCTTCTCTTTCTTTTCTCTGCTCAGAAATCAGAGTGTTTGTCTTAAGTCAGCAGTTTGTGGCCATGGAGGAAATCTGAGGATTCTCTCTGTGGCTTTGCTAAATTGATGCTTCTCCTTTCACAGTCCAATTCAAAAGTCCTGTGATATAGAAAAATATGCCATGTGATTGGTGGCCCCAGTCCTTGGGAGATGCTTCCTAAAAGATGGGATTTGGGATGTTTCCTCAAACCCCACCCCCTCTGCCTCCACTCCCAGGACTCAGGCAGGATATCCCTGTAGAAATCTCTGTAAATAATTTGGGCAGTGGCAGCTCTCCAGATCTTCTAAGGGATGGTTTCTCGGATACTTTGCTTTCTGTTTCACGTTTTCACCCCAGCGTCCTTAGAGGCGAGTTAAATGTGAGCGGGGACCTACTGGTTGCACGTTTGAAAGGTCTGACCCCTCCACACCGGATACCCAGGGTGGGAATGGGGCCTGGGCCTGTCCCGAACTCAGCGTCTCATACCGCACAACATCTGCTCTTGTCTGGGGGCAAGTGGCCCAAGAGCAGTTTTTAGTATATTGCTGGTCCCGAGTCTTCCAGGATTACCGAAGGCTTTCTTCCACATCTGGGGAGGCGGGCTTGTTTGAAGGGCTTCTGTGTATTACAGACTCGTTGCCAGTGGTGGAAACAGATGTGTGTGTTTTTCTTCTTGTCCCCCATGTCTGAAAAGACACATGCTATTTGTCACTGGCTTCCGTAAGGCCACAAAGAAACATTCTGCGGCTCAGCCATGTGGCCTGTCTGCCTTGGGGCACACGACTGAGCCCAGAGCTCCCTCTTCCCTTCATTTGCTGGAGGCCAGAGGACTGGGCTACCCTGTGGACAGTGTTCTTCACTAGGTTAAGGGGCCTCGTTTTGGCAGAGAAGAAATTACGGCTGGCAAGAGGCCTTGCTGGGCCCTCCCCTCCTGCCATGGCAGGCTGCTTCCTAATCGCAAACACATGGGCTAGTTCCAGAGAGCAGGGACAGATTTCAGACCCTGCCTGGTGAGAGCCGTGTGTGTTTCACCCGATGCCCTGTATCTCTTCAAGGGAACTGGGGCACCACATACCAGGGACAGCGGACAGCTGCCTCGGCTGGGCTGGGCCCTCCCAAATGTGCCTGCCTCGAATGTTTTTGGTGTAAGTTGGTGACCATTTCAGTTATCCCCTATTTCCTCCTGCATTTTTAGAGAATGATTTTGAAGACTTTTCCCCTTTCCTTTCTCTTGGCATGAACGTACTTGCTGTTACAAATAGACTTCTTGAATGCAAAGTGTCCCGCAGAGGGATGCCCTCCATGCACGTTCCTGGCCTTTAGCCAAGTTCTGTTTCCCTCAGAGATTGGCAGGGACCCCATCTGCCAGTGCACAGGCGTCCCCGGGGTGGCTGGTGTCGCTGTGCCCAGGGGCCTGGCTTAGAGTGGGGAGGTTCCCTGCGGTCACAGCAGAGGGAGGGGTTATGGGAACCTCCCAGGCTCGTATCAGACCCACCTGCTTTCAGTGCCCACTTCCTTGTGGCCCTGCCATCTGGTCACCTTCCTGAGGTCTGATCTTGCTGCAGAATTCCAGCATCAGTGTCTCCTGCAGGGGGTCATGGTGATGACAGGGGGCAAATGAAGTAGAGTCTGCTTTGAGCTCATGGCTCGTTGTGAGAGACCTGCTTTCTAAGAGCTGAGCTTGAGAACCTGAGGGCAGTGGGGAAAGAGTGGCCACAAGCCGTGGGGGTCTTAGAGGAGCTGCCACGAATCCATCATGTACAGAATTTCAAGGAATTCAGGAGACTGAGAAATCTCGTGCATCGGGAACTTTGGGGGTGTTGCCTATCCGGGCTTTCCCTGAGAACCGGATCTAAGTGAGCAGAATCTTGTTGATTCATCACTAACCTGCCACTGTGGGCCTCTTTATTTTCCATCACCTTTTGATGCTAAAAGTTTTCAAGTATGTAAAAAAGTTGAAAGGTAGTACGGCAGACACACATAAACTCTCCACCCACGTTCAACAGCCAGTGATGTTATGCCATGTTTCTTGCTCTTTCTCTCTGCCCCCAACACATGCATTTTATAAAAATTGTTTGCAGGGTGTGCTGGCTCCTCCCCATGGGCCTTTTCAGCTCTTCTTGCCTCTCAGACTTCTTTAAACACCTGTGTCTGTTCTCCTGAGCTCCACGCACCCCCTGGTTTCCCTCATGGAAGCTGGACCCACCCTGAGCCATCCTGAGTTCCAGCCCCTGACCCTATGCCCCTTGGACTGCGCTCAGCTGGGCCAGCCGTCCCAGGAGCACCCAAAGAGCCGGTGCTGCTGCTGGGGACCTGATTGAGAACATGCAAGTGGACGACTCCTGCCCAGGCTCTAGGTGGGCAGTGCCTGGGTCTCACCTTGTCCTGGGATGCGTGTGCAGGTGGCTGCCGTCTCCATGGTAAAGGCTGATGTGTTGGCTGCATGGCTTCAGAGGGTCTGCATCTCAATCCTGTCGCATTTCTACTGTGTCACTCCAGGACACAGCAGGATCTCACAGGTAGCCGAGGCAGCTCGATGCCATCCTGCTCATGAGGATACCTCAAAGGGGGCCTGCTCCAGCCTTATCTGCCTTGATTGTTCCCAGGGTCTGAAGCTTTAAGGGTGCAGAGCAAGGGAACTTTGTTTTCTGATTTCTTGGGCCAGGATCCATGTGCCTTCTGTTTTGCAAACAAGACTCCAGGAGCCTGTATCACGTGGCTGGGGTGGAGTGAGAACCGGGCTCCTTGGGTGATGGTGGGAATCCAGCGGCCCCACCCCACTGGGTTGTCTTGGGGCCGAGTGCATGTGTGAACGTGTGGCACTCAGCACAGGGCTGGGTCGGGAGATGCTGAGTAATGATGCCAACCGTGCTAGTGTGTGGGCTGCCGGAGCTACTGGGGTCCTTGCCGGAGAATGAGATGTGAGGGTCTCCCCAGCGGAGAAGTTTGAGTCTCAGAGTGAACGGCTGAGCCAAGCTTATGCTTGAGGGGCTGGGAGACCGAGGGTTGGACCCAGGCAGGTCGGCTTGTGTCCAAATGAGTGGACCGTGGAGGGTGGGGTGACAGGAGCTGTGACCAGAGGGGCGGCCGGACCTGCGGGGGCTGCTGAGGGCGCGGGCTGCTAGGAGATCAGGCAGTGGGTGTGGAAAGGAGATCAGGACGGTGCCGAACGCAGAGCACTGGTCCATGGCAGAGGGGAAGCGTTTCTCAACTGAAGGGGAAGTTGGGCAATAATAACAAGCAGTATGAGAGCCTGTCACGTGCTATGTGGGTCGGCTCGGGCTGCTGTAATGAAGCACCACAGACGGAGCGGCTTGAATACCAGACACTCACTGTCTCACAGCTCCGGGGGCCAGAAGTCAGAGGTTAAGGTGTCCACAGGGTTGGTTTCTTCAGGGGCCCCTCTCCCCCCTGGCTTGCAGGTGGCTCTCATATCCTTGTGTCTTCACATCTTCTTCCCTCTGTGTGTGTCTGTCTCCAAGTCTCCCTTGTTTATAAGGGCTCTGGTCATATTGGACTAGGGCCCACCCTAATGACCTCATTTTAACTTGATGACCTCTGTAAAGGCCCTCTCTCCAAATTAGGTCATCTTCTGAGATGTTGGGGGTTAGGGCTTCAGCATATGAGTTTGAGGAACACAGTTCAACCCAAACACATATGTAGATTGTAAAGCACTGGGTTACATAATAACCCATTGTGCCTACATGGACGTGGGGGGGTGGTGAGGGGAAAGGAGCTTGGTGACAGACCCTCCCCATGAATGGATTGCAGCTGCTCCCGTGACTGTCACTCTTGGGATGGTGTTGAAGCCACTGTGCCTGTTCTCAACTCTGGGGTGGGGACAGGACCGCCGGGCTCTTTTCCGGGTCTCCAGGACACCTCCCTGCAGTGAGTTCCGGGCATTCTTCCTGACCAGTAGCATGTTAGGCCATTCCCAGGGAACACCTCCAAATTTGGTTTTTCCAACAGTTTTCGCCTGCTGTGGCCACAAACACGTGGGCAAGCAGGCACTCTGCTTTTCTTGGGTCAGTAGGAGGATGGCTATGCGGCTGCTTGGGCACCTTCTGTGGTTGGAATTTCTGAACTATTATTTCTCATTCTCTTATTGATAGGTTTTCTTGCATAGCTATTAACAAGTGGCGAAATCTAAATAAAATTTAGAGGTCAACCCCCTGGTCGACGACAGTCGTTTCTCTTCCATTTCTCCGTGGGTCGATCTGCTGCGTGTTGCTTTTCAAGTGCCTCCACTGGGAAACATACTCCTTCCCTCCCTCTCGCTGTCACCACCCCCGTGTTTCCCCTCCTGGCTTTTCTTTCTGTGTCCATCCTCTAAATGCCAAGGCCCAGGGCCAGCACTGCTCCCTTCCTCAGGGGACCCTCGCCGTCAGCATCTTTTGGAAGCCGAGAGTTCCCAGACACCCACCTCTAGTCCAGACCTGGTCACAGCAAGGTTTTCCTTTCCCTGTGAGAGTCTCCTTCGGGTCATCTTGGTGTCTCCAGACCCCTTCCCTGAAATTGCTTTTGCTGCCCAGGAGGGGTTGCATGGCACTCGTAGGTATCAGGAGCTAAGAGCCTATGGACTGGAGAGGCTGGCCTTTTGAAGGGAAGGACAGAGACCCTCGGCATCATGGGTTCTATCTGGAGGGGAAGAGGAGGGAGGGAAGGGGGTGTGGGTTTGGGGGTGGATTGCCAGGAGAGCCAGGGTCCGACTGGAAGCCTGGAGCGTTTGTGCAAAAACCCCAAAGTGGAAAATAATACACATTCCAGCCCTGGTACCCCCAGGTACCACAAGTGGCCCAGGTGTGTGAACATGATGGAGGCGGCCTGGCTGAAACACTGGCTGCCCAACCCAGCGAAACAGAACCTCAGAGGACAAAACCCGAGCGAAGGGGATAATGGTTAACAGTATATATGGTCCAGTGTGATCCCATTTGCACAGAACACTTCCAAGTCTGTTCTGTCTTTTCAGCCCTGACTGCATGTACTGGAATTTCCTTGGGACCCAGTCCCAGAGGTTCTGATTTCATTGCTCTCTGTGGGGCCCTGGCGTCGATCTTGCTCAAATTCCCCAGCTGATTGCAACATGCAGGCAGCCCTCCTCTGATCTCATCTACTCCCCTGCCTTTTACATGAAGAAACTGGGGCTTAAGTAGCTCAGCAGGCCCGTCCAGAGCCAACCCCTACTTGGTGGCTGGCTCAGCTGTGCTGGAATCGACTTCCCAAAGGTCAGGCGGTGGAACCCAGGTCAGGCGCGCAGACCTAAGGATGAGAGTCGTCTTTGCAATTTTTTTCTTTTTACGTAAAAATTCTTTGCGTTTTCTTCTGCATAAAAGGGTTAAGCTTATCTATAACCAGAATAGGCAATTGTTCCAGATCCTTCTACAGGGAGCCACAGTAGCTTCCTTTGTAATAAATTCTTCCTCCTTCTACCCCAGAGGGCTCTGTTAGGAAGGGTTCAGGCTTTCAGTGTAGCTGGTTGTCCAGGCAATTAGGGTGGCTCAGGGGGGGAAGGCTGGCAGCACCACGTCAGTGACTGTGGTGCAGGAAGGAGGCTCGTGGGGTGTGTGGCCTTTTGTTCCAGTTAAAGATATTACGAGAGATGCTAGTGCACAGGGAGTGCTGTTAAGAAAAGTTGAGTGTTTCTGCCTGATGTGAATGAAAAAATTTAGCTGTGCATATCAAAGAATAGAAATCTGTCATCTTAAAAGTCACTAATTTATAGTTATGTGACACAGATTTGAGTAATTAGAGGATTTGATCACCAAGCATGTGAAACCTATACAAATGTTGGTCGACATTCTTGGAAAGAAGTCAAACTTTGAGACTGTTTGAGCGAGTCATGACTCTTTAAAGGTTGCCACAAGTTGAATTGATTTAGTTTGGCAGAAACTACAAAAACAAACATGGAGTTTAGAAAAGCAAAGGCTCATGTGATCACAGCTCTGGCCCCCGAGAAAAGGAAATGCTTCATAAATTGCACCGTGGACCCGCTCGCCTAGGCTCTCTCCCCCACCTGATAATTTTAAGATGATCTGGAACAGCTATAAACAAAAGCTGGAGACACTGAAAGAGCCTCGGCGGCCCCTCCCCATCCCCTCTGCTCCTGCTTTCTCTCCCCCCTCCATTAACAACCCGCTGGGCTTGTGGTTTCTTTCTGCTTTTACTCCCTAAGTAAATCTTCATCGTGGTAGTTAAATGCGGCCTTGATTGTCTTCCGTTCCCATGGATACCAGATGGGGCCTTGGCTTGGCAAGATGGTCATGGGACAGCCTGATTCAGAGCGGCCATGGCGCTGCATCCCTGGGCGTCAACGTCTGGACCACGGGGACCGGACCAAGGGAGGCCCCTTCTTGGGGCTGGGCTGGCGCCTGCCCGGTATGCAGAGGTAGGGTGACAGTTGCCAGGGTGCGAAGCCTCTTCTCTGGCTCCTTCTGGTACCGTCTCTTCTCAGACATGTCCACACGCCCCGAGGCCACAGTTACGCTGGTCCTGATGTGGCCTTACGCATTTATGGTGAGCATGTGATCCCGTCAGTTAGCCATGGGGCAGCGTGGCCCTGCGGGTCTGGGCAACCACCACGACTTCTGGATGCCACGGAAGACGTCCTGCAGTGCTGGAGGCAGTTCACTGTCCTGGATTGAAGCTGGGGAGGTGGGAAAATGAACCCACCCAGGTCTGCCCCCACAGCTGGGTCCAGACATCCATCCTCAGAAGTGAAGTTGGCCAAGACTGAGGCCAAGGGCCTCGCCAGCACCAAGCTTCGAGGGTATATTGCCTGTAGTGTTTGAAGTGGGGGTGTCAGCTCTCTGCACTGCTTGAGGGAAGGAATTGCCCAGAAGGCAGGCAGGGCAGGGGGTGCCAGAGGCCATGGGGCTCCCTCCCAGGAATCCATGTCTCCTTCAGAAATGCATGGTAGCTTCAGAGTAATCCCAAAACATAGGTCATCAGTGAAAATACACTTTGTCACGTTTTCAGGATAAAGATAACATCCACTTAAAATAGCACAATTTGCTAGTGAATGGTGATGAGTATTTCTCAAATTCCATTTATAAGTGTCTTTTCTTTTTGAAGCTGGGCTCAAAACCAGTAACGAATGGTAAATGACAGTCCTTGCCCTCCTCTCTGATGCCCTTGCTTCTTTTTTTTTTTTAAATAGGAATTGATTGAGGAGATTTAAGCAGGGGAATGACATGATTTTAAATTTATTTATTTATTTTTGGCTGTGTTGGGTCTTCGTTTCTGTGCGAGGGCTTTCTCTAGTTGCGGCAAGCAGGGGCCACTCTTCATCGCGGTGTGCGGGCCTCTCACTGTCGCGGCCTCTCCTGTTGCAGAGCACAGGCTCCAGACGCGCAGGCTCAGTAGTTGTGGCTCACGGGCCCAGATGCTCCGCGGCATGTGGGATCTTCCCAGACCAGGGCTCGAACCCGTGTCCCCTGCATTGGCAGGCAGATTCTCAACCACTGCACCACCAGGGAAGCCCTCCCTTGCTTCTTTATCTCATGTTTAAATCCCCTGTGGATTGTCATGTCCTTTCCCTTGAAGTATACAGAACCCACCAATTCTGGAGGGGACTGGAGACAATTAACAGCTGAAAAATAAGCAAGGGGATTTCGGATAGAGGCAAAGGCAATGAAGACAATAACATGAGAGGATGAGACTGAGTGATGGGGGCGTGGGGAGCAGGGGGAGGCCCGGGGGAGGTGGGCACGGAAGGCCTGTCTGAGAAGGAGCTCTGCACGGGAGGCAGGCTGATGAAACACATGTCCGTGTCTTAGGGCAGGAAAGAGCTTTGGTGGACCAGGACCAGCAGGGAGATAGTAGTTACTCTGGAAGGAGGAGGCCTGGCAGAGTGAAGACTGGCCTTTGCAAGGGATGGTGAGGATTTGGGCCTTTAATTGAAGTGGGTTGGGCGCCCGCCTGGAGGGTATGAAGCAATGAGGTGACGTGATAGAGTTTATCTTTTGCACGGACCCTTCTGGCTGCGGGCAGACAGCTGGGTGTGCTATGGTGGTGGAATGTGGAAGTAGGGAGCCTGGGTGGAGGTCAGGTTGGAAGGTCAGAACAAGGATGGTGGGGGCTGGTACTGGGGGGGGGGGACGAGGAGAGAAGGAACTGGCTTCCGACCTGTTCTGGGGGTAAAACTTGACTCCTGACCTAGTGACTGCCAGGACTTAGGGGAGGATGGAGCAAGACGGTGACTGGTGTTTGCCTTGAGCTACTGGATCCAAGGTGGGGCTGTTTACTGTTTACTGAGGAGGGTTTTCTAAGATGGGGAAACCACAGGCACTGGGGGTTCTACAAGGCTGTCCGTATGGGTGACCGTGGGCACACTTAAGAGAATGGCCACGGAAAGCATATTTAAGGGCAGCCCCTCCCCCGTTGCTGGTTGTTGCCTTTACCTTGTTGTGGTTGTTGGGTTTTTGAAACCTACTTATCTTCTAGACATCTGGACATTGCCTAGGGAGTTGATGATTTCCTCCTAATCAATTCAAAAGGGCCTCCAGACCTACTCTGCATTGCAGAGTGGTCTTTTTAAATTTCTTTGGCATCCCATCAAATAGTTTTGGTTTGCAGGGAATTTACACGAAGACCATCAGTTTCTAGAAGGTTGACAGTTGAAGTGCTGTCACAGTTCCCGTCAAAAATACCCCTCGATAGCCAGCAGGCAATTTCTGAGCTAAGAACAGTATTTACTCTGTTTATTTGAGGATTAGTGCAAATCCTGTAATTCCCTATGACCCTGTCAAAGCAAGAGGAACTTGATTTAATGCCTCAGTCTTGAGGAAAATGCACTCATTTTACCTGTAAATATTTAATGTTCTCTTTTAAGCACCTTTTCAGACATATGTATTCTAATTGCCTTAAAGTTTATTTTTCAAACCATGTGATAACTTTAATTATGAATGAAAATGCCTGTGGTTTCTTCGCTACTGAGTGGGAGCTATACTGCTCTGTAGTAACTACTCATCAGAGAAATATCATTTTATATATGCCATGAATCCGTAAAACGGCATGCTGGAAGCCATTGATCATTTTAAAATGTAATGCGTATCATTTAGTATGGAAAAGGGTATTTGACATTATTGGATTCCTTTCTTGAAACATAATCTATAACCATGAACTTTTTCATGAACCCATTACATAAGTAGACCTTCACGATTCACTAGAAGAGTTAAATTGCTTGTATTTGGTGATCTTGACTTAGAACCATTATCATTTTTCTGCATCCTGTTTTTTGAGGAGGTAATGAGGGGGAACTCTGCTGGGTGGCAAACATTTGACCAGATCCTTTGCAGGAACAACTCATTTGTCAGCTCTGCCCATGCCTGACCAAGGGAAGCGGAGGTTTGCTGCTGAATGTGTTGGTCCTGTGGGCTGATGAGAAAAGAGCTGCCCAGTGAGTTTAGCAAGTAGAAGCCAGCAGAGCCTGTATTTGAACTCAGTTTTCTTTGTTTTGTTTTTTAAATTCCATAGCCTAAGTTCTTATTTTACAGCCATACTGTAGATGAGTGTTAATCAATAAACTCCATTTTCTTGGGAGTTGAGTTGTTTTCCCACCACTGTTCAGATCCTTGAAAGGTAGGAAGGAACCCTTTTGCTTTTATCTTACAGAGAAGGAATTAGGAGCATGGAGGGAGCCCCTAAATCTTGGGGGGAACTGAAAGTCACTTTAAAAAAATGTGGTCCAAAGTGCAGTTTTTGTTTTAATATCCAGAAGTCAGCTTGTTGGCAGTGCTGCAGTCCCTGGGGGAGAACCCAAGAGGGTGACAAGAATAGAGGGTGACTGTCGTGCCGTGGCCCTTGGGAGGCCACCCAGCCATGACCTGGCCCCCAGGGCCTGTGGCATCTGCAGGCCTGGTGTCCCTTCTCCTCACCAGAGTGGGCAGAGGGCTGCATTAGAGGCCAGAGTATGCAGGCTTTGGGAGTAGTTTTGTGTTCTCTAGGTGGCTGACAGAGCTGGGCTTTTGCCCTCCAGAGATGGAAGATGCCTTCCAAGAGTAGAAATATGCCAAGGTTTCTTTCACTTTGATTTTTTTTTTTTTCCTTGAACATTTTTCTTCCTGACAGAACATCTTATTTTGCAATTTCTTTTCTTTTTGGAGAGGAAATGCAGTACCATTCAGAATTGTCACTGAGTGCCTGCCATGTCCAGCAGGTTCTCAGATCTCTTGTTCTGCTATCTTCAAGTTTTTCCAGTGCATTCTGCTCATTTCTGGTGTCCAAGGGCCTTCTCTTCACTTCGGTTTGGGGAAGCCTCCCATTCCGGGGTCATGAATGCTCTCTCCTGAGAAGCACATGGTTATGATGGGAAGTCTGTGGGAAGGGAGATCCAGGAAGGCTATTCAGAAAACTTTCTAGAGTGGCCCTGAACTTGTACTGAATGGCGCAGCACAACCTAAGAGATGGGGCACGACAGAACCTTCTGGAAGGCTGCTCTGGGCGCCCGGGCCACAGAGTTGGGTTTCTGTGGTGGGATGTTTTTTGGCATCCCTTTGCTGTGTGGTTACTCCAGAAAGCAGGCCACACAATGTAGGCCTATTTACAATTCACAAAGACCCTTTCTCGCATCATAATTTCCCTGCTGCCCATTTATTTGGCTCCTTTAAGCGTGTAGGTTCTGAGTGGTGCTCCACAGACGGCCAACCCACCTCAAGCCAGACGCGCCAGCCCTAAACAATATGGTTACTGTTTAAGCAACCGATGTAAGTAATGAGCACCTCCATTACCGAGAGTATAAATACATTGAGACAAGTAAGAGTTCTGTAGAGTGAAAGTTTAGGTTATGCGAAAACATCAACAGCTGTAATTTGTAGGCCCTTGTAGAGAGAGGGGTGTGAGTGATATAAACTGGAGAGAGCCGACGTTTCGTTTATGTATATTTTGTCATTGTGCCAGGAGGTCAACTTTGTTACATTTCTTTCGCTGTGAATTCATCTTGAGGGGGCAGCACCTGCCAGAAAAAAATGTTTTGGCCAAAAGTAAACTTTGCATACTCGGTTAGGTGGCTTGTGTTAAGGAGTGTCCTGGCAAGGCTGGGCCGGGCATGACCGTCAGCTTTGAACGGGGAACTGCAGTTGGTTTGCTGCTCTTTTCCTGGTGCTGAAAAAAATAATGAAAGGCAAACCACAAAGGCATGTGATTCAGGTGAATTCAACAGTAAGTAGACAGAGGTATTGGGTTGGCCCAAAAAGTTCATTCGGGTTTTTCTGTAAGATGTTACATGTGACAAAGGACCACAATGTTGGCTCCAAGTACCAAACCTAATGTTTCTCTGCTTTCGGAGCACAGGAAGCTGGTCTGTGTAAGTCAATACAGTGTTGGCGGGGCTTCTCTTGGTGAATGGGTAGAGTGAAGTCTTCCTCTTTTTATTGTTTGGCCAAAGCGGGAACTGTCACTTAACTATAAAGTTAAGTCGTGTTTTTTTTTTTTTTTTTACAGTGAGAAACAGGTGAGGCAGAGGGTCACTTGGGCGTGAGGGATGACTGGATTTTCTCCTCACCAGTGGCACAGTTCATGCATGTGAACCGGCTCCAAGCCAAGGCATGTTTGAGAGGGTCCCAGTGTGGGAGACCGCCACACACGTGTGCATGCCTGACCCTCAGAGGTGCTGATTCTGCCTTATGTTTGGAAATGACATTTGTGTTGATTTTCACAGTCACTGCGAATTCGTGGATTAGCTTCTGAGACCTTCCCTGACACCCCAAATGCTCAGCCCAGCCTGGGGCCTTGAGGACATATTTGTATTATGATCACCTGTTTGGGAAGATGTACAGATCGGGTGATCTCAACTAGCTATTTGCTAACTCTGTTCCTTTTCTTCCATGTCTCCACTTCCAGGAGGGGACCCACTGATTCATTCCACACACACATACACACACACACACACACACACACACACACAGCCGAAGGGATTGTCTAGATTTTAGTAGAAATGAGAATTGAGTGAACTGAACGCCAGGCAGGCCAAACCAGAGTCCAGAGTCAGAGGGAGGTGGGTGCTTGAAGGTATGGGGAATTCCCCTGGCAGCAAGGCCCTGTTTTAAAATAGGCCTGGGTTTTGTTTTAATCATGTCTGGTAAATACACAGGCTTAGAAATGATTGCCATGAAGCGAGAAGGTTTTGTCCTCATGGAGCCCTAGAAACAGGAGGCGGGCCACACAGGGCCACACAGGAAAGCACCAGGGTCGGTCAGGAGGCAGAGGGGAAAGTGAGCAGGAGCTTTTTTTTTTTTCTTTTAAATAAATTTATTTATTTATGTGTTTATTTCTGGCTGCGTTGGGTCTTTGTTGCTGCACGCGGGCTTTCTCTAGTTGCAGTGAGCGGGGGCTACTCTTCACTGTGGTGCACGGGCTTCTCATTGCGGTGGCTTCTCTTGTTGCGGAGCACAGGCTCTAGGTGCCTGGGCTCAGTAGTTGTGGCTCATGGGCTCTAGAGTGCAGGCTCAGTAGTTGTGGTGCACAGGCTTAGTTACTCTGCGGCATGTGGGATCTTCCTGGACCAGGGATCGAACCCGTGTCCCCTGCACTGGCAGGCCGATTCTTAACCACTGCACCACCAGGGAAGTCACAGGAACTTTTAATGTGGTTTTCACAGGGAGAAATGGGCGAAGCAGGGTGAGCAGGCTAAGCAGGTGTAAGGGGTAGGGGCTGCCCTAGGTGTCTGGTCCAGCCGTGGGGTGGTGAGGGCAGATGTTGAGGGTGTGGGAGCCTTGCCTGGTTTGCATATTGTCCAGCCCAGGGCATGGGGGTAGGGTGGCAGCCTCTCCAGGGTCAACAAGGCCCCAGATGTCAGAAATATAGAAAATAAAAAGGAGTGGTTAATATAGTCCCTTCCTCAGGGAGACCCCAGGTAGAGAAGGGCTGGAGGGAGGACCTGGGGGAAGCGGCCAGCTTTCCACAGGGGCTGAGCACAGACTCCCAGCCACACCCAGGTCCGTGCGTGGTCCAGGAGCCCTGGAGGACGTCCCCAGGGTCAGCATTCCTACCATTCCCCATGTGACTGCCCCACGGGGGACTGGTTGGGGGGCTAAAAGCGCTGCAGTGCTGGGCAGGGGATTCTGTAGGCTCTTGAGGGGCAGTGCAGGATGAAGTGAATCAGTGCGGGTACGTGTGTCCTTCTCCACCCTGAATTCTACACTGAAGCCACTGCCCCAGCATCCCCAGTCCTCCCAACCACCCCTCCTTCACCCCGAGGGCAAAAGGGATGGTGAATGCTTCTCTCCTGCTTGTCACTGAGCTCAGTTGAACTTCACTAGCTCCTTAGTCCTTGATGTGAACCCGCACGTTGTACTTCTGCCGGGAAAAGAGCTGAGTGACACGCCCAACACCAGCGGTCCTCACCTTCCCCCGAGAAGCTCTACATGAGCATCTTGTGTGTTTGTTCTGTGAGAAGATAGCCCCTTCATTCATAGTCCATTAACTGTTAAATTGCCAAATCATAAACCTGTGTGCAAAGATACTGATTATAGCCTCGCTTGTAGTAGCAAAACAGCCACATGGAAACAAACTGAATGCACAGCGCCAGGGAAAGAGCCGGACAAATCCTGGTGCATTCATACCATGAACCTGCATTCATACTGTGACCATCAGCTGCTGCTACAAAAATGGGGTAGAGCTCTGTCAATATCTGATGCTTCTGGAGAAGAGAATGGAAGGATGCTCACGAAACTGTGCAGTGGTTACCAGGTTATTTGGAATGAAAATGTGAGCCGAGGAGGGGTTGAGATGTGTGTCTCTCTATCTGTTTGTCTATATAGATATAGATAGATAGATATACATATATAGATATATATACACATACAGAGATATATATAGATAGATATGTTGCTATCTGAGCATATATAACTATGTATATATGTTATCATAGAAATTCACTTTATTTGGAGTTTTAAGTTTATTTATTGAATTTATTTGGATATTTTACTTGGATCACAGAAATGTATTACCATACTGGGCATCAGAGTTTATTTACTTTACATGTATGTGATATTTATGCAGAGAAAAAACAAGCTACATCATTGTGAGAAGAGAAAGTGGTGAGAAGAATTTCAAACCACACGTTGCCAGCGTACTCTTCAATTGTGTGCGCCCAGCTTGACACACACAAGGCAGAGAGATGGTCCAGGTAGTTATGAGATTGTGATGGCTCTTCGGTGCATCTTAGTGCATCACCCTGCCTTTTACACTAATATGGCTCTGGACAAACAAGTCATCTGGGGATGTTGTGCTTTCTCTTTTCTTGAACTTGAGATGCCATAGTCTCACATTTGCATGTGCTGGAAACCGGTGCCCAAGGCCGCAGCCTGGGGGACCTGCTCGTGCTTTGTTGTTTGCTTCCTGTGGGTCTTACCTTCAAGTCTCCCAGGCTGGGAGAACTGAGTATGCAATTCTATGGGAAACGTGCTTCATCATTCACACTCCACTATGCAAGTAGTTTATATGCTGTTGTCATTAAAGGCCCTGACTTCGGAATTATAATTGGACCTCAGAAATGTAACCCGACGGGGCCTCAGCGTTCATTACCTGTCTGCATCCTCATCCTAAGAAGGAGCTGATGGGCATAGTGTGGAAAGTTGGGGCTGTTGGTTCTGCATGTAGCAGGGCTTTAGACTCACCCTCAGGCTGCTTCTTGTTGACTTAAAAAAAAAAAACTATGGAGTGAGCAGCCTCGGGGGCACCGTAAGACTGTGGCGGGGCTCGGGGTTCAGCCCAACACCCCCTCCCCCTTCCACCATCTTCACTGTGTACTTTTTCCCACCTGGTCCAGGCCTTTCTGTATCTGCCCACCTGGTTTCTCTGTGCCCCACCCAGCCTGCCTCCCAGGCTCATCACCCTCCCCCCTCCCCCGCTCCACCCACCCCCGCAGAGGACCAGCCACCTTACAGGCAGGGTTTCGTGGACCTTGGTGCTGGGCGGGAGCTGCAGGAGGGCGGAGCTCCTATGTGGACATCCTGCACCTGTAGGCCCCTGCAGTGTCACGCTTGGGATTCGCTGAGTGAACGAAGGAATCCAGGTTCTTGTTATTGTGGGTGGGACCTTACAACAGCCTGGAGTCTGTCCTTGGAGGTACCTGTGAGTTTCCTTCACCTACATAAGTGGCCAGGTCCTCCGCCCGGCAGGTGTAAGAAGGTCCAGCTCTGAGATCGTGCAACAGGGTAAAGAGGATCCCCGGTTGGCACTCTTCCTCTACTTCAAGTACCCTCTTTCCATGTGGAGTAAGGGCTAAAAGCAGATTATAAATTGTTACAGGAGTGACAGCCTGGTGAGAGTGAGCAAGGGCTGCCCAGCGGGAGAGGACCGGCCTGCTCTTTGCTCTCCTGCAGGAGATGACTGCCACCCCCCCGGACAGCCGCAGTGGTCTCCTGTCTGCACCTCCACCTTGCTAGCACTTAACAACGTCTCTTCTTTTTAAAAGATACTGTGTTCATTTGCTAGGGCTGCAGGAACAAAGCACCAGAGCCAGGGGGCTTAAACAACTGCTGTTTATCCTCTCACAACCCTGGAGGCTAGAAGTCCCAGATCAAGGTGCGGGTGGGTCGGTTCCTTCTGAGAGGCCTCTCTTGTTGGTTTGTAGACAACCACCTTCTCCCTGTCTTCACGTGGTCTTCCCTCTGTGTGTGTCTATTCCTAATCTCTTCTTATAAGGACACTAGTCATGTTGGATTAGGACCCACCCTAACAACCTCATTGTACCATAATCACCTCTTTAAAGGCCCTACCTCCACATGCAGTTCCATTCTGAGGTGCTGGGAGTTAGGACTTCAACACGTGGGTTTGGGGACACAGTTCAGCCCACAACAGATGCCAGCCTGAGAGAGGAGGAGAGTGAGGCTCACACTACCTTGTGGCAGACTGAACGCCGCTCCAGGGCGAGAAGTCCTGGACTTCTAAGGGTTGGGCTTCTTTGGCCTCACCTTCTGTTGTCCCCGCCACTAACACTTTGGAGAGGGCTCTGGCCGAGGTGGGGGCCACCCTCCTCCCTGTGCCAAGTGGCCAGGCCATGTGGGGCTTAGGTAGCCCTGTTCAGCTCAGACATACTATGCCCACCCCACCCCCTCACCTCCCCACACCTGGGCTCTCATCCTCCTAGGAGAAGTGAGGTCATTGCCAAGGCCAGTCCTCACAGGGGCCTTGTTCCATGTGTGTGCCCCGCATGGCAAACAGTACTGGTCAGGCGATTCCAGCCTTCCTGGACACTCTGGCCCTGTTGTGCCCTCCATCACCTCCTAAGCCTGTGCTGTGAGCACAGAGAGTGTGGTCCCTGCTTTCCAGGCCACGCCCATGATGCAGGTCACAGGCCACCACGTGGCAGCCTTCATTCTTGGGCACGCAAACTTCTGTCGGCAGTGCCTGGGAGGCACCTTGTGTTAATGCCCTGTTGGAGGTTGAATTTACCCATGTGTTAGCCATCTGTGGGCTGCAGGATGTCACATGTCAGGGCTTCCTCCTCCTGGTGTGGCTGCACCAGGGCTTAACGTGAAGCACACGGTGGCCTGGGGCTGGGGCATGCCTCTACCTGGAACGTGCCAGAGTGCAGAGCAGGGAGGGGCTCCAAGTGTGGCTGTGTGTCTTGGCTTCTCCTGTAGAACTGTTCGACCGTGTATCACAGGTAAGTAATACCTGTGAAAACATCTGCTTAAGCATAATGCAAAACCACACCTGTCAATCCAGCAGGCCCTTCGGGTCTTGACGGTCGCTTCTAAGAAAGCATTTGCCTTCTCATGCTTCTCATGTTTGTGACAGATACCCTTGTACATGAATGCTTTGGGATGAGCTTGGTTTTCACTGTGAAATAGGTAGGGTGGCTGTGAAACTTTCCCAGAGAGGTGGGAACTGGTGCCAAAATACTCTTGAACTTCAGGAAATCATTGTGCCCCATTCCAGATTCTGTCACCGGGCGGCCTCAGCAATGATGGTGGAAACCGGCTCCGCCCAGGGTGGTGGGTGTGGCAGCCTCGCGAGGCGGGAGGGGGTCACCTTGTGCCGCTCTCTTGCATTTGGTCATGTCAAGGTGGGGAGCCCAGATGTCTCCTTGCCTGACTGTTGCCAGGAGTTAACAGCACAGCTTGGTTGGTGTTTTTCCTCTTGGTGCATAGTATCAGTTTTAACTAAACTGCCACACGTTACGTGTCTGAGAGAGGCACACATTGTCAGTTACAGCTGTCCTTACTTGAGACACTGTTTTGGGTCAGGAATGTGTTAAAGCCAATTCGTACTGATGGTACTCCCATTCCATTAAAGGCTAGTGTTAGCCCTTGGGATGTCACAGTGGGGTTCATGGAAGCTCCTGGGCCTGGTCTGGGGGCCCATGTGCTTTCAGACATACGCAGTAGTGAGGATGCCCACGACCTTTGCCCTCCCTTGCTGCCCACCAGTCCCCAGAAACCACATATCCGTGGGTTGTTAGAAGTGAATCGTGCCGGCAGGCTGCTGCCCAGGATTTGGTTCTGGCCCAGGACTACCCCCTTAGAACAAGCTGCAAACAGCTATGAGGCAGGCCTGGCTCCTCCCTTTTATAGCCCCCGCCCCTGCCCCCTTCCCCCGCCTCCCCCTTCTACCCCCTCCCCTTCCCCTCCTCCCTTCCTTCTTCTCTCTGGAGTTGGGAGAGGGTCAGTGGCTTGTCAAAAGGGATTCAGAGACCTGTGAAGCAAAATTGTCGCTTTTGCCAGAAGAGTGACTGAAAATGCATGTGGTTACTTATAAAGAAGCAGAAATAATAGGAAGCAGAGAAAAGCTGGCATCCGATTATTGCTGATAGGTCACAATGACAGAGGGCAGAGGAACAGCCCACAGATCCTAGCCTGAAAGGACCATAAGCTCTATGCTGGTTTATGAGCAAAATGATAGGTTTCGTAGCAACATTCCCACTGAGCGGATTAGCTGCAATTTTTTTTTCAGAGAATGTCGGCATAAAAGAATACCTGCCAAGGAGGGGGGGAGGAGGGGAAGGAAAGAAGGAAGGAAAGGAGGGAGGCGGGAAAGAAGGGCCTTGTAGACAATTTGGGGACCCCTGAAGGAAGCAAACCATTGAGATGGCAAGAAGGTGTTGAGATTCTCAGGAGTGCCTGAACCTGTCTTCCTTTTAGGGCATGTGCAGTTTCTAAGTGAGAGAGAGCCCTGAGATTCAAGTGAAGAGATAGTGTTACACCTGTGGATTCTTTTAAAGTGGTTGTCATTTCTGTAAATGGACCTGAATTGAGCATCTGAGTCACAGGTCCTGTCTCTGGGGTGGTTCCAGTGACATGACTGTGGGCAGAATGTCCAGAGCAGCTGTGGTTGAGGTGTGGTCCCTGGCCCCGCAGCGTCAGCATCAACTGGAAACTTGTTGGAAATGCAGATTCCTGGCCTCCACCCCGGACCGGCCGGCCGAGCAGGAAACCTGGGGGTGGACCCAGTGCTCTTTCAACAGGCCCCCAGGTGATTCTGATGCTGGCTCAGGTTTCAGATCCGCTGGGCAAAGGGGGTTGCCCCGCTGTCCAGGGACAGCCTGTAGGGCCACGTGGGGACCTGCAGCGCCTCTCCCGGGCTGCCACTGGCGTCACCCGGGGGGCTTGGCACACCTGGGCTGCAGCTTGATCATAGGACATAAAAATCCCCTGTGATTCTGGTGTGCCCCCAGGGCGGAGAACCAGCTCTTCCCGGTTGTGTGGGGCACTTCTCCATTAGAGGTGCTCCATAATTAGGTCAGAATGTGAACTGGATCCGTGCCCCAGGCAGGTGGTCTTCCTGGCTGTTTCTTGAGCTCTGCTTTCTCCGTGTGAGATGCAGGAGGGCGGATGGTGGATGTTCAGATGACTGACTCACCAGTGAGGCATTTAGGAGTTCTGAAATACAAAACCGCTTTTCATGTCTTTTCAGGGAAGAAGACATAAGCCGTCTCGTTTGTCAGCATGTATTCCACAAACTTGAAAAGTGTCCTTTCGCCTCCACTCAGCACACCGAGATGTTTCATGTGCTGGTTATGTGAGGTTTTGGGCCGCAGTTGGAACAGGGTGTCCTGTGCCCGGCCACCTGAGGGAGCTCTGTCTGTGTGTGACATGTGATACGTCCCGTGTTGGGGACCACCGGAACAGAATTCTTCCTCAGTGCCCCCACGTGGTGCAGCAGCTCTGCTTAGCTGCTCAGACCACAGCCTGTCTCCTCATTTTTAGAGCAGAGTTTTGTCTGGTTCTGTTGCACTGCCCCCTAAATATTCTGGATATCGAATGGCACAGGTCTTACCCCAAATTCTGTTCTCCTGCTTTCCCTCTCATTGGGAAGCAGGTGTTTGCGTGTTTGGTTTTGGTAAGCTGCAGCTTTCTGTGCAAGGCCCTGAGCTAGGTGCTGGGGTGAGGTGCTTAGCAAGTGATTGGGAAGATTTGGTGGTCTGAATTCATGTGTCGGGCGTAAGCAGAAATCTCTTTTTGTTTTTAAGAGAATTACTTTAAAATTGTTACTGTAGCTTAATGTGTATTTTCCTTTACACTTTCTTTTTTGGTGGTCTTGTTATCATCTGAGTGGTTTCAGGTAGAAGTCAGTGGAGTCTTCTGTGCAGATAAATCCAGCTCCTAGGATCAGAGGCCCCACCTCTCAGCATAGCTGTTCCCACACCAGCTGTCAATGGGAAGACCTGGCGAAACCTTGGTGTGACCTCCTGTGGATTTGGATAAATTGCTTACTTCCTCTTTACCTCAGTTTACCTGTCCGAAGCATGGCTATAATAACGACTACTTCATAGGGTCATTGAAAGGAATAAAAAAGATAATATTGTAAAATTCTTAATACATTCCCTAGCACGCGATAAGTATTCAACAAATGAGAAGCTTAGTAGTTGCTGATGGAGTTAGAGGAGGATTCCTTGCTTATGATGCAGTGAGAGCTGTCAGTTGAAAAAGTAGATTAAATCAGGAAACATTCAAAAGACCCCTACTTCACACATTTAATTTTAACTCATTATGTGCGTTAATTTACTGGTATTTTAATTGAGGGGAGCTCTGCATAAGTGCCATGTCATCCTTCTCACATCAACCACACCCAAAGCGCATTTTCAGTGATTTCCAGCTTTTGATTTCTTTAAAATGAAGTAAAAACTCCTAGATATTTAGAATGTGCAGAGTCCTAATAGATTTTCACCCCCACCAATGTTTTATAGTTGTCACGTGCACAAGTACATTATTATTTTTTAAGCAAACACCTTTATTTTTTTCCTAAAGTATTCAGCTTAGTTTTTCTAACAATAACTTTCTTCTTGTTAAGTCCTGTGTCATCACATTTAGTAATAGTTAACTAAGTAGCATAGTATAATAACATTACAATGGGCAAAACAGGTTTGGTCCAAAGAAGACATACAGATGGCCAATAGCCACATGAAAGGATGCTCAACATCACTAACTAGAGAAATGCAAATCAAAACTACAGTGAGGTACCACCTCACGCCAGTCAGAATGGCCATCATTAAAAAGTCTATAAATAGTAAATGCTGGAGAGGGTGTGGAGAAAAGGGAGCCTCCTACACTGTTGGTGGGAATGTAAATTGGTGCAGCCACCATGGAAAACAATGTGGAGTTTCCTCAAAAAACTAAAAATAAAGTTAACATATGATCCAGCAATCCCACTCCTGAGCATGGACCCAGACCAAACTATAATTCAAAAAGATACATGCACCCCTATGTTCATAGCAGCACTATTCACAATAGCCAAAACATGGAAGCAACCTAAATGTCCATCGACAGATGAATGGATAAAGAAGATTTATGTGGTACATATATACAATGGAATATTACTCAGCCATAATAAAGAATGAAATAATGTAACAACATGGATGGACCTAGAGATTATCATACTAAGTGAAATAAGCCAGGAGAAAGACAAATACCATATGATATCACTTGTATGTGGAATCTAAAATATGACACAAATGAACATATCTATGAAACAGAAACAGACTCACAGACATAGAGAACGGACTTGTGGTTGCCAAGGGGGAGGAAGGTGAAGGAGGGATGGAGTGGGAGTTTGGGGTTAGCAGATGCAAACTATTTTTTTTTTTTAATTTTTTTTTAATTAATTAATTAATTTATTTGTGGCTGTGCTGGGTCTTCGCTTCTGTGCGAGGGCTTTCTCCAGTTGCGGCAAGCGGGGGCCACTCTTCATCGCGGTGCGCGGGCCTCTCACTATCGCGGCCTCTCCTGCCGAGGAGCACAGGCTCCAGACGCGCAGGCTCAGCAGTTGTGGCTCACAGGTCCAGTTGCTCCGCGGCATGTGGGATCCTCCCAGACCAGGGCTCGAACCCGTGTCCCCTGCATTGGCAGGCAGACTCCCAACCACTGCGCCACCAGGGAAGCCCCAGATGCAAACTATTATATATAGAATGGATAAACAACAAGGTCCTACTGTATAGCACAGGAAACTATATTCAATATCCTGTGATAAACCATAATGGAAAAGAATATGAAAAAGGAATATACATATGTATAACTGAATCACTTTGCTGTACAGCAGAAATGAACACATTGTAAATCAACTGTACTTCAATTAAAAAAAAACAGGTTAGGGACAGCAGCTGACCCTTGGTGGCATAGGGCTTGGCTGGTGCAAGTGGGGACACGGAGAGGACCAGGCACCAGCCAGGGGCGGAACTCAGGCATCCAACTATTGGCGCCTTCTCAGAAAAAAATGGAGAGGATCTTATGGCAGATCAGCCCAGGCTTGTTTGGCAATAGACATACTTCTGTCATATTATCATAAAGTACAGTGATCTCATTGACCTCCCCCATCAGGTCTAAATGGAATTTGTCCTTCTCCCTCTCCAAACCACCATTGCGTCTTCTCCCTAATTCTGTTCATAAATCACTGCTGGGCCCTTTCTCAACTGCCTGCACTCAGACACTTAGTCACAGAGCAGCTGGTTCTACCACTGAAATGCACATAATAGGCAATTTTACTTTTTAGCATCAAATTAAAACTGCACTCTCTACTGAAGTCCACCGGATTCTCAGCTGCCTCAGTATAGATATTGTGGGGTGATGTGTGCTCCTCTGCAGAGCGTGTGTGTTGTGCTTTCCCATTGGTTATATCCCAAGAAGAATGATAGCTGAGGGTAATACGTACCTTTATCCTTTCAGGGGGGACAGTATTGATGATGGGATGGGATTCAGTTGAAAGTTTCAATGGATTTTCATTATCTCATCTCTTTTCCTTCTTCATTCAACTCACAGAGTGCTTCCTGTGGAGGTGAAAGGTGTGTGTGTGTGTGTGTGTGTGTGTGTGTGTGTGTGTGTGTGCTCACACGCCCTCATGAGTGCTGCTTTCCCTGAAGACACAGCCAGAGCACGCTGGTGTTTCTTCCTCTGCTGCCCCCTTTGCTTGTGTCTGCATTTTGGATTTCCACTTCTCATGCCAAGGGCGTGTGACTGTCTAGCCAGGAGTTGCAGCTTCTCTAGGCTTCTGGCTTGAGGTGAGAATGGAGAGTGTTGTTTAGGGGTGGAGGGAGAGAGGGAGGGGAGCTAAATTTGATGGAGGACGAGGGCAGATGGGAGAAGGTGGACCTCAGGGGCAGCTCCAGCTCTGCCATCAACTGCCTTGGGCTGCCTTTGGATCCTCACCTGTGTACCTGGGTCCCAGGTGGGCGGACTGATGCCGGATGAGGGGCCTCTCAGGTTTGCTTCTCTTTCCTCCTGCAACTCAGTGCCTGGGAAGGGGGTGGATAATCAAAGCATGTCATCCCATGACCCTTGTCAGCCTAGTGTGGGTGTTCCGAGACCAGTGTTGGTGCTGTGTGACTGTGTGGTGGCAGCAGGCCTGTGTGTGTGCTGTGTGTCACAGTGTGTGCCAGGGATACCGAGAGAAGGATTCTGAGGGGACTGGAGAACAGTCACGGGGCTTTTGAAGACCAGAAGCCGGTTAATAGGTTGTAGTGATTAAACACTATTCGTGTATTACTGTGAAGTACTTTGGATAAGTAAGAGCTCTTTTGTGACTAGCAGGAGGATTAAGGGTGCATACCTCATTCCTGCAGAGCATTTGGTTTAAGCTTTTAAATCATAAAAGAAAGAAAAAGGAATTTTCTCGAGGTGGGTAAAATACTAACAGGGAAGGCTGGATAATGCAAATGAAGCTTTCAAGTGATCCAGTTCGTTAAAATCGAGGAAAACAACTCAAAAGTCGAGGGCTGAAGGAATTTAACAGCTGTTTTCATTCATACTTCTCATCTCCAGAGCTCAGGACTGCAACCCTACTCTTAATCCATTGCTGTAGTTTCATCCCTAAAGATTTGCTCTTGGTGGTGGATTCCAGGACCTGGGGTGGCCTGGGAACTCTGGGGGTGTCTCCAGGAATCAGCCCCCTGCAAGAGCGGGCTGAAATGCAAAGCAACGGCTTGAAGGCAGGCCCAGGAGCTCAGGCACTGGGAATTAGGCTCTTGCCAAACTGCCACATTCCTGACGCGGAGACGTGGGTGGCCTTTCTGTCTCTGTGCCCAGGCTGGGAGAGAGCCTTGGTCCTCTGTGCCTGTTACTTCCTGTGGGCCAGCCGCCAGGGTGGGAGCCCTGGGCTCTGGGAGGCTCCCAGCTGGGCCACAGGTTAAGAAGAGGCTGCCAAGCAAAGCCCCTCCAAGGACAGCTAGGTGACTTTGCAGCTGTAGGGGCAGGGCTTTGCCAAGACAGCTCCTGGGTCATCATGACGTGTAAACTGGCCCATTTTCAACTCAGGGGGTTGTAGGAAGACAGAGGACAGAGCAGGCAAAGGCAGTGTTGACCTAAACAAAGAGGTAGACTGACGCCAGCTCAAAATTGTCAAAAAGATGAGTTTCTTTGGGAACAGCAGAGGAATTGCAGTTTGGCACACAAACGCTACAGCAAGCTACGGACGAGTCCTCTGAGGGTTTGGGGTAGGCTGTATTTAAGGGCAGGGAAAGTAATGAGGAGAGAATTCAGAGTCAGTTAAAATCAAAAAACAAACAGAGGCTGGCTTGGAAGTTCCTTTAGCAGATAAAGCCAGTCCAGTCACACAAACAGAGCTCAATACAGCTTATTTTTCAAGACCAACCCGACCTGGGTCACTTTCTTGTTGGTGTCTCTGGAAACCATAAGCAAAACTTCCCGAGGTTGGTGATAGGAGGCAACCCCTGACCAACTCCCTATCAGTTAGAAAACGGATAGAATCTATCTATCTATTTATCTATCTATCTACCTATCTATAAATAAATATGTATCAAAATATAAATATAGAAATAAATCAGGCATTTCCGAGAAGTCAGCCCCTCATTCCTTCAGTTTTGTTTTCCTTAGGGCACAGGCATGAGATTTTCCAGTTTAGAATGAAATTCTTTCACCAGGCAAAGATGTTATTAAGTGCTTTCCACTGTGATCACTGAGTTAGGCAAGGCTCACAGTGGGGTCCAGCCCTGCTCTGCACGCTTGCAGAGGTGGGTGCAATTGGTATCGTTCCCATTTCCAGATGTGCAGACTGAGCCACAAGGAGCTCTTCTGACATCAGACGTTTAGAAATGAGTGTGTTTCTGGTGGCGATAGCCTCCATGGGGTCACAGTCAATTAAAAATAAAATCTAAAGTGTTTTCACCCAGAGAAGAGATCCCAAACAGTGTATGACATGGGCCTGAAGCCCACTCCCTGACTCAGGGAGATTCTAAAGGCATATGTGAAGCCTTTAGTCAGAATAAGTCTTGAAAGTGACTTAGGCTCTGTGGAAAGTACAGATCACTGAACTTTGTGTGCAAGGCTCCAGACGGTCCTGAGTGCATGCACATTCATGTTCATCCAGATGTGGCGTGTGGTCCCACAGAGGACATGCATGTAGGGCACTTCTCCACTTGGAGCCTTCTACGTGGGTGTCTCTCCAGCAGCGCATTGGGTCCTTCTCTGGAGTTCTCATCTAGCTTGCGTGGATTTTTTTAAAATTGTGATTAAAAACACAACATAAAATTTAGCATCTTAACCATTTCTGAGTGTACAGTTCAGTCGTGTTAAGTATATTCACATTGTTGTGCAACCAACTTCCAAAACTTTTTCATTTTGCAAAACTGAAACTGTACCCCTTAAACAACTCCCCATTTTCCCCTTCCCTTGCCCTTGGGAACCATCTTTCTACTTTCTGTTTCTATGGATTTGATTGCTCTAGATACTTCACATGAATCATATAACATTTGTCTTTTTGTGACTGGTTTATTTCACTTAACATGATGTCCTCATGTTATCTATGTTGTAGCGGGTGCCAGAATTTCCTTTTGTTTTGTTGTATGGATGTACTACGTTTTGTTTATCCATTTATCCATTGATGGACACTTGGGTTGCCTCCACCTTTTGGCTATTGTGAATAATGCTCCTGTGAACACAGGTGTACAAATATCCCTTCAAGACCCTGCTTTCAGAAGTGGAATTGCTGGATCGTATAGCAGTTATATTTTCAGTTTTTTGAAGAACCACCATATTGTTTTCCACAGCAACTGTACCATTTTACATTCCCACCAACAGTGCACAAGGGTTCCAATTTCTCACATCCTCGCCAAAACCTGTTATTTTCTGTTAAGTGGTATCTCGTGGTTTTGCTTGCATTTCTCTAATGATTAGTGATCTTTGCGTGTGTCTGTTGACCATTTGTATATCTTCTTTGGAGAAATGCCTATTTTTGTTCTTTGCCCATTTTCTGGTCAGTTCCTTCAAGTCTTCATGAGTCAGTGTCCCTGCATGGCCCTGGAACACTCTGAGCTTTTTCCTTGAGTCGTTGCGCCTGGTGTTTCCTTCGCTTCCCTGGTGGTCAGGGAAATCAGGAAAACCTCACATTCTTTCCACCTGGGCTCTCCTGGCACACATCGCCCACTTGGGCTGGATTCAGTCCATTTCCCATGGGCAAAAGGGGAGGTGTTTCTGGCTCTATTTAATAGATGTTCTGTGAGCCCTTCCCTCTCTATTGCCCCTCTCCCTTCTTTCTCTCTTTGCCAAGCACCATAGTTGAAGTTGCCTGTGTTTTGATGGCCTTTGAAGAAGCTACACTGCACAGAGAAAGTGCTGCCCTTACATCCTTGGGCTAAAAAAGTAGTTTCTTCTGCCCCTGGGTGAGGCTCAGCAGGGGTCTCAAACTTAAATGCCTGCAGGGCTCAGGTGGGTAATACAAATGCGGATTGCGTGCTCCACCTAAAACCTTCCAAATTAAGGGAAGGTTTATTTGTGATGGGCTTTGTTGACCAATCAAAGGACCTGATGACAGCTGCCAGTCTTTTTTTTTTTTTTATAACATCTTTATTGGAGTATAATTGCTTTACAATGGTGTGTTAGTTTCTGCTGTGTAACAAAGTGAATCAGCTGTATGTATACATATATCCCCATATCCCCTCCCTCTTGCAGTCTCCCACCCACCCTCCCTATCCCACCCCTCTAGGTGGTCACAAAGCACTGAGCTGATCTCCCTGTGTGATGCAGCTACTTCCCACTAGCTATCTATTTTACATTTGGTAGCATATATATGTCAGTGCTACTCTCTCATTTGTCCCAGTTTACCCTTCCCCCTCCCCGTGTCCTCAAGTCCATTCTCTACGTCTGCATCTTTATTCCTGTCCTGCCCCTAGGTTTGTCAGAACCTTTTTTTTTGTTTTTTTAGATTCCATATATATGTGTTAGCATATGGTATTTGTGTTTCTCTTTCTGACTTACTTCACTCTGTATGACAGACTCTAGGTCCATCCACCTCACTGCAAATAACTCAATTTCGTTTCTTTTTATGGCTGAGTAATATTCCATTGTATATATGTGCCACATCTTCTTTATCCATTCATCTGTTGATGGACACTTAGGTTGCTTCTAGGTCCGGGCTATTATAAATAGTGCTGCAATGAACATTGGGGTGCATGTGTCTTTTTGAATTATGGTTTTCTCAGGGTATATGCCCAGTAGTGGGATTGCTGGGTCATATGGTAGTTCTCTTTTTAGTTTTTTAAGGAACCTCCATACTGTTCTCCATAGCGTCTGTATCAATTTCCATTCCCACCAACAGTGGAAGAGGGTTCCCTTTTCTCTGCACCCTCTCCAGCATTTGAGCTGCCAGTCCTAACTTCCCTTCCGATTACCTGAAAGGGCATCCTGGGGCACAGCCCTCTCTGCCTGGAAGCCAAGACCTCACTGCTCTTAGTGGCCCACACAACAGCAGCATCACATTGCCTGGGAGCTGTTTGGAATGCAAAATCCTGGGCCCCGCCCCGCAGAGTCAGAATCTGCACTTAAAAAGCTCTTTGGGTGGTTTGTATGCTCATTAAAGTGTGAGAGGGCTGGTCCAAAGGGATTACCTCAGAGTAGACACTCAGGCTCCTGGCTGCTACCCAGAGAATGGAAATTTATGTTCACACAAAAACCTGTCTACAGATGTTCTTAGCAGCTTTATTTGAAATAGCCCAAAACTGGAAATAGCGCAGATGTCCATCAGTGAATGAATGGATAAACCAACTGTGGTCCATCCATACCATGGAATACTGTTTTTCAAAAAAGAGGAAATAACTATCTCTACAGGCACCAAATTAGATGACTCTCAAAGGCATTCTGTTGAGTGAAAGGAGCCAGTTTCAAAAAGTTATGTAGGGGGGAAAAGACTTCTACTCTCTTAGATTCGGTGACTGGAGCCTGGGAATTAAACTGACAGAAGGCAGCAGGAGAAAAGTCATACTGACTTTATTGATGTTGACATTTTTATGTGCACGACGACATCACAGAAAAAAAGTGAAAACTCAAAGACGTGGTCAGGCTTGGGTGCTTATATACCATATAAACAAAGGATGATAAATTGTGGAGACATGATTAGACAAAGGAAAGAGGTTTGGGTTTCTAGGGGTGGTAGACTGTGAGGAAGTGACTAGGAAATATATGTGGGAAACTAATGGTAGGTAAGGGTTATTTAGTAAGATTTGTTTATGCAGATTCATCTTGGTACCACCTGTATCTATGGTGACAAGGGTTGTTCTTCCCTTCATGGTCTGAGAGATGGGGACACCTTCACAAAGAGAAATTTATGTCCTGCTTTTAGGCAGATGGAGGAGGGCAGAGAGCCCTTCCTGTCTCTGCTGTTTCCCAATTATCTTCAGCTCAAAATAATTCTTATGCCAAAGTGGCATATTTGGGGGTGGCATGTTCTAATCCCCTTCAGGTACATACTGTGTGATTCCATTTTTCTCAAAAAGATACAACTATAGTGATGGAGAAAAAAGTCTGGTGTGTGTGTGTGTGTGTGTGTGTGTGTGTGTGCACGTGTGTGTGTATGGTGTGGTGTGGGTGTGACTGTAGAGGGAGAGCATGAGAAGAGTTTTTTGGGTGATGAGACTCTTTTATAAATTGACTGTGGTTGTGATGAAGTGAATCTATTGTGTTAAAATGCACAGACCTGAACACCAAAAGACAAAGTAAAAGTCAGTGAAAATGCAAACAAAACCAAAACCCAAACCCAGTGCTTCAATGAATAACCGTGTCTACATATCATTTCACATACACGTGAGTTCATTGTGTAGGACACATTTCCTACAGGTGGAATTGTTGGGTCACAGGTATGTGCCTTTGTTAAGTGACGGATCCAGGTCATGGTCCTGTGTGGCGTTTGTCCCAGTTATACACCTCCCGCCGTGTCTCCACCCTCCCTCAGCCTGGCCTGGCCATTGTGTGACCCAGCCTCGTGGTCTTTGCCAAGTGATGGGGAAAACCATCCCAGTTTTTAAATGTCAGGTGAGCTTTGTTTTGTGGGCCACTCACAGGCCAGAGACATACAAGTGGACCATCATTTTCTGGGATGGTTTTCTACGGCAAAGGTTCATCCACTTGACCTTGAGGTCAACTGAAAGAACTAACTCCTTTCAGC
The DNA here is from genome assembly GCF_949987535.1 of Balaenoptera acutorostrata. Taxonomy (NCBI): domain Eukaryota; kingdom Metazoa; phylum Chordata; class Mammalia; order Artiodactyla; family Balaenopteridae; genus Balaenoptera; species Balaenoptera acutorostrata. The sequence continues at coordinate 22,550,608 of NC_080069.1, read as the reverse complement.
AGCCTGTCAGCAGTAGTTTAGCTCTTTTTGTGCGCTTGTCATTCAGGGCTTGGTGGTGGAGCCCCAAGGCCCCGCCCCTTAGGACCTGGCGACAGTCCACCTGTCGGCAGGTAAGATGGCTTCAGGGATTTTGGACAAATCGCAGTAGCACTGGAGCTCTGGCTTCTTTTTCCAGTCCATCTTTTTCTAGCCCTCCTGCACACCACAGGGGCCCTCACCTCTGGCAGGCTTCTCCGCTTGGCCTGCTCGCCCCTCCACTGCCCTCCCCAGCGGATGCTGCCTCTTCTCCCCGTGTGGGGCAGCAGCATGGCTTGGGAGAGCACCGTTTCTGTCCTCACCGAGGAGAACGTATCCGCTCCGGGAGGCTTGCTGTCATCTTTCCCTCATGACAACTGCCATCTAGACTTTCTCAGGGTCTCTCCTAATTCACTTCCCCTTTTAGCACGAGGCCTTGGGGACAGTCACGTCCAAAAGGAGCTTGGAGAGAGGATAACCTGAGAGCTTTTCAGGCCATATCCAGCACCCTGCTCTGCAGATCTTACTCACGGGGTGCTTCCTGTGTTCAGGCCGTCCTCAGCATCCTCAGGGGACGCACCCTGGGGAGACAGAGCTGTGTGGGGACCGCATGACTGCCTAGCCTCCTCTAAGGGATGCGTCTGTGCTCAGTCGACTTGTCATAGATGTCCGGGCCCAGTTTATCTAAACTCTTCTATGCTTTACATTCTTTACACGTGAGAGTAATGATGGGAGGAGCGGTGAGGTGGGTGGGAGTATGATCCAGTTTTCTGTGTAGGCTGCTGGTGTGCAGAGTTTCAGGAGCTGCCTCATTGGATGCCTTGGTCTGACATCTCCATTTTGGCCAAACTTAACCCTCCAGGATGGAGAGATTCCAGACCTTTACTCCCCTTGACTTTTACATGGTGTTAGACTTGGCGTCTGTTTTGGTGCACATTTTAAACAGGGCTGTGGCCCGTTATGAGCTCATTACTGTTGGCAAGCCAGAGCACATGGAAGAAAGGCTTGTTTGCATAAATAATGTGTCTCTTTGGAAACATGGCTGTGAACTTCACGGTGGCCTAGTCACGAAGCATGAAACCAGCTTGGAAAGGGTTTGCAGGTTGGGGTTGTGTGTTGGAGCTGGTGTGTCCACAGCATGAGCCCCTGGCCCCTTCGCCTCCTTCTGTGTCTCCTTCACCGTCCAGCCTGCGTTGCAGCCTCACTGACCTTCCTTCTGTTTCATGTTTGCATTTTTATTGCAGTGGGAAAACACAGGAAGGTGAGACCACCAAGTTTTTCCTGCCCTTGTGTAAGGAAACATGTTTCCTCCAGTAGTTCCAATATCTGGGTAACCCAAGTCTCTGTAGCCAGCAGTACTGTCCCCACCTTTCTCTGTAACCATAGCCGGGGTACCAAGAGGGGGCTAGCCCGTGGGTGCTGTATGACACACTGATGATGGCAACATCTGCAATGATGTCACTGTCTGCGAAGCCAAATGATTATGAGAAACAAATAGAAACATGGCCAGTGTCACAGAGAAGGAAAGCGAGGCCCCAAGATTGGTCCTGTCCACTCCTTCCCTTCTCAGTTACCACCTCTCCCTGCTGAGGGGGCCCAGGTCAGGAATACCTGTTGCTGGGTGCTGGTGCTGGGTACTGGGTACTGGTGCTGGTTCTGGTGCTGTGCTGGGTATTGGTGCTGGTGCTGACGCCAGGCGCCGTAGGGCCATCTCATGGAGGAAGGAGCCGTGACCGTGGCCTAGAAGGCACTCACAGTGACCCACAGGCTTCACCTGGCCTCAGGGACATCTCCCCAACTGAGTTGGAAGAGGAGGAAGAATTAGAAAAAGGTGACAGATGGAAAAAAAGAATAAGCATTTATTGACTTCCATGTAAGGCATGCAAAACACAGTCTGAGAAGTTTAGCATGAATCTCGTCCAATCGGCACCCCAGACAGTGAGGCCTCCTTACCGCCATCCTGCATTTAGGGAGATGGAGTTTCCCGTGGGCCGTTTCTCTTGCCCCCGGTTCAAAGCTCATAAGTGGCAGGGGCAGGATTCGCATGGGCATCTGACTGTAAGGTTGGGCTTTTCTAAGGCACCAGCACCTTTTGAGGGCTCAGTTTCGGTATGTGGAATGGGAACAAGGATGAGCAAGGCTGGATGAGATTTTATCTAAATTTTATTTCAACTCTCAGGCTTTGCTGACTCAAAACTGAGAACCTGCAGGAAAATAGAAGGTAGCCTGGAGTTGAGCAGAGTTTCTCAGCATCACACACTGTTGACATTTGGGGCCCAGTAAATCTTTGCGGTGGTGGCTTCCCTGTGCATTGGGGATGTTCAGCAACATCCCTGGCCTCGACCCCTTAGACGTCAAGGGTGCCCCCATCTGACAGTCAAAAATGTCTCCAGGTGTTGCCAGATGTCCCCTGGGGGCAAAATCCATTTTATCCATTGAGAACTACTAGGGTAAAGGGAAGATATAGCCTCTGGAAGGGTGGAAAGGGAATTGGAACGGGAAACAGAAAAGAGGTTCGTTACAACTTCCTCTACCCCTCGCACATGCGGACCCCCAAAATGAAAAGGAAAAATACAGAATTAACGTGAGAGAGGAGGGTGTGTGTGTGTGTGTGTGTGTGTGTATGCGTATGTGTGTGTATTTGGGTGTGTGTGTGAGAGAGAGAGAGAGGAATTGATCTTTTAACTTGATTGTTCTGTTTGAAAAATTCTTCATAAGCAGATCTACCCCCTAAAACGTGTTTTTGTTCATGTGAAATTACCCACGGATGAGCAGGGAGGGGATTTTATTTTCTCTGGCTTGCCGTCTCTCTCTCCTTCCTGAATCCCAAAGTCTACCTAGCCTCACAGATACGTTATGAGAAGAAATAGGATTTCCTCTGAGTTATGCTTGAGGAAAGTAGAACACAGGGCTGGATTTGATCGGAGGCATCTTGTGCTCCCATTTTCCTGGACGAGGAAGGAGAGCCAGGGATGTCAGCCCCCAGCTGTGTGCTAGGGGATGTGTCAGCCTACCTCGTTCTCTTCATCAGGTCACATTTTCCTCCAAATCCAACGGTTTAAGATTACTGAGCGTGTAAAGCTGTGAGGCTGGAGCTGCGGGGATCCCCTGAGTCCCTGAGTCATGTGTGTGTGCCTGTTTCCTGGGTGTCCTGCATGTGAACCTTCATGTGTATTTTCGTGATAATGATGGAGAGAGAGGTTCCCTGGTGACATTTGGTTGTTAAAACAAAAGTGCTTTAAAAATACCAAGCTGAGAGACACCTGCGGCCTCAAGAGACAGAAAAGGCAAGTCACCCCCGTGGTAATTACCCATGACATTATTCCATGATTGATTAGTTCAGGGCTTCTGGCTGTGAAAATAAAAAAGCCTCAAAGAAAAGCCTGAAACAGCCATGATTTATGAGTTTAAGAGTCTCAATTAGGTAAAACAATGTATTGAAAAATGTCCCTTTTTATAGGGGCAGGGGAAAGAAGTAGTGTCTGGTGATATGATTGCTAACTTAATTCTTTCAATAAATGCTTTCCTTAGAGGAAAAGCTTAGAAAAGACAAAGACATTAATTTATAGAAAAGAATCACAGTTGGCAATTATGTGCATTTTTATGATAACCACTAGCAATGGTTTATATTGCTTTAGTCTGTTCAATATTAATACCACAATACTCTGACTATAAAATACAAATCTGTACGTTGATGTCGCAGAATCCTTGCTTTTTTTGTTGAAGAAGTTAGACATCATGCAGTGGTATCCACTGCAGTGGAAGAAATTCAGGAAATAGAATATAAAGGCTCTATCTTCAAGTTGTTTCCAATGCATGGGGGAGGAGCATGCAGGGAAATTTCTCAGTACAGCTTCACCTCTTTTTGTGCAGTAGATATTTTGTTATAGAATTTGTTAAATTGTTAACATTCTTTTAAAAAACCAAAGAATTTCCAATGTGAAGTATTTTGTTTTACTCTAAAAAAAATTAGGTGTTTTTTTTTGTTTTTGTTTTTTTTGAAAAGGAGAAGGCTTAGTGTGCTGAAACAATTCAGACACAGGCTCACCCTGTTTCCCCCTCCGAAGTGATCTGTTTCTTATGTAGCTTCGGCAACTGTAAATAGGCCAGCAGCCTGTGTGTGATCAGGAGTGGCTGTGTACACTCAGTTTTATCTTGCTTTGCTCACACCTGAGTCTGTCTTCATCATCTTTCTGCATCTTATACACAGATTTACTTCATGCTGCAATCCTGAAATATAGACATTTATAATTCTTTATCGGGGCTTCCCTGGTGGCGCAGTGGTTGAGAATCCGCCTGCCAATGCAGGGGACACGGGTTCGAGCCCTGGTCTGGGAGGATCCCACATGCTGCGGAGCGACTGAGCCCGTGAGCCACAACTACTGAGCCTGCGCGTCTGGAGCCTGTGCTCCGCAGCGAGAGAGGCCACGATGGTGAGAGGCCCGCGCACCGCGATGAAGAGTGGCCCCCACTTGCCGCAAATGGAGAAAGCCCTCGCACAGAAACGAAGACCCAACACAGCCAAAAATAAATAAATAAATAAATGAAAACTAGTAAATTGGCCACATAAGATCTTAAAAAAAAAAAAAAATTCTTTATCAATGATTGGGGGTGACCATAGAAGCTCATAGGGTCCTTTGAGGGTTAGACAAATAATCCATGAGAAGGGGTTTGGCGCCCAGCACTGCTTAAGGGCTTAAAACTTGTGACAATTGCTATCATTATTATTTATGTACCATGTTTATTATTACCTATTACATTTAACCATTCTGTGTCAAACCAATACTGGCTCAATCAGTATTTGGGTATCTCCCATCTTCTGCTGTGACAGCAAGGGCTGGAACAAGCATCCTTAGAGTTGTGACTTTGCACCTGTAGAATACCTGGAGGATACACTCCTGACTGTGGAATTGCTGCACAGGGACCTGATTGGTTTGGGGAAATGGACACCTGCTGTGGCAGAGATTCTGAGGAACTCTGCACGCCCTAGGCCAGAGAAGGAGTGCCTGCTTCCTTTCCTTTCCAATGTGACACGTGAACACAAGTCTCCCATTTCAGTTCACCTTTGTTGAGTTAACACTGTGGTGTTGAGTCTTTTCATAGACTTAATAGCCATTTGAATTTATTTGCAAACTCTCACGTCCTTCAGCGCTCCATATTCTTGAGCAAATACTTGACTCATGGTTTCATATTATATGCTGAAGTCTTTGATCAGCCAGAGTTTACTTTTTCATGAAAGGTTACAGAGTTGCAGCTTTCAGTGACTGTCCTATCCCAACCAGTTGTGGGTTCCTTCCCATTTAGTTGAAAAACCGCCTGTTTCTAATCGCCATTTCCATATATACTTGGGTCATTTCTGGATTCTCAAATTCCATGTGCTAGTGGGAATAGACAACTCTCCAAAGAAGATATGCTGTATTTTGTTGAGAACTTTTGCATCTGTATTCATAAGAGATATTGACGTTTAGTTTTGTTTTCTTGTGACGTGTTTTTCTGGTTTTGTATCAGGGTAATACTGTCTCGTAGATTGGTTTGGAAAGTCTCCCCTCTTCGGTTTTCTGAGTCTGTGAAGGATTGGTATTAAGTCTTCTCAAAATGTACGGTAGAATTCACCAGAGAAGTCATCTGGTCTTATGCTTTTTCTCTGTGGGAAGTGTTTTGGTTACTAATCAAATCTCTTTACTTGTTATAGGTCTAATCAGATTTTCTCTTTCTTCTTGAGTCAGTTTCAGTACTTATGTTTCTGTAGGGATTTGTCAATTTCATCGACATTATCTAATTTGTTGGCTCACAATTGTTCACAGTATTCTCTTATAGTTCTTTTTATTTCTATAAGGTTGGTAGTAATGTCCTCTCTTTCACTTCTGATTTTAATAATCTGGGTTTTCTCCTCTTTTTATTGGCCACCCTAGCTAAAGGTTGTCCATTGTTTTTATCTTTTCAAAGAAGCAACTTATTGTTTTATTGATTTTCTCTATTGTTTTTCTGTTCTCTATTTTAAATAAAATAATAATTTTATTTATTATTAACAATAAATTTTCTGCTTTAAGCTTGATTCTTTCCCTTCTTCTGCTAGGTTTGTGTGTAGTTTGCTCTTTTTTTATAAGTCCTTAAGGTGTAAAATTAAGTTATTGATTTGAGATCTCCTTGAGATCTCCTTTTTTAATATAGATAGTTAAAGCTATTAAATTATCTGTAAGCACTTCTTTAGGTCTACTCCATAAGTTTTGTTACGTTGTGTTTCATATTTGTTTATCTCAAAGTGTTTTCTTATCTCCATTGTGATTTCTTCTGTGACTCATTGGTTATTTAGGTATGTTTTGTTTAATTTCCACATATTTGTGAATTTCCCAAATTTTCTTCATTTATTTATTTTTAAAAATTTGTTTATTTTATTTATTTATTTTTGACTGTGTTGGGTCTTCGTTGCTGCGCACAAGCTTTCTCTAGTTGTGGCGAGCAGGGGCACTCTTCAATGAGGTGGGCAGGCTTCTCATCGCAGTGGGTTCTCTTGCTGTGGAGCCTGGGCTCTAGGCACGTGGGCTTCAGTAGTTGTGGCTCGCAGGTTCAGTAGTTGTGGCTCACAGGCTCTAGAGCGCAGGCTCAGTAATTGTGGCGCATGGGCTTAGTTGCTCCGCGGCATATGGGATCTTCCCGGACCAGGGCTCGAACCCATGTCCCCTGCATTGGCAGGTGGATTCTTAACCACTGTGCCACCGGGGAAGCCCCTCTTCTTTTGTTAATTTCTAGTTTCATTCTTTTGTTAGAGAATATTCTTTGCATGATTTTAATCCTTTTAAATTTATTAAGGCCTATTGTATGGCCTAGAATATGGTCTATCCTGGATAATGTTCTGTGTAAGCTTGAGAAGAATGTGTCGTACAGTTGAGGTGGAATGTTTTATAGTATTAGGTCTAATTGGTTTGTAGTATTGTTTAATCTTCTATTTCCTTGCTGATTTGCCTAGTTCTTTTTTTTTTTTTAACTTTATTTATTTAATTTATTTTTTAAATTTTTGGCTACATTGGGTCTTCATTGCTGTGTCTGGGCTTCCTCTAGTTGCAGCAGGTGGGGGCTACTCTTCATTGTGGTGCACGGGCTTCTCATTGCGGTGGCTTCTCTTGTTGCGGAGCACTGGCTCTAGGCACGCAGGCCTCAGCAGTTGTGGCACGTGGGCTCAGCAGTCATGGCTCGCAGGCTCCAGAGCACAGGCTCAGCAGCTGTGGCGCACAAGCCCAGCTGCTCCGCGGCATGTGGGATCCTCCCGGACCAGGGCTCAAACCCGTGTCCCCTGCATTGGCAGGAGGACTCTCAACCACTGTGCCACCAGGGAAGCCCTTGCCTAGTTCTTATATCCATTATTTTCTTGTATAAATTAGAATTCCTTCCAGTGTTCTTTCACTTCATCTCGAATGACTCCCTTTACTATTTCCTGTAGAGCAGTCTGCTAATAACACGTTTTCTCTTTTTTTGTTGTTTGTTTGGAAGTGACCTAACTTCTTCATTTCTTAAGAAGAGTTTAGCTAGACATAGAACTCTTGGTTGATGGTCTGTTTTCCCCAACACTTTAAATATGTCATCACACTGGGTTTCTGATGAGAAGTCAGCTCTTAATCTTACTGAGAATCCCTTGTACATGATGAGTCACTTCTCTTGCTGCTTTTAATATTCTTTATTTTTCAGCAGTTTGTTTATGATGTGTCTAGTTGTGGATATCTTAGAGCTTACCCTACCTACAGTTCCTTGAGTTTCTTAAGTGTGCAAGTTAATACTTTTAATCAAATTTGGTAAGTGTTTGGTTATTATTTCTTCAGGTATTTTTTCTGCCTTTCTCTTCTTCTAGACTCCCATCATGTATGTGTTGGTACTTTTTTTTTTTTTCTTTTGGCTGCATTGGGTCTTCGTTGTTGTACGCAGGCTTTCTCTAGTTTTGGCAAGCAGGGGCTACTCTTCGTTGTGATGCATGGGCTTCTCATGGCAGTGGCTTCTCTTGTTGCGGAGCATGGGCTCTAGGTGCATGGGCTGCAGTAGTTGTGGCTCGCGGGCTCTAGAGCGCAGGCCCAGTAGTTGTGGCGCACGGGCTTAGTTGCTCCACAGCATGTGGGATCTTCCCAGACCAGGGCTCGAACCTGTGTCCCCTGCATTGGCAGGCGGATTCTTAACCACTGCGCCACCAGGGAAGTCCCGTGTTGGTACTTTTGATAGTGTCCCACAGGTCTCTTAGGCTCTGTTATTTTTCTTCATTTGTTTTATTTTCTTCTTTACAGACTGTACAATCTCTATCCCAGTAAAAACAGTAAACTGTTTTCCAGTTCACTGATTCTCTCTTCTACCATCTCAAATTTGTTGTTGAGCCCACCTGGTGAATGTCAGTTATTGTACGTTCAACTGTAGAATTTCTATTTGAGTTTTTTAATTTTATCACTTTATTGATATTCTCTATTTATTGAAATAAATTTGTTGTAATTCCCCTTAATTCTTTTTTTTAACATCTTTATTGGAGTATAATTGCTTTACAATGGTGTGTTAGTTTCTGCTTTATAACAAAGTGAATCAGTTATACATATACATATGTTCCCATGTCTCTTCCCTCTTGCATCTCCCTCCCTCCCACCCTCCCTATCCCACCGCTCTAGGTGGTCACAAACCACCAAGCTGATCTCCCTGTGCTATGCGGCTGCTTCCCACTAGCTATCTATTTTACGTTTGGTAGTGTATATATGTCCATGCCACTCTCTCACTTTGTCACAGCTTACCCTTCCCCCTCCCCATATCCTCAAGTCCATTCTCTAGTAGGTCTGTGTCTTTATTCCTGTCTTACCCCTAGGTTCTTCATGACCTTTTTTCTTTTCTTTCTTAGATTCCATATATGTGTGTTAGCATACGGTATTTGTTTTTCTCTTTCTGACTTACTTCACTCTGTATGACAGACTCTAGGTCCATCCACCTCACTACAAATAACTCAATTTTGTTTCTTTTTATGGCTGAGTAATATTCCATTGTATGTATGTGCCACATCTTCTTTATCCATTCATCTGTCGATAGACACTTAGGTTGCTTCCATGTCCTGGCTATTGTAAATAGAGCTGCAATGAACATTTTGGTACATGACTCTTTTTGAATTATGGTTTTCTCAGGGTATATGCCCAGTAGTGGGATTGCTGGGTCATATGGTAGTTCTATTTTTAGTTTTTTAAGGAACCTCCATACTGTTCTCCATAGTGGCTGTATCAATTTACATTTCTACCAACAGTGCAAGAGTGTTCCCTTTTCTCCACACCCTCTCCAGCATTTATTGTTTCTAGATTTTTTGATGATGGCCATTCTGACTGGTGTGAGATGATATCTCATTGTAGTTTTGATTTGCATTTCTCTAATGATTAATTATGTCTAGCATTCTTTCATGTGTTTGTTGGCAATCTGTATATCTTCTCTGGAGTAATGTCTATTTAGGTCTTCTGCCCATTTTTGGATTGGGTTGTTTTTTTTTTGTTATTGAGCTGCATGAGCTGCTTGTAAATTTTGGAGATGAATCCTTTGTCAGTTGCTTCATTTGCAAATATTTTCTCCCATTCTGAGGGTTGTCTTTTGGTCTTGTTTATGGTTTCCTTTGCTGTGCAAAAGCTTTTAAGTTTCATTAGGTCCCATTTGTTTATTTTTGTTGTTATTTCCATTTCTCTAGGAGCTGGGTCAAAAAAGATCTTGCTGTGCTTTATGTCATAGAGTGTTCTGCCTATGTTTTCCTCTAAGAGTTTGATAGTGTCTGGCCTTACATTTAGGTCTTTAATCCATTTTGAGTCCCCTTAATTCTTCAGATATTCTTTTCTTTAGTTCTTTGAACATACTTATTGGGTTGGTTCCTCAGGGGCTCCCTTTTCTGTTGGGTGTTTTTTTCCTTCCTGTGTATGTGGCATACTTTCCTCTTTCCTCATGTGTCTTTGTAGTTCTTTTTTTTAAACTGGTCATATTACTATTGTTTCAACAACACTGGTAGCAAATTCTTCAAGCCCTTCAAAGTTTTTTGCTGCTGCTGTGGTTTTGTTTTTGTTTCATTTTGGATATTGTTGGTGTTTTTTCTATTACTGTTCATTTGTTTAATGGCTTTCCTTTACTAATTCTAAAGATTCTGTATTCCCTCTAATGTATAACCACTGAGTTATCTATTAGTTTTTAAGTTATTTTCATTTTTTTAAACCACTTTATAGAGGTATGATTGACATTCAAAAAGCTGTACATATTTAATATATACAACTTGATAAGTTTGGAGAGAAGTATAAGCACACAAAACCATCACCACAATCTATGCCATAAACATGTCCATCTCCTCCACAAGTTTCCTCGTGCCCTCTTTATTTATTGTTGTGGTTATAATTATTGTTATTTTGTGTGTGTGTGGTAAGAACACTTAACATAAGATCCCTTACATTTTTAAGGCTTGATTCCTAGGGATGACATCTGAGTCAGTGTAGTTGTGTGATTAGCCAGTCACTGGTCATGAGATTTTCTTGCACTTTTTGCCCAGGGGATCTTGTGAGAAGGCATGCCATCAAACATCAGCTTTAGCTGTCACTTCTTTTTTTAAAAAATTTTATTGGAGTATAGTTGATTTACAATGTCACGTTAGTTTCAGGTGTACATTAGCCGTCACTTCTTGATTGCACCAGAGATAAGGGACTGGTGTCTTCTCCTTTTGCAGGGCTTCCTTGGGCATGTGCATAGCCTTCCATGTGTGCACAGCCTTTTTGACCCTGGAAATACATCGGCGCTTTTGAAGTGCCCTGAAGTCCTCTAGTTCTCCTGGATTTCCTTTTAAATCCTGGGCTGGGCTCAAGTTTACTGCAGTTGTAGTCACAGCATTAGGCGGCTGAAGTGTTGCCAGCAGCTTGTTGTTGTTTGCGTAACACTCCAGGGACAGACACCACCTGCCACCCTCCCCACGACCCCAGGCCAGCCCAGCTCTGAGTCAAACCTAGAGATTTCCCAGAGTGCTGCAAGTCCAGACAAAATAGTGACTATGGGATGGCACTTTTAACAGAACTTCAAAAGCTTCAGATCTGCCGGCCACCTGCAGGGCTGCTGGGGAGGGAGAGAAGATGGTCACAGCCCACGTTAAACCAGCACAGCCCCGCCATCTTGCTAAGGTTCCATTACTTCTCTTGCGTAGATGATTTTTCAGTTCATTCTGTGGCTCTGGTTCATTATCTGAGTTCTTAAATGGTTGGTTTTAGTTGTTTAGCCTGCATTTTTGCTATTCTGGAGGGGAAGTGAGTTCATCAATATCCTCATGCCGCCATTCTGGAAGTTGATTCTCCAGTACATTCCCCTGTGAGTCTGGCCTCTTCACTTAGCCAGATGCATGTGAGATGCACCCACTGTGAGGTGTGTATCAACAGTTGGCCCTTTTTATGTTTGAGTAGCACATGGTATGGTTTTAAAATTATAAAAGCTTCTTTTTATTCATTTGGGGTTGTAAAGATGCATATGCTCATTTAAAAGGGCATGTTGTCAGAGAGATTGTGGAATGTGGGCCTGGTGGCGCCCCTTGGGGCACTGCCAGGAATCTCAGGTCTGAGCGCCTTCGAGCAGGGCAGTGTTCACTAGTGGTTTGGAGGAGCAGCCCGTCCCGGGGCAGCAGAGTTGCGGCACCATCGTCTGCCTGTGGGAAGAGGAGCTGACATGATGTAGGAGGAGGTGCTGGTGGGGTGGGCACTGCCCATGCTTGGAGCAGGTATGAGCTCCATCCCTCAAAATGTGAGGTGAAACTCAGGACTTCTCCTCACACATGAGCGTGATGGTCCCAGGACACTGCCCATGTTTGTTTATCCCTCACATGGTCATGGAGTGCCTCCTGCATGCCGGGGTTCCAGGTGGTGGACACCAGATGGTCACCCAGAGCCTGGCATCATGGAGGCCACCCTCTTCTGATGTGAGACAGACACGGACAGGGCAGGCCACGTGTGGGCCTTAGAGGCTTTCAATACAGGCTTTCAGGGGAGGCCTTGTTTATGAGTGAAGCTTGAAGCAGAGGAAGTAAGGGGTGAGCTACAGGGGGGTCTGGGGAAGAGTTTTCTAGGCAGAGGGAAAAGGAAATGCAAACCCCAGAGGGAAAAGGAGCTGGAACTGTTCCTGGAGAGTGAAGGGGAAAGGGGTTGAGGTGAGGTCAGGAGCGTGTGTGTGTGTGTGTGTGTGTGTGTGTGTGTGCAGGCATGCACACTCACATGTGGAGGGGGTGGAGAAGGGGCTCTGGCTGCTCCTCTGAGGAGGTGGAAGGTGCCGGAAGTTGTTGAGCACAGAAGCATTCATTCATTCACCAAATGAGCAACTACCGGCTATGCTCCAGGTGCTGGGGATAGAGCAGTGAGCAGACAGGCAGAAACTCCTGCTCCCAGGAAGAGGAAACAGAGACACAAACTAATGAATAAATCGTCTCTTGGAAGTGCTAAGGGGAAAAGAAAAATGGGAAGCAGGTTAAGTGGCAGGATTGTGTGCACAAATGTGGAGGGAAGTGTTTGAATAACATCCCAGCAGGCCTTGTTCCAGGAGGTAGCATTATATGAGAGAGATAAAAATAGAAGCAACGTGGTAAGCTTTGTGTAAGTGTAATATACATAGATAAAAGTTCATAAATCCCCACATCACTGGACCACGCCAGCAGCCTCTCAGAAACCCAGCCCCTGCTCCTTCCCGGCCGTCACCCCCAACGTCACCAGTCTTCTGACCTCCATCACTGCAGATGCCTTTGCCCATTTATGAACGTGGTATAAGTGGGATCATACAATACAGGGTTTTTTGTATGTGTATTTTCTTCCACTCAGCCTCAGGCTTTTGTGATTCACCCTGCTGTCTCAGGCAATGGTATTTGAAGCTCCTTTTAGAGGTGCAAGTGTGTTTGCTGCATGGAGAGCAGCAGGGAGGGGAGAGTGGACCCAGGGAGGGCTGGGGGGGGCTGTCATGTGATCCAGCAGAGCCGGAGCTACTGAGACTGGGTGTGAACAGGGAGGGGTGAGGAGCGGCGCATTCTGATGTATTTTGAAGATAGAGCAAACAGCATTTCTTGTTGGATTTCGTGTGGGATATGAGAGGAAAAGAAGTCAGAGATAACCAGGATGTGTGGCCTTAGCCCATGGAAGGCTGAAGTGAGAGTTTAGGGAGGCTGGTGACTGCAGGGGAGCAGTCTGTGGAGGAAAGCCGGGTTTGTGTTTGGACAAGCTGAGCGTGGTGTGTCTATTAGATGTGCAAGCGGAGACGTGAGCTGGTCCTCCTGTTTCTGAGCCTGGCTTTTTATGGAGAGGTCCGGCTCGGAAAGGTGTGCTGGGGAGTTATGGGCATTTTGCTGTCGTTTAAAGCCAGGTCATCAAGGGGACAGGTACAGAAAGAGAGGGAAAGCTTTTGCAGGCCCAGCTCTGGGGCACTGCAGCATTTACAGGGCCAGAGACAAGGAGACATTCGCAGGAGAGACTGAAGCGGGAGAGGATCCAAACTTGGAGGGTCAAGTGAAGGGAGTCGTATGGATGGTGTGCATCATACAAAGTGGGCAGCCCTGTGTAAATGTTGAGCAGAATCATTACCAAAAATGGTCAGACAGACTGCTCCAGATCCCACGACACATTCCCTCTGGGCCTGCCATGCCGCTCTTTGGGAAGAGTGGTGGTGGTGTAAATATGAGAAAGAAGGAATGCCAGCCTGAGAGGAGGGGGTCTGGGAAGATGCCACGGCTGCTGCCAGAAACTTAGGGAGAAGAAGCTCAGAGGACAGCGGTGTCCCCAACGGAAGCCATGAGGGGACACCTTCAGAACGAAGGAGTCGGGGTGCTGGAGTCATTAGCAAGTTGTTGGCAGATCCTTTCAGTATGTGGGCAAGCCCGCCCCCGACACCTCTATACTTAGCCCAGACCCCCTGTTTATTCTTTCTCATCAAGGCTTTCTCTGTCTCTGTCAGCCTGCCCCATGCAGCTGCAAAAGTCACTTTTAAATCAGCATTAAGTATAAAGAAGCTTTGAAGATAAGCAACACCATCTGTTATGGGTTGATTTGTGTCCCCCCAAAATAGATAATAATGGAGTCCTAACCCCCAGTATCTCAGAATGTGACCTTATTTGGAGATAGTGTCTTTACAGAATTCAATTAAAATGAGGTCACTGGGGTGGGCCTCTATCCACTGTGACTGGTGTCTATGCATAGAGGGAAGACCATGTGAAGACACAGGGAGAAGCTGGCCACCTACAAGCCAAGGAGAGAGGCTGCAAGAGAAACAACCCTGACAACACTTTGATCTTGGATTTCCGGTTTCCAGAACTGTTGTTTAAGCCACCCAGGCTGTGGCACTTCGTTGGGGCAGCCCTAGCAAACTCATACAGGAGCTACCTTTAAGAAAATCACTGCCGTCATCTTTGATTTTAACAGATGTATATCCTTGTTTGTTTCCATGAGCTCCAAGTGATCACTGCCAACAAATCTGCTTTCAAATATGCCAACTGGTCGACCTGCTCTGGGGATGAGTGCAACTTCAGGCTACATAGGCTGGACATAGACTCCTGGTTGAAAGAGGCTGCAAACCTTCAGAATCCCTTCCCTCTGGGTCTCATTCACTCCACCCTGAGATTTCTCCAGGCAACCCTGGGTTCCAAGGCTGTTGCACCTGCAGCTGAGGAGTTTAAAACTCTCCCTGAAGCAAACAGAAAGTAACTTCCAGCATTATCATGGGACAATACGCAGTTTCTTTTTCTAGTAAGGGTTTTTCTTTAAAAAAAAATCTTTTCCCTCCTTACCTTTTTTTTAAAAAAAAAATAAAGTTATTTATTTATTTATTTTTGGCTGCATTGGGTCTTTGTTGCTGTGCGCGGGCTTTCTCTAGTTGCAGCAGGCGGGGGGCTACTCTTCATTGCGGTGCGCAGGCTTCTCCTTGCGGTGGCTTCTCTTGTTGCAGAGCACAGGCTCTAGGCACGTGGGCTTCAGGAGTTGCGGCTCGCGGGTTCAGTAGTTGTGGCTTGCGGGCTCTAGAGCACAGGCTCAGTAGTTGTGGCACACAGGCTTAGTTGCTCCGCAGCATGTGGGATCTTCCTGGATCAGGGCTCAAACCCGTGTCCCCTGCATTTGCAGGCAGATTCTTAACCACTGCGCCACCAGGGAAGTCCCCTCCTTACCTTTAATGAAACACCTTACAGAGGTTCAAGTTGAAAAAGTGATTCCTTGTGTTCATGGGAATAATTGATACTCAAAAGAGTCTTCTGTGAAACCAAGTGGAAACAGAATGAGCTCGGAGTACTTACTCAACATTTTTGTTTGCTCCTCTTCCGTCGGTTTTGCAGAAACCGGCAGTAACAAGCAGGGACATCAGTGGCATCAGGCCCCAGAGCTCGTGTTGCAGTGAAGGGTGTCAGGGTCTCGTCCTTTCAGCTGCATCTGTTATGCATGGTGTCTCCCGGCCTCCCGACTCTGCCAGGCCGCCTGCCACCGCGGCCAGGGGCTGTAGGTGTTGGGAAAGAAAGAGGTCAGTCAAAGGCCCCAATTCAGCCTCCTGAGCAGCTTCACTCCCCCTTCAACCAACTATACACTTGGCCCTTGACAGTGGGACCTTTGTTGGGGGTTCTGGGGGGCTGTCTGTGACAGAGGTAGAAAAAGCGTTATGACGGCAATATTGGAGAGCATTGGGCCTGTGCCTGGACTCATTTGGGGGTTTGATATTTTTGCTGTGGAAGTAGAATCAAAGTGAAGGTTAAATTGGTGAGAGACACTGGTCACTCCATTTTCAGGTTGTTGGATTTAACTTTGTATTTCCAGAGCAGAGTTAGGTCAGCCCCTTAAGGAATGTAGACCCAGAGGCTAATATTTACTCAACTCAAAGTTCAACATAACGAAATGAAAGATTACAGACTGTTAAGACTACTGCCGATTAGATACTGCAGCTCACCTTGAACACCATGTGGTTTTCTAGCTGGCGGTTGAGACACACGGTGTGACGTTTTAATAAGCGCATTCCCAGAAACATTATCGAGTCTCTTTACTATGGACATACTTTGTCTGGCCCAGTTCCCAGGCTGATGGACTCACCTTTTAGGATTCTATACTCTGCTCCTTTCCAGTTATTCATTCTTTTCCTTAATTGTTGCATTTCCAGCATCACGGATGTTTTCGATTTGATGTGCTGCTGAGCTAAGTGATTGTTCTGGAACACATTATGGACGTTTCCAGTTGCCAGTGGATGTGCTGACTTTTCATGCAGCACAGCTAATCATAAAATCCATGCTTGCCCTTCCAGAGGCTCCTGGCCTGCCGCACGGTCCTCCCTTCCAGGCTGTGGTCTTTTACCCATGTGCCCTGACTGCTGTTCGTTCTCATATTCTGGAAATTACACCGTCATTAAGGATGACCAAATCCAAGAATGCAAAGCTTTGGTGAATGAAATACCCTCACTAATTAAAAGGAGGCTGCTTTGAAGTTGTCCAAATAGGCCAGAGACTGCATATAATTAAATCACAACAAGTGTACCGATTCACATCAACAGGTAGAGATTAATGGGTGAATAGTCTGAATAACAAAACATTTTTTAAGAGAAACACAAATCAAAAACAGAGTAGCACATGAGCTCAAATCCAAGGGTGTGGGTTGAACTTCATTAGTAAACTCTCTCTTAATCATGTCTCTGCTTTTAATGAGAGAGCTGTATTTTAAGACCAGAGAAGGAGCCTGAGAATCAGAACAGACCCACTTGTACTTTGCAGATATAAATTTCTCTTACCTTATCGATGCCTTAAATCAAGATGTCACATTAGAGGCCTGTGTTGAGAGAAGGTCTGTAGGACATCTTGTTTGACTGAGGCACGGTTTCTAATTACTCAGAATTTGCACACATTTGGGCCGGACGTGCATTTCCAGCTATTGCGGGCTTGTGGGAAACCCTGATTTCTTAACCAGCCCAGCGACATCAACAATGCATCCTTTCATCTGGTCTTTCTTCAGACATCAATTGGTTCAGCCCTGAATATACGGGACAGTGATAAGTGCTGCTAAGAACATATGCTAAGTATCAGGTTAGGAGCCAGTATCGCCATGCCATGACAATTAACGTAAAATTTTGCTCAAAACCCGATATTCTCAAAAGTGATTTAATTGCTGAGCATTCACTGTTATGCTGTTGAATCTTTGAATAAACTGTATCAGATTCTGGAATCTGTGTCGTATTCTGTTCACGTGGTTAACATTCATGCCTGGCTTGCACCATTAAGGCTGTTTGGAGATAGGGTCTTTCCTGCAGCTCTTCTTTACTTGTGAGCCTTGGTTAAGTGCTTGACCAGTGTGGAAGAATGTTTAATTGTTCTTCAATAAAATTTTTACTGTGTGAAGATAGGGCAGAGGGTTTGCATATTCCTCATACTCTGCTTCCTCTTAGCGTTAAATCTTATATTAGTGCGGTACCTTTGTCACAGCGGATATGCCAAGATCAACGCATTATTCTTTACTAAAATCCATACTATTCATCTTTCTTTGGACTTTTGGATATCTTTTTTTGTTCTAGGATCCCGCTCTGGTTACCACATTGTAGGTAGTCTTTGCTCTAGGTTTTAAAGTGTAATTTTGACATGGATCAAATTATAAACTTAATGTATCATTGCATGGCAACCAGCCACACTTAAATTTTTCCATATTAAATGCTCTCCTTTCTTTAAACATCAAAAAACTAATAAAGAGTTAATGATCACTACCTGATTGATGCTATCAAAGGTTTGAGTTTTCCGGTAGCTTTACACTGTCGCCCTGTGTGTTTTTTTTTACAGTGAAGATCACTCACATCCAATGGAAAAAATTAGAGCATCATGAATTCACATTTTTTTAAATAAGTTTATTTTTTTTTAACTTATTTTTATTTTTGGCTGCGTTGGGTCTTTGTTGTTGCACACGGGCTTTTTCTCTAGTTGTGACGAGCGGGGGCTACTCTTCGTCGCAGCGCGTGGGCTTCTCATTGCAGTGGCCTCTCCCGCCGCGGAGCACGGGCTCCAGGCTCGCGGGCCTCAGTAGTTGTGGCACACGGGCTTAGTTGCTCCGCGGCATGTGGGATCTTCCCGGACCAGGGCTCGAACCCGTGTCCCCCGCATTGGCAGGCGATTCTTAACAACTGCACCACCAAGGAAGCCCCCGTGAATTCACGTTCTTCATGGACACGTGTGGTGTTAGTACAACGTTTAGTATTTTACCAAAACGAAGGACATGTAGATTTGCTCCAAGTAGTAACCTGGTTTTCAGAAAACAATAATTAAGTCCTGAGGAGTTAGGGCAGCCAAATCCTCCCAGAACCTTCTCTCTCTTTAGGTCTTCCCCATCTCCAGTCAGCCAGCTGGGGTGAGGGTACTGGCACCAGGTAAACCCAAGGGGACCTTTGTGTAAAGAAGCACTCAGGACAGCCATGTGGGAGGTCTGACTAGACTCACACCACCTTGGACCAGTCGCTGACTGAACTGGGCTGGCAGTAATTGCCAAGGTGGGTTATGGGGTGAAGAAGGTGGATAGAGGTCATTCGTCCGGCCCTGGTGACCTGCAGAAGAACATGCTAGTTGGGGAGAAAGCAGATGACACGAGTTCCCAATGCTGCATTCATTTTGGTGGCCCCTAAACTCACAGTGATGAAATCCTTCCTTAGTTCTTGTCACGAGCCATGTCTTATCTACAGCAGGAATGTGAACGTGTGCTGGTCTCTTCCGAGTGAGACTTTCAGCTCCTAAACCATCATATCTTTGGATAAATAATCCTAGTTCTCTGGCTTTTCATAGTTCTCTGTCTTTCATCCTTTAGTCATCACTGTGTCTCCCATGCGTCCTCCACATCCTGTCTACTTGGGCAGCCAAAACCTCCCCACAGGGTCTGGGCAGTGGTCTGATGTGCTGATGTAGCATTTAATGGCCTTTGCTAATCACTTAGTACATTGTGCTTCTCTCTAGCCTTTTTTTTTTTTTTTTCTCTTTTTGGGCATGAAATTTTAAAAACCTAATAAAATTAATGTTTGTTCAAAAGCCCACATATTGTATGATTCCATTTATATAAAATGGCCCAAACAGATAAATCCATAGAGACAAAAAGCAGGTTAGTGGTTACAGGGTCTGGGGGAGGTGGGATTCCGGGGGACTGCTAATGGGAACAAGGTTACTTTTGGTGGTGAGGAAATATTGCAGAATTACATAGTGGAGATGGTTGAACAACCTTGTGAATATATTAAAAACCACTTGATTATAGACTTTAAAATGCGGACTTTTGTGGTATGTGAATTATGTCAGTTAAAAGCTTGATGCTTGTTCGTTTTAAAGATGTTGAAAAATAAAATAAAAGAGGACATTTAAATTACCTATATAATTTCAGATAACTAATAGTGACACTTTGACGTGTGGGTGGAAGTTTTTGTTGTTTCTGTTTTACATTTGTTTCATTTTTTTTTTTCCTTTGGGTTGTTCTTGACCCTTTTAGGGCCAGGAGAAATCCTGTTGGAATCTGACGAGGCACTAGACCCTGGTCTCACTTGTCCCCATACCCCAGGTTCACATTTGCCCCTGTTACAGTTTGCTTGTAAATTTTAGGAGGTGCAGCATCTTGAGTAAAGATGGCTGTTCTGCACTGTAGGAGAATGAAGACTGTTAACTTCAGAATGTAAATACTGCCCTTGTTTCTCAGGAAGCAACAACAGGGCCTAGTTTTGCTGGAACTTAAGGTGTCAGTTCTAAGGACCGAGGTGATTGGATATCGTGAATTTATTCACACATTTGACTTGCAGAGGAAATGGGCAGGATCTTAGCCACTGTATGCTTTCACATCTAAGTCCCAAAGCTTGGGCTCCCTGATATTAGCCTGGTGGGCTACTTGAAACTTACCTGTTTTTCCAAATATGTAGATGACGCTCTCTTGCTCAAATACCCAAACTAAATTTTACCTAGGGTAAAAATTAAGGCTGAGGAGAAACAAAAAATCAAATTCCAGTGTATGTGCTGACCAGGGCAATATATTCAGGGAGAATCTCAGCATTTCTAATGTCGAGAGCAACTTTGCATGTCTCTTTGGGGGTGACATCTGCTCACGAGTCAACCGAAGCATTTGGATCACCTCCGGCTCTTCTCCCATGAAGAGTGTGCATGTCCACCCGCCGGCTTGGATGCTCATGAAAATACTTCTGCTTCCAAAGTAAAAGCTGCCTTGGAAGAGCCAGGAACCTTGTGCCCAGTGGAATTGGGCTAATGGCGCTTATTTTTCTTCAGAGTGTATATTTATTTGACTGTTTCACACCATTTGTCAATTTCTAAGCAGTTAATAATTTTTATGCCTCTTTCAGATATGTGTATATAGTACAAGTGTGTTTGATTTCCTGTGGTCTCTCTACATTTAAACAGTGCTGAGTGATGGTATGTGTAACATGCCAATTTAAAATTTCAAACCCCAACTGAACCGCGTTGATTGGCTTACATAGCTTATGCTCGTCTCTGTCCTGTAGCAGCCCCAGATTCTGTCTAGGTTTTAGTGCTAGGACCATTAGCCCTCAATAGAGACGCAGCATCTGATGTCCTCCAGCTGTTTACAACCCATTGAGGAAAATTAAAATATATGCAACTATTAATTCAGAGAATGATGTGATTGCCATAGGAGAGGTGTACGGTATGTTTTGGGTTGTTTTTTTTTTAATATTTATTAATTTATTTGGCTGCGTCGGGTCTTAGTTGAGGCATGCGGGATCCTCCACTGTGGCGCACGGGCTCTTTGTTGCAGTGCTCGGGCTTTTCTCTAGTTGTGGCATGCGGGCTCTAGAGCCCATGGGCTTAGTTACTCCGGGCATGTGGGATCTTAGTTCCCCGACCAGGGATCGAACCCGAGTACCCTGCATTGGAAGGTGGATTCTTAACCACTGTACCACCAGGGAAGTCTCTTGGGGCATAGTTTTAAAAGATATTACTTCTGAATGGTTGATCAAGGACATTTTATGAAAGATGGTACGGGTGCATGGCTTCTGACGGGTGGGTAAGTTTGGACTGGGAGTGATAGAAAGAAGGACTCGACCATAATTGAATGTGAAAAGCCATGGGCCCATTCAGAAATAACGTCTCCTGTTGGTTGCTTGGGAACTGGGCCTGAATTCTAAGGGCATTGCAAGCTTATGCGTCGCCTCGAGTGTCCTGTGACTTAGGAACAAGCGGGTAGAGAGGATCAGCTTAGACACACGGGTACCCTTAAGTGTAAACCGGCCAGTGTTTGTTTAGCTAAATAATTTGAAGAATCTTGCGTACCTGGTTCTGCCTGAAAATCACTTGTACTTCACTTTTAGACACTAGTTTTTTTGAGCAAGGCCTCATCTTAAGCGGGATCTGAAGTGTCCGGGGGCTTTGTTAGTTCTCGTCTCTCATTTGAGAGACAAGTGGGGTGACCCAATATTGAATTATAAACCGCCTTTAATAAATTTTTAAAAATGTGGTAAATACATATAACATAAAATTTACCATCTTAACCATTTTAAATGCACAGTTCAGTGGCATCAAGTATATTCGCATTGTTGTAAATCCATCACCATTATCCAGCTTCAGAACTTTCTCATCTTCCCAAAATGAAACTCTGTCCCTATTAAACAAACACTAACTGCCCATTCTGCCTCCCCACAATCCCTGTTACCCACTATTCTACTTTCTTTGAATTTGACTACTCTATGTATCTCATTAATCATATAGTGTTTGTTTTTCTGTGTCAGGCTATTTCACTCAGCATAATGTCTTCAAGTTTCATCCATGTTGTAACATGTGTCAGGATTTCCTTCTTTCTAAGCTGCATCATTTTCCATTCTACGTGTGTCCCACTCTTTGATAGGCTTTGATGCCATAAACCCAGATTCATCTAGATGTGTAGTCAGAGTCACCCTTGACTTCGCCATTTCTACCCCCACCTCCATCCAGTGTGACCCAGTCAAGGCCAAGGTATGGGGTGAAAGTTTTGAAAGTAAACCGCGTTGGGATATTGAGAAGGGTCTGTAGGAGGCCCCAAACGGTTTCTAGGTCATCAGTCACACCTGCCCACCCTTCCCCGGCATTCCAGGACGGGGGACCCATGACTGTGTGTTGTATTCCCACTTGAACAGACCAGATCTGTTCTTGCCCTTGGTGTTTATGATTCTGGGAGTGGCTGCTCTCTCTGACACAGCCTCTGAGGTGTGGGGTTGTGATTGCCTTTAAGATGAGAAACTTCTGTCCTTACAGTTATGGGTCGATCAGTTCTTGACTGTTGGCTGCCGGTGGGTCTGGGGGCTGGGAGGGGAATGAATGAGCTGCTGAAGAAACCCTCCAATTCTGAATGTATTCAGAATTACCAGGGACCTCTATTTGGAGGGCCATCTGCTGACTCTGGCTCCAGAGTGTTTAATTTTGCCAGCCCGTGTTTTAATCTCTCTCTCTTTCCCTTAATGAAACTTCAGCCACATGTTTGCTTCCTCCGTATGTGCCGCGAAGCATTTGCATTTTGCTGTTCTTGGGATAAAGCAAGAATCACTTTTGCTGTTGTATCAGATCTGATGCTAGAAAAGCCCTCTGGAAGTTACCATAACGCCTTATCCCTCTAGGTTTTCTATACAGTGGGGAGTTTTGCTAAAACACTATTGTCTCTGAATGAGAAGCAGAGTAAAGGTCCTGAAGGGAAATCTCAGTAATGTGTGTGCTGTGCTCTTTTGCCCAGGGCAAGCAGAGGTTCCCGACCCGAATGACCCTTTGGGACAACTGGATGGACCCAACAGCCCTATTCCAACTCTGAAAGGTAAATTGTGAAGTGCTCTTTGAATGCAAGTGTTCGAAAGTGTTTTCAGAGTACCATGTAGAGGAGCTCACAGTGCCATTCTACTCAAGGCTTGGCCTGATGAAATGGATGGTCAGGGTCCCCTGTGGCCCAGTGCTGCCCCATGGGTGGGTGTGAAGTCGAATCCAGCCTCTGTATCCCAACACTGAATCAAATCTCGGAGACAGAGTTTGGGGTGAAGTGGAAAAGAATAGATTTATTGCTTTGCCAGGCAAAGAGGGCCATAGCAGGCTAATGCCCTCAAAACTTTGTGTCCCAACCTGGAGGGGGGTTGTGAGGAGTTTTATGGTAATGGTTCAAAGAAGAGGGCATGATCAGCTCATGGACATTCTTCTGATTGGTTGGTGGTGAGGTTAAGTGGGAGTCAGCATCATAAACCTTCTGGTTCCAACTGGTCTGGGGTCTTCGTGCTTGTGGGCAGCATACCTTTCACTTCTCCCACCAGGTGGGGGTTTCAGTTTCTGCAAAACAGCTCAAAGATATTGTTATGTATCTCCCTTGAGGGGGAACCAGGACCCTGCCCCAAGGCTGCACTATTGTTTCTTGACTGTTCCTCCCTTGTCTCCACATCCCCTCCCTTCCCTGATTAGCAACTGTTGGAACTGCCCATTGGAACTCAGGGAAGGTCATGGAGGCTGAATGAAGCCTATTTCCTGTAATCAAGAAATGGGGGACACAGGCTTTTGTGCCCAGGAACCCCACGGGGTTCTGCTTAGTATCTGCGCAGTGGCCTGCCTCCCTCCACATCTGTGTCTCTTGATGCAGTTGTGAGGGTGCTGAGGGCTGGTTGAAGCTAGTCAGAAGCCTGTGGGTGGGTGGGAGATAGAGGGCAGGGGTAGACAGATGGCCACTGGAGGGAGGAAGGGGCTTTGGGGGTGTTTCGTGGGCCTGAGTGGAGCCTTAAGAGCTGGACTCCTGGCTTGGCCACAGAGTCTCCTGATGACAAGCGGCCGTCTTCTGGGCTTATTGTCGAGGTGTAATTGTCCAGACTAGGGGGCATCTCAGACAGGCAGGTGGCCCTCCTCCAAAGGATCACCAAAGACCATGTTCTTTGTCTTGTTGCTCCAGGCTTTCCCGGAGGTCACCGTCAGGGTTACTGTTCACTTGGCACACTTTGTTGGCGTCTTAGATTTGTAGAGTCAATAGACCCCATTTCCTGTGATGCAGCCCAGTCACTTGAGGAAGTGACGATTTTCCCGCTTCATCCGCTGTCACCGTATTGCCTTAGATTATTGCGTCAGTCAGCTTGAGCTGCCGCAACAAAACACCACAGACTGAACGGCTTAATCATCAGATATTTATTCCTCACAGTCCTGGAGGCTGGAAGTCCAAGATCAAGGTGCTGGCATGGCCAGGTCCTAGTGAGGGCACTCTTCCTGGTTTGTAGGCAGTGCAGTCTTGCTGTGTCCTCACAGGGAGAGAGAGCGGGCTCTGGTTTCTTCCTGTCTTATAAAGATTCGGATCCCTTCCTGGGGACCCCACCCTCATGACCTCATTTAACCCTAATTACTTCCCAATGGCCTCTCCTTCAAATACTGTCACACACATGGGGTTAGGGCTTCAACATGTGAATCTGGGGGGGACACAGTTCAGTGTATAACAATTAACGATTAAAACAACCACTTCATTTCTGTTTCATTTCTTTTCTTAATCATTATTCAGAACCCAGAAATCCATATTAGTTTCTCAGCCCCTTGCACATTGAGGGTCCCTGTGTCCCCTCAAGAATGTGTTCACCTCCACGTGTCCAAGGCCGGGTCTCCTGGGGATTGAGCAGCAATGACTCAAGTCCACCAGTCTCAGCCGAGTTGACCAGATGTCCCTCTGTGTCCTGAAAGGGCCTCTTGGGGTCACACAGGGAGCTGCTCCCTTCTGGCCTCAGAACAGTCATTTAAATCAACAGAAATAGAGTCACAGATGTAGAAAACAAATTTATGGTTACCAGGGGGGAAAAGGGGTGGGAGGGATAAATTGAGAGATTGGGATTGACATATACACACTACTATATATAAAATAGGTAACTAATAAGGACCCATTTTATAGCACAGGGAACTCTACTCAATACTCTGTAATGACCTACGTGGGAATAGAATCTAAAAATGAGTGGATATATATATATATATATATATATATATATATATATATATATGTATAACTGATTTACTTTGCTGTACACCTGAACTAATACAACATTGTAAATCAACTATACTCCAATTAAAAAAAAATAAGAGTGCATGGATCTACGTGCTGTTGGTAGCGTCTGGTGTCTGGAGGCTCCTTGACAAGGATTTTCCTCTTTAGTATGTTATGCAGTAAATACACAAGTTAGTTTCCTCAGTCGACCCCCTCGAAGTCCTACTTTGGTCGCTGTGACCTTGCTTGTTAGGCGAGGGCCTCTACTGGGACAGGGGTGCGTTCCCCAGACAGACAAGACCCGGTCTCTGGAAGCTTGTGTACAATGCTGGGCCTCAGGAGAGGTTTCTTAGGAAGAAAGATGCTTTTTGATGGTTAGACTCTGAAATCACTGCTCACAAGTGTGACTGAGCCCGAAGTTGAGACAGCCCACACAGATTTCCTGACTGTTCCGTACCAGGCGCTGTGTGAGGCTGGGCACACACTGGTGATCAAAACAAGTTTGTCTCTGCCTCTCAGAGTTTCCTGGACTGGGGAATTGGCATCGTAAGGGAAAACTGGTAAGTTATAAAACTAGGAGTTGTGACGAGTAGTCTGAAGGAAGAAATGAGGGCGTGGTGAACTGGAAGGAAAGGAAAGGGGGTCTTGGTTTAAGGAAAGGATGTTTGTGCTGAGGTCTGAAGAGCTGACATTCGCTAAAAGAAGGTGGGGAGAGGGTGTGTCTGGGGCCAAGGCAGAAGCCTGTGAAAAGACCCTGAGGCCAAGAGGACTCGGTGTCCTGGGGCAGCTGGGAGAAGGTGGGGGCTTATGGGCTGGGGGAGCTGAGGTTGGAGAGGTTTTTCGGTCCAGTACCATGGCCATCAGCCACGTGTGGGTCTTTAAATTTAAGTCAATTAAAATTAAATAAAATTAAGACTCCAGTTCCTTGGTCTTACTAGCTATATTTCAAGTGCTCAGGGGCCACCTGTGGCTAGAAGCCACCGTCATGGGCAGTACAGATCTAGAGCATTCCATTATCAAAGAAAGTTCTGTTGGGCAGCCCTAGCAGAGCATGCACAGCTGTTTAGATGGCAGGGGAAAGCTCTATTTCATCGTAAGAGATGCCCTTCACTCTGGAAAGCCTGGGATGTGGTGTAACCTGATTTACTCTCTGTGAAGATCTCCCTGGCAGCTCTGGAGGATGATGGAGGGGAAGTGGAGGGGAATTAGGAGGGAGGTGTGGCTGGGTAAATAAGTGGATGAGCCACAGTAACAGCCTAAAATCCAACCTGCAGTCATTCCGTGGACGCTAATATCCCCTAGGGAAAACGTGCTCCAGGGCTGTGTTTATATGTGCAGACCTCTCCCTCCAGCCAGAGTGGGGCCTCCTTGTGGGCATGGGCTGGGGTGTGCAGGGGCCTGGAGGGAGTGCTGCACTGGCTACCGCTGTTCTTCAAGCCGAGTGTTCACAGCTGCCCTCTGGGAGGCAGAAGCAGCCGCTGGACTCTTGGTCCACTTGGTTGGAAGATGCATTTGCTAATCGAGGTGCTGAAATGACCATGGGCTAAGCGGTCATAGAAACTTTATTGCCAACTAGCCGTAAGCTCCAAACATCAATAAGTCAGCTTCAGTGGCTTGGGTGGGATTCCTTGACCTCCTTTTTGGTATTCAAGCAACTTCTCAAGCCTAGAACAGGATACTTTCTAATGTCCTCTGCTTAGTTGGGATTGGATTGCCTCTTGATTTTGTTAACCCACTTGTGATTGTTACAACTGTGTGCACATCAGTGTGTGTGCAGGGCTGAGGGGAGTTTCAGTTAGAGTTTGGAAGCTTCTCCAGGGCACAGAAATACCAGTTGCTGAAGTTAATTTGTCAGGCGGGTGTGCGTGTGTGTGTCTGTGAGAATGTGTACACGCTTGTAAAAAGGCAGTACAAAAGGATGCAGAGGACCACAGCAAGCTGGGCCCCTTTTCTGTGGTGGCAGCACCGGATAGTGAAGCATGGTGAGTGCAGCGGTCCGTGCTTGGCTTGGCCAGAAGACAGGCCTGGATTGGGTGGCACTCCACCATCCTGTTGGGGTCTGGGCACTGCTCTCGGCCACATCTCACCCCCAGCCATTGGAGGGATGGAAGGGCTTAGTGTATAGCTCTCACCCAAAAAGCAGTGGCTGGATGCTGAGGCCATTTGTCATTATCACAGTTACGATATTCAGTGTGTCCATCAGTTTCTAGGCATCGAGACCGCAGCAGCCCCTCAGGGACAGGAGCCTGGTGAATGGCCCCCCGGGGAGACTCAGGGGTGTCAGTTATTCCCTTGCAACCCAATTCTCTAGTCCTGTCGTGCGATTTTACTTCCTTATGGGCTATGGCTCTTGCACAAAAGAGGACTCAATCCACTCTTCCTTTCTGCTCCCCCGACCTCCTTCTCGCACCCTCAGTGACGGAAGGAACTGGCCTGGCAATGCCAACCTTATTATTCCATGCATTTTTTTGTTTAAAGAGCTTCAGGGAGCGTTACTGCTTGGCCACATTTGGCTTAAATCATGTATAAAAAATAATAATAGCCGAATGGACTGTATGAGCTATTTCTTTAACCCAGTTACCATTTATGATGCCCACGCATCTGTAAAATTGCAGGCAGGTGGAAACGGCCAGCGGGCCAGTCTGTCACTGAGCAAAACAGGATCTGAGAATTAGTTACAAGGGTAAAAAGCATTTGAGTTCAAATGCACTGGGCCAAGATTGAGCACTTAACATATAATTGGTGGTTGGTATTCAGAAAGAGAGAGATCCCAGAGTCTAGAAGGAAAAAATGAATACAAAAGACACTGTGATTTACAGCTGAAACGTTTGCCTGAAATTTCTGTATTCCAAAGTACTGTCATTGTTAGCACTGAAGGCTTACGACTCCAGTTACAGTGATATTTAACAGGAGTTTTATACTCTTTGCTATATTAGACACACTATTTATTATTATTATACTTACAAAAGTGTGCATTTGGCCTAGAAACCATTTGCTCTTTTGTTCCAAGGCTGTATTTTAAATGCATATGTAACACATCTCCGGTTTTGTAGAATCAGTACTTTGGAATGTGTGTGGGAAGTGGATCATTTCTGAGAGCCCGGACGGGTGGTACTCATCTTGTTCGTCCTACAGCCTCCAAAAATAGACTCGCTTGCTTGTGTCTCCTGTCTTAGGAGAAGGGCTGCTCATCGTCCCCACTGAAACCAGAAGGGGAATCCCTGACTCTCCCCACTTGAGGATGTGTTGCAATGAGAGGTGATCTGAAGGGCATTCTAAATCACAGGGTAGGAGTCGATGCCTTACTTACCAGGCTGCCCCCTGCTATTTGTGACACGCTGTGCTGCAGTGCTGAACTAAAATTTCCTGGGACAGAGAAAAAAAAGCCATCAACAGAGTTCACCATGTTGGCATGAAGACGATGCCTGATGTCTGTTTACTGGGTGCCTGGTTCCTGATTCACATAGGACACAAGGATTGATTAGCATATATGTTGGGTGCATTTCTGTTTTATTCTGGAACTCTTGGTGTGTGTGTGAATGTGTGTGTGATTGTTTCCTGCAGTTTACTAGAGAGTGAGCGTCTCCAGGGCTGATGGCGTAGACTTGAAAACAGCACCCTGCTTGCAGACACAGTTAGCGTGAAGTCTGTGGCTGGGAACTTGGCACCTCCCCTCTGGGTGTCCCCTGGCTGGTCATGGAAACCTGGGGCTCCCCCAGACAGTGAGCGGAGGGCCTAGAATGTTGCCCCACTTCCTCTGGACAGATCTCACATGGGTTTCCAGGCTCTGATCCCTGGCCACTCTCGAGGTGAAGGCTGCTCCTTGAGCTCCCCTGATCCTCCTGCCGGCTGTGAATTTGCAGAGCCCATTGGGCTGCCCGGGATCTGGACAAACTGAGCCATGTTGGGAGAAAGCCTCAACCCACAGATGAGAGATTTCGAAATGTACACAGTCATGTTGTCCAGGGCGGATTGGGAGGTCATACATGTGCACTGGAGCCCACCCTGGGGAGGGCGGGGACACAGCCTGCTTCCAGGGGCATGAGGCCAGTCTCTGCCTCCAAGCCTTCCTCTCTGCTTCTCCTTCTCAGTGTCCCCCACTCACTCTCCCAGCGTAGCTGCTGGAGACCTGCACTTCAGCTGGGATGTAGTCACGGTAACTGGTGGCCATTGTCTGGCTGGACCATCCATTGTTGTCCCTATTGAAGGTGACAGAGAGGCAGTCATTCTTCTTCATCCCACTGAGTTTGAACACCAAACTGCAGCGGGCTTGTTCATGTGTGCTTGTCTAACGTCTGTCCCAGGTGTGTACGTCTGTGTGTGTGTGTGTGTGTGTGTGTTTTTCTCTCCCTATGACCCACCCCTGATATGCACCAGCTCCTATGTGCTCCCAGCCGCCTGGGTTTTGTGTTTGCTTCTCTCTCTCTAAGCCCGCCCGTGCCTGCATCTGGTTTTCTGGGTCTGGGTCTGTCTTCCTGTGCCTGAACCCTCCAAGTGTGTGTATATGTGTGTGTGTGTGTGTGTGTGTGTGTGTGTGTGTGTGTGTGTGTGTGTGTGAATGTATCTGTGTCCCTGTCCCTTTGAAAGGATGTGGGTGTCACCCTGTTTGTCAAATGGTCTCTCTTCCTTCTCCCTCTCTTCTGCTTTTCTTCCTCAATCCCTCGAGCCCCCTGCAGTATTTTCCAAGGGCTGTCATAACAAAGTACCACAAACTAGGTTCCTTAAACAACAGAAATTTATTCTCACAGTTGTGGAGGCCAGAAATCCAAAATGAAGGTGTTGGCAGGATTAGTGCCTTCTGGAGGCTCTGAGGGAGAAACCGTCCATGTCTCTGAGCTTCTGGCATTGCCGGCGGTCCGTGCAGTTCCTGGGTTTGGGGCCGCATTACTCCAATCTCTGCCTCTGTTTTCACGTGATCTTCTCTGTGTCTGTATCCAAATGTCCCTCTTTAAAGGACACCAGCCTTTGGATTAGGGCCCACCCATATGTCCTCATCTCAATTTGATTACATCTGCAATGACTCAATTTCCAGGTAAGGTCACATTCACAGGTTCCAGCACCTCTATCTCACTGGGGGACACAGTTCAACCCACAGCAAGCACCCTGTTCTCCGCCAAACACTGTTACTTACTTTTCTCCATCTCTCAGGTCCTTTAATTTCATTTCCCCCTGTTTTTCTTATTTTCTCCGATTTCCATCCTTTCTAGTCTCACACCCTCCTCTGACCCTGTTGCTCCTCCTGGTAAGCTCCCCTCCTCCAACTCTTTCTGCTGCTGGCTCCGTGCAGACCGCTAGACAGCTCAGCGGGAAGGTCTGAGCCCCTGCCACTGCCCCCAATGGATTTATTGGCCTGTAAATACTTCTTTCTGGGAAGAGCAGCTTTGTCCTCTGCGCTGGCTCTCAGGGTCCCCTCATCACCTGCCCTTCTAGGCAGGCTGTTTTATTTCCCACCAATCAAAGCCCTGTGACCTCATGACCCTCGTACACATGGCTTTCCTTATCTCCTCCCAGGCTAGTCAGTATGATCTGGTAAACAAGCAGATCCTCAAACACCTTAGTCATTTGACCAAGTTGGTGAATATGTGGACGGTCAGTTGGCGTTAAAAAAAAAATCATTAATCATTGATCTGACTGTGAGGTCAGGAGTGGTGTCCACTGGAAACAGGTTCTCTGTTACCCCTGCCTTTAGTATGTTTTCATGCTTGGACTAAGCTCCACTGTGTGGAGTTTAGGGGCAAGCAGAGAGCTGGCCTGGGCATCAGGGAGATGGAATGCATTAGCATCAGTTGTTGAAGTGACCCTGCTGTGAGGAAGGGGAAACCCTCTTGGATAATCAAAAGGGAAAACTTCTATTCTCCTCTCTTAACGCTGTGACGGACTGACGGGATCCAAGGTAGCAGAATTTGCGGTCGCCCATGCCTAGCTCCTCCTGGCCTGTTCAGTTGAGTCTGGAGAGGTTTGGGGCAACTCTAAAGGAAGCCTTTGTGA
Organism: Balaenoptera acutorostrata; assembly: GCF_949987535.1. Classification (NCBI taxonomy): domain Eukaryota; kingdom Metazoa; phylum Chordata; class Mammalia; order Artiodactyla; family Balaenopteridae; genus Balaenoptera; species Balaenoptera acutorostrata. The sequence continues at coordinate 22,519,673 of NC_080069.1, read as the reverse complement.
GCTAGAGGAGAACTTAGCAATGGCCAGTACAAATGCCATATTTCACACGGAAAGGAAGTGAAGCCGAGAGGTGAAAAACTGGCTGGTAATTAAACACCAAGGGAAAAAGCAATATTGTGCTTAGTCTTCAGAGAATTTTCTTTCTACTTTCATTTCGGCCTCCAGAGAATGAATGATGGTTGTAATGGTGGACCAAACTAACTTGGCCTCCCTCGGACTTAAATTACATACAGGTGCTCAATAAAATATTCGTAAAAGATGTAAACGCTTAGATGAACTTGCAAGAGAGATGGAGAAATGCCCAGGAGCCAGGAATAGGAAGGAAACAGAATTGTGATAGCCCTGGACTGCCAAGGCAGGAACTATCCGGGTGGTTCCACTATGTTTACAGCCATGGAGAACGGCCCAGTTTTCCTGGGAAAAAGTTTAACTGAGACAAAGAGTTGGAATCTGCAGGTGTTGTGCAGTTATGACATGAGCTTTCCAATGGTGAGCTCTTCAGCGGTGTCACCTTGTGGCCGTGGGGCAAACGTGGATGCATCCGTGGGCTCCAGAGTAGAACGAGCACCATTAAGACGAGGACACTTTGGCAAAAGATGGTGCAGGAAAAGGGTAGCTACAGACACATCAATCTTCAGTGTTTTGACGCTGGAATAGCTTACACTGGAGAGGATACCCAGAAGTAGAAAATCCTGATTTTGAGATTACATGAAATAACTAAATATGCTAAAGTTACTGATTCCACTGGAATTGGATGTATTACATTTCCTTCAATCAGGAGAAATAAGGGGTTGAGAAAAAAAATCAAGTTTGGTTTTAGAAAAATGAAGGAATTTACATTTTTTATGCCTTAATATAAGGCCTATGAAATATAACCCCTGCTATGCAAACTATTCTGCTAAGCTTAGTTACATCAGAAGCCTTGGGTTTCAATATCATGCCAGAAGGCAACCCATGAGGCAGAGATCAGAGATGTTGTAGCTAAGGCACCGTGGCTAAGCCCTAGGAGACCTAAGGAAAGAGGGGGGAATTTTCATTCATTAGCCCAGGAGGGTGAGAAGAGGGCTTGCCTGAAGCCTGGCTCAAGGTGGGAAACACAGAAGGCTTTCCCATGAGAAATCAGACTTGGACCCACACCTCAGGAAACCAAATTTACGTTACCAGAATGTTGTGGGGGAATCCTGAGCCCAAGAATCAACGTGAACATTTGACACTGCCTGTTGCAGGAACCCAGTCCTAAAGGGATTCCCACAGAAAACCCAACCCTGCAGTGAAAAATTACAAAGTACACTCAGAGAGGCCCAGGATGAGTGATGAGCTAGTAAACAATGAAGCCAGAAGGATTAAAGATAAAGGAAGAAAAAGCAGTGGTGGGTTTGAAAAGGAACCAAAGAGACCTTCTAGAAATGAAAAATGTAGTAGACGAAATGAGAAAACTTGATGGACAGTAGATTGTGCTTAGCTAAAGATTATAAAAGGACAGGAAATATAAAAGTAGGTGAATAGTTTGGAGGAATCACATAAAGAAATTCAGCATATATCAAGAAGGAGATTTCAAAGGAGACATAAAGGGGAAGGGAGAAACAATATTTTGTGAGATACTGGTAGAGAATTTTACAGAATTGATGGAAGGCATGAATCTTCAGATGTTGGAAATGGCACGGAGGCCCGTTGAGGCTAAAATAAAACTAAATTCACAGCTAGTGATACTTCGGAATGGCAAAGACAAGGGGAAGTATGAAAAGTAGCCGAGGAGGGGAAAGGTCAGATATTACCCACAAAGGAACAGCAGAACTTGTAACAAAACCACAAAAGACAGAGGACAGTACTGTAATTGTCAGTCTAGAATTCTGTACCCAGCTAAGCTATTATTCAAGTGTGAAAGTAACAGGTAATTTTCGACCAAGAGTAAGAGTGTTTACAACCTCAGTTCTTTACCCAAAGAGCGAATGAGAATCAGGAAGAGCTCAGTTGAACCAGGAGGAAGGAGTGAGATGCAGGCAGACTTGGCAAGGAAAGAACTTGGTAACCAGGTTGGCAAATCTAAAGAAATTCTGTTAGTAAAAATCATCAGTAATAATGACCCCTGGGGGTGTACAAATGGAGTGTAACTAAACACTGGGAAGCAATGACTCCAAGGTCTGGTGGCTGGGGGGGTGATTGCAGCTCACAGCACTTCAAGGTGCTTGTATTTGGTTGTATTTGGGAGACTTTGTCAAATTAGGTATGCCTATAAAAAGTAGTAAAGCTAGCCACTTAAGCCTAACTTTCAAACAAGTAAAGGGAGAATAAAGAAAAAAAAAAAGAATAGAAAATAGGAAGAGAGACTTAAGAAGCAAAATTAACACTTTAAAAATAAACCCATCAATTAAGAAACTCATAGGTTAACACATACAAACTTATAAACTAACATGTTAAATTATACGTTGCTTACAAGATTCATGTCTAGTATATAAACATAAAAATCATTAAAAAAATAAAAATATAGAGTAGGACTACATTAACCAAAAGTACTCTGAAATAGGTACATTACTATCAAACTAAATGGTTTTTTAGACAAAGAAGCCTTACATAGTGATGTAAAGACTAGACGATATAATAAACTGGGAGTTTATTGCACCCAGCAACATAGTTTCCAATATATAAGCACAACCTCACAGAATTATTAATGGCTATTTGCCATATACAGTATCAATTAACACATATCTCATTGAAATTGATAAGTGTATTAAAAATTTGGGCAACAAATTGACAAGCTTAATCTAGTGGGCATATATAAACACCTGCACTGAGCAATTAGAGAAAACACATTCTTACCAATCAAATGTGGGACATTTCAGGAATTGACTCTGTACTAGGCTGTAAAGCAAATCTCTTTTTCTTTTTTCACATTTAATTTTCTGTTTATTCCTTGAAATCGTCGTGTTTGTGCAAGCAAATCTCAGTGGTATCAAAGAATTATCATCACACATACTGTTTCGTGACAACAGTGCAATTAAAGCACACCTTTAATAACTCAACCAAAAAAAATTATAAATTACAAGATAACTGAGGTCTGACCAACCACATGGAGATTAAATAAAATAATTTATTTGATGGCTAAATAAGAACTTGAAAAATTCATATTTAATGCATACATTAGAAAAGGAAAAAGAAAATTTATTAGTTAGGAGTATAAAGATTTGAATAGACAGCAACAGAAGGAGAACCTCAAGGACTGGTAAACCTTCCTAAAGACTCTTGAGCTCATGAGGAATCCTTAAGATACAACCTAAAACAACAGCACTATTTCATGTCCAAAATATTGGCAAACATTTTAAAGCCCCCAAACACCAAATGCTGGCAAAGTTGTAGGAGAAATACTTTAACTCAGGCACTTTTGAGACCTAGATGGATGAAAGATTTCAAGGCCCTATGACATCACTAATGCATCCAGGTGGATGCTTTCAAGGTTATTCCCATACATGTACAAGTTGAGGTGTATAAAGATGGTCATTAAACACTCTTTGTATTAGCAAAAATGTGGAAACAATTTACTGCTCCAGAATTGGGAAATGGATAAAGAAATTGCAGTTTGTTTGTACAGTAGACTATTATACAGTAATTACAATAAATGAACTACATCAACATAGGTAATTCCCAAGCTGACTTTGAGTGAAAAAAAGCAACTAGCAAAGATGATCTTTCAGAGAAAATTCTAAAAATATAAAATAATACAAATATGAATTGGAATAGTGTAGTTCTCTGGAGAGGAAAGGACAAATAGGGAAGGGTGTGCTTTAGTTACATTCCAGAATGTCTTATTTTTTAAGTGTTGTAAGTCAAATATGGTAAAATATTTGCGTAAAATCTTGATGTTGTGTACATGGGTACTACTATGTTAATATCTATACTTTTCTCTGCAACATTTCAGTATTAAAAATTGTTAGCTCAAAACTAATTAATACTGAAGAGGAGGCAAGAGGAGATAGGAGCAGTATGAATTTTGGAAGCAAAAAGGCTATATTATTGTTATTTGAAGAAAATCTACATAGAAAATCTAAGGCAATCAACTCAGAAACTCTTATAACTAAGGTAGTTCAGTAAAGTGGCAAGATAAAAGAAAAATATACATAAGGGACAGAATAATGGCCTCCCAAAGATGTCCACGTCCTAAGTCCTGGAACTCAGAGCATGTCACCTTTCACGGAACAGGGACTTGGCAGATGGGACTAAGTTCAGGATTTTGAGATGGGAAATGATCCTGGATGATCCAGGTGGGCCAATGTAATTACAGAGGTCCTTATGAGAGAGAGACAGGAGGGTCAGAGTCACTCAACAGAGATGTGATGGAAACAGAAGTTGGAGTGATACAAGGAAGGCACCATGAGCCAGGGCATGCAGGTGGCCTCCAGAAGCGAGGGAAGGCAAGTAGAAAGACTCTCCCAGAGCCTCCAGAAGGAACACAGCCCTGATGACACATTGATTTTCGGACCTCCGACCTGCGGAACTGTATGATAGTAAATTTGTGTTGTTTCACGCTGTTTGTGCTAACATGTTACAGCAACAACAGGAAATTAGTACAATACGTAGAAATATAATACTTTTCCTATAATAAATGCAGTTCTCTCTCCATCATCCTATCCCAATTTTTAAATGGAACTTATCAGGATGGAAGAGAAATAGCCATGAAATTGAGAAACTTGCCCCCCTGTCAAAGTAACATTTGTTATTCTTGATGTCAAAATGTATTTCAGTCATCATAATTTAATGCGTGTGACTTTGACATAGCAGCAGGCCAAGATCAGTGAGGTGGGGGGCAAGGTTAGAAGTGAATAGAGGCAGCTGGGAACACCCTCTGTGGAGGTGACTTTCTGGCAGAGAATTGACTTACGAGAAATAGAAAAGATCAGAGGACTAGGGGTTCTTGGCTGACTGCACGATAAGGGATCAGTTGGGTGTGTTTTAGGAAGAACAAGGGACCCCCCTCCCTTCCAGTGGGCAGAATGTGGGAAGGGAAAGAACATTCCAGAAGCCTTGATACCATGGGTATAACTTAGCTTTTCTTCATTATCTGTCTTTCTGATTTCTTCCTGAAGGCTTGCTTTTACTCACCTGCCTAGGGAGGGAGCTATGAATGTATGAAATTACCATGTTATCGACCCACAGTTTTGGTCTCTCTGAGCTTCCTGCAGAGCATGAAGGAGGCTGATTCAAGGCCTCAGTCGGGACATGGGTGCTGTCTGTGGACATCCTGCCCTTTTGTCCATTCCCAACTGGACAGGCCTCTTATATGCCATTGCACTCAGAACCTCCCCAGGTATCCTTTCCAGTCCTACCATGCCCTCCAGCGATGCTTCTCAGTGTTGTTTCGGGTCTGCTCTAAGTTCATTCTTGGATGGGTTTCGTTCACTGGAATTGTTGCTTTTCTTTCTCCTCAGCGCTTCAGAGCAGGGACTCTTAGCTCGGGCTGCACACTTAAGAGTTTTGACAAATTGCGCAGCTGGATGTGTGTTATAAGCTTCCAGGTGACCCCAATGTGAAGACACTGTTGAACCCCACTGGTTTAGACGGTGTAGGATCGAGAAGAGTTGGCAAGAACTCCCCATGTGGACTAGATCACTTCACTAGATTCTCCTTCGTTTTTTGTAGATTGAGGAAGGTGTGGCTTCAGGAGTGAGTGTTCATCTGGTTGAGAGTGAAGGGAATCTGGATAAATTGGGGAGGAAATCAGTGGAAGGCTTACCCCGGGGTCTGAGCAAAACTGAGGGTGGTTGCCAGCACTCTGGGAAGGATGCTTTCAAGAGAGTGGTCCCCTTCCCCTTTGCCTGACATCTCCACCTCCCCTCTACCTGCTTGTCCGTGATTTGTTCACCTGGTCTCACCTTGCCCATCCCTCCTCAGCAGGCATTTCCTGACCCCAGGACTACACTTGTAATGCTGTGCAACCATCACTGCTCTCTAGTTGCAGACACTTTCATCACCCCAAAGTGAGACCCCATACCCATTAAGAGTCACTCCCTAATTTCCCTTCCCCCAGCCTCTGGCAGCCACTAATCTATTTTCTGTCTCTGGATTTACCTATTCTGTACATTTCACATAAACAGATATAGCCAAGAGGGCTTTAAAGATTAAATCAACTGTGTAAGGTGCTTGATTCCAGTACCTGTGGATTTCTTTAGTCCGTGTTAGCTAGTGTTGATAAAGCATCGGAAAGGGAGATACCAGCACCATCTCTGGATTAAGCCTAATAGATGGTTTCACAGCGCCCTACCCGCTGGGACAAGGTTAACATCAGGGCTCTCTGTGCCCACGTGGCGCGCGAACAGGCACGAGCCCATCTGCCCTATTCTGCATTTCTCAAAAAGGAGCCTTCCTGAGGGACACGGAAAGACTAAGTCTAAACCGCTGTCAATTTGTCAGTCGGGTGTAGGAGAAGCTGTTGGTGGGAACAGTGAAGAAGAACTCCACGTTTCCATACCCATTCGATGTAAAAAAGATATTCTTGAAAAGAAGCAGACACTAAGGGTCTATATTTAGAGTAACTGGACAGTCCTGGACTCTCCCCAGGTTTCCTTCTAAGTTGTACAAAAGGAACTGTCTCCTTAACTTTCTCCTCTGAGTGCTTCCCTCCCTTTCTTCCCTTTCTAGACAAATGTTTTTTCCATGTTGAAGAAGATCCTTCTATATCTTTCAAGATTTTTAGCCAATCGATGGAGACGTCCCAAGTTGATGTATGCAAATGGAGGAAGGTGGTAGCAGAACTACTCTCAAGCCAGTCCCCCAAATGGATGAGATAAGAGCCAGCAGCAACCATCCTGTCTCGGCCCTCAGAACCCCTGGGCCTGCTCCTTTTAGGTGTTTGCTAGTCAGCTTGGAGACACAGATCCTTACACTCTTGCCTTTACATGAAGCCATTGCCTGTGTCTCCCAGGAAGGCATGGTTTGTCAAAGGCCTTTGGAAAAACTGTCATCAGGGTAGAGATGAGAATTATAATTAAACTTATGCCAGGAAGAAGAGATCATGGTGATTTAATCTGTCATTTGCTATTTTAAATTATAATTTGATGACTATTTTATATGCCCTACTGTGCATTTTAGTGTTATGAGACCTTAATGAAGCATTTGAATCTTAAGCAACTTGTAAGTGCTTGGGCTCTGGCCAGAACATAGTGAAACAATGTGTTCGCTGTAATCTGGGCAGCCCGGATTATACCAAAGTAACCGCTTCAGAATGTCAAATCAGATCTCATTTTGTTTTCAAAGATGCCGGGTCTAGCGCAGGAGCGTCAGGAATGCAGGTCTCTCCAAGTTGAGCTTGTGCTGTTAATGAACAGCCCTGACATCCAAGATGTCACCCTGCTTGATTCAGCCTCTTTTCAGGTGTTTGTCATCGACATTTTAGTTACCTTCCAGCTTTGTGTCATCAGTAAGAATTCTGTTCCTCAACTTGAGTGCACTGAGAAAGGGGTTGGCTAGCAGAGAATCAAGGTAGAACCTAATGATGTTGTTAATAATATTCATAAATAGTAATCAGTACTGGTTACTGACACCTCTCTAGACCGATATCTATCCACTCTCCCCTGTGAAGGAAAACTGTCCCTTCATCTTGAAATTCACAACCTCCCACCTCCTCAGCTATCTCCTATCACCCAACATCTGAGCCATCACTCATCCTGTGACACTTATCCCCAGGGTCCACTAGGCATCCTGTAATTTTTCATCCAATTAAATCAGTAATACAGATATGTGCCATCTTTCAATGTTTCACTTCATTAAAAAAGAAAAAAAGAATAGGGACCAACCAGAAATCAAGCCAAAAGATTTAGAACTTGAATATGCTTTATAGGCTTTTTCGATTGCTCTATTATCTTGGTTTTGTCTGTAGTAAGTTCATCTCATGATTGATTGTCTTGTCTGTCTAGCCTTAGTGGGTTTCTTTGGTGTTGTGGAATTTTAGTGTGCATGTTTATCTTGACAGAGAGTATCCCCCAGCCCCTGACCTACACCACACACACACACACACACACACACACACACACACCCCCTTACCCTACACCACACACACACACACACACACACACCCTTACCCCTCCCCACCGCTGTCTGCCTTACCTCCTCTCGTTCCCAGTGGCCTTTGTCACCAGCTGAGAAGCGCTTGCCTGTGGTTGAACTGGAACCCCATGTTCCTGGGCAGTGTTTCCAGCCCCACTAGCTCTGTATTTCAGGTACTTTTAGGCCCTGTTTTCTTTCCTGTGTGCGAGCCCTGGACGGCTTCTTCCTGCTCCTGCCCTGGGTGCAGTGGGCAGCAACACTCAACCTTGTTATTTTTATTCTGTTCAGACCAATGATTAGCTTGTTTTTGAGGATATCTCTGTTTTGTCACATGCTTTCTTTTTCTACTTTCCTTATTGCGGCTTGTGCCTGATGGTGTGGTAGAAGGGAGGATGGACTTTCTGAATATGAATTTGCATCATAAATTTAGGGAGATTAGATTTAGTGCTTTCAAAAAGAAGTAAAGTTGATTCTCATTATTTGCAGATTCCATATTTGCAAGTTTGCTTATTACCTAAAATGTATTTTTAACCCCCAAATCAGTTCTCACAGCACTTTCATGGTCATTCATAGACATGCCCAGAGCAGTGAAAATTTTGAATTGCCCAATGCACACATGCACACATTCCCAGCTGAGCTTGAACAAAATGACACTCTGCCTAATGTCCCAACTCATACTGTAAACAAATGTCCTTTTCGTGGTCTATTTAGTCCCATGTTTTTTGCATTTTTGTACTTTTTGTTGGTAATTTGCCATTTAAAATGCCCCCAATAATGGTGCTGAAGTGCTGTCTGGTGTCCTAAGCACAAGATGTGCCTTATGGAGAAAGCATGTGTGTTAGATAAGCTTCCTTCAGACACAAGTTATTGGTCTGTTGGTCATGAGATCGATGTTAATGAATCAACAATACTTATTAAATAAGGTGTCTTTAAACAGAGCACAATAAAACAAGGTTCTTTATTGATCGGTTGATTAGAACGCTGTGACCAGAGGCTCACAGGAACCTAACCCTGTGTTTCTCCAGCAGCAGTGATTCCGTATTCGCTCATTCAGTGTTTGAGGCAACATTCTAGAACAAAATTACCCCAAATAACGAGAATGGGCTATACCTATGTGAGAGAAAAATCAAAACCTTCCCCAAGAAGGAGCCCCAGGCAGCCTTCTCTCCTAGCCCTCATGGACGTTTGCTCCTCTCTGACTGTTCTCCTTTGCAGGGTACTTTCTGAATTTCCTGGAGCCGGTGAACAACATCACCATAGTCCAAGGCCAGACAGCGATTCTGCACTGCAAGGTGGCCGGAAACCCGCCGCCCAGCGTGCGGTGGCTGAAGAACGACGCCCCGGTCGTGCAGGAGCCCCGGCGTATCATCATCCGCAAGACGGAATACGGTTCTCGGCTGCGGATCCAGGACCTGGACACGACGGACACCGGCTACTACCAGTGCGTGGCCACCAATGGGGTGAAGACCATCACCGCCACTGGCGTCCTGTTCGTGCGGCTCGGTGAGTGGGGACACTCCCCGGTGTGCTGCTTATCAGATAGGAAAGTCCCCAGCCACCGAGCAGCAGATGAATGTGCAGTTTGAAACTGAACACACACAAGTCAGCAGAGAGGAAATCAATAAAACCCTTCCCCGAGGCCTTTCCCATTGTGCACGAGGTCCTGGCTTAACCTGTTACCCATTTACTAGTAATAAAAGAAAATAGGCGCAGATGGAGAGGTCTGTAAACCTGGAGTGCAGAACATAATCTCAGGCAGGCTGTGTGTCAGGAGGTCACCCCACGGGGAGGCTGGCCACGCACGCTTCAAGCCCAGGCGATCCAGACAGGCACCCACCCACCCACCCACAGAAACCCAGCCCGGCCCAGAGGATGGGCAGGGGGCAGAGCGTGAGGACAATTTTGTACTCTTGCGCTCGTCACAGGTGGCATGAAGCAATTAAATGGCAGGCGGGAATATGTCCCTTTCATCCCAGTTCTGTGGAGGTCCCTGCAATGCCCCAGCCGTTCTGTCACCAGTAAGACAGATCTTGTGAATCAAGTTTAGATGAGAAGAGAGAAAAGACAGCAAAAACTCCCAAAATATCTCCTGACATTTCTGCATCAACACAGAGCACCCCTTCCATCCTTGGTGGTTTCCCCCATCCTTGGCATATAATATTGGGCAGGGGCAGAGCTGGAGGCCGAAGGCCGCTCACCACAAATGAGCACCCTGGGCTGCGGTTGCCTTTACCACGGGCTGGATTGGAAAAAAAATTTATTCCAAATCATGAAGTATTAATAACTTGTCTTTTTTCTTTTCCTTTAGGTCCAACACACAGCCCAAATCATAACTTTCAGTAAGTATTTGCTTTCCTCAAACCATTTTCTCATTCTTTGTGGGCTTCCGTTATGTAAGAACCCCGGCTTTAAATCGGGCAAACACATGTTTCTGCTGAATTTGCTAGAAGTTGGCTGGACTTCACACAAGGATGGCAATGTGCTTGCTTTTGGCTGGAAAACTGTTATATTTTCCATGTTGAGTGTTAGGGAAAAAGTCATAAAAGCAGGCAAAGTTAATTGCTTTCAGAGATCGTGACCTTGCAGGGCAATTGGAGGCAGTGTAAGTGTACATACCAGGTTGCCGGGGCTGCCAGGACCCTGGTGTCCCGGACACATTTAAAACAGGGAGGCAGTACCCTGAAGTCCCAGCGCCGCCCTAACTGCATCGCCAGCTGCAGTCTACAAAATGTATGCCTGTCAAGCCTCGGGGAACCTCCACCATAGGTGGGGTCTCAGACCCACTTCAGAAGACTGAGGCTCAGAGCCTGGCTCAGGGGTCTTCACCCACCTGCAGGCAGGTTCTGGCTGTGAACTCAGGCCTCTTGTTTCCTGGTGTAACGTCTTTTCTCCTCCGGACCTCTCGCATCCATGAGAATCACTCTTTTCAGCACCTGTGTTCGAGGTTAGCCATGGCTGTTGGATTCCTCATTTTCTATTCAGGCATATCAGAAAGCCTTTGCTTCACATCTGAAAGTTCTGAGCAGTGGCGCAGACGCTGTGCTGGTCAGCCAAGCAGCGTTTGCTTCTCTGTGTCCCCCTGCTGCCTCGTAAACCCTGGCCATTGGGGTGAGGTGGGTGGGCAGGGGCCCCTCTTAGCTTACATCAGGTGCCACTTGCAGAAGGCAGATTTTTGAGAGCTTTCTGTGCTGAGCCGTAGTGTCCAAGCATTTCTCCTTAATAATCATTCATGCATAGAGTGAGAAAAGAAGAAATTGCATCCAGGGCACATCTGTGAGGCTTTCGAAAAGGTATAAGTCATTCAAAAGTTGAATTCTTATTTTCGTTTATATCTATATCTTATGTTGTCTGTTTATGTATAATTAAATTAAATATTATATAACATAAACATATATATATTGCGAAATATATGAATAAATAATTTACACATAATTATAATGTAATTTATTGAATATATAAATATCAAATATACTTACCTATTTAATTTTATATACAATTAAAATTTTTTTCTATTTTTTTAAAAATTTATTTTATCGAAGTATAATTGATTTACAATGTTGTGTTAGCTTACATTTTACTGTGCTAGCCTATCTTTCCATCCGTTTCCATTCCTCAGTTGTCTTATTTCTTTTATTCATTTCACAATAATTTGCAGATATTTGTACACTTATCCTGAAATATTTTGGATATCATTATGGATTATGATATCATTTAGAAATATTATGGAAATCATTAACAAGAGTTCAACATCTGTGTACTTACTATTCTTGTTTCTTCTTTTTGAGTTAAAACTTACATTAAGTATTCTATTAATAAGGCCCAAACAATGCAAAAACCTCTGCAATCTAACCCTTATCCAGGTGCAGAACATTCCTATCACTCTAGAAAGTTCCATCATGCAACTTCTTGATCACTTCCTCTCCTCCCCAGGCAACAACTGTTCTGATTTTTTTCTACCATGAGCTAGTTTTACGTGTTTTAGAACTTCATAGAAATGAAACCCTACAATACATAGCCACCTGAGCCTGGTTTCCTTCACTTGATGTGATTCTCTCGAGAGTCATCTATGCTGTACATGTTTCACTAGACTGCTGCTATTTATTGCCAAATAGTGTTCCCTTGTGTGACTATATCAGTTAGTTTATCCATTTTCCTCTTGATGGACACCTGAGCAGGTTGCATCTTTTGACATTGATGAATAAGCTGCTTTGGATAGTCTCATACAAGTGTTTTGTGGACATGTATTTTCATTTCTGCCAGGTAAATACCTAGGGTCAAAGTGCTGACTTATAGGATATGTGTGTGCTGAGTTTTGTAAGAAATACCAGACCTTTTCCTAAGGTGATTGTACCACTCTGTACTCCCACCAGCAGGTAGGAAAGTTATGGTCACTGCATTGTTTGCCAACATTTGATCTGGTTGGTCTTTCTAAGTTGAGCCATTCTGATGTGTGTGTAGTGGTTCAAGTGATCTTTATGTCATTCTGACTTCTTAAAAAAGTAGTTTTTATTAGTTGTTTTAAATTTTCAAGCAAATGCATTTTAGACAGTGAAGTTTCCTCTGAATACCATTTTGGCTACATCTTTTTCCCCTCCAGGCAACATAAGCTTTTGTTTTTTGTTATTTTCTGATTTTTGTTGTATTATTATCAGTGAATTTGGGATGTATTTTACAGTTGGTAGTTGGTTGAGATTTTCTTTGTGGCCAATTAGATATGGTAAATTTTTGTGAATATTTCCTGTTGTTTCAAAAAATAAATGTGCTGTGATGGTAGCCAGTACACAATATTTCAATTCATATATTAAATCACATATGTTAAGTGTGTTATTAAAAGTGTCTATATTTTTTGTTCACATTGGTTACAGATATCTGAAAATATATGAAAGTTGTCTATACTCATTTCGGATTTGCCAATTTCTATCAGTTTTCTATTTCTTTAAATTTTGAGTTTATGTTCTTAAATACCTCCAGGTTTGAGACTATATAGCTTTTGTTTCGTTTTGTCTTGTTTTTAAGTCTCTTTTGAGGCTTTTTGCCTTGAATTCGATTTTGCCTAGCAATAATATTGCTCCACCTACTTTCTTTTTATTTGCATTTGCTAGAAAGCTGTTTTACTATTCCTGTCCCACTTTTTCCCTCAACCTTTTTGTGTTCTGTTTTATGTAAGTCTCTTGTAAATAGCATATAAGTGCAGTTTTTTTAGAGGTGGGTGAGGAGGGGGCTTTGCCAATCTGGAAGTCCAGGTTAATACATGTAGGTTAAGTTCATTTTAACAAATATACAATACTCCATTCTGTGAGTCAGTCTCACTTTAATTGTCCATGTGTCTACTCAGTGAAGGTTAGTTGTTTTCACTGATGCAGACCATCTTATGTAAACATCTTTCCATGTCTACTTGTCCCAGTGGGCCAGAGTCCTCCAGCAGTAGAAGTCTGGGAGTGGAATTGCAGGTATGCACTTCCCACCTCTACCATGTATGGTCAGATTGCCCTCCAAAGTGATAAAGGACTTCCTAGTCCCACCGGCAAAGCATGAGTTCTTATTTCCCCATGTTTTCCAGCACGTGGTATTATCAGAACTCAAAATTTTGCCAATATCTTGGGTGTCGGTTGTAAGTTATAGTAATTTTACATTAGATTTCACCAGTAAACAGTGAAGTTGAACATATTTGTATTGGTTTAATAACCATTGGATTGCCAGTTCAAATACAGTCCATTCTTATTTATAGACTCCATACTTGCAAATTTTCTTACTCAGTAAAGTTTCTTTGTAACCCCCAAATCAATACTCAGGATGTTTCCATGGTCACTCATGGATATGCACACAACAGTGAAAACTTTGAGTTGCCCAGTGCATGCGTTCCCAGCTGAGGTCTGCCATCTTGTTTCAGCTCTCCTGCTGTGCACAAGTGTGCTTTTCTGGGTCTGTTTATATTTTGTACTTTTCGTTGGTGATTTTGATGTTTAGAATGGCCCCAAGCACAGTGCTGAAGTGCTGTCTTATGTTCCTAAGCACCAGAAGGCTGTAATGTGCCTTGTGGAGGAAATACGTCAGATAAGCTTCATTCAAGCATGAGTTACAGTGCTGTTGGCCCCAAGCTTATTATTAATGAATCACCAACCACATTAAATAAGACATCTTTAAACAGAAACACACATAAAACAAGGTTATGTATTGATTGGTTGATGAAAACGTTATGACCACAGACTTGCAGAAAAGTATCTCTTTATTTGCCTTAGGAACAATGGCTCAGTATTTGCTAATTCAGTGTTTGTGGCAACTTTATAGAAAATGACTGTCACAGACAACCAGAGTCGACTGTATTTTGTCCATTTTTCATTAGGACGTTTGTCTTTTTCATATTGATTTGCAAGAGTCTTAAAATATATTCTAGATACAATTTTTACACAGTTTCTACTCCATCTAGAATTGATTTTTATGCTGGTATCAGCTAGGGTTCTACTGTAATATTTTCCTATCTCAGTGGCCTAGTGCCTTGGCATCATCTAATGAATAGCCACATCTGTAATCATTAAATTTAATGTCACTTCTGTCATCTGTGAAATTTCTATACATGCGGATCTGCTTCTAGGCTCTCTATTCTGTTCTAGTAACTTTTGTGCCTGGAATAAATACCACAATATTCTAACACTATATCTTTGTAATATATCTTGCTATATGTAGAGAAATATTTTTGCTTATTACTATGGATTAAATTGTGCCCCCCCACCAAATTCAGATATTGAAGCTTTAACCCCCCTTCATGGGACTGTATTGAAGATAGGGCCTTTAAGTAGGTAATTAAGATTAAATGAGGTCTTAAGGGTGGGTCCCTGATCTGATAGGGCTGGTGTCCTTATAAGAAGAGGAAGATACATCAGAGATTGCTGTCTCTCCTTTCTGCCATGTGGGGACACAGTGAGAAGGTGGCTGTCTGAAAGCTGGGAACTAAATAGGGTTGCACTTTGATATTGAACTTAACCTCCAGAACTGTGAGAAGTCATTGTCTGTTGTTTAAGCCCCCCCTTCTGTGGTGTTTGTTATGGCAGCCTAAGCTGGCTAATACTGCTACCTTATTACTATACCATTTTTCTAAATTATCTTGACTGTTATCTTTTATTCTTCCATATGAATTTTATCAGTTTGTATTTTTATTGGAATTGCATAGAAGTTTGATTTTTACAGTTACTTTTTCAGATACAAAGGTGATTGTGTAGTTTTTCCTCCTTTCAACGTATTAACATTACGGTATGTAATAGAGTTCCTATTACTGGGTCACTTCACAGTTCTAGACTGAAATCCACTTGGTCAGGGTGAGATATTCTTTTAATATTATGCTGAATTGATCTGCTAACTTTGCGTTGGCAGATGACCAGCTTTGTTCACATACTTCGTAGCCTAAGGCACCAGCCCATTGACGGCTGTCTTTTTTGTGACCATGATTTTTTTCTCCCCATTGACTGTAATTATGTTTCGGCAGACTCACCTTCACCTCCTTTACGATATCTCTGGAAGTTGACCAGAACAAAGACAAAAAGAAGGAACATCAGTGGGTTTAAAACAGAATTACCCACAAGTTCTCCGTTTTTGTCTCTGGAATATCACTAGCTTATCCAATACTGTGACTCTCCTCTTGGGCCATTTCCTGAGAAAATGCACAGCAGTTAAAGCTCTTTCATTGTTGGTCTGGTGGTATATATATCCTGTACCTGCAAATGGAGAGTTGAAACAGTGAATAATCATACAGCCCTGGTTGATCCCTGTGTACAGCATGTCAGCATGGGGACACGCTGAGGTTGGTTCTGAACCGTGAACGGGGATGGTTGTGATGACTCATCCCCTCCAGGCTCTTCACTCTCTTCCTCTGGCCGCTGCCCTCACACATCCACACACGTGGTCATCAGCAGTGTTGGTGGATATCAGTTTGTGTGTATTGAAGGAGATGGGGGGGGGTGGAAATCCCCAGAGGTTAAGGGATTTATTACCATTAAAACATTGTTTTTCCTTCCATCCATTTGAAGGTGGGGTGAGGAGGGTGTGTGTATGGAGAGCAAAAGCTTCAAGGACAGGCTATGTCTCCACAGACGTAGGTTCAAAGACAGGGTGATTATAGCTTACTCAGGTAGCAGGTTTGGTAATGCGAGGGGATTAATGTGAGGCTGTGTGTCTCACATTTCATCTGTGGGTATCTTTTCTAGCTACTCTTTTAAAAAGTGGTTTATTTTCATGATGATAGACACATATGTACACTGGTGGCGTAGCCTGGTGGTAGCAAAGTCGTCGGGTGAAGGGGTCGGGGGTGCTCCCTGAAACGTGAGCATCAGGGCTTCCATGTTTCCTGTGTTGGTTGTCCTAGGCTATCCCGGTGGCTCACAAGTAAATGCACGCCTAATGTGCTTCAACGAACGTCTGCTTAAAGGAAAATGTGTTGTTTTTTGGACAATTAAAAGTTACGTTAATTATTGGCCGCTGGGAAATCACTTTCCTTGAGGCCATGTCTAAGCCCTTCTTGCTTCACGACTTGCAGGCAATTCCAAGGTTTCAGCCCTTCTCCACCCATAAGCTCATGACCCTGACATCTCCACTTCCAAGTCTGACTTATCTCCCCATCTCCAGGCCCCCCAGTTCAGCCCCATGGTGCGCATTTCCAGGCGGATGATTCACAGGCACCTCACAATTTGCATGTCTAAATGGAACTCAGCCATCTTCTACCTCAAACTCCTTCCATTGCTCTTTGGGAAATTGTCATAAGCCTAGTTCAAACTTTATCCTAATTATAGGAAAATAGCACTATTAAAAAAACCCCTGAAACTGCCAACTGACTATCCAGTAATTAAAAATGACTTCAGGAGAAAGCAAGCTGCCTTACTGACAAGTTGGTAAAAGTAAATTAACTCAGACAAAAGGCTGACATTTAGCATTTGATGTTAAATTCATTAAACCACCAACCTAATGAAATTGAGTTGGAAGGGGGAGAGAAGCCAACCTAAGTTTTTCTCCATGACTTCTTGTTGTGATAGGTTCTTTTTTCTGGAAAAGTAACTCCCCTTAAATCCCATAGTGCAGAACTTGAATAAAAGATAGAAACTTAATTCATTTTAAGATTATGTGATACAGGCGATAAGTGGCTAAACACAGTCATAGTTAAAGTAATTAGAGACTACACACACATTCCTTTTAATTCAGATCATACAGTGACACAAATGAAAATGTTTGTGCTTTAGCAGTAATGATAATACTAGCACTTGATGGTAGAAGCACATTTAATGCTCCCACTAAGTCTTTTTGTTTTCAGTTAAACTCATGTATCAGCTATGATGCCCTATTATACATGAATGAGAGCTTTTTACACACCAACCTCCAAATTCACCCAAAGTCACCAATCTTCCAAGGTTGATGTGAGAGGGACCAGCCCCCTGAACATGACAGAAGAGAATAACATTTGCTTGCCAATGAACTATTAGTGTTGGAGACACTGTTTCTCTGCCTCTGGCCGTCTCATGTGATCCTAGCCTTACAGATGGCCATTGCAAAAGCCAATGTTTCTAAAAGGTTTTGCTGACTTGGGTTTTTATGACATGAATGTTGGTGTTGGCTTTATGAATGAATGTGCTCCGTTCACATTTTTGCCACATCAAATATGACATCAGTATAATTGCATGCAGGAGTATTTCATCTCAAAAGTAGAGAGGAATAAAGTATGATGTCTAATTTTCAAGGAAATCATTCATTCATTTATTCATTTATTTAACAAATTTATATTGAGGGCCAGCTATGTGCCAGGCCCTGTTCAAGTTATTGGGGGTCCAACAATGAACGAAACAGACAAAAACTAAAAACTCCTGCCTTGTGCTGCTTACATTTTCCTGGGAGACTCTTATGTCTGGCTTCTTTCACAAAATATAATATCTGAAAAATACTTTCTGTGGTTTATTCCTTTTTATTGATGACAATTATTCTGTTGTATGAAGATACTACAATGCATTATCTGTTGATGGACATTTGGGCTTCTAATTTGGAGCAATTATAAATAGACTGCTATGAATATTTAATTTGGGGGAACATATTTTCATTTTTCTAGAATAAATCCTAGGTGTAAGATTGCTCAGTCAGATGGTATGTATATATATAAACTGTATAAGAAATTGCCAAATTCTTCCCCAAAGTGATCTTTCCATTTTATACTGCCACCAGCAACGTATGAGAGTTCCAGTTGCCCCACATGCATACCAACATTTCATAGCCAGGCATTTAATTGTAGCCATTCTAGTGTCTTCCATCGTGATGATTCATGGTGTTTTTTTTTTTTTTTTTTAATATTTTATTTATTTATTTATTTATTTATTTATTTATTTATGGCTGTGTTGGGTCTTCGTTTCTCTGTGAGGGCCTTCTCCAGTTGCGAGAAGTGGGGGCCATTCTTCATCGCGGTGCGCGGGCCTCTCACGATCGCGGCCTCTCTTGTTGCGGAGCGCAGGCTCCAGACGCGCAGGCTCAGTAATTGTGGCGCACGGGCCCAGTTGCTCCGCGGCATGTGGGATCTTCCCAGACCAGGGCTCGAACCCGTGTCCCCTGCATTGGCAGGCAGATTCTCAACCACTGCGCCACCAGGGAAGCCCAATTCATGGTGTTTTAATTATATTTCTTCAGTCACTAAAAATGGGGCTATCTTCTAAGGACACACTTTTGTGACGTATCTGATAGGCCTTTTGTACCATTTTTACTGTGTTGTTTGTCTTCTTATTGAGTTATGGGAGTTCTTTATATTTTCTGTATACAGTTTCTTTGTCAGATATTATAAGGTGTTTTCTGCCGGCTTGTGGTTTGCCTTTTTAATTTTCTTAATGCTGTCTTTTGATGATCAGGAAATTTTAATTTTGGTAAATCTGATTTATGGTTTTTTTCTTTTATGCATCATGTCTAAGAAACCTTTGCTCTCACCTACCTCAATACTATAAAGATATTCTCCTGTGATTCCTTCTGTAAGCATTTTAATTTTAGCTTTTATGTTTAGGTCTATGATCCATCTTCAAAACAATTTTTTGTGTATGGTGTGAGTTAATGCGTTTAAGTTCATTTTTTTCCATACAAATATCCAGTTGTTCCAGCATCATTTTTGAAAAGACTGTTCTGTCTCTCTTGAATGCGTTAGTGCCTTTATTGAAAATCACTTGACTACATGTGAAGATATATTTTGGAATTCTCTGTTATGTTCTATTGATCTATCCTTACACTCCAATACCACATTGTCTTAATAACTGCAGTATTACAGTAAGTCTTAAAATCAAGGGGTGTAAATCTTCCATCATTCTTCTCTTTCATGATTGTTTTGGCTACTCTAGTACCTTTGCATTTCCATTTAAATTCTAGATTGTTTGTCAGTTTCTACCACAGTGCCTACTGGGATGTTTTTAACTTTTGATTTTGAAATAACTTCAGACTTATAAAAAAGTCACAGGAATAGTAATAAGTAATCCCATATGTCTTTACCCAGGTTTACCAGTTTTTTGTCATTCTGCCATATTTGACTTATCATTCCCTCTATGCTTGTTTGCAACTATTATTGTTTTCTGAACCATATGAGAGTAGGTTGCATTCATTACACCCCTTTGCCCTTTAACACTTCAGTGTATATTCCCTAAGACCAACAGTGTTTCCTTACAGAACGACAGCTTCAACTTCAGGATATATGTCTTTGAATTGCCATTCATACTCCAATTTCTTTCATTGTCCCAGTAATGCTTTTTAGATCTCCCCGCCCCCGGGTACAGCTCCTCACCATGTTGCTTTAGTCCCCTTTACTCTGCAACAGTTCCTGGACCTTTCATGACACTGAGATTTTTGATAAGTGCAGAACGGTTATTGTGTAGAATATCACTAAATTTGAGTTTGGTTGATGTTTACTCATGATTAGAATCTGGTTATGCATTTTTGACTGAAATAATGTAAGTGATATTTCCTTCTCAGGGTATCACGTCTGGAGGTACATGATGTCAGTTTGCCCCCTATTGGTGACGTTAATTTTTCTCACATGGTTAAGATCTGTTTTCTCATTATACAATTATTTTTCTTTTTGTAGTAAAAGGTAATTTGCGGGGAAATCCTGCTAGGATTTTGATGGGGTGATATTGCACTTTGGGAACATTGACCTCTTTAAACTATTGAGTGTTCCAATCTATGAACATGGTATGTATTTCTATTTATTTGGGTTTTCTTTCCTTTCTCTCTGCAGTGTTTTGAGGTTTTAAGTGTGGAAGTCTTGTACATATTAGGTTTATTTCTAAGTATTTTAACCATTTTAAGTGTATAATTCAGAGGTATTAAGCACAATCACATTGTTGTGCAATCATCACCACACCCCTCTCCAGAACACTTTCATCTTCCCGAACTGAAACTCTGTATCCATTAAACAATAATGCCCCATTCTTTCTGCCCCCAGCCCTTGACAACCACCATTCTACTTTCTATGAATTTGACTACTCCTCTGTGTATTTTTAATATTATTGTAAATGATATTTTTTAAAAATTTCATTTGCTAATTGGTGCTCAAATATAAAAATATAATTGATTATGTTGTCCTTATCTTGTGGCTTTACTAAATCCATATTAATTTTTGTAATTTTTTAATATATTCATTAGAATTTTCTATGTAAATTATGATATCTATGAGTGAAGACAGTTTTATTTCTTCCTTTCTAATCTGTAAGCCATTTATCTGTCTATCTACCATCCCCTATCTATCTACCTATCTATCTATCTCCTTATTGTAATGGTTAGGACTTCATGGCGATGTTGGGTAGAAGACGTAAGAGCAGATATCTTTGTCTTGTTTCTATATCTATGGGGAAAATGTTCCTTATTTCACCATTAAGTAAGAAATTCATTGTAGGTTTCTCATAGATGCCCTTTTTATTAGATTGACAGTTATTTTCTTTATTGAAAGTTTTGATAATGAATGAGTGTTGGTTTTGTCAATTGCTTTTTTTTTTTTTAAATATTAACTGAGATTATTACATGGTTTCTCTCTTTAGCTCTGTATTTTCAGTGATTGGTTTTTAAATGCTGAAGTAACTTTGTACTCCTGGGTTGACCCAGTTTGGTCCATTACTCATTTCTATATTGTCTTTTTATTTCGCTGGGTCCAGTTTGCTGTTGTTTAGTGGAGCATGTTGCCCTTTTGATCAGGGGGCATATTGGCTTATAATGTCCATGGAACAGACTTGTCAGCTTTTTGTATCAAGTTTATGTTTGCCTCATAAAATGAACTAGAAAGTATCTCTTACTCCTTTATTTTCTGAAAGAGTTTGTGTAAAATTGCTGATGTTTCTTCCTTAAATATTAGACAGAATTCACCAGTTTCTATTATTTTGGGCTGGAGATTTAATCATGGGAAGGTTTTTGACTACAACTCCAAGTTCTCTAAGAGATTTAGGGCTATTCTGAGTTTTTATTCCTATTTGTGCTAATTTTGGTATATTGTCATTTGTCATTTTTTCTAAGTTGTTGGATATATATATCTATGTTCATTTATTATCTTTAACATCTATAGAGTCTTTGGTGAGTCCCCTTGTGCATTCCTGATATTGGTAATGTGTGTTTTCTCTTTTCTTAATCATTTTTTCTAGGTGTTAGCGATTTGGTTAATTTTTTGAAGAATGAACTTCTGGCTTTATTGATTTTTTTATTGTTTGTTTTCTATTTTATTGATTTCTGCTCTCATCATTAATATTTTTTTTCTAATTACTTCAGGTTTAACTTGACACTATTTTTCCAGCTTTTTAAGGTGTAAAATCTCATCTAATTTAAGCATTTAAAGCTATAAAGGTCTCTCTTAATTACTCTTTTAGCTTCATTCCACGATTTGGGGTATCCTGTTTTCATTTTTCATATTTTATGTATTCTCATTCCATTTAAAATACCATTTAATTTTTCTTGCATTTTCTTTTTTGAGCCCAAAGGTTATTTAGAAGTGTGCTATTTAATTTCCAAATAGTTCGAGAGTTTCTAAATATATTTTTGTTATTGATTTCTACTTTAATTTTGTGTGATCAGAAATTTATGGTTTCAATTTTTTAATGTATTGTGAGTTATTTTATGGAGAGCATATGGTCTGTCTGGGTGAATGTGCCATGTACACTGACATGTGTATGCTGTCTTGCTGGGTATATTGTTCTGCAGATGTCCATTGGGTCAAGGGGGTGGTTAATGTTTCTGTTGTTTCTTCACTAATGTTTTTGTTTAGTTCAGTTAATTGCTGAGAGTCAGGTATTAAAATTTCCAACTATAATTATGGATTTTTCTGTTTTGTCCTCTAGTTCTGTCAATTCTTGTTTATATATTTTGAAGCTCTGATATTAGGTGCATTCATGTTATGTCTTTTTGCTTAATAGACCCTTTTATTTGAAAGAAGTTTTTGCTGAGTATGGAATCCAGGTTCACAGTTCATTTTCTCTGCTAGTGCCTTGAAGCTGTCATTCCCTTGTCTTCTGTTTTGCTTTGTTTCTGATGAGGAGTCAGCCATTATTTTTTATCTCCCCCTTTTTCTATTTATCCTAGGTTTTTAGCAAGTTGATTGTGACATCAGCAGGTGTGGTTTCCTTTGTATTTATTCTGCTTGCTTTTCACTGATCTTCCTTGGTTGGTGTGTTACTGTATTTTAATGAAATTTGGGAAAATTTTGGCCATCATTTCTTCAAACCTTTTTCCCAACTCCTTGCATCTCTCCCCTCCTGTTGGGATTTGACTGTACATAAGTTAGACCTCCTGTACTTTCCTATAGCTTACTAAAGCTCTGTTTAATTTTTGGTAAATCTTTTTGTCTCTCTTTGTTTCCGTTTGGAAATTTTCCATTGACCTGTCAAGTTTACCAATTTTTTTCCCTAGTTTTATCCAATCTGTTGTTAATATCATACCATGAATGTTTTATTGGAGATTGTATGTTTTAGTTCTTCCAGTAGATTCTTTTACAGTTTCCGTCTCTCCTGCAATCATCCATATCTTCATTATAGTTTCTTCTGTGCATTGTTTACCATACTCATAGTTCCTTAAAGTGCTGGTCTTCTAACATCTGGGTTTATTTCTCTTGACCATGGGTTATATTTCCCTGTTTCTTTACATGCCTGGTAATTTTTTATTGTACACCAGTCATTGTGGTTTATACTCTAGATTTTGTTACCTTCCTCTGAAGAGTGTTTTGTTACTGCAGCTTCTTACATTACTGGCAGGTCACCTGAAGCTTATGGAGTTTATCACTTTTTGTTGAAGCTGTTGCTTCCTCTGCTTCACTCAAGCAGGAAACCTGTTTATTGCAGGCAGACCCTCTCATAATAAGAATAATAATTATGAAATGGTTTAACCACTTTTAACAAAAAAAACTGTTTGGGGAAAATGTTACCTTCCTACACAATGTGTAACTACATTTGAATTTTGGTATTGATTACTTTTCAACCTCAAAGGAGCCTACTTTCTTTTAAAGGTTATTCATTATTTGTAACAAGGAATTTTTCTAAGGTTTTCTTCAAACCAGTTTTTGTTTTTAGCAGGTACCATTGCAGGGAAGGTGCTGACTGGCCCCACCATCTCCTCAGCCGTTTGTGAAGAAGCCCTTTCTATCACAGTATGATGGCTCCTTTTTCTGTTTCCTCCCAATCTCCTACTCCTTTCCTATTGCTTTTTTCCCCCAATATTGTAGTTATGTCTCTCCCTCTCTCTCTCCTCCTTTACCATGAACTTGTTGGTATACAAGTTTCTTCTTCATCTGTGTTATTAGTGACTGGCAGCATTAGGAATGGAGGAGATTTCCAAAATTGAGTTTCTATCACATTGATGTTCTGAGATTTGGCGAGCATGCTTGTTTCACTTGTGTGGTTTAAAGGATTTTATAGAAGGCAGCTTCTGTGTCAGCACTTTTCTTTAGTCTCTGAGCGACCAGTTTTACAGACTTACTCCAGCTCTGTCACTCTTCAGAGGTCCTAAACAATGCCAGGTGAAGATAAGACGTAATTCTGTTTGAAACTGAAAAGTAATTCCCACTTGTTTTCTCAAAATTCAGAAACCTGAAAGATGTCCTTGTCCAACCATTTCTGTTTGCGTTTTTGGACATTCTCTAAAATCCAGATTAGAAGCCCACTGAGATGAGTAAGCTGTGAACACGATGTGATGGCCTTGAGCCCCTTCTCAGCGTGTCTTCCCTGCACCCTTGTTGCTCCCCCATCCTGTGGGCACCTGACCAGTGGCCAGGGAGAAGCCCACAGTGAGGGACTAGGCTTTCTATTCCTTGACTCTTGAGGCAGAGAAGAGAAATTGCTTGCTCTTGTGGGGGTCACTCAAGGGACTAACTGAATCAAATCTCGTACCCTAGGTGGGCTGACGTTAATAAGAACGTGCACATCTTAATGCTTTTCCTGGCATAGCAGGCAAGTGACCTAAACCCAGCCTGCAAACGGGGATACAGAGCTCACACACCAGGGCAGAGTTGACTTGAACTTGCGTTTGTGTATTTGGCAAGTGTAACATTGGTTTTAGTTTAATCAGCAGTTAACTCCAGCTCACAAAGGGTGAGAGAGGGGTGGGTTGGGTGTGTATTGTTAGCACATGTGCTTGCTTATTTAAACGATATTTAAGGAATCCTTGACCCAAAGAAATAATGGCCGGTGAGCTTGAGAGAAAGGGCATCCGGCTCTCGCTGACACCAGAATCTCCTGTTTTAGATTATTTATGGCTCCAGGTTCTTTTCTTTGAAAAAGAAATTTTCTTCAGGGGCTGAGAAGACAGCAGAGGACGGAGAGAGCCAGAGGCGGCTGAAGAGACTGTGTCCTGCCAGACCCTTTGTCTCCACTGTTACGAGCGTTCAGACTTTACATTTGTGAGAAAGCTAAGACAGGGATTCTTAAAGTCCATTTGGTTAAATTGGACACAGCCCACATTTCGTTTGGGGATGGTCCAAATCAATGTAGGGTGGACGACAAGTATTAGGCTTATGGCAGGTGGCAGATTTGCTAGAAAACAAGTGACTTAATTACAGGCCTGAGGCACTTGCCGAAGCTTGTCCTGGGAGCTCCCGGCCCCTCTCCTTTGCTCCCCAGCAGACGGCAGCCCTAATACATGTGCTTTGGCCCACTTTTACTGTCTCCTTGAAGCATCCTCAGGGCCACTTTAAAAAGCACCTAGGTGCTTAGAATGACTGATTTTATTGTCCAAAGGCAGGACTAACAGGTTTTACCGAGAATAATTTAGCACAGACTCCAAGGGGACGTGTGCAGGCTGTTCCCTACAGGCTGGGGGGAAGGTCGGACTGCAGGGCAAGTGGGAGGGCTGTGCTTTTGAGAGTCTCCCTCTCTGTCCCCCGTATTTATACACGTGGTCTGCGCTATGGAGCAGTGGCGAGGTCACCACTCCCCTGTGGTGTAATAAGCACATCTCGCTATACAAACTCTTTGAGGCCCTGCCTGACTTTTTGGAATCCTCTCCATTGCTTTCCTCTGTTTCAAAGGATTCTCTCCTACAGTTTAACGGTAGAACACAGTTTCTGAATGAACATCATTTTCATAAAAGCGTCGCTTGCAAACGACGGAAGTTAATAGGGGTGTAATGTTTCTGATGTAGCTTAAGACTACGATGAAACATGTTAATCGTTAATATTCTGCATGTATTTGAACATAGGCATGAGCACGTACCCACCCATGTGTACACTTCGCATTTATAATCCGTCTTTCATACTCAACTTCCTTTGTTTCATCCCCCCCGACCTTAAAGATGCTGGATTTTTTTTTAAGTTAATAGACTTTATACTTAGAGCAATTTTAGGCTTACAGAAAAATTGAACAGAAAGTACAGAGAGATATCGTGTACCGGTTCCCCACATCTGCACATACAGTTTCCCCTATCAGTAACATCTTATGTCAGTGTGGTGCATTTGTTATAGTTAGTGAGCCTATGTTGATACATTATTATTAGCTGAAGTCTGTAGTTTACATTACAGTTCACTCTTGGTGTTGCGTATTCTCTGGGTTTGCACAAATGTATAATGACATGTTTCCGCCATTATAGTATCATACAGAGTAGTTGCACTGTGCTAAAAATCTCTGTTCTCCTGTTCACCAACCCTCCCCCCACCCTTTGGCATTCACTGATCTTTTTACTGCTCCATAATTTTGCTTTTTCTAGAATGTCATAAAGTTGGGATCATACAGTGTGCATGCAGCCTTTTCAGATTGGCTTCTTTCATTTAGTAATGTGCATTTAAGTTTCCTCTGTGTCTTCTCATGTCTTTTCTTGATAGCTCATTTCTTTTCAGTACTGAGTAATATTACATTGTACTACAGTTTATCCATTCACTGTGGACATTTTGGTTGCTTCCAAGTCTTGGCAGTTATGGATTAAGCTGCTATAAACATGCATGTGCAAGTTTTTGTGTGGACAGAAGTTTTCAATTCATTTGGGTAAATGCCAGGGGACAAGATGGCTAGATCATCAGATGCTGAATTTAAAAAGAAAAAAAAAAAAATCGGGGATATTTGACACCTTCCAGTGTACTTACAGACCATGTGTTTTTACCAGAGACGACTACCATGAGGATGGGTTCTGCCAGCCTTACCGGGGAATCGCCTGTGCGCGTTTCATTGGGAACCGGACCATTTATGTGGACTCCCTTCAGATGCAGGGGGAGATTGAAAACCGAATCACAGGTAGGAGCGCAGCCCTTTGTTCTGAGACGCGAGCACACACGCAGCTGCCTGTCGCCACGCTGGTGCGTTTTCAGTCCCGCTTGCGTGTTTTGTTGGTTATGACCTTGGACAGTGAGTCCCTGTGCCCTGCCTCCTGCAAGAGAAAGTCAGAGGCCTTTTTCAGAAGCAGTTGCAATTACCACCGCGGTTTATCCTAAAATGTTCCCATTTGTATATGAAAATTAGCAAGTACAGTCTGCTTAGAATGTACCAACCCACTGAATTAAGTCAACCACGTGGGTCCGAAGCCCTGCATTGTCTTGTCCTCACCACGTGGCCAGGCAGGCACCTGCCACATTCACTCTTGGTTCTACTTTTCCTGACTCTTCTGCCTTCTTGGAGTTACGCTTGATTAAACGGTGCCCGGGCCTGATTTTAGCTGTTGGGGACAGAGGTTCCAGGCCATCGGCTGTGCCTGGGGACACTGCAGTGAACTCAGACCCCCGTAAGCCCCCGGTTTCCAGGCATAGCCAGGTCTTTGGGTACCTTCTCCGTTGTGTGAGAAATGGAGCAGATCATTTAGGAGTGAAGCTGCTCATTCTCCGTCGTTTTAGAAGTTACTGTCTCTGGTTGGTTGGTAGTCCTCACATTGATGTCAAGGACTTCCTGGGGGAAAGCCCTTGAGAAGTGAGAAAATGAATTAGACCAAGGCCCCCAAAAGCCCCCCTCCGCCTCTCTCTGCTCTCCCCACAAGCCCAAACGTTTTCTCTCCGGACTCTATAAGGAACAAGGAGGACCTTGTGAAGATGGCAGGTGTCCCAGTTGAACTACATCCTCTGCACAGTGGTTCTTGACCCCGGCCAACCTGCGATGTGGGGCTCCCGGTGATTCTAGAGGGATTTGTGGAGGGGCTGGCAAAGCACTGCCCTGGTAAGGGCACAAAAGGGGTCCCCAGGTAGAAACTCACGTAGGTGACACTGATGTCCTTCTAAGTTCAGGTCAACCCTGGCTTTGTATTTCACCCACAGTCTGGAGGGTCTAAGGTCATGGTCACAGAGGGGCCTGCCTGGCCCATGGTTACAGAGCCCCCTGAGGACAGGGCCAGGTGTCCAGTGAGAATGGAAGGGCAGTAATGGGACCTGGAGATCTTGGAAGGTGCTATCTTGGTCCAATGGGAGAATCTTTTGAAATTGTTGGTATCTCTCATTGGAAAAGCTTCTTATGCCATTTAAAGCAGAACTTCTCAAACTTTCTGACCACAACATACAGTATCAATAAAAAGTATATTTTACATCGTGACTTAGTCTACATATACATCTACTTCATAGAACTGAAATGGGTTACAGGAAACAACATTTGCCCTGAACGAAGGCAGTGCACTCTGATTTTTCTCTTCAGTTTTATTTCATTAAAGAAAAAAGTTGGTTCCAGCCTTAATGTGAACCATGCACTCTGACATTCTCTGTTCCGTTCTAATCATCTTTTAAAATGCTACCCGCAGACTCCAGAATTAATTTTATATCCCAGTAATTGGCAAACACTGATTCAAGGCACAAGATTGTCTCTCAATTATTTCTTCAGGAGTTGTTTAAAGGATTAACAAATCAGATGTCTAAGCAGACTCATTTTTATAATAGTTTTTAGGTACAAGTTTAGAATGAGGGTTCTCTACATTTGTGTATTTTTGAAAAAATAAATGTGAAGTTGCTCTAGACTGACTGACTTGAGGTTTAGAGACTGCATTGGTTGTGGAGATAGTCTATTTGGAGAGCGTGCTTGTCAGAACTCATTCCAGGGACTCTGGAAGCTTCCCAGGAATGGGCCCCAGAACCATCAGAGTGATGTGCTGGGTGTAAACAAAAGCGGGGACATGATGGTTGGACCTCCTCGGTGCCTCGAGCCATCCTTCAGAAATAAACCCTCACATGATAGGTTCTGGGGCAGGGGTAGGAGAAATCCTAAAAGGGTCAGCCTTGACATCCTATCAGTTGGTACCCCAAAAGCAATGCCATGTTTGGCTTTCTTAGGTCTTTCCCTGCCTGGGGGTCAAGGCCAACACTGGCAACAACCCTCTTGGTAGTCAGTTGCCAGCTCACGTGATGGGACTGAACTGGGTTCAAACTTGGTTCGTCAGCCAACTCTAAGAGACCCTGCACCTTAACCTCTTACCTCTCCATTCCTCAATTTTAATATTGTCCAGAAGGGGCCAGAGGACTAAGGATGATGTGAGCAGCACACTACAGAGTGCCCGGAACCCAGTGCTGCGTGCAGCGCATGGACACAGCCTGTTACCAGACCCTCGTGGACCATTCATCTCACGTGCTATTTTATTGGCTCCATGTGGTCTTTCATTCCCCAAAGTGTGGCCTCGACAGATCACTTGACAGATAAAGACCCAGGCCCAGGAAGGACTGAGTGACTGACAACCCGGTAGTAAATGACAGGGCAGGGCCAGAACTGGGCTCCCATGCCAGTTCATCTAACCCAATGCCTGCCATGGGTGGCTGGTGGGTCCTTGGGGTGAGGGGGCGTGGTGGGGGTGCTGTGTGGGGAATGGGTGCCAGCAGCGCCACCTGCTGGCCACACTGGGCATGGCGCTACAAGTCATGGGTGGAGCTGGGGTGTCCCAGGAACTAAATTCCAACCTCGCTGGTTTCCTCCTCCCCATCTCAGCAGGGTGTGTAGGCAGAGGCGCCTCTTTTTCTCCAGCTGTCCAAGATCAGATCCTTATAAGCAGGTCCTTCATAGGTCAAAGTGGGGTGGGCCTTCTGGCGTGGGCATGTATGGGGCAACTGATGCTTTCCTTTGAACCCTGACTGCCACAGCCCTGAGGAGAGCGCCTGGAGTGCACACCTTCCCTCCTGCCACTGGCAACTCTGCTCCCGCTCACCTGCCCAGACTTTGCGTCTGCAGCTCCCACCCCCTTCCCTTCTCCGCCTCAGGTGTCAGGTTCTTCCCATCAGGCTCCATCTTGTGACGTCTTGCCCCTAGAAAGCAAGCCAGCCCACCCTGGCTCCGGTCTCTCCTGCGACAGCCTGCGTCTCTGCTCTCCTGTATCACAACGCCCTGCCCCTCTCCCCGCTTAAAATCTCCTCCAGCAGTTTCTTGGCTCTCGCCAGACTCCACCTGAGGGACTCCCCTGCACCCCCATTTGTCATCTTACTCCTCCTTGGGCTGCATGTCACAGGGCGGATCGTTCATCTTTCTGGCACACTGTCTCCATCCCCTGGGTCATCTGCTCCCTGGCCAGGCCCCCCCTCTTCTCACAGGCCCTGAGATGTCAGGAGGACCAAGGCGTGGTCCTTGTGCCTCTGCTCCAATCTCTCCTTCTAGAAGCCACTCAGCCCACAGCTCTACCTACCACCATGTGCTTGCAGAGCCGGTTCATAGCAGGACCTTAGGAAGTGGCTTTGGGTCTGATAACAGAGTCTTCCTGTCATGGAAGTAGCATCTAGTGGATGAGATCTGGGGCCTAGTTTTCTTTCTTTCTTGTCTCGCTTTTGATGTTTGTAAATGAAGCCCTGGCACCAGGGACCTTCTTTGTCTGGTGCAAACCTGGGCGGCCTGTGTGCTTCCTGGGGCCCTGCTCTCGGGAGAGCCTCTTGCGGCTGGCAGAAGACAAGGCGGAGGGTGGGGGGCGGCGGGGCACGGACGAGATGGGGGCCACGGGCGCCGGGCAGGGTTGGGGGGACTGGGCAGGATGTGGGACCAGGGGCCCCGGGCAGAGTGGGGAGCCAGGGCTGGAGATGGAACCAGGGGCGCCGGGCAGGGGTTGCCAGGCAGGTGTTGGTCCCAGGCAGGGCCCAGCCCACCCTAACGCCGGCCTTGCCGCCTCCGCAGCTGCCTTCACCATGATCGGCACCTCCACGCACCTGTCGGACCAGTGCTCGCAGTTCGCCATCCCGTCCTTCTGCCACTTCGTGTTCCCGCTGTGCGACGCGCGCTCCCGGGCGCCCAAGCCGCGCGAGCTTTGCCGGGACGAGTGCGAGGTGCTGGAGAGCGACCTGTGCCGCCAGGAGTACACGATCGCGCGCTCCAACCCGCTCATCCTCATGCGGCTGCAGCTGCCCAAGTGCGAGGCGTTGCCCATGCCCGAGAGCCCGGACGCCGCCAACTGCATGCGCATCGGCATCCCGGCTGAGAGGCTGGGCCGCTGTGAGTCCTTGCCCGTCCCCGAGCCCGGGGTCCTGCCTCTTAAGAGCCTGGGGACCCCATTCCATCCGGGGAAGTCTCACAGACCGGCCCCCATTCCGGTAGGGCAGTTGCGGGGTGGGGACTCGCCGTTGTCCAGTTCCAGTTGCACAGCCCTCCTGGCCCTGCCTGCCTGTGGGTCCCCAGTAAGTCATTCTACCCCGATGAGCCACAAACTTGGCTTCTCTAAGATGGGAGGATTTTCTGCGTCTGCCGCCAAAGCTGTGAGGAGCTTTG
Source organism: Balaenoptera acutorostrata (assembly GCF_949987535.1). NCBI lineage: Eukaryota > Metazoa > Chordata > Mammalia > Artiodactyla > Balaenopteridae > Balaenoptera > Balaenoptera acutorostrata. Next base: position 22,488,546 of record NC_080069.1, on the reverse strand, counting down.
GGGGAGGCAGGGTCTGCTTCCAAGCCTGCCTTGTGGTGCACAAGCACCTCTCAGCAGCTGACTAGGATTGTGGCCCTCCTTGAGGGGAGGGGACCCAGGGAAGAGGTCGCCTCCCTCCCAGGCTTGGGAAATATTCACTTCCTTGCTGAGGCCGGGGTTCCCGTGGGCGGCAGGGCTCCTCACCAGGGCAGTCAGAGCCTGGTCTACAGACCCACTGCACCGTCCAAACCCTGGTTGCCAGGCTGACTCCATGGGACCTCAGGCAAGTTGCTTAAATACCAGTTTCCTCATATTACACGGGGGTAATACCTACTGACCTCAGCAGCTGGAATGTAGATGAAATGAATTAGTATTTAGAAAGTTCTTAGAACAGTGCCTGCACACGGCAAGCACGGTGTAACCGGTGTTCAACAAACACACACCCCAGGTGTGGCTCAGAGAGGCCCTGGGTCCCCCCACCCCGGAGAGGAGTGAGCCTGGGGCTCTGCACACAGGAGGCAGAGCCACGTCCTTACTGAGGCTGGGGGGCCAGGCCTGGGAGTTTCTCTTCCCTCCTGCGTCGTTTGGTTTTGCTTCTAGTGCAAGTGAACGTGAGGCTGGGGTTGACATCGTCATTGTGGAATGGGGGTGCCTGGTGAGTCCAAAGGTGTTTCAGGGTCATAGAATAACTTTTGACCAGTTATTTTCCCCATATGTGTACCTGGTGCACCCACCCATTTAATTTGTGGGCTTGGGACTGTATTCAGTCATTACGTCTAATGCCGCTTTCCTTGGAAGTGATGTCAAACTCTTTGGTCTTTTGGAAATTTCAGTGTGGGTACATCCAGGCAAAGTGGCTTAGTTGTTCCTTCCTGGAATAGTTGAGGAAGGGTGCTTCCTGGACCCCCAGAGGAGGGCGGCTTCCTCTTAATTTTCGGGCCTCCTGACGCATCTTCTCTCTCAGACCATCAGTGCTACAACGGCTCAGGCACGGATTACAGAGGGACGGCGAGCACCACCAAGTCGGGACACCAGTGCCAGCCGTGGGCCCTGCAGCGTCCCCACAGCCACCGCCTGACCAGCGCCGACTTCCCTGAGCTCGGAGGAGGGCACGCCTACTGCCGGAACCCTGGAGGGCAGATGGAAGGCCCCTGGTGCTTCACGCAGAATAAAAACGTACGCATGGAACTGTGTGACGTACCCTCTTGTAGTATGTATTCTCTCTCTCTTTATTTTTTAAAGTGTTGACTGTGGGGTGTACTTTGTGATGATGTGGAACCGGGAGGCTGATAGCTCTGGGAGCCCCCCTGCCCACACCGAGTTTCACCACCATGATTATTTGTTTTAAATAAAGCTGTTGCTGGTTGTAAAAGTAGTATCTGGTCATTATAGGACGTTTTAAGTCATAGAAAAGTCTGAAGAAGAATGCGCAAATCACTTCTAATTTCACCACTCAGCAGAGACTACTGTTTACATTTGGGGGCCCTTCTGTCAGCCCTCTTTCCATGTGTGGTCCTGGGATATTCAATTTGGCCTCTTGTTTCCCAATGAGCATTGTCATGCGTTTCCCACTATTAGTGGAAATGCTTCCCCTTACAATTACAACCAGCTTCTCAGACCAGCATCTGTAGTTGGGGCACAAGGCCTCCCACTCTGCTCAGCTTTTGCACAGAGACTTAGCAGAGTGAGGAGAAAATAGAACTTAAATCTCTTAACTGTTTTCCCTGCAATTTCTGTCTTAAATTATGACTAGGAGAAAAGTTTGTAGTTCACGGTTGCAAATTTTACAGACATCATTATCTCTGTGCAGGAATAAATTTTAAGAATGAAAAGTTTGGTAATTAGATTAGAGTACAGTTATTCAATGGAATGCTACAGTTGTTTAAAAAAATTTCCTGCAAGGAAGGATGTTCATATTGACTTGTTAAGGGAAAGAAGCAAGCTGTAGGGCAATAGCTGTGTTATGTCTTTTTGGTTTCTCTTTCTTCCTGTTCTTCTCTCTGTCTTTCTTTCATCCTCCTCCTCTCCCTCCCTTCCCTTTCCGTTCTCTCTCACTTTCCTTCCTTCCTCCCTTCCTCCCTCCCTCCCTTCCTTCCTTCTTTCTTTCTGATAAAAGAAACAAAATGAGTGAAGGGTATGTGAGTGAGCACACATATGCACCTATATTTCATGGAAGAAGTTTTGCAAAGATAAACGTCATACTTTCAGCAGTGATTTCCCATGACCTACAGATATGTTAAAACATAAGATGTTTTTACAATGATCGGTTTTCATTTTTGTAATTAAAAATGAATCAAATCATAAAGAAAAATATGTATGTTCTTTGACCTGGCAATGCCATAGGAATCTTATATTGCACAAATATTTGTACTTAAAGGGCAGAAATGCAAGGATATTTGTTGCAGAATCACTTTTAACAACTAAATGACAAACAGAGTAATTGTTTACCAACAAGGGGTTGGATGATAATTGAAGTACATCCGTACCATGGGACAGTGTGCAGCTCTTGCAGAGTGCCTAGTGCTGTCTGTTCTGTGAGAAACGTGGCCTGAGATATATTATTCTGCCACAAAACCAGGAGCAGGAAAACATGGATGATGTGATTCCATTTAAAATTCTATTTTTAAAAATTATATGAAACTGCTGCTTCTGTATGTCAAATTAGTTGAATATTGGTTATTTCATGTTCAACTTAAATATATACATAAAAAATTAAGTGAATACCAACCTACTAACAATGGTATAGCCTTTGGTGAAATTAGTTATTAGAAACATTCACTTTTCTCTAATGATGTCAATAGAATTATTAATAAGCATGTGTTCTGTTGGTGATTTTTAAAAGGTAATGATAAAAGTTAATGGTTTACAAACCTATGGATGGTGGTCACATCTCTCACCTTGGTCTGAGGGTCCTGGAATCTCCCCTTAGCCCTAATCGTGAAAAATGACCCAGAATCCCCACTGCCCCTGAGTCTTCTAAAATATCTGCCTCCGGGGTGGGGTCAGGAGAGTTGTGTGTGTGTGGTTGTATTTGATTTTTATCTTCTTTTGGACGCTGCGGGGCAAGACTGGCTTTGGGACAAGGCTTCTTTACTATGGTGGTGATAGTGGTGATTTTTAGAACTGAATTAGCTCTTTCGGGGACCACATGGACCAGAAATCACTTGTTTGCTTTCACATGGAAAGCTCATTACCCACTGGTCATAGGGAGGCCCAAGTCCCATGTGATTATTCACAAGGTTAAGGTGAAAACTGTTGTGGGGAGGGGGGCCTTTTGGAGGACTTGCCTTCCACATCACAGAGCGGAAGCCTCAACTCTCCCTCAGAGGGCGGCGCTGCCCACAGGGCTCCTGGCCGTGCTTTAGCCTTGCAGCCTGGGGCCCTCTGTGCTTTTCTGTAAATCCTGCAGGGGGAGACAGAGCGTTGCTCTTCACCATGGAAAAAAAGGAAGGAAAAACACTTGGAAGCTTCAGACTGTTGGTACATCTTACCGTTGTTTTTCAAGAATTTTTCTGCCCCTGCTGCAAATTGTTGGGTCCAACTCATTGGCTACCAGTGCTCTTTTAAATCAAATGCATTTTTAATTATTGTCTTAAAAGAATATGGGTTCATTGTACAAAAATGTGGAAAACCCTAAAACGTTGAATGAAGAAAAGGATCAATTCTAAAGCCAGTATCCAGTTTCCTTCACTGAGGACAAGTGTGTCCCATGTGTTTCATCGAGTTTAGTAAAGATGAAAAGTCAGAGCACCTATTTCCAGCGGTATTCAAATTAAAAGGGAATGTGATGGTGGTGTTTGTTTGCTACTGTAAGACCTTTAGAGTTCGTTTATTTTTTGAGCTCTGTATTCCTCTTTGTTTCCGTGGTGGGCAGTTCTAGATTGTGTCTCGCAAATGTTTAGCGGGATGTGCGTTTTTGGGTACATTACTTTTTTTGAGGTTTGGTTTATAATTTTGTTCCTCTGTGAAACTTACCGATTATCTACTTGTGCTTGAATATTTTAGTTGGAGGTGGGAGTGGGATGGTGGAGAACTTCGAGTTGCAGACAAGGGTGTTTTCAGAAAACTCTTGAATGCCTTGCTGTTCACAGGCCCCCAAGACAGCAGCAGGATGGGCATTCTGTACATCTTGGTTCCAAGCATCGCCATTCCCCTGGTCATCGTGTGCCTTTTCTTCTTGGTCTGCATGTGCCGGAATAAGCAGAAGGCTTCTTCCTCCACGCCCCAGAGGCGGCAGCTGATGGCCTCACCCAGCCAGGACGTGGAAATGCCTCTCATCAACCAGCATAAGCAGGTCTCTGTGCCCCCGTATTTAAAGAGGCAGCTCCCCCAGGCTTAACCTCTACCTGGAGATTGGTTACCTCCAATTCTAGGTTTCTTAATTTGCTTGATACACAGCACATAATTCTTTTAAACTGTCCTTTCAGTTTGCCGTTTCTTCTCTAAAATATACCAGGACGTCTGTGTCCTTAGGGAGTATATGGAAGGTGTGTTTGGACTTCACTCTTCTCCCTCGACGGAGACCAGCCATTTCAGCATGGGCCCGAATGAGTTGTCCTCACTTTGCTGTGCTTCAGCTGTCCCCACAGGAGGACACACAAAAGAAGGGCTCAGATCACCCCCACCACTTGAGGGTCAATATGGTATTTTTAAGGGATGAGGACCTGTTTTCTGGTCAGTTTGGGGTTGGGTTGGTTTTGCTTTGTTTTGTTTTACAGGGAAGGGCACAGCAACAGTCCTGTAGTGGTGGTAGGGGGGCAGACCACCCCCAACCTGAGTTCTTAGGATAGCGAGAACACCCTGAAATGTATCACAGGAGAAGGTCCCTCCCAGCCCACCTAGCTTCAGTGAAGGGGCATTTACGTTACGTGAAAGTTTTGGGGGAAAATCATTTCCATCCAGGCTGTGAAGAGGGAGAGGGTGGACTCATTCAGCTCAGGAGCCAGGAGTCACTGAGGGTTTGCTGCGGGTGAAGGGCTGGCAGGTGAGGGCACAGATTCCCTTGGGTTCGGAGAGCCTCCGAGGACAGGGGCCAGGCACACAGAAGGGGCGGGAAGTTGTAGAGGCTGAGAGACGCCAGGTTCAAATCGATTTCACCTGTGTGGTGCTTCTGTCAAGTGGCATCCACTGGAGAATCTAATCAAGAGGAAGCAGCAAAACAGGCCCTTGGAGGCACATGTGGAGAGCAGCTGGCCCGGACTCTAAAAATGACTCAGATCAGGGGAAGCACACTTCAGGGTTCAAGGGAAATAGACATTGCATCCTGTTGTGATGAACAGTGGTGGCTGGGCCTGTCGGTGGGCGCATAGCAGGGAACATCAGGAAAGGCCCTAAGTGGGGGACACAGCTGGGAGGGTGACCTGGGACAGCCGGAGTTCAGCATGGCTGGGGTGTGTGCATAGGTGTGCACACACACACACCTTCACACATAGAGTCTGCAATGGTATCTTTGGGGTGGGGACCTTGTTTGCAGCCTGGTTGGGACCCTGTTGAAGGTTTCAGGCAGCCTCATGGTGTCAGAGCACATTTAAGAGCAGAGAGCGTTGTGCGGGGCAGGCTGAGCCTGGGCCGGGTGGGACTGGCGGGTCCTCTGCAAGCCCAGGCTGGTGGGCGGCTCTAGGACCGCCCCCCCAGAATGCCCTCCCAGCTGTTCAGCTCTGCCTTCTCGCGTCTCGGTGGCAGAAATGTTTCACCGGAGCTTTTCTTCTTGGCAGGCCAAACTCAAGGAGATCAGCTTGTCCACGGTGAGGTTCATGGAGGAGCTCGGGGAGGACCGGTTCGGGAAGGTCTACAAAGGGCATCTGTTCGGCCCGGCGCCGGGCGAGCAGACCCAGGCCGTGGCCATCAAGACACTGAAGGACAAAGCGGAGGGGCCGCTCCGGGAGGAGTTCCGGCACGAGGCCCTGCTGCGGGCACGGCTGCAGCACCCCAACATTGTCTGCCTGCTGGGCATGGTGACCAAGGACCAGCCCCTCAGCATGATCTTCAGCTACTGCTCGCACGGCGACCTGCACGAGTTCCTGGTCATGCGCTCGCCGCACTCGGACGTGGGCAGCACAGACGACGAACGCACGGTGAAGTCCGCCCTGGAGCCCCCCGACTTCGTGCACGTGGTGGCGCAGATCGCCGCGGGCATGGAGTACCTGTCCAGCCACCACGTGGTCCACAAGGACCTGGCCACCCGCAACGTCCTCGTGTACGACAAGCTGACCGTGAAGATCTCGGACTTGGGGCTCTTCCGCGAAGTGTACTCGGCCGACTACTACAAGCTGACGGGGAGCGCGCTGCTGCCCATCCGCTGGATGTCCCCTGAGGCCGTCATGTACGGCAAGTTCTCTGTGGACTCGGACATCTGGTCCTACGGCGTGGTCCTGTGGGAGGTGTTCAGCTACGGCCTGCAGCCCTACTGCGGCCACTCCAACCAGGACGTGGTGGAGATGGTCCGGAGCCGGCAGGTGCTGCCCTGCCCCGACGACTGCCCCGCCTGGGTGTACGCGCTGATGATCGAGTGCTGGCACGAGTTCCCCAGCCGGCGGCCCCGCTTCAAGGACATCCACAGCCGGCTGCGGGCCTGGGGCAACCTGTCTACCTACAACAGCTCGGGGCAGACCTCAGGCGCCAGCAACGTCACGCAGACCAGCTCCCTGAGCACCAGCCCCGTCAGCAATGTCAGCAACACCCGCTACGGGGGCCCCAAGCAGAAGGCCCAGCCCTTCCCGCAGCCCCAGTTCATCCCCATGAAGGGCCAGATCAGACCCATGGTGCCCCCTCCCCAGCTCTACATCCCCGTCAATGGGTACCAGCCCGTGCCGGCCTACGGGGCCTACCTGCCCAACTTTTACCCGGTCCAGATCCCGATGCAGATGGCCCCGCAGCAGGTGCCCGCCCAGATGGTGCCCAAGCCTGGCTCCCACCACAGCGGCAGCGGCTCCACCAGCACGGGGTACGTCACCACCGCGCCCTCCAACACGTCCGTGGCAGACAGGGCCGCCCTGCTCTCGGAGGGCACTGAGGACACGCAGAACGTCCCGGAAGACGTGGCCCAGAGCCCCGTGCAGGAAGCAGAGGAGGAGGAGGACGGCTCCGTCCCCGAGACCGAGCTGCTGGGAGACAATGACACTCTGCAGATGGACGAGTCTGAGGTCCAGCTGGAAGCCTGAGGGCTGCAGGGCCGCGGGGCGCTTGGGGGGGAGACTTGGGCCTCCCTGAGGAGCGCGCCCCGGGTACCAGTGGGCTGGAGTGCAGTCTCCCTGGGCGAAGCCCTCCTCTGTCGTCCTCTCGTGCACGGAGCAGCGCCGTGCCCACCTGCTTGGTTGGAGGGTCTTGTAGCCAATGGCTCCTGACCAGGCAGGGGTGGTAACCCAGCAGGACGCATGGTGACCCCCAATGCCACCTACGTTTCCCTGGAGGTCAGTCGGCCGTGAGCAGTGCCTGTGCTTTGAAGGAAATTAGGTGGCATCTTCCCTCCATATTGCATAGGGATTGAATATTTCCAAACATTGGGAAAACAGGCCTGCAGAAAGGCAGTGAGGTGGGACCTTGGGCTTTGCGAGGCCCAGCAACTGGGCTGCTGCGTGAGGATGGAGGAGACTGCTTTTCTCTTACTACCCCCCCGCCCACCAGTAAGTCTCCCTTCAGCCACCAAAGATGAGTGGGAACAGGACGTGGCCACCTGCCGCCTGTCAGAGTCTGATGAGAAAGGGGCTCCTGGAATGGGAGTTCCGTATTAAAACGAAATGTGCCTTAAAAGAAACCCACACAATTTTGTATTTTTGTGAAATGATTTTAATTATCCTGCATGTGTATTTTGCCCAGTTTTCTGGAATTCAAGGGAAAGTGTTTTGGGGGTTTGGAATGTTACAAAGAAGGCAATATTGTACAGAGCACAGTATTGTTATTTTTTTTCTTTTTTTTTTTTAGAAGCCTGTACAGACCTTAAATGTAATTTATATGATTTTTGTATGCCATTTTCATTGAAGAATTTTGAGCTTAACATAATGACTTCGTAATTTAACTGTTTACATTACCCACGTTGGGATGCCACCTGATTGTACTTTGGTTTGCTTGTGTTTGTACCATATGTAAGCGAGGTCAGTTCATTTCAGAGCTCCTATGAGAGAAGGCGCACAGGCACACTGCATCCGACACACGGCATAGAGCGCACTTGTAACTCCCACACCTGGTGTATCCAATAAAGCAAAACAGAAGGTTTGGTCTGCCCTCTGCAGGTCCTGAGGACATCAGGCAGCGGGAGGTGCTGGATGACGGAGACGCCCAACGGTGATGATTTGGGCTGAGGTTTAGGGGGCTCGTCCAGGACCAGCGACTCCATTTGAATGTGGATATACGTTGACAGATAAATGATGGGAACAAGCTGCATTGCTTTTCTCGGTAAGGTCTGTGGCAGGGATTAGCCGCAGATGACGTGAAGATGGTCTTTTGTTTTAAACCTCTCTCCTCCTGAGGTCCCAGAGCCCCTGCCATTTTTAGACCTGGAGTCTGGCTCTTCCCAAGGCCCTGGAGCAGGGCTGGAGGGGGAGAGAGTGAAGGAGACTGGGCCTCCTTCACCACCTGCTAAGAGCTGCCTGCATCCCTCTGTTGGCTGGCAGTGCGGCCAGCTGAGTCCAGGTACACCTGGACCGGGGTCACCTGCGGGGTCAGTGGCTCCAGGGCTTCCAGTCAGGGGAGGGGCTGGGTGGGTCCTGGAGATGCTTCTGCCAGCCAGCCAATGGCCTTTGCTGTCCCTCGGGCGGGTCCCTTTCTCCCAGCATGGCCTGGGTGGTTTTCCGTGTTGAATGGAGTAGGTCCACAACCCTGGGCCACGCAAGACTCAGGTAGGAATTCGCTTCACATCCGCCGGCATTCGTTCTTTAGCCTGCATTAGAACATCTTGCAGGGCTTGTTACAAAATGAGCATTGCCCTCCCCGCTCCCAGGCAAGTCTGGGTTGGACCAAGAAAGTACATTTCTAACAAGAGCCCAGAGGGTCCTGCTGGTGAAAGCCCCTTAAGCACAGCACCATTGGATCCTACCCGCTGGGTCTCCCTGGCTCTCCAGCACGTCAGGTCATCTTGTACACCCCTTGCTCCTCTGCTTTAGCATAACGCTGCTGACAGGTAGAGCCCCACACACAAACAAATAAATGGTCTCAGTGTATATCCTAAAATCAGGAGGGACTCTTCCCTGCTCGGTAGAAGGAAGTAATGTGAATGACTCGGAGCCCCTCTACCAGCAAGTGTGGTCTGGATTGCATATTCAAAGAACTCAGGCTTACACGGAGCTACGTCTCATTTCCACTGATCTGAAAGAGGAACTTCAGTTTATCTCTAATTTTGTACACCTGATGGTTTAACTGTTCAGTCGAGACCTAAGAGTAAAAACTGGGAAATAGCCCTTTGGCTGCTGCCTCCGCAGTTGCAGTCAGGGAGGTGGGCGGCCGCTTCAGTTTCCCATCACTCAGCCCCCGAGACTTGAACATCGTGCTCGGGGCCACGGACAGAACCGCAGAATGAGCAGCAGAGATTCTGCGGAGAGACACAGGGTTTTTTGGCTGACTTGGGGGAGGTTTTGATTTGGGGGATTTTTTGGCTAGAAATAACAAGTGTTTGTTACAGCTCATTCTAATTGTAAAATCTTGATGCATCTTTAGGAAGATTATTGAGCCTTTAAAGTTGATGCAGTTGAACAAAAGTGACTTAATTGGCATGTTCCAGAACAACTGATTTTAGAGCTAAGCCGCTCGATTCAGATAAATGTCACTCGTACCTTCTACCCAGCCGCATGCCTGTCCCTGTTTATACCCACAAGAGGGAGATTTTCACACCTATTCAGTAAAGTCACCTAAGTGTAATTAGTTTTAATCAAGCCATACAAAGCCACAAACACCTTGTACACTCCTTATATTTTTTGGTATACAATACTTGTTGAAACAGTCTGTCAGAGCACTGGCGAACTTTTCTGTGCTAATTTTAGGATATTTCACTCAATGTTTCAGTTATATAATACTTCCCACTATATCAAGACAAATCTCTTGGGTCTCTCAACAGGGAAACACTTGTTTAAAAGTGTTCACTTTGGGTGAATTCCACCTCGCAATTCAGTGTTGGTAGCTACTTTCAGACAGTTTGTGAGTTTCTGACGGGAACACTGAAAATCTTTTTTGAGATGAACTTTTCAGGAGGAGGATGTGTCAAAGTAAACTTAACGTCAGAGGTCCTTCTCACAACCTGGCTGCTGGAAATCAATGTGACCTTTCCAAGATCAGACCTGTTCCCAGCTCACCCCCTTGTTTTCCTTCATCAGTCCCCAAAGTAGTAGAGACTATAAGTGTTTTTTGTCCTGGGACTTAGTGGGTGCTCAGTAATTAGTTTTTTTTTTTTTTTTTTTTTTGCCTATTATGTACAAATTTATTTTCAAAGGGCCAAATTTCTTTTCTCACAGTAATACGTTACCTATACATTTAGCCACATTTATCAAATAAATAGATCTCTTCAGCATAATTGCTTTGAATTATACCTTAATTTAAAAATTTGTACACAGTATAATTTACCCTTTTTAATGTACAGTTCAAGTTCTGACAAATACCTATGGTTGTAATTACCACCAGAAACAAGATACAGAACAGTTCCAAGCATAATTTCCTTTTAAATGTCAATTAATCAACAAGTATTTATTGACTACTGACGTGTCCAGTAGTTACTGGTCAGTCTTTGCAGATAGCAGTTTGCTGTGGATCACTGTCATCAAGGTGTCACTCCTCTTTACTTAGTAGACAACCAAGCTTCCTAATCCTCATGTCTCTCTCTGGCTCTCAAACAGTTCAAAGCTTGGGCTCAATGCTGTCTTCCAGGATGACACCTTGCAGTTCTTCTTCACTCCACTGGACCAACATCCATTCATTTGCTCCCTTCACAGCCCTATGACAGGTCATATCTCTCAGTAATTAGCTTTTGAAATAAGAGTAATGCTTTCTTTAGGTGGAGGAGGCCTGGATTTAGGCTACCTGACACTCACCCTGAGAAGAACATGAGCCTGAGTGTCAGGTGTTTACACTTAAGACAATAGATCTTTTGTAGCACTGTATTTCTTTTTCAGTTTTGTTTCAACCGTTTAGTTATTGTATAGCTCATACATTCCTATAGTTCAGAGTCACAGTGGGAAGTTCCTCGCCCATCCCCAGCTACCCCACCTCCAAATGTATTACTGTGGATCCTCTCAGTTTTTTAATGCATATCTAAGAATACTTGCCAATGTGTTCTTATATTTATCCCATTTTTTAAACGTTAAGAGGTAACCTTCTCTACAAATTGCTTTCTGCTGTACTTTTTTTCACATAACCGTGTATCTTGGGGGTCTTTGCTTGTCAGTGGATGGGAGCTTGTCTGCTGGAGGAGCTCTTTCCTAGCAGTGGCCCTGCGAGCAAGTGAGGGCAGGAGTTGTAAGGGGGCAGAGGTCACCACAGTGCCTGCCCACAGGGCTCTGGAGGGCTGCTGGGGTGAGGTGGACGAGGAGGGGCTACGACCAACACACATGGCTCAGCTCTAATGTGTGTTATTTGAAAGACAAGGCAAGTCAACATTTTTAACTCATTAGTATTGTTTTTTCACTAATTTGCCCTGTTTATTCTCTTTCCCAGTCTGAAGTGCTGAGGTTTTAGTGGAAAATATTGTCCAGACACAAGAGCTGCAGACTCAAAACCAGCCCTTGTGTGTTGGAAGGCGTCGGGGAAATATGCAAGTACCCAGGGGAGAGATGGGGCCAAATGACCACTTCTTTGGAATTCCAGAAGGCAACCACAACCCCCGCCCCCTGCCCCAGGATGGCAACTGCCACACACACACCCTGCCCCAGGATGGCAACTACCCCCCCCCACCCCTGCCCACACACACCCTGGCCCAGGAGGCAACTGCCACACCCACACACACACGCACATGCACACACACCCCCTGGCCCAGGATGGCAACTGTCACACACACACATGCACACACACACACCCTGGCCCAGGATGGCAACTACCCCCCCACACACACACACACCCTGCCCCAGGATGGCAACTGCCACACACACACACATGCACACACACACACACACACACCCTGGCCCAGGAGGCAACTGCCACACACACACGCACACACACACACACGCACGCACACACACCCTGGCCCAGGAGGCAACTGCCACACACACACGCACACACACACACACACACACCCTGGCCCAGGAGGCAACTGCCACACACACACACACATACACACACAAACCCTGGCCCAGGATGGCAACAACACCCCCCCCCCATGGCAATTAAAACTCCTCCCACCCCAGGAGGACAACTCACCCCCCACCCCAACCCAGGTCACGACTGCATCCACCAGGGAGCTAAGTTCAGCTATTAACGGTATTTCTCAGGTCTAGGTGGAAGGTGGGAAGGGAGACGGTGTCCAGACAGGTGAAGGAGAATTCAGGGGAGGGACAGGCGGCCCGTCCCCTCCCTGTGCTCCTGCGGCCCCCATCTGTGACAGTTCCACGTTGAACAGGTTTAAACAATCATCTTATTGTCACCTTTTTGCTGCATTTTATATTTTGATTGTCTTCTCACCATGGGATCTTTACTGGAAAACTGCACTAAAGCAGTTTGGGGGAAAGCTAGTCTAAACTAATAATGTGGAACCATAGAATTTTGTTAAGGAAATTCACCATTACTTTGAAATACACAGAATAATCCAAATTAGTCTATAGGAGCCCAAGGAAAAGACTGAAGAGACTAACATGGAAATTGCCTGAAAGGTGGTTTTTGTGTTCAGGAAGCATCCTCCTGCTAGCTGACTTCCAGTCTCAATTTGATGGCCAGATTTTCCCACAAATAATGCAAAGGTGTACTTCAGCCACAGCACTAAATTAGTCAGAGTCTGAACGATTTACAGGCTGGGAATAGCCGGGCATTCTAACCTGCAGATAGACCACCTGAAGGGCCAGCCATGAGTCCTTGCATGTCTGGCCATTATCTTGTTTCCAGTCTCTTATGCACTGCACCCTCATGCATCTAACCCGGGAAGACCCGCAGCATTTTGTAACAAGGAGTTACTTCTGGGCCCCAGAGAAGGCACTTTCCTTTCTTTCAGGTAGAGATCTTGGAGGTCACTTAGTCTCCACTGGTTATCTTAGAGAAGACTGAGCCACTGCTTTTTTTTTAACAGCTTAACTGTGCTATAATTTACTTCTGTAAAATTCACCCATCCAAAGTGTACAATGCAGTGATTTTTTTTTTAGTAAATCTGTGAAGTGTGTAGCCTTCACCCCAATCTAATTTTAGAACATTTTCATCACTTCCTCAGCCCTGGGCAATCTGCTCTGTTTTCTGTCTGAATGGATTTGCTTTTTCTGGACATTTCATATAAGTGGAATTATACAATATGTAGCATTTTGCTTCTGGCTTCTTTCACTTAGCAGAATGTTTTCAAGGTTCATCCAAGTTGTATCATGCATCAGAAGCTCATTTTATTGCTGAATAGTATTCCATTGTATGGATAAACCACATTTTGCTTATCCATTCGTCCCTTGATGGATTTGGAGTTTTTCATTTTGGGGCTATTATGAATAATGCTGCTATGAACATTGCATGTGTTCATATGTGGACATATGTTTTCATTCTCTTGGGTAGATTCCTAGGAGTGAAATTGCTGGGTCATATGCAAAAATCATTGATCTCTTTAAGAAATTTCCAAACTATTTTCCAAAGTGGTTGCACCATTTTACCTTCCCTCCAGCAATGAATGAGGACTCCAGCTTCTCCACATGCTCTCCAACACTTGCTATCATGTGATTTGTTTTCATTAGAGCCATCAACTTTTAAGACTATCAAAAGAAGACATTACTTACATGAAAAGATCGAGGTTGCAGACAAGTTCTATGAATTGTTCATCAAATCTCACCAGATGCCCTTCACTTAATTGTTCCTATAGCCATTCAACAAATATTTCTTGAACATGTACCATTAGCTAAATTCAGTGGTGAATGAGATAGGAAACACCATCCCCACTTCCTCAGGAAGAAGTTTATTAAACAAGAAACACTGTAATAACAGGCTAAGTCTTCCACGGGTAGCAGTATTTTCTGTGCAATGAGGCCTTGGGCAGAGCCCAGCTGTGTCAACTGATGAGGGTCACACAAGCATCACTAGATTGGGTCCCAGCGTTTGCAGCTAACTACGGACAGAAATGCCTCCTCCATCATAGGCACACTGGCAGGGTTGGTACCCACTGTCTTCTAGAGCTTGTGTGGCTGCAGTGTTTCTTTGGAGTCTTTACCTCCATCTGGAGATCTCAACATTTCCTGGGTCTCGGAACAGGTTGGCAGGGCCATACCCTGGTGCCCAAGACCCCCTGGACCTGCCTGTGAACGTGGGTGGGGAAAAGTACATGTTCATTTTCACTAACCTTTAACTGAAATGTAGCATTTCCTCTTACTGTAAATGTAGGAAAAAAAACCCAAAGATGTGTTCAGCGTGCTCATGGCTGCTCACCATGAGTTCTTTTTTTTTTTTTTTTTTTTTTTTAATGTGGGATCTTCCCGGACCAGGGCTCGAACCCGTGTCCCCTGCATTAGCAGGTGGATTCTTAACCACTGTGCCACCAGGGAAGCCCTCACCATGAGTTCTTTTCATATCGCATTGCAAATGCCACATCACTACTCCAAGATGACACCCATTATGGGGCCTGCTGCAAAATCTTGCTACCGAGTTAATAGAGAAGCACATATGTTACAATTTTGTTTTTTTTTTCAATATTTCGATAATTTCAATATAGATGTTTTCTTTGTAATTTGAGTCTTCTATTTTCTGCATTAAAACCCTACATTCGGAGAAAGGACCCAAATGCCAAGGGGTCCATCTGTGATGCAGAAAGATAAGAAGAAGACACCGTCTTTACGGCTTCTCTTCTAAGACCACCCACTGCATGCCTAGTGCCCTACTCCTCCCAGGATGCAGTTCTTCTCTGGGTAGGAAGAGGAGGGATGCTCCCTGCAGACTGGGCCCTGGAACCTGGGGGTCCCCCTGCTTGCACTCACTCATCAACACCCACCTTTCCCACTTGCACCCCGGCTCCTCTGCTTTGGTCCAGGTGAGATGCAGTGGCGGTGGCAGGGTGTTGTACCACCAACTGCCTTCGTACTTTCTCATGCTGTTTCAACAGTGCACGTCAAGAAGACACAGCAACACAGAGAAGCAGGAACAATGTCTCCCTAGCCCAGTGGGAGCGCAAACTGTTTCTATGTTTTTTCAGAGTAAATATCAATATTGTTGCTTTTTCAAGTCTACAGGGGCTCACAGGTTCCTGCAACATAATAGCTGTTCTCTCCGAGCCCCGCAACATCCCTGCAGGGAGTGGAGGAGACTTGGGTTCCTGGAGGCTCCATCTGCCAGGCTAGTGTCTCACCAGGGAGAGCAAATAGTTTTTTTCCTTCTTTCTTTTTTTTTTTTCAATTTTATTTATTTGTTTATTTATTTGGGGCTGCGTTGGGTCTTCGTTGCTGCCCGCAGTCTTTCTCTAGTTGTGGCCAGCGGGGGCTACTCTTCGTTGCGGTGCGTGGGCTTCTCATTGCAGTGGCTTCTCTTGTTACAGAGCGCAGGCTCTAGGTGCGCAGGCTTCGGTAGTTGCGGCACGTGAGCTCAGTAGTTGTGGCTCGAGGGCTCTAGAGCGCAGGTTCAGTAGCTGTGGTGCCCGGGCTTAGTTGCTCCATAGCATGTGGGATCTTCCTGAACCCTAACCTGTGTCCCCTGCATTGGCAGGCGGATCCTTAACCACTGTGCCACCAGGGAAGCCCTCCTTTTTTCCTTCAGATAAATGTTCTTCGAATTTTAATTATTATCCCATAAGGGTAAATTTCTAGTTCCTTAAAATAGCTCTTTCAGTATGGATTTCCTAAGCATAAGAAATGTCACATTTCTTCCAGTCAACTAAAAAAAAAAACCACACACACACACACACACACACACAACATGGGAGTTATGAGTTAAGTTTTATTTGGGGCAAAAAGAGGACTATAGCCCAGGAGACAGCATCTCAGAGAGCCCTGAGAAACTGCTCCAAAGAGGCAGGGGGGTAGGTCAGTGTTATATGTGATTTTAGTGAAGGGGGATCACACGCAGTCAAGCACACATTTGGGGAGAAGCTTGGCGCTAGTCAGGAGGAGCAGACGTCACCATTAATGATTTTAGTGCTTTTCTAGATACGAGGAGATGCAAGAATTGGGCTCATAAAATCTTCTCCTGAAAACATCTAACTAAAGACCTGTTCTTCCAGTTTTTCCCAGAGCACAGAGTGTCTCATTCCTGATCTCCACCCTGAACTCCTTTCAGGGAGTGTTGAAGTTCAGCAGCTACAGTGGCTCATGATTTAATCCTTGTCGAGGCAGAGGGCAAGTGCCAAGTTGTAGTCGGCTTTCCCTACAAAATACAATCTACCATGTTCACTTTATGAGGTACAGTGATCTGATAAGAGGTTGATTGTGTAGGTTCTATAAATATGCATATTCATTGCATAGGTTGTGTTCTCAATAAATTTTATTAACTTGATTATACCTTGGGGGCATTTTTTGTCAAAATAACTTAGCATAAAAACCTGATATGTGCAAGAAAACTAGAGTGCTTATTAGAGAAGCTCTGCTTTTTGCTATACTGCAGTTAACACAGTTATTTAGAATAGCAGTTATGGATTTAATTGTGGGTGAAACACTCTGTTGCAAATGCAAATGTGCAATGTTACTGATTGGGCCACAGAAATCACAAGGAGATACTTACTCTCCAAACTGATCCAAGGGGAGATCATTAGATTAATTTGTTGACAAATGCTGATGGAAGCCTGCTGTGTCCCTGCTGCAGGGATCACGCAGAGAACCAGGTAGATAAACCCAGCAACAAACTACATTCTCTAACGTCTGTGATGCTCAGTTCTCTGACGAAAACACAGCACAGGGAGGGGAGATTCCTTGGCAGGAGTGGGTAGTTTAAGAAATCTGGTCTTTACTCACCAAATGTGCCTCTAAAAAATACTGTGACCAAGAATGATCTAAGTCTTCAAAGTTCCTTTTCTTGTGGCCAGCGATGGTTTTTTCGTCCTCTTTAACTGGAAACAAAACCATGCAGGTATAGCAACATAGGCAGTCCCCTTATGCAAGAGAGAATAGCGGAAAACAGAGAAATACACTCTCACTACTAAAAAATTGCATCCCTATGAACAGTGTGAATTTCCAGTTCACGAGGTTAGCATCTCAGGATCATGGAGAGTGGGAGAAAGAAACAGGTGGCGGGTCATTTGATTTTTATGGGGACAAGAAGCCCATATTCCCCCCCCATGATTAGCTGTGCAAGAATGTTACGTCCTTCGAGCAGAACTCTGCGCCCCCCCCCAGGGCAGCTGAGCTGGGAGCAGGTTCCAGCCTGGGGGTGTCCTCAGCCTCTCTCGGTCCTCAGCCCCCAAACAGAAGTGGTGCAACTCTGACAAACGCCACTAGAGGCCATTAGAAAATGAATTCTAATTAATTAATCCATTGAGATCCTTATCTCTCTTTGCCTAAAGATAATTTTAGTTCACAGTCAGAAAAAAAGGCTGGACAGCTGTTTGGTGCACCAATTTAAAGCGGGGGGGCATAAATCTAAATCTAAATCAATGGAGAAAATTGTGCCCCAGGTGCCCTCAGTACCCACCTGCAAAGGCAGGGTTTCAGGAGGTGAAGTCCCAGGGCAGGAGTTTTCTCCTCTGTTTTATTCACTGCTGTGCCCCCAGCTAGAGTAGGTGGGGTGGGGGTGGGGGGTGCTGGGTGACTTTTAGGCTTTGCTGGGCGGGATCATAGAATGGAATCGTTGTAGACAGTAGAATGCAGATGAGGCCGTTTTCCCTATGATGCCCAGCATGGCCCTCAGTAAGGTGTCTAGACTCCTCTTCCCATCAAGTGTCAGGACAGACTGTAGTGAGGACCCAGAGCATCAATCTCATTTGTAACCTTTACTAAGAAGTCACTTAAGGATGTGTTCCAGCACACAGCGGGAGGAAATCAAGAGACAGGATGACGTGGAAAGTAGCAAGAAGGCCTCCTAAAATTCCTTTCCCAAATTTCATAATTCAGAGTGTCTGCTGTCTCCCCCCTACCATCCTTCCCTCCCTTCCTTCCCCTCCCCATTGGCTTTGAGTCTCTGAGGTGGCCTGATACCACACATGCACATGTGCACACACTCACGCACGTGCATCTCCATTCACCTCCAAGAATGTCATTCTTTGCCTAGTGACTGATTTTATTTCTAAAATCCTCATGGCAAATTTCTAGTGAGATTGTCCAACTCTAGATTTTTTTAGTACTAAGCTATTTCTAAATACAATTATAAGAATGCAGAGAACACTCTCGTGCACAAAATTGTGACTGGCCACCGTGCGTGGTGGAGAGAAGCCCTAGGTGAGTGGCTGCCGCACCACCCCCCACAGGGCTCTGTTGAGCTGCGTGATCTGGGTGTCCTCCCTCCCTTTTCTCTGGGTCCACTTTCCTTTGCCTCTCCAGTCTGGTCTACTCTGACACCCTTCTGCTTTCCTCTACCCCACACTGATTGCCTTCTCACAATATCTATGCCTGGGGATGGAACCTGGGGAACAAATTTTCACATTTCACCAGAAACCCCTCTCTTCTTGACTTGAAGCACTGCCGAGTAATAAAGCTGTCATTCACAAGGCTCCGTGGCCAGTGGTCTTGGTCAAGATCTGTGTGAATTCAAATGCACACGCATTGTTGGAAACAAGACTCGGACAAATGCCTTGAAATTAAAGTATTGAGATTTTCAAAGTGAGCTCCCCACACCAAGGGAAAATGTCTATATTAGTCTTCATTCCGATTAAAATGTAGAATGCCTGTATTGATATAGGAGATGGGGCGCATGTTGAATGCTGGCGTTCCTTCAGAAGTTATCCCCTCAGTGACTTAAGTTGCTAAAAGGGAGGTGATCATCCAAACACAGCCAGGAGTGTCCACTGTGCTCCTCGGGCAGTGACCCTCAGCCCACTCAGCCTTCCCCCCGGGAAGGTGAAGTGATTGCCTGAGGTCAAAAAGATTGAATAAAAACACAAAGAAAAAAAGGCAGGGGTCACTGTGAATGTGAAATACAGTGGGAGTTAAGGCCAAAAGAACTCAAAGAGAAAATGAGGGGGTCCGTGGAAAATGTCAGGGAAGCCACAGATGTGTATACACCAGGCATGGCAGATAAATACACAGAGCAACAAGTCCCAGGAATAAACAGCCGTTGTGGGAACAGTAAATGCATCTTTTAGAAACTGAAAGAGCAAGTCAGAAAAACATAAGAAAACACAGGAGCATGTTAGTAGTGCAATCCCAAGCTTGAGGGAATAGACTTGAAAACTTTGTTCCCTACGCAATGTGTCATCTTAGGGCACATTGCAATGATCAATCCATGTGCTTGACAACAAAGTCAACCTAAATACAATTCCCACAGGAGAGATGTCACAGGCTCTATTCTCTGACCATCTGACCACAATCCCAGAAAGCTAAAGATGGCCATCATCTTCTGACGTCAAAGGCATTGAGAACTGACTTCATTTCTTACCTGGTGAGAAAATCAGACTCACTGAGGCCTGGGACCCCACTGTCCATGGATATGCATTCTGCCACTGTGCCCGGCCGGCGGACTGCCCACGCCTGGATGTCTGCCTTCCCTGTGGGCACCATCATTTCACTGTTTATTGGCCTTTCCACAACCAAGAAGGAATGAAGTTTTGAAACAATCATGCCCACAAAAGTCTGGGTTTTTTTCTTTCTTTTGTCAGAAGCAAGTTTGTAGCTATTGATTCCCACTGCTTCCCCCACCCCCAGCTTTAGTGATTGTAACATCCTGTAACAGAGCCACAGCAGCTGGTAGGATGGTCCCCAGGACACTCAAGAAAGCGTTTCGCTTCTTTCTGCCTCTATCACAGAAACAATCCGTTAAGTAATAGGGAGAAGGGTGACCTAGGAGAACCTTAAATACAGGCCTGCCTGGGTTTAAGAAAATCAGAGGCCAAGGAGCAAGTTTTCTCCCCTCCCTTTCTTGCACAAGCGCTGGATCCTAAGGAAAGATTACTCTTAGGAGTGAGGGGATGGGTCAAGTAAACATTGCCCTATGAAACATAAGTATCATCTGTCTCTTTTTCCTGGTAACAAAATTTAATGGATATATTTTTAGTGTTGGATAGTTTGTTCAGCCCATGTTATGGAGCCCATTTGATAAAATTGCTCACAGCACATCATGCTTTTCAGTATTTTTTTTTCTCATGGAGAAACTAAATTACACTTGGGTTAAATCAGACTGTAAGTTTTTTAAAATTTACTTTTCTTCCTTCTACCCAGCGCCCTGCCTCCCCAGCCCCGCAACCAGGTATGGATCGGGCCCTGGACCAAAGAGTCAGGGTATCTACACCATTTTTACTAGGAAACTGATGAAATTGGGATGGGGTAGAGAGACAGGAAAAGGGTGAGACAGGATGAGCTTCTGAGGAGAAACTGTTGGGTTATCTCACCTCGCTCTCCCCAAAATCCGCACAGGGAGGCCGTACTGTTCCCACTTTGCAATTGGGGAAACTGAGGCCCCGGGGAATCAAACAACCCAAAGCGCAGGGTAGTAGGAAGCAGGTGTTTGAACCAGGGCCGTGACATGTGCCTGGGGAGTGGGAACAGGAGGGTGACGCGGCCAGGCCGGGCTTCAACCCCTGGGGTGACATCCGAGGGCCTGGGATCCCCACTGGAGACCTTCCCACAGGGAGGCGCAATCAGGGTGTGGGGTCACGGGGAGGGGGCGCCTGCGAAATGTTCTCAGGGCCGGGGACCGCGTGGGGGGCACAGGACTCCTCTAGGGGGTGGCACCCCACCCCAACCCCGCGCTGCAGGACCCACCCACTCGCCGGCCCGAGGGATGCTTGGCTGAAGGACCTCTCGGGGCTCCGAGACAGATCACGATGGCCCCCGGGGGGCGGCGGGGGTCTGTGCAGGGCGGGTCCCCAGGGAATGAGCCACACCCAGGGGGTCCTTGGCCACAGAGATTTTGGCCAACTTATTTTCTCTCTGTCAGTTATTTAATATTAACTGGAAACCCATACAGGCCAGTCACCGGACATGCGACGACCTCAGCCTCAACAACCACGTGACTGCAACTGCGTGGGAGACCCGAACCCAGTCTACCCCAGATTCAGGAGCAAAACAGGTGCGTGTGGGGTTGTGACTGCTCTCTTTGGCTGGCTGCCGGACAGCAGGTGAGAACTGGAATAATCGGGTGAGATGTTTGGCTTTGGCAAGGATGGGGTTGCTGTTGACTGAGATGGGACGTCAGTGAGCTGGGGTTTGAAGTGTCCTGTTCCACTTTAGTCGCCCGGGACCCTCCTCCGCCCGTCCTTCCCCATCCGTGGTCCAAAGGACCCTCTGTATGGGGTCTGCCCAGCTGCAGAGCCACACCAGGTGCCACTGGGGTCCTGCCCTGGAGCTTCCCTGTTGCTGCAGAGCTGACCACACGTATGCAGCCCCTATGAGCAGGGACGTTACCACACGCTGGGAGGAGACAGCGACTGGGGGAAATGGGTGCTGGCAGACCCATAGTTTGCATTCTCCCCTGCAGACAGATTCTCCTGAGGTCCTAGAGACGTGTCCTGAGACATATCTGCAGATGTTCCCAACCGACTGGGCGTGGAGCCAGCAGTGCTAGCTCAGTCACTCGCTGTCTCATGCATGCTCCTCCTTCACCCCTGTCTCCGTAGCTGCCTCCTGCTGTGTCTCCTAGGGACCCCAGCGCAGACACATGCCTGATGGATATTCTGCTGGAGGTGTTGACCGAGGCAGTTAGACATTCAAGCTTGGAATTCAGGGGAGGATTCTGGGCTGGAAATATACATTTGGGAGCCAACAGCACACAGATGACACCCCAAGCCATGACACTGGAGGGAGTGTAGATTAAAAATGGAAGAGACTGAGATGAAGCCTGGAGCCCTCCATTGGTTAAGGGTCCCAGGGAAGAGGAGGAGGAGTGTCATGAAGGTGGGAGACAGACTGGACGGATGACCGTGCCGAGGACCACCAGGTCTCTCACCGTGTGCGGTCTGTGAGGCCGCCGCCAGAGGAGGGCTCCACGGACGTGTGGGTGGAGAGGCAGAGAGGCAAGAGCAAACTGGAAGAAGTGAAGGACCACCGCTGTGGGCAGCGAATCCTTTAAAAAAGCCTCGTGGTCCACGGAGACAAGTTGTATGCTACTCTGATTCTCTTTTTTCTTTTAATAATCTATTTTTTCTTTCTGGATGCTTCTAAGATTTTTTCCCTTGTTCTTCTAGTTCACCGGTTTCCTCAGGCTAGAGCCATATGTATTGGTTTTCTACAGCTGCCAACACAGAGTACCACAGGCTGGGTTGGTTCTTCAACAAGAATTCATTTCCTCACACTTCTGGAGGCTGGAAGTCTGAGATCCAGGTGGTGGCAGGGTTGGTTCCTTCTGAGAGCCATGAGGAAAGGATCTGTTCTAGGTCTCTCCCCTTGGCTTGTAGGTGGCCTTCTTTTCCCCCTGTCTTCACATCATCTTCCCTCCATTTGTATCTGTATCTGGGTCCAAATTTTCCCTTTTCCTGAGGATACCAGTCATATTGGCTCACCCTACTCCCCTATGACCTCGTAATTAGGTTACATCTGCAACAACCCTATTTCCAAGTAACGTCACATTCTGAGGTTCTTGGAGTTAGGACTTTAACATATAAATTTGTAGGGGACACAATTCAACCCATAATGCTGAGCATGTGTCTTTTAAAAAAATATGAGTATTAATATTGCTTAGGATGAATCAGCCCTGCCAGTTGTTGGTCTGATTCTTCATTCAGATTAGAGAATTTTTTCCTGTTTGCTTAAATAGCTCTTCTCCATGTTTCCTTTTGCTTCTCAAATTCTTTCTTGTCACACGTTCCATCTCCTCGGGTCCGTCCTCCGAGTCTCTTATCGTTCTCCTCATGATTTTCCTCTTTGTATTGTTGCTTTATGTTCTGAGATAGTCGTTCTACTTGGTCTTTTATAGAAGATCCGAACAAATACATGAACATTCCTGTGTTGAATTTTGAAAATCATGTCTTTACAAATTCATTTTATGCTTTTGGTGAAGTTCCTTGAGAATTCTTACCAGAGTGCGGATAATGTTCTCACCTGACTCTTCCAGTTCTGTCTGCCCAAGTGGGAGGCACCAGTTTGACATGGTTGCCATCTTGGCTTCCTTCCCCTGATGGTTGAGACCTCGGTGGTGAGTGTCTCCTTTCCTCCATCTTCTACGTCTCATGACTGCATCTCGTCAGCCATCAGGAACAACTGCAAGAAACTCGTAAGCAACGACAAACCTGTGTGTGCTAGAAGGCAAAAAACTTCTGGTCTCATCGGGTGGCAGTCGACAAACTGCCATGCACAGGGACAAACCACTAAGCTCTCCTATCTTCCCAGGGGGAGGAGTAGCCCTGTCCCCACAACAGAGGCAGGATCAATTTCGGCTCTCCAGGTGACTCCCTGCCCAGCTGGATGGGCACCCCATGCAGATCCTCTAGGAGAAGGCAGCTTCTGAGATGTGATCCCTCCCGTGGTGGTTCGCTGGTCCCTGCTGGCTGAGCATCAGGGGACGGTGGACGCCTGGTCTTTGCTCCAGATCTCAAGGCAAGGCAAGACCCCTCTGCTGTTGATTCCTTCACAACCAGCCTACCATGTATTTCCTTTCTCCTGTGGAGCCCCTGATCTAACATGTGGCCTCGGATTCCACCAGCTCCTTGTTCTGCTGTGTCCACCCCAGAAGCAGTTGGGAGAAAGATGTCAGATATACAAGCACAACTTGCCAGCTACCTGTAACCTTGCTTCCGCATTTTAGGAAATAATTGTTGGCTGTTTCCCCAGCATCCATTCCCCACCTCTCCTTCCCACTATCCCTGAGCTTCAGTTTGGAAATCCACGTGGTTCTAGAGAAGTTGGCTCCGCGCTTGGCTTCAGGAGTGGAGCAATGGCCCTGGGCTAAGCAGTCACAGTGAAATCAGTTCAGGGATGGGCATATATTCTAAACTAGACCAACCAGCTTAAGGGCTTGCCAGAAATGCTGGGAGAAAAACTCTCCTCTCATCCTCCCTGATGAATGTGATCAAAAAAATGTGGGGCCCCAGGAACTGCTCTCAAGAATTTTGAGATCAAAATAGAAGCCATTTTATGTTGAATCAGCAGTGTGAAGACAGAGCTGAAAGACTCAAAGAGACAAGTTCTTGGTGGCATTATTAAGCCCAGATCCATCTTTTAATGTCCAGATTCATATATTCTCTAATGAAGTGCCACTTCTGTAGCACAGTATATCATATGTATGGATAACATGTATATGTATGGGTAGCATCGGAAGAAGTCTGTTTCCAGAGTACTTTCTTCACTGTAGAGCATAAGACAGAGGAATGTCATCTTTGTGTTGTGCCTCTGAGTTGCTTGTAAGGCCACATCACCAGTGCTCTTTTCCCTCACTCCTGATAGCAATCTCAGAAGGAATTCGGACACTCAGGGGGTCACATGCCTAGGCAATCCATCAGCAAATATTTGATTTCTAAGCAGCTTACTTTTATCTGCAAAATGAGATTTTTTTTTTCTTAATACATAGGGTAGGGTAATGCAATCTTAAGGAATGTGTCATGTCTACTCTTATTCATTTATTCATTTATTATCTATTATTCTTTTGGAACTTCCCAACATTTCTTAACTTAGTCATGAAGCTCAGCACTGCAAACTTCTGAATTGTTGAGCAGTGTGACCAGTCTTCAGAATTGACACGGGGGAATTATTGTGATCAGATGGATGGTATATCTTGGATTAGTCCTAGTTTTGTTTTCTGAAATATTATGTACTTAAGAAATAATTGCTGTTTTTCCTTTTTTTACTTTATACATTTGGGGAATGAGATGTGATGACCGCTGTGGTGGACAGGCCTAAGTGCCTCTCCCCCCATGATCCCACCTACTGGTGTGCACACCTCTGTGTGATCCCCTCCCTCTGAGCATGGGCAAGACCTCAGGCTTGCTTCAGCTGAAATCTGGCCAAGGTGGTGGGGTGTCACTGAGATGAAGGCACATTGTATAAGACTCTTGTTGCTTGCAGACTTGCTCTAGTCTCTCTTGCCATTGCTAGCTTTGACAAAGCGAGCTGCCGTAAGTCCTACAACTGCAAGGAAGCAAACCCTGCCAACAGCCCAAGGGAGCTTCCCCAGTCATGCGTCTGATGAGAACTGGTCCCTGGTCGCCGTGCTGACTACAGCCTGTGACTCTAGGCAAGAACCCAGCTCAGAGTGCCTGGACTCCTGGCCCAGAGAAACTGAGATAATTGATGTGTGTTGTCTTCTAGCTGCCAGGTAGTAATGTGGTGGTTGTTTTGTAGCCGTAAAAAACTAATACATTAACTTACAGATTCTTCCTGAAAGTCACTTCTCTGGCTAGTGCATAAAGTTGGTTGGAGTGTTCCAACCAATTCCACCGAGTTTGTATTTCTCCAGATGAGAGGTATGAGAATGTTTATATTAACTCTCTTCCACCTTAGAAGTGGTTCTAAAATATATAACATTTCTACTTCTCCTGCCTGCATTCTACATGCTCTCAAAGTCAGAATACTTGAGCCAAGCTGACAGCTCGAGGAGGGAGGGGCTGCCTCTTTCCAGCTCACTGCTGTGTTCCTAGCTTCCAGTGAGGGCCTGGCACTCGGTAGGCTCGACACATATTTGCTGAATAAATAAGCAAATGAACAAATGTTTGTCATCATATTCTTCTTACTGTTACCTCATTCTCTGTCTCAGGCTCTGTGGTAAGCATTTTATCTACATCTCCCTGAATCATTAAAATAGCCTGTTAAGCAAGTGGTGTCACTCGTGTTTTACAAGTGGGGAAACTGACTTTCAGAGAGTTTAGTGAATGCCCAAGATTGAAGGGAGATTGAGTGGCAGTGCTGGGAGCAGGCCTTCTCTACTGAAAACATATTTAAAACACATACACACAAATATGTATATATACACACACATACATATCTACTATGTATCTATCATCTATCTATCTATCTATTATCTATCAATCTATCTATCATCTATCTATATCTATCTATCTATCTATCTATCATCTGTCTATCTAAATTTTTAGTAAAATAATTGAAATTCTCTTTTATCTACACTGATCACTTCCCTCTACAGGGATTTCAGTTTGTGAAGCTTAGTCCTGCTTCTCCCGTCTCCTGCGCCTCCCTCCGTCGGCTGTAGGTGGCGCTTGAGTTCTTGTCAACTGTGGTTTTCCTTAGAAATGTCTGTATTTACTCCTGGCATCCCGGGCTCTTCGGAGAGCTTATTTTCTCACAGTTAATACAGACGGTGGTCTCATTATGGCCGATTCTTCATCTGTGAATTACTTAGTGTAAGGAGAAGTGCTCGCACATGCTTAATTTCTAATAGCGATTTAGAAACCTCTGCCAGCCACTAGGAGGGAAATGGGAGAAGCTGAAAGGCTTTTTACAAATCTGTGATTTTCCTGGTGAATGAAGGTAACCAGGGATGGGATTTCGCATTTACGGAGTGCTTACTCTGTGACTTTAAATGACTTACTTCGCCTCATTAATCTTATAACATCCTTATGAGGGAGGTACTATTATGATGCCTCTCCCAAAGAGGAAACAGATCCAGAGAGGGAAAATATTCTAAAGAAAGGGAAGGATTGGGGTTAGATTTAATACCAGAGGCTGCTCCCACCAGGGTCCTAGACTAGCCTTGTCCCCCACATAAACACGGGAAGGATAGAAGGGAGCAAAGACCTCCTTGGAGAACTTTCGTTGTTTTGGCTTGTTTCCTTTATACAAAGGTCAACAAGAGTGAACCACAAAGCAATGGAGATGAACTCAAAACTCATTTTGGACAGTGCAAATCTAAGGAACCATGTGACACGTGGCCTCCCTGGTACAGATGTCCACACCTGTGGTCAGATCTCCCCCTGTTGTGGGAGGAAGCTGGGTGGGGAGTAGTAGTGGGACACCCCGGAGGTGGGTGCTGGTGCCTTTGTGGGAAGCACGTGGTGAGTTAGTTGGGCACGAGGGGAGAGGGGAAGGAGGGTGTCACAGGGCTCCCTGTTGTTGTAAATGGTTTCTATGCCATTTTAAAGAACTAACCCTAGAAAATATTAGATGAATTGGGTTCCAACTTAAGCCAATAGGATTTGAAATGTAAGTTTTTGTAGTTTACACCCATCTATACTAAATAGATCTGAACTCTGGTTTCTGTAGGGTTCCAGGCAAGGGGCTGTTTAGTAGGAGGAAAAGCCAAAGATAGACTTTTCCTACAAAGCTAAAGGGAGAGCGACTGCCTTTCCTAATTCGTCCAATTCAGTAAGTTGTTTGGGCTGCCAGGAAAGCTAACGCTGGCCACTCCCTCTTTTGGCATCACATAACTACAATTCGTCAGTTCTAGGACATTTAGAAATTTACCAGGAGATGGAGTCTCTTTTTCATTAAACCCATGTGCTTGCCAGAGCAAACAGAGGTCATAATAAAATGATGAGCCAAACACTATGAATTGAATTACACTAATTTTAGTTGTAATAAAACCACAAGCCATCCTTTGGATTGGGGTAGAAGAACCTTATGATTAACTTGTTAGGTGTGAAGTAAAAAGCCTCTGACCATGAAGTCTTTATCAAGTATCCGGACGTGATATGTTGCCCTCAGATTTTTAATCACTCTCATATGAGGTTGTGGATTACTTAACTAAGTAGTTACTTTAGTTACTAAAGAGTCTAAGTGATGTTGTTGAATTAGCTTTAAACCCTTGTTTAGTTGAATGACTTACCCAGAACACTTTTTACGCTCCCAGATTCGACCATGGATGGACTTCTAACCACTCCTTTTCCAGAATAGGTGGCTTAGCACTCCTTTCCCATGGAACCTATCCAGATGTTTTTGTCTCAACAATACTTGATGGGGTACCAACACCCACCTCTTTATCTAGCATATTGATGGTAAGGCCTGTGTTACCAGCATTTAGTTCATATTTAGAAACTGCCCGGTCCATATTGATGGTTTAAATTTTGAGACAAGTTTAATAATATAGCCCAAAGGATAAATAGACCTCATTTCCAACTAGTCCTTTGCCTCAGGAGATCTTTCCTATATGCTTATTAGGGTGTAAGAGGAAACGGCTTACTAAAATTCATAAGTGGGGCAGTGGGAATATAGTTGAATATTTAAAACCCTTTATTCCATTGCTTTTCTGGAAGCATACGGAGACCTACAGACTATTTTTTTAATTACTCATCAAATATTTTGTAGGTGTATTTAATAATTAGCCAGGTGACTCTGCTAGATACTTATTTAGAATGCAGCAACCAAACAGGGGCTGTGTTTTCTGGAGCTTGCAGCCTCGCAGGGAGACAGTCCATCAACAAGCACAGGGTGCAGGAAAGTTAGTGACAGAGGGAGCTCTGGGGGTCTGCAGGACAAAAAGAGACCAGTAGTCCAGAGATAGAACTGGACTTCTCAGAAAGAGGAGGAATTATGCAGACAGGGTGGGAGAGCCTGCCGCTGCTTCGGACCAGCCCAAGCAAAGACTCCAAGGTGTGAGGGGGGAAAGAAGGTGAGCGCAGTTGGGATGCAGCAGCCAAGAAGGCAAGTCTGGAGAAAGGGGTAGAGAGACTCCGCAGCCAGGAGAGCCAGGGTCAGGAGTTGGACGTGACCCTCAGCAGTGGGAAGAGTCCCTGAGGCTTTTTAAGCACAGGAATGACCTGGTCACACTCATGCCAGGAGGAGCCGGAAGGTTTTCCTGAATATTTTCTCCAGGAGAATATATTGCCACGTCTCAGGTCCGTCTTATCTCTTGCTTTACCTTTTGTTCTTTGACTATAACTGAAATTCACAGGAGAAAAGGTTTGCCGCATCATCGCCAAGGTGGTATAACTCCGTGTGCTAGTCAGCTGAAGTGGTAATAACGAAATGCCACAGACTGCTGGCTCACACAACAGACATTTATTTCTCACAGTCCTGGAGGCTGGGAGTCTGAGATCCAGGTGTCAGCAGGGCTGGTATCTCCTTGGCTTGTAGATGGATGTTTTCTCCCTGTCTTCACATGGTCTTCCCTCTGTACTTATTTGGGTCCTAATTTCCTCGTCTTATAAGGACACCAGTCATATTGGATTAGGGCCCACCCATATGACCTCATTTTAATTTAATTACCTCAGAAAAGACCCTGTCGCCACATACAGTCACATTCTTAGCTACTAGGGCTTAGGACTTCAACATATAAATTTGGTGGCAGAGGGGGGGCGGGGGCGGGGCGGGCGGAGAGCACAATTCGGCTCATAACACCCACTTAAGTAAAACGCTTTTCACAAGATGTTACGGCAAAAGAATTTTGAAGCAAAGGAGCCAACAAATTTTCTCTTGAGACTTTGGGAGCTCAACCAGTCAAATTTAATTGAATCCATTTACCAGTAAGTTAAGTGCATCTGTACACTATGTACAATAGGAAAGCCCATTGTCACTAAATCTATGTAATTGAATCACAAAAGATGGCTTCCTCCTTCTCCCCCAGCACCTCACCCTCCCCATCAAATTCTTTTATCCTTTTCCAGTAAGGAAAAAAGAGAACTCTTTCGGGAATGTTTACATTTTACCTTTAAGCAAAAAGGAGTGAAATTAAGCGTTGTAAAGTCTGGCCATGTTACATGTCAGTGTGAAATGATTTTCTCTGGCTAGACTTTACTCCACTTGTAACCACGTCCCCAGCATTCTCCGAGTCCTGGAGATGGAATGCATGGTGGGAGAAGAAATAGAGAGACCCATCAACACTATGATATATTTTTGACGGTAAGGATGGCCTTACTTAAAAAGCCTTCAGTGCTTTTTGTTGAGTTTAAAAGTCCCACTTTGCCTTAGATACTTCTCCTCCTTCCAATTTTACTGTGATTTACAACATACTCTCTTACATAAAAATTACCCTCCTGACCAGAAATTCTTCATTCTGACATCTGTCCAAAACTGTTTCTTCTGCAACTTGCAGTCATACTACTTGTTTTAATATCACCACCTCCTTCTTCTTGCTGTCACATTCTTGCAGAAAAGGCAAGTGAAAGAAAACATTCCTCCTCGGAGCCCAGGAAATGCAGTAGAAAAATCTCTGTCGAGTGATTTGCTATATTTATGGAACCAATAGAAAACAAACACAAGACATGTACTACAATCAGAAAACTCCAGTTTGCTCTAGTTTTTAAAATCTTGGTCTGCTTTCTCAAGAAGGAGAGCGAGCGACAGCCAGAGTTTATAGATTCGTTACTGAGAGGGACAACCCATGCAATGATCAACTTAAAGACTTCTCATTTAAAAGCAGTAAGATGAGAAAGGCTAGACAAAATGACCCAGTTAGCATAGTACATACTTTCAGGAGTTCATAACTCTACCACTATGGTGAAAAATTAGGAAACTGAATTTTCTGTCACAGAGTAGAGTGGTGTGGTAGAAAAGAAAAATTAATGATGAGGAAAGATATTGAGGCAAAACTTCATGATTAATCTATTATGTACAAGGTAGAAGGCCTCTGATCTTGGAATATTAATTAAGTATCCAGGGCTGGTATGTTAACCTAAGATGTTTAATAGCTCTGATATGAGACCATGGATTATTTACAGTTTAGTTACTATAAATTATAAATGATTGGGTCATAGAGTCAGTCACCCTACATTTAATGTAACCCCAGTGGGAATTTTGAGTGAGAATTTCACAAGTTTATCCCAAACATTTTCTGAAAGAGCAAAACATAATGCCAATATAGTTTTGAAAAATAAGGAAAAATAGAGATTGCTTTTCCTTACCAGAAGCAAAACATACTATTAGAGACTTCTACTTCTAGGGAAATGGCATAGATGTACATTTCCTTATTCCTCACTGTAAGTACAACTAAAAACCCTAGAAATCATATGTAAAACCAACATAAGAATACTCTACTTGGTAGAGGGAAGAAAGCAGACTGTTTAGGGATCTTTGGACCCAAGGAATGACACCATAGTGAGTTCCCTGGGTTTTCTTTTCTCTTCATGTATGCTCAGACTGAATATTGAAGAAGGTCAGCAACCTGTAAACACCAATGTACACAGGACAGAAATGGTTCTCCCAGAAGACTGCTCCCTCTAGTCAAAGAACCAGGAAAGGGGCAGCCTAGCAAGACAGAAAACTTTTAGACAATGACTGCTCTGTTCCATCCAAAGACCACAGAAAAAGCTGTGATGCCACCTCCACACTCACAGCTGGCTGAGTGGAGAGCCTAGACTTCCACCCTTGACAGGCCAATGAGGTGTCCCAACTTCCCACTAGAGTGGTGTCAGACAAGGCAGAGTGAGGAATTGGGACTTTCATTCATATTGGGTGGTAACAAGTCCTTCTCCTGTATTCTGTGGTGTCTGTGGAAATCACATGGCAGGTTGGACTTGCACCCCTACTCAAGGTGGACCTCCTCTTCTTGCAGGGGTGATGTTGGAGGAGCTCTAGTGGAGTTTAAGGACTTTCACCACAAACTAGCAGTCCAAAGGCCATCCTCCCAGCAGTGTCAGTGGAGACCTCCCCCCAGCCACAATGGTATCAGTAGAGGCCTAGTTGGGAGCCTGAAATTCTGCCCCCGTTTAACAGTCCAGCAGTACCTAGGAATCCCTCCCCTCCCAAAGTCAATAGAGATGAATTGGAGAACCTAGACTTCTACCCCATCTGGCAATAACAAGGTGACACTTCACCTCCACTTCATCCATCAGAGTAGTATAAGCAGAGGCCTGCTAAAACACAGGTTTAAATGAGATGTCTTATAATGTAGTACCCACAAGGTCCAGGTCTCAATCAAAACCACTTGACACTGCACTGTGTCTGACCTTATTGTGGGCAACAAACACTATTTCTGAGTTTACAGCAAGAACATCTGTGAGCTCAGTGAGTCACCTGGTGTCTCCAAGAATACAGCCCAGATCCTCAAGATAGGCATCACCTTCATAGTGCCTGAGTACAAGGAGCATGACTTCTGAACGCCTTTCAAGTTCCTGATGCCTCTACTTGACTGGTTGGTCATGGCAGGTTATGTTGCTGCTCTCAACTGTGCCTTCAGAGGCCACCCAAAGCTGAAGGCCATCTGGATGAAGAACATGATGCGAATTGGAGAAGATCCCAAGTTCCTGATGACCAACTACCAGGGGGTCCTGATGCTGAACACCCACCACTCGTCCCCCTTTGACTTGGAGACTTACTCCTGTTGGGCCATCAATGAGCTTGGGAAGGTCCTAGCTGAGTGCAGGCTGGACATCTGAGTGCTGCAGTGAAGCTCTATCTTCCACCTGCCAAGATATTTGGCTGCTAAGTACTAACCTGGACCTCCCCAAACACGTTTCCCTTTCTGAAGTTATCAATGAGAAGATAATAGTCTTGTCTTGAAACAAACAAATGAACAAAATAAAACAAAAAAACCCACTTGACATATAAAAACCAGGAAGGTCTCAACCTGAATGAAAAAAAAAATCTATAGACACCAATGCCAAGATGGAACAAATGTAGAATTATCTGACAAGGATTTTAAAGCAGACATCATAAAAATTCCCCAACAAGCAATTATAAACAGTCTTGAAATTAATGAAAAAAATAGAAAGTCTCATGTTGTACAAATGAAACTAATACAACGTTATGTCAATTATACCTCCAAGAAAGAGAAAGTCTTAGCAAAGAAATAGATGATATGAAGAACCAAATGGAAATTTCAGAACTAAAATATATAAGGACCAAAATTTAAAAACTCAGTTGATGGGCTTAACAACAGAATAGAGAGGAAAGAGGAAAGAAACTTGGAGATGCAATGATAGAAGTTACCCAATTTCAACAACAGAGAGAAAATAGACTGAAGTAACAATGAGCAGAGCCTTATGGACATGTGGGACTATAGCAAAAGATTTAACATTCATGCCATTTGAATCCCAAAAGAAGAGGAGAAAGACAGTGGGGCTGAAAAAGTTTTCAAAGAAATAATGGCTAAAAAATACTTATATTTGGCCCCCAAAAAACCCCATTAAGCTACAGACTAATGAAGTTAAGTATACCCCAAATATATAAACTCAAAGAAACCCCCTTAAGGACACATCACAGTCAAACTTCCAAAACTTAAAAACAAGGAAAAAATCTTAAAAGTAGCCAGGGAAAAATGACACATTACCTATAGGGGAAAAATGATTTAAATGACAGTGGATTTCTCATCAGAAACCAGAAAGGCCGGAAAGAAATGGCATAACATTTTTAATGTGCTGAAAAAACCTTTTTAACCCAAGAATTCCATATGCAGCAAAAATATCCTTTAAGAATGAAGGTGAAATAAAGATAATCTTAGATGAATGAAAACTGAGAGAATTTGTTGTCACCTGAAAATAATGGTTTAAGGAAGTTCTCTATAAAGAAAAGAATTAATAAAAACAATCTTGGAAAATCAAGAAGGAAAGGAAAATGTGGTAAGAGCAAATGTATGTATAATATAATAGACTTTCCTTCTTGAGTCTTCCAAATTATGTTTGATGAAGCAAAAGTTATGTGGTTCTCAATGTATACAGAGGAAATATTTAAAACAATTATATTCTAAATTGTGGAGGGTAAAGGGGTATAAAGGGATGTAATTTTTCTTCACTTTGCTTGAACTGGTAAGATGTCAACAATGATAGACTTTGATAAGTCATGAATATATAGTATAATACCAAGAGCAACCATTGTAAAAACAACCAAAGAGACACAAACGGCTATAAATAAATAAATAAAAATAAAAATTGAATTCTAAAAATGGCCAAGTAACCCAAGAAAGGTGGGAAAACAGAGAATGCAAAAAGGAAAGAAAAAATCAGAAAAATAAAATGACAGACTTAAGTCTTAACATTGTAATAATTAAATTAAATTAAATGTAAATGTTCTAAACACACCAATTAAAAGATATAGATTGACAAAGTGGATTAAAAAAACTTGACCCAACTATACACTGTCCATAGTAACGATATACAAAGGTTGAAAGTAAAAGGATGGAAAAAGTATACAATAAAATATTAATCAAAAGAAAGCAGAAGTGGCTATATTAACATCAGATAAAGTGGACTTTAGAACAAAGAAAATTACTGAAGCTAGAAAGAAATTTTACATTTGATAAGAGAGTCAATCCACATAGAAATGTAGCAATTTCAAATGTGAATAACCCAAACAAAAGGACTGCAAAATATACAAAGCAAAACCAGATAAAATTGAAGGGAGAAACACAAGTCCACATTTAAAGTTGGGGACTTCAATACTTCTCTCTCAAGAGTTGAAAAAAACTAGATATAAAAACAGCAAAGATATGGAACTCAAAAGCATCATCAACAAATAGGATCTAATCAACATTTATAGAACACTTCACTGAACAACAGCAGAATATACACACATAATTTACAAGATCTCACAGAACATATACCAAGATAGATCCCATCCTGGGCCATAAAGTAAACAAATTTAAAAGAATTGAAATCATGCAGAGTATGTTCTCTGACCATTGTAGGATTAAAGTAGAAATAAACAACAGAAAGATAACTGGAAATTATCTTTTGGAAGTACTTTTCTCCAAGTGTGTGGAGAGACATTTGGAACATAAACAATACACTTATAAATTATCCATGGGTCAAAGAAGGAGTCTCAGAGAAATTTAAAAATACACTGAAGGAAATTGAAATCACATCTTATCAACATTTGTTGGACACAAGTAAAACAGTGCTGAGAGGGAAACTTATAACACTACATGTTTATATAAGAAAGAAATGAGTAAAATTCTCAAATGAATAAGGTAAGCTATCACCTTAAATAACTAAAAAAAAAAAGAAAAGAAAAGAAAAAAAGAGCAAAATAAACCCAAAGCAAGCAGAAGGAAGGAAATAATAAAAATAAGAGCAGAAAGCAATATAATTGTGAACAGAAAAACAATAGAGAAAATCAATGAAACAAAAGACTGGTTCCTTGAAAAGATCAAAAATATTGACAAACCTCTAGCAAAACTGACAAAGACACAAATTATTGCTATCAGGAATGAAATAGTGTTTCATGACAGACCCTACAGACATCAGAAGGATAATGAGGAAATGCTATGAACAACTGCACACGCATAAATTTGACAACTTAGATGAAAAGGACCAATTCCTCTAAAAGTAAACTGCCACAATTCACCTAATATGAAATAGATCATTGAATAGCCACTTAACAATTGACAACTGAATTTGTAATTAAAAAGCTCCTGAAAAAGAATTCTCCAGGCTTAGGTGACTTCCCTGAAAATTTCACCAAAAGTTTAAAGAAGGATATCACCAATTCTACACAATATCTTCCAGAAAATAGAAGAAAAGGAAACATTTCCATCTTATCCAATGAAACAAGTATTATCCAAATAGCAAAACCGGGGATAGTACAAAAACAAAGAAAGAAAAAGAAAGAAAGAAAACTCTAGACCAATATCTTCATGAAGATGCAGAAATTCTTTTTCTTTCATGTACTGAACCATTTATTTTTATTTATTTTTTTATTGAGGTAGAGTTGATGTACAATATTATGTTTCAGGTGTACCACATAGTGATTCACAATTTTGAAGGTTATATTCCATTTATAGTTATTATAAAATATTGGCTATATTCCCTGTGTTGTACAATATATCCTTGTAGCTTATTTATTTTATACATAGTATTTTTTACCTCTTAATCCCCACCAATATCTTGCCCCTCCCCCTTTGCCCTTCCCCACTGATAACCACTAGTTTGGTCTCTATATCTGTGAATCTCTTTCTCTTTTGCTATATTCACTAGTTTGTTTTATTAAGAAGCAGAAATTTTTAATGAAATATTAGCAAGTAGAATTCACCAATGTGTAAAAAGAATTACACAGCATGTCCAAGGTATGCAAGGCTGGTTCAATAATCAAAAGTCAATCAATGTAATCTACTGTATTTATAGGTTAAAGCAGAAAAATTACATGATCATATCAATTGATGAAGAAAAAAGCATGTGAATAATTTGACATTCGTGAAAGAAACTCTCAGAAAATTAAGAATAGAGGAGAACTTCCTCAACTTGACAAAGAACATGTACAAAACTTCTAAAAATTATACCTAACAGTATAATTAGCTAAAAATCATACCTACCAGTGAAAGGCTAAATGTTTTCCTTCTGTGATCAAGAACAAGGCAAGGATGTTCACTCTCACTGCTTCTATTCAACATTGTACTGGAAGTTCTAGGCAATGTAACAAAGCAAGAAAAAGAAATAAAAGTCATATAGACCAGAAAGAAAGACATAAAACTACTTCTATTTGCAGATAATATGATAGTCTGTGTTCTTGGAAAGTCCCAGGGAAAATACAAACAAAGAAACAAACAAATAAATAAAAGTCCCCAGAGTCCTAGAACTAAAAAATGAGTTCAGCAAGTTGAAGGGTAGAAGATCAACATACAAAAATCAGATTTATTTCTGTATACTAGCAATGAACATGTGGAAACTATACAATTTACAGTCACTTGAAGAATAATAAAACACTTGGGTATAAATCTAAGAAATCATGTATGGGACTTATATATAGAAAAGTACAAAGGGCTTATGAAATAAATAAACAAATGGAAGACTCAACATAGAAAGGAGGTTAATTCTTCCCAGATTGATACATGGGTTTAACACAAAATTCCAGAAAGATGTTTTTATGGATATAGACAATATTATTCTAAAATCTATATGTAAAGGCAAAGGAAATGGAATAGCTAAAACAATTCTAACAAAGAAGAATAAAGAATAAAAGAAAAAAGAAGAATAAAGTGGGAGCAATCACTCTACCCAATTTCTTGATTACTACAGCTTACTATGAAGCTGTAGTAATTAAGACTATGTGGTATAGGAAGAAGGATGAACACATAAATCAGTGGAACAAAATAGTGGACCCTTAAATCTTCCCAAAATTATGGCCAACTGATTTTTGACAGAGTTGCAAAAGCAATTTGATAGAAGAAGGATAGTCTTTTCAACAGATAGTGTGGAGCAATTGTATATCCACAGGCAAAAATTAAAAAAACAGCCTCGACCTAAACCTCGCACCTCATGCAAAAATTCACTCAAAATGGATCAAAGATTTAAAAATAAAACATAATGCTTTCAGAAAAAAAGATATGAAAAAAATCTTTGGGACCTGGAATTTGGTGAAGAGTTTGTCATGACATCAAAAGCATGTTGTATAAAAGAAAAAAAAGATAAATTAGACTTCATCAAAAATTAAACCTTTTTTTTTTTTGCAAAAGACCCTGCTAAAAGTGTGGAAATACAATGGGATGAAATATTTGCAAACCAAATATCTGACCAAGGACTCATCTAGAATAATAAAGAGTCAACAGACATCAACCTTTAAACAATAATCGGATTAGAAAATGGTCAAAAGACATGAAGAGGATATGTGGATAGCAAATAAGCACTTGAAAAGATATTCAGCACTTGAAAAACATTTTCATTAAGGAAATATAAATTAAGACTGCAATGAGATATCACTATACATCCATTAGACAGGTTAAAACAAACAAACAAACAAACAATTAGTGATACCTTTAAATTCTGGCAAGGAAGCAGAGAAACTGGATTTCTCATGCATTGCTGGTGGGAATGTGAAATGGTACAGCCACTCTAGAAAATAGTTTTGCAGTTTCTTAGAAAATTAAATGTACACTTGCCAAACAATCCAGCAGTTGCACTCTTGAACATTTATCTTAGATCAATGAAGACTTAAGCCCACAGAAAAACCTGTAAATAATTGTTCATAGCAGCTTTATTTGTAATAGCCAAAAGGTGGAAACAACCACGATGTCCCTAATGGATGAATTGTTAAGCAAACTGTGATCCATTATACGTGGAATGGACTATTGATACACATGGCAGCATAGATGGCTCTCAAGGGCATTATGCTGAGCAAAAAGCTACTATCAGAAGGTCACATACTGTATGATTCCATTTATACAGCATTCTTGAAAAAACAAAATTATAGAGATCCAAAACAGATTAGTGGTTGCCAAGGGTTAGAGATGATGGGGAGGGAATGGGAGATGGGTGTGACTACAAAGGGTTGCACAAGGAAGATTTTTGTGATGATGGAATACTTTTGTATCTTAATGGCGCTTGTAGTTATACAGATTTGCACATAGGATAAAATGACATGGAACTATATACACATACACTGTACCATGTCAACTTCCTTCTTCTGATACTGTGCTATAATTATGTAAGATGTAACCACTGGGAAAAATGGGAAGGGTACATGGGCTTTCCCTCTACTATATTTGCAACTTCTTGTGATCTATAATTATGTATTTTAAAAGCTCCAAAAATAACAAAATATAAAGTTACACTAATTAAAACAGTGTAGTAGAAACCAAAGGATCAAAAGACCAGAACAGAGCCCAAAAACTCAAACAAGTAAATATGGAAATTTGGTACAGTTTAATGGTGGCATTTCAAATCAGTGTGGAAAATATAGATTATTTAATTAAGAAAATTGGCAATCCAAAACAAAACAAATTAGATCTATATGCCAAGTTATAAAGAAATTCCAGAAAGTTTCAAGAACTAAAATCATATTTATCAATGGTAGAAAAGATGCATAATTTTTGTAATATTCAAGTGGAAATAGTTTTTCTAAGCATGATGTGGAATTTAGAACCTAATGAAGGATAACAGACTTGATGCTTAGAAATAATACATTTTTATTCAGTAAGCTGTACCATAAATAAAACAAGACCTATGACAAATTTGGAGAATGTATTTGGAACACAACAATGAATAATACATAAAATGCTCCTGTTAATGAGAAAGAGAATATGTAATATAAAAATAGACCAAGGAAATAAACAGAGAAGAAAAAAATCAAAATGCCAAACAATATCTGGAGAGAAGTTCAACCTTACTAATAATCAATGAAATACAAATGAATATATTAATGAAATGTCATAAAATATTGATCATATTAGCAATAATTTGAAACAATTCATTACACTTTGTGTTCTGAAGATTGAGGAAATGGGCACTCAATAGAAAGTTCCTGGATAGTGTCACTATTTGGGTTACAATTTGGCAACAGTTATAAAAATTTAAATATGATGACTCGTGGATTCAGCAGTTTAAATGGTAGCTATTTATGTTATAGGATTACTTGGGCAGTAGTAACAACATGTATGAAGAGGAAGTATCGACAGCATTGTTTGGAATTGTCCAAAGTTAGAACCACTTTAATGTCTTACTTAATAGTCAATTGGTTTAATAAAAAGTGGTATATCCGTATGTTGGAATATTGAGCAAATTTTAAAAATAGTGACTCAGAACTATATGTATTAAAAATACTTAAAAATGTAGAAAAGAAGCAGTTTAAGTGAAATTAATTTTAGAGAATGAGAAGTAATTTAAGCTTCTACCACATATACTGGCAATTATGTGTATATTTATATATTCATAGAATAATTATAAAAGGATACAGAAGAAATTGATAAAAACTTTCTAGAGAGAACTGTGGAATGGGGAATTTGGGAAGGATTCATTCTTTTCTTTAATGTACTTTTAATTTGTGTCAAAGTGCTATAGATATGTTGCTTAAAACGTCAAGCAGGACTGCAGGGTGTATAATGAAACCAGTCCTAGGTGTGGATTAAATGTCTCCAGCTAAAAATAATTTGAAAAGGAAGAATCATCATGAAGAGAGAAAATAGATGACACTGAAAATGAAAGAGAAGAAAGCATAAGTTAGGCCAATTGATGAATCCACACATAAGTGTAGTTATACATTTCTCTTCCTACTTTGTGATACTTATGAGCACAATTCTGTAGAAACTTTGCTGATATTTCCAAAGTAATGGACCATATGTATTGATTTAAGAGAAAACAAAGCCAAGAAAAGATAGTGGGCAAGATCATCTCCTTGGTGTAAGAAGGACCTCAGTGGGTTTGACAAAGGACATCAGCAAGAGATTGTGCATTCTTTCAGCTGTTCTAGTAAATGGTAGTAACTCATCATCCCTTCCTTGGATGGGGACAGGTCAGTGTATGATTGTGAAGTCACCAAACTTCCCCCAGGACAGCAAGGGCTGGCTAGACCCTCCACCTGGTTTCTGTGGTTTCACAAACCTGCCGTACAAAATAGTGACACATGGAACGTTTGGTGCCCAAAACAACATGGTGGGATAGACCCTATTCCCTACATCCCAGAATTCCTGCTTAGTTCAGATGATTAATCTTCTTTTCACATGGTTCTGGGGACTTCCAAGCATGCAGTTTTCTCCTAGTATTTTATGACTTTCTTTTACTTTAACAAGCAGCAGTGTTTTCTTTGTGGAATTAGACTCCACAAAAATATCTTTGCAAGCAGATTTGTGTCTTGATAACAATCTGTTGATTAACTTGGCTGCAGAATGCTGATGGAGTGCGTGAATCTCTGGGAAGGCTTCCAGCAGATACATATCAGTGTAATTAAATTCTTCCAGCATTTTACAACTGTCAGGGGGTGATGTTTTACCATTCTGATACCCATTCTGGCTTCAGCTTGAAGGGCTGTGTGTGTGTGTGTGTGTGTGTGTGTGTGTCTTTTGCAGCTGTTCAAGTGCTATGTTCACACTCAGCCCTCTACACCCAGTTTTTTTGGTGGGTCCACCGCAAAGATACAGAAACCTCATTTCTGAGGGATACCGGCTTACTCTGTTCATCCTCCTTTCCTCAAAGATCCTTTTGTGCTTTGTCCAAAGGTGACAACAATAGGCATAATAAGTAGAGTATAAGAAGTGGAGGGGAAGGGCATAGGTTTTGGAATTAAACAGAGCCATATTTTAATCCTGGCACAGCTATTTACAAGTTCTGCGGCAGAAGCTCAGTTTCCTCCTGTGTCAAATGGAGCAACAATATTTTAATGGGAGACTGTTTTAGTCAGGGTTCTCTAAAGAAACAGAGCCAATAGGATGTGTATTTGTAGATATATAGGAAGAGATTTATTACAAGGTATTGGCTCACTTGATTTTGGAAGCTGGTAAGTCCCATGAGCTGTAGGGTGAGTCAACAAACTGGAGACCCAGGAAGCTGATAGTTTCGCTCTAGTCTTAAGGCTGCCAGGCTCAAGACCCACGAAGGTCTGATGTTTCAATTAGAGCAGGAAAAAGCCAATGTCTCAGTTCAAAGACAGTCAAGCAGGAGGAAATACCTTTTACTTAGGGGCGGGTCAGTCTTTTTGTTCTATTTAGTCCTTCAACTGATTAGATGAGACCTATCTACACTGGGGAAGGCCATCTACTTTACTCACTTTACCAATTTAAATGGTAGGGCTTCCTTGGTGGCGCAGTGGTTAAGAATCCGCCTGCCAATGCAGGGGACATGGGTTCGAGCCCTGGTCCGGGAAGATCCCACATGCCGAGGAGCAACGAAGCCCGTGTGCCACAACTACTGAGCCTGCACTCTAGAGCCTGCGAGCCACAACTACTGAGCCCATGTGCCACAACTACTGAAGCCCGTGTACCTAGAGCCCGTGCTCCGCAACAAGAGAAGCCACCACAATGAGATCCCCGCTCACCGCAAAGGAGAGTAGCCCCCGCTCGCCGCAACTAGGGAAAGCCCGCGCCCAGCAACGAAGACCCAACACAGCCAAAAATAAATAAATAAAATAAATAAATTAAAAAAAAAAGAAGCTTATAAATGGTATACTCATCCAAAAGCCCCCTCACAGACGCACCTGGAAAAATGTTTGACCAAATATCTGAGCGCCCTGCGGTCCAGTCAAGTTAATAATTAAAATTAACCATCACAGAGACTTTTGAGAGCTAGAAGTTAATGTTTGGGAAGTCCTTTAGTAGGGGGTCATAGACATATGGGGCTTAGAAAATTCTTAATAAATGGTTGCTAAAATCAAAAAAATGTTTTACATTATTGGATCATTTGATTTCCTTAACAACCTAAGGAGCTGAGTGGGGCAGAGTTATTTGCCTGCTCTTAGAGAAGAGGAAATCAAGGCATCAGTCGGGTGTACTACTTGACCAGGATTTTACAGAACATACCAATCCTTGTGTGGTTGGGTTAGGGTGGGGCAGGTGCAGAGCGCTGCATATAAAGACTAGGAGTGTGAGTGCGAGGGTAGGAGAGTGGCATGTGCACTAAGCCAGCGGCATGTGTGGAGTGTTCCAGACTCTGGGACCTACAAAAACCTTTGAGGGATGAGGGAGCAGAGTCAGTGAGATAGCTGAAGAACGCTTTAATGCTCCTCATCAATCTTTTTGTGAGTGAGTCTGAGAGTTGATTA
Organism: Balaenoptera acutorostrata; assembly: GCF_949987535.1. Taxonomy (NCBI): domain Eukaryota; kingdom Metazoa; phylum Chordata; class Mammalia; order Artiodactyla; family Balaenopteridae; genus Balaenoptera; species Balaenoptera acutorostrata. The sequence continues at coordinate 22,446,193 of NC_080069.1, read as the reverse complement.
CTGAACGTGGTAAATCCTCTTCATAAAAGAAGTGGGAGCACTGACGTGACTCAGTGTCCACGAGTGGCAAGCAGTTTGGAAGTGGAGAAGACACAGGACTATTTAGATTCCATACCTTAGAATTTCTGATAATTCTACCTGTGTGAGACAGCAGTCTAACTTTGCACGTCTCATGAACCACAGACTCTGGGGATTGAAAGAGATCTTAACATTAATCCAGGGCAACTACAAATAATTCCATAACCACGTACGTTACCTGACATTACTGTGTTTTGAGGTTTGTTAGACATTATTCAGGTATATTATTCAGGATGATGTGGACACACATCACACACAGGAGGTTGTAAGTGACTTGCTCAAGGTCTTACCACTATTTAGAGAAGAGCTAAGACACAGACTCCAAAGACTTTCCAGTCTCTCCAAACCTCCTGAGGATGGGGAACACCTACATTTCAAACAGTATAACACATTATAACAGATATCTCCCTTTGTTGAAATTGTTTTCACCCATTTCTCATCTATTTACTGTAAATTTTTTATTTGAAATATGTGTTTGTGTAGCTTCTGTTGGCAACTCATAAAACAGGACTAAATCTCTCTTCCAGAGGTCTGTGCTTCACAAATTTAAAGGCAGCTCCCATGTGCCCCGAATGCCCTCCTTTCTACTCCCCTTTTCCAGGCTACAACTCCCAGTTCAATGTGCCCCCAACTCCCAACAAGGGAGCTGACTCCTCACTTTCTAGTTGCTTTCCTTGAGACACCACTCAGTAATTCCTTTACAAACTGCATCCTTCCAACAGCCATGGTGCTCTGCGAAGGACTTAACCTTCAGAGTAGAACATGTGTTGTCCTTGGAACCCCTCACCCCAGGCCCTAGCAGACTGAAAAATGCAAATGATTAGCAATACCAACTCATGTGGGCAGGGGCACTCACTCTGTCTCCACTTCCACTCACTCCTTGGGTTTTGCTCAACCTCCAATGCTTTCACTAATTTTGGCTCTTGGTTTGGAGGCCACTGGACCCTACACTTCTTCTCTTAATATTTGGTCTTCCCTCTTCCCTCTTCCCTCTGTTTGGTAGGTGGGCTTGAACATCACCATCATCTCCTTGGTGCAGACAGGGCTATCCCAGGGAGTGAGAACGGGAGAATGCACCCATGTAGGAACTATGACCATCTTTATTCCAGATGTGCTAGCTTTATTACATTCTATGACCACATTAGCTTTATTGAAGAGCTATTGATATTGAGTTTATTGTCAACTAAGCCCATCTCCCAGTCTTCCTTCACATATTCAGTTTTGTATTGTGCTATTAATTTCTTGGATCCAAGTATAGGACTGCACATTTGCTCCTATTACATTTTCCTTTGTAATATATACCCTTCATCCTACAGTTTAAGGTATTCTTGGACTCCAATCCTGTCATCATTAATGCTCACCTTTTTCGAAGCTTCCAATCATTCATTAAGCGAATTTAAATTTAAAAGGTGCCCTATAATCCTTTCTTTCTTCTTCTCTTTAAGTTTTGAAATCATTTCTTATTTCCCTCTCCCCTTGTTCACATAATCATGAGGGTATCTATGGCAACATTTTACTTCTCTTACATGCACGCACACACACATATACACACTTTTTCTTTATTAGGGGGTTTAAGAGTCAATGTTGAAGGAGATCCACGAGTAACTAGCCCTGGTCAAGTTTTACCAGGAAATTCAGCTATTAATAAGGATTATGGAGCACCACTGGAGACCCATGAAGGCTCACAAACCTCCAAGACCCAGTCCCTTGGGAAATCTCACAAGCATAGGAAAGCGCTGGGGACTCCACCATGTGAAAATGCAACTCAAAATCAAGGGAGGCTGTTCCAAGTCAACCAGTCAAGAATATGACAAAAAAGATGTAGAAGTGAAAAGTTTCCAATGAATGGCAAAGATTCTAGATGTGGGATTTAGCAATGCATTTATACTTGGGTTGCTGAGAAATCCAATCAAGGAGGCAGTGTATGACAAATTTTGCTTGAATTTGTGATGTGGGACAGAGACAGCAGCTCCTGCCACAAAGGATCCCAGGAGAATGTGGCTTACCCAAGGCCCAGGACAGAATGCCTGCTAGTTTCTAATATAAGAATGACCCAGTTTGAGGATTTCAACATTCATTTTAAAATAGATTTAAATTTAATGTTAATGTTGGAGCACTTCACGGATGTATTTTATCCCTGTATCATTATCTTCACCAAATGCCTCCTGGAAGTCCCTATTGCACATGGAGTGAATTAGTACTATTTCCCCATCATTCAGTCCACAAATATGAAATATTTCTAGTAGTTAATATACAATCATATTTTATAACATATAGTATGTAATAAAATGTGATATATGACATGTAATATATCAAGGACTGCAAACTATGACCCATGGGCTGGCCACCTGTTTTTGTAAAGTTTTATTTGAACATAGCCACATTTATTTATTTACATATTGTTTATGGCTGCTTTTGCTACAATAACAGAGATAAGTAGTGGCAACATAGGTTGTACATCCCAAAAGCCCCAAATATTTACTTTCTATCCCTTTAAGATAAAGTTTGCCCAATCCAGTAATATATAATATAATATATAGTATATAGCACAATGTACTAATAGAGAGTATACCACACGTACTATATATTAATATACTATTCAATATATTCCAATACATATGATCATAAGTCATATTTAATCATTATATTTGTCTAAAGTTTGAGAATAAGGTATTTGGTGGTTTGTACAATTAAACCATTAAAGCCTTTTTCTAATTTCGAGTGTTTGTCATGTTAGAAAATCTGAAAATTGTCCCGTGGGGCTGGCTAGAATACACAGAAACTGTTCTACAAAAATAATGATTGATACAGCAATTAACAAACACAATTCTAGTTGAGGTTTCTTCCTGTTTTCCAAACAAATCATTAACAGATGGAGTTACTTCTAAGGCTGGGCCTCATCAAAGACAATGGTTCAAATTGGGGTTGAGTGATTGATTTTCAGAGCCTTTCAGAGAACGTACAATTGGCATGAAATCAAGAAATTTGAATTTTGTGGCCCAGACTGAGAAACAGCTTTGGGGTCTAGAGCATTCAAAAGCTAATTTTGAGGGATATGGTATAAAAGTCCAAATGTATTGAACAGATGTATGGAGCTTTTGCACTGTGTGCATTTCTCGTACCCATTTAGTTGTCTATGTTTTGCTCTTTGGCCCTCTTTACTGCAGAGTAGCAGGGTAGAGTCGATATTATGCAGGCTTTATCCCACAAGATGGCATATGAAGTCAGGTCATTACGCATGTAGCGCCCTCATTGTGTGCAGAGGCTTTATTTTCTGCCCTCAGACTGCAGTGGACAGGTGTGCCTTGGCATTTCTAAGTCTCACAAGGGTGTTTCACTCTAACCTGAGCAGTTGAGGCAGGGCCTTGGTTAACGTGTGTGAACAGAGTACATAAACTTGGCAGAATTGTACACCTCTTTCTGTTTGTTGACAAAGAGACATTGCATAGTCTTACTGGAGCCAAACAATTCTCATCTGATGCATATGAATATTCATTGAACACCCAGGAATTAAATTATAAAGGCATCTGTTACACTATGAGGGACTTAACTGCCACACTGGGCACTTCTTATTTATTTGGAACATCCACAAAGAAACTTTCATCTGAATAAGACAATAAACTTCTTAGTGTACCTCTGCTAAACTCAAATGATTAAGTTCCACTAGCATGGAGGTAGGCATGGCTGGGAGTCTACACACTCCCTCTGATCAGCAAGGTGGTCACGTCTCAGAATTGGTGGTGTTTCCCTTCCGTCCCTAGTCACTCATTTACCCACCTTCCTTGCTTCTCTCCTCCCCTCTTACAACCCTGCTTTTTTTAGAGAATGAATTCATAGAGTGTTAGTGATGCATTGGTGGCCTGGTGGCCTGGGGATTTGCCTATTAACAGAGGGGCAGAGTTAGAAAGCTTTTATTGGGAAAGATTTCTCTGGGCACACCAGTTTTTCTTGACAGAACATGTCCTGCAGGAGGAACCATGCCCACTCCATCTCAGTGTGCCTTAGCGCTTTCCAAAATGCCTCTTTCAGGATCTTTGCAGCTGGACCACAATACGTGTGGTCAACATAAGGAGGGTACTGCATTAGCCTCATCCCAGGCAATGCCGTCTGTGAACGTTAGGTGTGAAAATCTAGTCACATATATTTTAATACATCCTTATTTCCTACCAGTGCGATAGTGCCATGGTTGGGAGCTGCTGCTATTGGATACCCTCTGGGAAATGGGCACCTGCATCCTTATGAGTCTATCTGAGGATGGGGGGTGGGGGGGGGACGGTGAAATGAAGTATCACAGGGAGGCTGACTGTGGGTGGAGTGGGCACTGTCATTAGCGGAGAGCCAGGACAAAACAGACAGTGGAGGAGGATTCTCTAATTACATGTGGACTTTCCTCTCTATTACTAATTAATTTTCCTCCAAATCGGGCAGCACCAGGCTCTCGCTCACTGAGAGAAGAGCTAAGTCCCTGCCGTGCACTCTCACACCACTGGCAGGGGCATCAGAGAGCTGGCACAAGTCGAGGCATTAGCCTCGCAGATCGGTTCTGGCACAACTTGTCTACCTTGTGAGGCTTATAAAGCCACTGACGTTTCGAAATTCTCTTGAGCTTTGTTGTGCTGCTGTTATCCCGTCATCCCTCGGGGGCAGTTGTGTCATCTGCTAATTATTCCCAGACGCTCATTATTCTCATTCTGCTGTGATGTAAGGAGGGAGGGGGGCCTCTCCACCTGGAGGTGGCCCAGGACAACAACTAGTGGAGTCGGGAGTGATCCAACCTGTTGGCTCTGTGGTCTCACTTTGTTTTCATATCCAGTGAGCGCTGTTTGTTTATTGACTTGGTGGATTTGGAAACTACTCTTCTTCCCACAGGTGCTGACAGTCTCAGCGGTGCAGATGTGAGCATCTCCTGTGTGGAGAACATAGCCCTAGTCTCCTAAAGCTGGAACACGAGTCAGCTTTTGCCAAGTTGCTGGGGTTGACAGACAGACTTTGTTAGAACGTTTCCTAAAACCTGGGGTTGATCCAGTTCATCTACACAGTCCTGGTTCGTGCCTGTCATCCTAGAGTAATAACTAACAGCGCTCCTTTCCAGTCTCAAGGGTGTCCCGTTTGAACTTCACATCTTACGGTTACCTGCTAATAGGCAGTCTTCTGAGTGGTTTTGAGCAGGTGAGCGTGTTATGTGTTGAGACATGAGGAAAACCAAAGACTCTGCACTCATCTACAAGTGTGTAGTAGTTCCAGCATTAAATTCCCTCCTGGGATGGGGAAACTTTCGATCTTGAAAGTTTTGCATTCAAAGGAGTGGGTGAAGGAGTTAGAATAGTGAACTACTCACTTCCAGCTGTCTACACAGTATATTAATTCATTTAGTCCTCAAAGGAATACTGGGATTATTACTGAACCCAGTTTACTACTGAGAAAAGAAGTTAGATGTTGTCCCCAAGGTACAAAATAAGTGGGAAGACAGGGATTTGAACTTGGGTATGTCTGCTTTAAAGGACAGGCCTATCCATGATGCCAGATTCACTAGGAAGGCAGGTAGCCAAGCAAGCCAAGATCAGCTAAACCTCAGAGGGTTATCACAGGAAAGGGGTAAAGCCAGTTCTTCCAGTGTGGAGTATTGTGGAAAGAGACAGAGATGAGGAAGGGAAGGGAACACCAGGACCAAAATTTCAGAGAGGAGAGTTATTTGAGAGAAGTAAGTCAGAAGCTGCCTATTTAGGATGTTCTCAGGCCCACACTGCTGGACCGTGGATGTTAAAATAACTAAAATAGTGTCTGACTGGGGACATTAAGAGAAGGGTCACTGAGACAGGGGTGAAGTGACCCTATACATAAAAGTGGAGCAGGTTCCCTGGCTCCAGGAATAAATGCCCTGTGGTTGAGGACAGGATCGTGCTCCCTGCAGAGCATGAGTGAGGGAGAGAAAAGTACTCCTACACAGAACTGAGTCTCTGTCAGGCAGGAAGAAGGAAAAGCTGATGTTGGAAAGGGGGATACTGATGTCAGGGAGGGGAAATTGATGATGGGAAGAGGAAATTGATGATGAAAAAGAGAAATTGATGTTGGGACAGGGAAATTGATGCTGGGGGTTAAATTGATAATGGGAATTGGAAATTGAGATGGAAAGGAGAAATTGATGTTGCCAAGAGGAAATCAAAGTTGGAAAGGGGAGGGACTTCCCTGGTGGTCCCATGGTTTAGAATCCGCCTTCCAATGCAGGAGAGGTGGGTTCGATATCTGGTCAGGGAACTAGGATCCCACATCCCACGGGGCAACTAAGGCCATGTGCCACAACTACTGAGCCTTCGTGCTCTAGAGCAGGTGTGCCACAACTAGAGAGAAGCCTGCGTGCTACAACTAAGACCCGACACAGCCAAATAAATAAATAAATATTAAAAAAAAAAGATGGAAAGGGGAAATTGATGATGGAAAGGGGAAGTTGATGGGAAGGAGAAATGATGATTGGCAGGGGAAGTAGATGTTGGGAAGGCCAATATTTGCCTCATCCTTCAAAAACAGTGCTTGTTTGCAGGTGTTGGGCCATGGCCAGCCCCTCAGTGTTTGCCCCTCCATCCAAGTTAGTCATGCCAGCTTGGAATCTCATAAGGTTTAGGCTTGATCAAGGCCATGATGGAGCAAGGTAGTAAGCAGAGAGCAATGTCTCAATATCACTTAGCATTCTATTGAGTAGATATTAAAGTACCAGTAACCTTCCTTGATTAACCTTTGCTTCATGATGTCATGAAATTTATGTTTCCCTACAATTACAAGAAAACAAGGCCTGGTGCAGAAGAGAGAGCTAGCCCTAAGTTTGGTAGGTCATGACACTGCCGTGGCCTGTCATCTTCCTGTTCCATATCTGCACTTACTGCAGCTCAGCAGTGTTTCCTCTACTAGGTTTGCTTTCTCAGACTCTGAGAGCATTTTATTTCATATTTTCTTGTAGACTAAAATTTCCCTCTAGTCCCATGTCCCTTGAGTCTGCTGGCTTTGCTTCTCACTGAGAAGTGGATGCACCATCAATCCCCTCCCCTTCTTAATACTCATCATTGAGTCCTCAGACTTTGTCTCAAAAACAGATTTTGAATCCATTTACTTCTCTCCATCACATAATTACCACCTGCCCCAAGTCACCATCACCTCTCACCTGCCTAACCACGGAGCTTCCTGATAGATTTACCTACTTTCATTCCAGTCTTTCTCCTATCCATTCTCCTAAAAGGAATCATTTTTTTCAAAATATAAACCAAATCATGTCACGTCCTGTCAAATATGCTTCCATTTCTCCCGGCTTTTACCATTCCCCCTGTATAACTTTCAGTATATATGGGAAATTTTATAGCACTAAAGACCTCTATTAGAAAAGAAGAAAGTTCACAGATTAACAATATGAGCTTTCACTTCAAGAAACCATAAAAAGAACAAAATAAACCCAAAGCAAGCAGAAAGAGGTAAATCATAAAGATGAGAGTAGAAATCAATAAAATTGTAAATAGAAAGATAATGGATAAAATCCACTCAAAAGCTAATTTTGTGAAACTGTCAATGAGAGGTCTTTCGTGCTATAAATTTTCCTGTATATACTGCTTTAGTTGCATTACAAAGATTTTTAACGTTGCAATTTTATTTTCATTCAGATCAATGTATTTTCCAATTTCCTTTGAGACTTTCTCTTTGAACCATGGATTATGTAAAAGCTATATAATTTTAATTTCCAAAGTTCAAAGATTTTCCTATTACCTTTCTGCTATTTAATTCTAGTTTACTTCCATTACGGTCAGAGAACATAAATGTGTTAAATTTTGTTTTATAGGCCAGAATATAGTCTATTTAAATAAATGATCTGCATGTGCTTGAAAAGAATGTATATTCTGCTAATGTTAAGTGAAGTGTTTTATAGCTGTTAATTAGATTCCATTGGTTGATGGTGTTATTCTGTTCTTATATGGCCTTGCTGATTTTCCGTCTAGGTATTGTATGTATTATTGAGAGACAGGTGTTGAAGACCACAGTCATAATTGTGTATTTGTCTATATTTTCAGGTCTGTCAGTTTTTACTTTATACATTTTGAAGCTCTGTTGTTTGGTGCATACATATTTAGGATTGTTCTACCTTGTTGGTAAATCAATCATTCTGTCATTATGTAATGTCCCTCTTTATCCTCAGTAGTTTTCTTTGCTCCAAAGGCTACTTGGTCTGACATTAATATAGATACTCTTGGTTTCTTTTTTTTTTTTGAAATTCACGTTCTTTTATTTATTTATTTATTTATTTATTTATTTATTTATTTATTTATGACTGTGTTGGGTCTTCGTTTCTGTGCTAGGGCTTTCTCTAGTTGTGGCAAGCGGGGACCACTCTTCATCGCGGTGCGCGTGCCTCTCACTATCACGGCCTCTCTTGTTGCGGAGCACAGGCTCCAGACGCGCAGGCTCAGTAATTGTGGCTCATGGGCCCAGTTGCTCCGCGGCACGTGGGATCCTCCCAGACCAGGGCTCGAACCCATGTCCCCTGCACTGGCAGGCAGACTCTCAACCACTGCGCCACCAGGGAAGCCCCTGGTTTCTTTTTATTAGTATTTTCTTGGTATATATTTCTCATCCTTTTACCTTTAACATGTTATACAATTATATTTGAAGTGATTTTCCTGCAGATAGCATAGAGTTAACTCAAGTTAAAAAAAATCCATTCTGATAACCTCTACCTTCTAATTTGGATGTTTACAATTTACATTTAATGTAATTATTGCTATGCTAAGATTTAGGCTATCTTATTATTTGTTTTCTGTTTGCTCTGTCTGTTTTTCATTGTGCTGTTTACCATTTTCTGACTTTCTGTGGATGGCCTGAGCATTTTTTTAGTATTTCATTATAATTCAGCAATAGTTTTTGGTTATTTATCTTTATTTAGTGTGTGTGTGTATGCACTCCAGAGATTAAAAATCTATCTTGATATATTACAGTTTTCTAGTATCAATATTTAACTACTTTCAATGGAATGTAGAAACTTCCATTCCCTTCTGATGATATAATTTTCTTAAATATTGCCTTTCACACGTGGGCTACTCAGGGGTATGCCCAGGACTTTACACCCAGATTAAAAGATTGCTTTCCTTAACTCCCCCCTCAGCCACTGACTCTACCACAACTTTACTGTTGTTCATCACAAGACAGGGTTATTTGACCATAACCCACTTAACAGTCTCTGAGGCCACTGTGCCTGGTGGGAGAGGCTGAGGGCAACCACCTCTGCTTGTGTTCCCTTAGTATAGTGAGAAGATTGTCAGCATGGTTCCTCTCCACTGTCTCTGTGGCTGATGTATCAGATGTGTATGGGAGATGCACCATCTCTCTGCTGATGTTCACTTAGTGTCAGGTAGGAACAGTCACTAGGGCCCCCCTTCCACCATTTCTACCTGAGGGGGAGGGATGCTATCATTGCTTGTGTTAGTGCAGGGGCAGGGATGGTTGACAACACTCCACCCTAGAGTCTCCACAAGCTCAGGGCAGGTGGGGAAGCGTTTGACTTCCTTCATGGTGTTTGCCTTGAGTAGAGGAGGTGTAGTCTACGTGGTTGCATCCTGCAGGGCTGTCCTATTCCCAGCCTTTGGCTGGAGATAGTAGATTTTCCTTGGGGCTTATTTATTTCCTTAAAATTTTTTTTGGTCTGTGCCCATTCGTGATTCTGGGTTGCAGAATCAACCCAGGTTTGTATAGCACCTGGATCAATATATATAGAAAGTAAAAAACTCCCTAGGAACTCATCATCAGGTTGTCCTTGGAGTCCTGGGGTTTATAGCCAGTCTCTTCTACTTTCAGTCTCCTGACAGTTGTTTTATGCATCTTATCCAGAGTTTTTAGTTTTAATTAGCAGGAGGAATAGGGTGGAATGTGCTTACTCCATTTTTTCTGGAACCAGAAACTCCTCCCTTTTACTTTTGTTGATAAGATCTTAACACACTTTTGATGACCACCTTAAACCCAAGGATATACTGGTTTTTATTAATGTTCTCGCTCTTGAACTCTTAAAGTCCTTTACTATGTGTCATGCAATGCAACACATAATTATACGCCACATGCTGATTCATTCATGTTTCATGGTCTTATCTCCATGTGGGAGTTATGAGATCTTTTCTCTAGCCCCAGAGTGCTTGTCACAATTTGAGGCTCAAAGTTGGTATTGATACTTTGTATTTCTCGGTTGAATTAATTAGAACTCTAGAACCAATATGCTTCTTTGGAGGCCAGACTGACCTGCATTCTACCTAGTACTAGTTGTAGTATCCTGAATAATTTACTTATCTCTTTGAGCTCCGGTTTCCTCATTTGTAAAATAGTTTCCCTAATATCTTTATCCCAGAAGATAATATTGTGAGAATTGAGTCAAAATTTGCATTGTCAACTATGATGAAACACAGTTGCTCAACATTTTTTTCCTTTTTCTTCTTGCCTTCTTTGTTTTGTGGCAACCCATCCTTACCTTCATAAAAGGAAAGTAATAGAAGTTGACAGGCAAAGAAGGAAACTCCAAAGGCATCCTTTTTCTATCTTTGTTGGGCTGACTTGAGTCCAAAAAAATTGACTCTCCTTAGCTTGTGTCCCAGTGTAAGCTCTTTTTCCTTGGCTTATGATTGAACCTCCCTTATTATCGAAGTGCCAACATTCAAACCTTCAGAAGATTGCTCCATGTAGCAGCTCGCTCAAACGCACCAGCACAGTATGCCCACCCTCTTTGCAAACATTCTGGACTTTTCCACAAGGACCCAATAAAAGTGGGCCTGGTGGATTTAAAAAAAGCAGCTGGATTCTGCAGTGAGGCAGAGAGTGGAAAAAAGGCTAAAACAGTGAGTTGTGAGAGCGACTGTCACTGACGACTAGAGTCTGGGAGGCACTATCTGTTTCTCCTGGGGACCAGTACTTGGTAACTGTGGCTGCAGTGCAATCCAAGCAACCTGTGTCCCCAAAGGGCCTGGTGTTGCCACATTGGGTAGAAATGTGTGGTGAAAGGGAAGAGGGTCAGGTCTAGGCGGGACACTGACTTCAGGTCTCTCATGGGGCAGAAGGGCATGATTCAGGGAAGGAAAACTTGTGAAGGGAGGAAAATTAATAAAACCAGCTGATGAATTTTGTTGAGAATACCAAGAAAGGCATCCATGAAAGATGAAGTTAATCTGGGAAGATTTTTGAGGAGACTGTGACGATTTTCAGGTGGGTAGGATGGGGACTTTTAAGGAGGATGGCCTTAAATTGTTGAAAAGAAAATCAAAGGGGTGCATTACAGAATTCTGGGGCAGGAGCGAGGGGGTGCAGTTACTCACAGGTTAAACCTCAGGCATAAAATGGTAGGTGGGCTGGCATGGCAGAGAAGAGGCAGTGCCCTTTGTTGATGCAGCAGAATGAAGCTGGCTGTGTCTCAACTACATACTTATATTTAGGTCTAGCTTTGAAATTTGTGAGAGGCAAGGCAAGAATGAATTTGGTACCCTTTGCACTGGGAGATCTGTGTAGCTTTGGAGACGTTAAGCTGGTCCTGAAATATGGTGTTTAGATTTCCAAAATAGTCCATTGCCAATTTTTCTTCATTCAATACTCTTTTTTTTCCTGGAAGGAAAACCAGTGCCTTCCCTGGGAACACACCACCACCCCCCGCCCACCTCCTGATGCACATACACACACGCACACACAAACACACGAGCACACACTACAGAAAATTTAAAGCAATGGTTCCCATAGTTGTTATAACTGTCACATTTTATAACCAGCTCACATGTATGTTATGGTTGATGAAGAGCAAATGCTCTGCATTTTAACATCCCTATGCAAGTGTGCAATGTGTGTGGCTTATTGATGACCACTGAGGGAATTCCTGATTTGTTATTTCTAGGCATCTATGATTGTAACACTGATGTGATGCAATTTTCTCTGCTTAATTTCCCTGGTGTGCTTGTAATTATTGATTTACCAAATGAAAGAATTCTCATTTCAGGAGGCAATCATTACTTCAGCTAATCCTGTCTTGGCTCAGGACCTGATAAACTGTCCTTTATACCTTCAGAGGCCTGTGTACCTTTCTCCTGGGCACTGCCCCCAAGGAGCAGCAGTATTTGTGTGTGAGCTTATGGTCCCAGGATTGCATACACAACACACGATCTATTTGTTTGTGTGTTTCTGCAGTATTTTAATTAATCTCCAATTTCTTGTGTAAAGCTGTATGCTACTTATAGCTGTACACCACAATGTTTAAAATAAGATAGTATGATCCCTAGGCCAAAGATGAGCACCCTTGCCACTACACTACACTATAATCAGCCTTCTTTGACACCAGCAGTTTTCAAAGTAGTATCTGCGGCCCAACAGTTTCAGTCATCTGGGAAGTGTTTACGTGCTAATTCTTGAGTCCACCCCAGACCTACTGAGTTGGAAACTCAGTGATGTGTGTTTGAACAAGTGGCCAGTCTATACTTCAGCTGATTCTGCTTTGGCTGTGAAACTGGACAGTGGAACCAAGGCTCTCTGTGCTGTCGTGTGTTCCTCCAAGGCCCACTCAGCTCGCAGAGCCTCATTCCTTCCTCCTGGGCAGGATTCTGAGCCTTGCTTATCTGACAAGTGCTGTTAACACCTTCTTAACTGACATCACTTCTTCCCTAAAAGAGTTTCTTGGCTCCTTTTCTTCTCAGTCAGCTACTTGGAGCCCCCTGTGTCCCTCTGACCCCCTGACACACGGCCCACATAGGGAAGGCTCCGAGGCAGTGACCAGCCTATTTGACAAGCACAACACAGCTTGAGTTTTGCTTTCCACTGACCTTCTGTGATTTATTTCATGGGGGTAAACCTGCCCTGCCCCTGGAGAGCTTGAGCAGCTCCCATGACTTTTATACACTTTTACCTCGACTTGGACATCAGAACGTCTTTTCTGGAACAAGGATAAAGCCCTGGACCTGGATGTGGTTGATCTTCCACCAAGTTCGCTGAGAGGAGGTGGGGCAGGGTGGGCACCGTTTCCCTTTCTTTCCCACTCAGCCCGTGGCCCCGCCAGCTGCCCACACTGCCCCGTTCAGGCTGATGGTGCAGATGGAGGGGGTGAGGAAATTCATCGTGACCTGGTTGGATCTTAGTCTGGTGGGAGCTACCACTAACTGCTTGAGTGGGTTACTTTTGAGTTCTTTCTCTTGTGGGGCGCTGTGGAAATCACGGAGGTCCTCAGAGGCCCCTGTCTGGCATCTCCGAAGACTTTCTCTCCTTGAGGTGATCAGTAGCTTGGCAGCCTAAACCCACCCAGCCCTGCCTTTCACCTCGTATGACCTAATCTGGTGGGTCCATGGCCCCTTCTAGTAGGTTCTTTTAGGCAGGACTGACAAAGGCCCTGGCCAATACTCTAACTTTAGATTCCCCTCCAGTCCTCGGCAATCATGCCCCTTGGGATCCCACCTCCCTCTTCTCTGGCTGAGTATAGGGCATTTCTTCTCAGATGTGGCAGGCACTTGCTTTTCTTACAACCCCACAGCTGATACACAATCTGTCTCCCCATTGTCCTAATTTCCCTGGGCAAGAATCACGCTCCATTCCAGTATGTGTCCCAACATCACACGATTTTGCCCTGAGTGAAAGAGGCAGGGCCTACCCTCCCCCAGGACTCAAACCTTCCAAGGCTCTCTCAAATCTTTCCCATAAAATCTTTCTCCAGTGCTCTTCCTTTCTTGAAGGGGAGGGGCTCAAGAATTGTGAAACTGGCTCTGAACCACCTCTTTTGAAAATCTAGATCTGGGTCTGGATCCTGATTTGTAATTTTGAGTCTGTTGTGTCTTGGTGCTCTCATTTTCCTCTCCTTACACAGCTTGAGATCTGTAGTGTGTCTTCCCATGATGACTTCCACAACTCTACTTACTGGAGCAGGTTGTATTTTCCAAAGTTGGCTCCAACCACCTTCCTGTTGCACAGGATCTTCCGCAAGGTGACTCTGACACTACTCCTATGGGGGTGGGAGGAGTGTCTACTTCCCTGTAAGCAGGCAGTCTACTGAATCTATGTGACTTCTGAGGTTAGGTATGAAGGTGATAGAGTTTCTATCTGGTTCTCCTGGAGGTCTGAGCTGCCAGGTTGGAAGGCCAAGGCTCCATGCTGTGAGAATGATCAGGACACATGGAGAAGCCATGCATAGTTATTCTGGCTGACAGTCCCAGGGGAGGTGCTGGCTGATTGCAGCATCTACTGCTAGACCTGTCCGGGATTTTTGTCTCCAGGTGATTCCTGAGCCCATCCACGGAGTAACTCCCTAATTTCTGGTCCTCCGATTTGAGGCCCCAGAAATGGTGGGTGAAGAAGGGTGCTTGCCAGTGCCCTTTCTGAAACTGCCCGTAGAATCAGTGAGTGTAATATAATTGTTTTCTAAGCCACTAAGTTTTGGGATAATTTGTTACCCAGCAATAGAAATTGATATCCTTACCATCTGTGTATCAATGTCCTTGACTCTCCCTCTGGAGCTCAGATTCCTCAGAGGTCCAGAGCCCAGGCACAGGGACCCTCTTCAAATTCCAACCTCTTCCTTTTATTCTCCCAGCCTTCAACTGGATGCTGCTTCTTTATGGTACCGTAGAGTTCTCTTTTTGCCATTTCAGTTGTCTAGTTAATAACTTTTTAACTTACTTAACAATTCTTTACATGGAATTCTCTCTATTCAAATAATGGCTCTAGCTTCTGTCTCCTGACTAGAATTTGACTAATATTAACAATAGGTAGATGCTATTTGTTATACTGGGTAAAGGAAATCAGCATTTTATTTCATTGAAATATTTTTAAAATCACAAACATTTAGAAAAGTTGTAAGTACAATACAAAGAAATTATTTTTATTTTCCTGAGTCACTTGATGGTACGTTGCTAATATGTTGCCTGATTACACCCGAATACTTTAGCATGTATTTTCTATGAACAAGGACATTCTCCTACATAACCATGATACAGCCATCAAAATCAGGAAATTAACATTGATATATTACAAGCTTCTAATCAAGAGCTTAATTCAAATTTCACCAATTGTCCAAATAATGTACTTTATAGCAAAAGTATCCAGTTCAGGACCTGTGTCACATTTTTAGTCTGCAATGATTCCTCCTTCCTTGATTTTCATGACCTTGAAACTTCTGAAATTATTTTGCAAAATGTCCCTCAGTTTGGGTTTGTCTGACATTTTCCTATACTCTGTTTCAAGTGTTGCATTTTTGGCAATAATACCACAGAAGTGATGCTGTGTTCTCATTGTATGCTAGCAGGTGACATATGATTTTGATTTGCCCCATTACTTATAGTGATCACTTGGATCTCTTGAGTAAACTGGTGTCTGCCACACTTTATCACTATAAAGAACTATTATTCCTTTTGTAATTAATAGTATCTTTGGGGGAAGTACTTTGGAACTATGGAAATATCCTATTCCTCAACATCCAATTTTTTCATCTATTCACTTCTATCTCTATGGATTCAAGGTTTCCTCTTTTATTCACTGGGTTATAGTCTATTATTGTTATTATTTATTTTGATGACCAAATTGTCCTAGATTTAATCAGTGAGAGCCCCTTTAAGCTGGCTTCTGTGATCTTTTGTTAAAATTCCATCGTGTTTTGATCATTTCATTCTTTTCTGACAGAAGAAATATTCTAGGTTCATTTTGATCTTTCCCTGCCCTAGCACTACAATCAGCCATTTCTGCAAGGATCCCAGGCCTCTTTCAGTGGAGAATGATGTTCAGATACCAAGATCTGTGTTCTAGATATGCTTATTGCTTCTGAGGTATTGCAGCTCCCAGGTGTTTTCAATTGTGAGAACTAAGGAATATATGTATGTATGCATTTACATGTATATCTATCTATCTATCTATCTATCTATCTATCTATTATCTATCTATCTATCTATCTATCTATCTATCTATCTATCTATCTATGTACCTACCTACCTATCTATCTGCTTACTTACCTACCTATGTATTGAAAAGCATAGATTTGTCCTGGTATCTCCAATTCCAGTGGAGAACCAGAGGGTTCATTCTAAATTTTTCCCTTTCCATATTTTAACTCCCTTCTCTGACAGTGGGAAACTAGGCTGTCATTATTCTTAATATATTTATTTGGTCAATTCCACTGTAAATAACTACTCTTCAACCATAACTTCTACCTCCTACCCTGTGTGAACAGTCTCTTCATTCCACATAGTCACCCAGAGTATTAGTCTGCTAGGGCTGCCATAAAAAAAAGCTACAGACTGGGGGACTTGAACAACAGAAACTTATTTGCTCACAGTTCTGGGGGCTAGAAGTCTGAGATTGAGGTGTCAGCAGAGTTGGTTCAGAGTTCTTCTGAGGCCTGTCTTTTGACTTGTAGGTGGTAGCCTTCTCCCTCTGTCTCCACGTGATATGCCTTCTGTGCATGTCTGTGTCCAAATCTCCTCTTCTTATAAAGAGACCAGTCTTTATAAGACTGGAGTAGGGGCCACCTAATGGCCCTAGGTCACTTAATTATCTCTGTAAAAACCCTATCTCCAAATACAGTCTGATTCTGAGGTACAGTGTTTAGGAATGGAATACGTGAATTTAGGGAAACACTTTTCAGCCCATAACACCCACTCTCCCTCAAAGATACTCTCTTCCCTGCCTGTGCCCCAACTCCCTGCACCAGACTTGCCCTCTAATACCAGCCCCCATGGGTAACCTCCTCACTCTCTTTGGGCTGTAACACTCACTCGGGGCTTGTTCCCTGCTGCATGACATCCCACACTGCTTGGTCTCTGTCTCCTGAATGGCCATATTGATGTCTTTCCAACCCCCTAGAGCTCCAACTCTTGTTTTGGGCCACTGTGTTTCTCTTCGCACCTCCCCACCCAGTGTAGATGATACCTTGCTGACTCCACCTACTGAATTTAGGACTGGATTGTTCAGGAAGGGAGGTGAAGGAAAGGGAAGGAAAGAGAAAAGAAATGAAAGAAAGGGGAATAATGGGGTTTTGTGTCATAGATTGGGTAGTCCAGAAGCGGACGGTGAGACAAGTTTGCAGTGCAAGATGTTTACTTGGAATCATTATCTGTGGAATGAAAGGGAGAGCAAAATTGGGCAGAGGATGTTGTTGAACTGGGATGCAGATCCTGTAAATCCTTAGTCAATCCACTGGGGATCCCTGGAGCAGATGTTGCTTATTCAGGTCCCACATTTGTCTTCATTCTCTAGCCCTATTTGATGAAGGGATCTGTACTCACAGGAAGGGTGTGACCACAGAGAACACAGTTGAGGCAGACTCCCCACAGATGGGCAGCAGATCCTTCCTTGAGGGAGATTTGAGTGGTACACCTCTAGATCTACAAAATTTTGTTTTTTATTAATGATTTCTATTCCTTTTCTGCAGCTTCTTGCTGGAGATTTTAAACTACGATACTTCTTTTCAGCAAGTAAAACTCAATCCAAAGAATTCCATTTTCAGTAATGGAATGATAAAATAGTTAATCCTCTTGTAGATTGTGATTTAAAAGCTAGAAACAACTTAAAAGGCAAAAATCTGAATGCAGAAAATGGAGTAAATTTAACCTTGAAACAAAGGATCAGTGCTTACATAGCCTTTTCCCTGATGGCACTCTCCAGTCTGCCTGGCACTGGGTTGCCAGAACTCAAACAGAGACCTACATTCTTACTGGCTGGAGGTGTCAGAGGACTGAGGGGCTGTCAGAACAGCTGGAATTGGGCAATCACAGAGGGAACCCCCCCATATCTGCATATAAACTCCCATAAAATCCTTAACTTACCCCAGAATTGCGTGCATGGGGGGTGGGAACTCAACTGGGACCAGCAGAAAGGGACATCTGGAAGTCTGAAAGATCAGGGTGGGCTTTCTCTGCTGCAACTGAGACAAAGCTTAGGGTTTGAGTGCTATCTAGTTTGAGGGGTTAGTGGACACCTTAGTCTTTTCATTGAAACCCCAGAAAAGCCTAAAAATAAAGGGCAAAAACAGAACAGACATGTCCTACAAAGTGTAAGGCTAAATTACATAGGGAATCAAACTGATATAGCCATGTGGTAAAAAAGTCAAGCAATTAAAAAAAAAAAAACAACAACTACCAGAACAGACAACAATATATATGAATCTTAAAACCATAAAAGAAAGCCAGACACAAGAGTACTCACTGTATATTTTCCTTAATATGAAGTTTGAGAACAGGCTAGAAGATATGATCATAGAAATCAGAACATTAGCCTGTATGAAATGGAGACTGACCTGTGGGGGAGGATGGAAAGGTTTATATCTTCAGTGGAGTGGTGGTTCATGGGTGTATATATTTGTCAAAACTCATCAAATTATACACTAATATCTTTGTATATTAATGAAAGATCAACTCAAACCTAATAAAATAATTAAGAAGTCTTCCTTTGCTTCCCTTTATGTGGTTATAGAACATGATCGCTTCATGTGCAGTGTACTGAGTTCTTGAAATATAGTTGGTACTGCAGAGGATAATTAAAAGATCATTTCTTATTAACCACATTCTAAACTATTGTTTCTCTTTTTATCTCGACCCATTAAGTCCAAACTCAAAAAATGGTGTTTGGGGCTTAATTATTTGTATGATATTGAGAAATATCTTTTCAACAGTTCTTCAAATAAGTAGAGTACTATCTAAAGGATTCTCATAAGACTACTTTTAAAAAACCCAAATAATTCTTGCCTCTTGATTTTGGAGCAATGGTAGGAGTAAAGGTTAAGAATTAATTCCAAGAGAACTCCTATTTTCCATCTACTCACTCACTCTTGGGAGTCTTACCCCAGCCCATAGCTTTTTGTTCTACCTTTTGGCTGATTACTCAGATTCTTTGCCTGAATTCTTCACCTCTGACTAACTTCTGACTTGATAACGTAACCTCAAGGTCTGATAAGCATCCAAAACCCAAATTTAAACCATAACTCTTATTTCTGCTCATCCACTTAGATCACACCCATGGGGCAAAAACAAACACCCTTTTCTCTCCTAGAAATTTTTTCTCATGTTTTGCAAGCCCAAATTGAAGATTCATCCCTGTGTCATCCTTTCCCTCCCATTCTTCCCAGGGAAACGTCTCTTGGTTCTGCTGGTTCTATCTCCAACCTACACCCTAAATATCTCCATTTCTAGCTGTGCCATCGATGTCCCCCAATTACAAGGCACTACTTCCCATCATCTAGGTTTCTGCACAGCTTCCTCCCCCGTCTCTCAGCAGTTTGTTCCCAGTAGTTTGTCTACTCCATGGCAGTGATCATTTGGCAGTAAAAGTTAGTAAAAGTTATGTTGGGTCACTTCCCGGCTTATACCACTTCAGTGGTGCTCCAAATTGCACTTAGAATAAAATTGAAATTCCTTACCGTGGTCTGGAAGGCGCTGAGTGATTGAGCCCCACTCAATCTCCAACTCCATCCTTATACCTCACACCAAGCCAACCATCTTCTGGCCACTCTGGCTTTCTCTCTATCCTAGAACATACTAAACTCATCCCTCCCTTGCCTGCCACAGGGCTGGGTCCTTCTCACACTTGCAGTCCAGCTCATGTCCACCTTCTCTGTTGCATCACCTTGTTTATTTCCTATAAAACACTTGGTCAATATACACATAGTAAATATAAGAAGTGAATATAAATATATGGCTTGCTCCTTTCATTAGGAGTTGAAATCCTTAAGGAGAGGGACCCTGTTTGTCTTATTCTCTTATTCTCTTTTATTCTTTTCTGTACCCTGATCACTTATTGTAGTGCTTGATAAGTAGACAGTGATCAATAATAATTCAGTGAGTAAATAAAATGACATAGTCCCTGCCAACAAGAAGGTTATAGCATACTGGGACACCCCTAAACACATCAACTATGGTTACTTTTGTGTACTCACTTTCAGATTTGACTTTCTGCATACATAATGCTTTACATAGATTAAATAATTGAGAATGTATAATTTAAGGCTTCTGAAAATGTATTATAATGAATACCTTTCAACAGCCCTACAAAATTTTAGTCTTCATAAGTATTATGTTATTATATGTTAATTTATAATAATTATTACTTTTAAATGATTGCATAATGGTTTGCTTACTGGATGTACCCCAATTTACATCTGGATATTTACAGTGTTTCTAATACAACAAATTACTTTTCTCTCTCACACAGTTCCTCACCCACAAGGTGGAGATAGTACTGATTCTTACTTTAAGGCATTGCTTTGAAGATTAAAGAAGGTATCGCATGTAAAGCTGTTAGTAGAATACCTGGCATACAATAAAATGCTCAATACAAATATTTAAATTACTATCATTACTTTTATTCATATTGACATTATACTATATGACATGAATCTTTGTGCCTATATCTTCTATTTTTATCCAATCTGACCTTTGCTGTCTTTTAATTGGAATGTTAACATTTAATATAATTATTATTGTGGTTAGATTTAAGCCTGTCATTTTACTATTTGTTTTCTATTTGTGCTCTGTGTTTTTGTTTCTATATTCTTCCCTTTGTACTTTACGTTGAAGTAATTAAAAATTATTTTAGGGGCTTCCCTGGTGGTCCAGTTGTTAAGACTCTGTGCTCCCAATGCAGGGGGCCTGGGTTGGTCTCTGGTCAGGGAACTAGATCCTGCATGTTGCAACTAAGAGCCTACATGCAGTAACCAAGACCTGGTGCGACCAAAAAAATAAACTATTAAAAAAATTTTTTTTAATATTTTAAATTCTATTTTAATTTACCTTTTTACATTTTAGATATACCTCTTGCATTTTTAAAAATAATATGCATTCTTAAGTTTCACAGTCTACTTGCAGTTAATATTGTATCATTTCACATAAAATTTTTAAAAATCTAAGTGTCTACTCCCACCCCTGTTCTTTAAGTTATAGTTATCACATATGTTATGTCTATATACATTAACTCTAAACTAAAACTATAATTTTTACATTAAGCCATCATATGTATTTTAAAGCCGACAAACAGTCTTTTATATTTGCCTACATATTTGCCATTTCTGGAGCTCTTTATTTCCCCCCCTGAAGATCAGAGTTTCCATATGATGGTCTTCCTATTCAGTTTGAAAAATTTCCTTTAGGAATTTTTGTAGTAAACGTTGGCTGGAGGTGACATTTTCATTTTAATTTTTAATCTGAATATACCGTTGTTTTTGCTTAACATAGATTTTTTTTCTTTTTTTTTAACATCTTTATTGGAGTGTTATTGCTTTACAATGGTGTGTTAGTTTCTGCGTTATAACAAAGTGAATCAGCTATACATATACATATATCCCCATATCTCATCCTTCATGCGTCTCCTTCCCACCCTCCCTATCTCAGTGGTCACAAAGCACTGAGCTGATCTCCCTGTGCTATGCAGCTGCTTCCCACTAGCTATCTATTTTACATTTGGTAGTATATATAAGTCCATGCCACTCTCTCACTTAGTCCCAGCTTACCCTTCCCCCTCCTCGTGTCAAATCCATTCTCTAATAAAGTCTGTGTCTTTATTCCCGTCCTGCCCCTAGGTTCTTCAGAACCATTTTATTTTATTTTATTTTTTTAGATTCCATATATATGTGTTAGCATACGGTATTTGTTTTTCTCTTTCTGACTTTCTTGACTCTGTATGACAGACTCTAGGTCCATCCACCTCACTACAAATAACTCAATTTTGTTTCTTTTTATGGCTGAGTAATATTCCATTGGATATATGTGCCACATCTTCTTTATCCATTCATCTGTCGATGGACACTTAGGTTGCTTCCATGTCCTGGTTATTGTAAATGGAGCTGCAATGAACATTGTGGTACATGACGCTTTTTGAATTATGGTTTTCTCAGGGTATATGCCCAGTAGTGGGATTGCTGGGTCTTATGGTAGTTCTATTTTTAGTTTTTTAAGAACCTCCGCACGTTCTCCATAGTGGCTGTATCAATTTACATTCCCACCAACAGTGCAAAAGGGATCCCTTTTCTCCACACCTTCTCCGGCATTTATTGTTTGTAGATTTTTTGATGATGGCCATTCTGACTGGTGTGAGGTGATACCTCATTATAGTTTTGATTTGAAATTCTCTAACGATTAAGGATGTTGAGCATTCTTTCATGTGTTTGTTGGCAATCTGTGTATCTTCTTTGGAGAAATGTCTCTTTAGGTCTTCTCCCCATTTTTGGATTGGGTTTTTTGTTTTTCTGATATTGAGCTGCATGAGCTGCTTGTGTATTTTGGAGATGAATCCTCTGTCAATTGCTTCATTTGCAAATATTTTCTCCCATTTTGAGCATTGTCTTTTCATCTTGTTTATGGTTTCCTTTGCTGTGCAAAAGCTTTTCAGTTTCATTAGGTCCCATTTGTTTATTTTTGTTGTTATTTCCATTTCTCTAAGAGGTGGGTCAAAAAGGATCTTGCTGTGATTTATGTCATAGAGCGTTCTGCCTATGTTTTCCTCTAAGAGTTTTATAGTGTCTGGCCTTACATTTAGGTCTTTAATCCATTTTGAGTTTATTTTTGTGTATGGTGTTAGGGACTGTTCTGATTTCATTCTTTTGCATGTAGCTGTCCCGTTTCCCCAGCACCACTTAATGAAGAGGCTGTCTTTTCTCCATTGTATATTCTTGCCCCCTTTATCAAAAATAAGGTGACCATAGATGCGTGGGTTTGTCTCTGGGCTTTCTATCTTGTTCCATTGATCTATACTTCTGTTTTTGTGCCAGTGCCATACTGTCTTGATTACTGTAGCTTTGTAGTATAGTCTGAAGTCAGGGAGCCTGATTCCTCCAGATCCGTTTTTCTTCCTCAAGATTGCCTTGGCTATTTGGGGTCTTTTTTGTTTCCATACAAATTGTGAATTTTTTTGTTCTAGTTCTTTGAAAAATGCCATTGGTAGTTTGATAGAGATTGCATTGAATCTGTAGATTGCTTTGGGTAGTATAGTCATTTTCACAATGTTGCTTCTTGCAATCCAAGAACAAGGTATATATCTCCATCTGTTTGTATCATCTTTAATTTCTTTCATCAGTGTCTTATAGTTTTCTGCATACAGGTCTTTTGTCTCCTTAGGTAGGTTTATTCCTAGGTATTTTATTCTTTTTGTTGCAATGGTAAATGGGAGTGTTTCCTTGATTTCTCTTTCAGATTTTTCCATTAGTGTATAGGAATGCAAGAGATTTCTGTGCATTAATTTTGTATCCTGAAACTTTACCAAATTCATTGATTAGTTCTAGTAGTTTTCTGGTAGCATCTTTAGGATTCTCTGTGTATAGTATCATGTCATCTACAAACAGTGACAGCTTTACTTCTTCTTTTCTGATTTGGATTCCTTTTATTTCTTTTTCTTCTCTGATTGCTGTGGCTAAAATTTCCAAACTATGTTGAATAATAGTGGTGAGAGTGGGCAACCTTGTCTTGTTCCTGATCTTAGTGGAAATGGTTTCAGTTTTTCAGCATTGAGAACGATGTTGGCTGTGGGTTTGTCATATATGGCCTTTATTGTGTTGAGGTAACTTCCCTCTATGCCTATTTTCTGGGGGGTTTTTCTCATAAATGGGTGTTGAATTTTGTCGAAAGCTTTTTCTGCATCTATTGAGATGATCATATGGTTTTTCTCCTTCAGTTTGTTAATATGGTGTATCACATTGATTGATTCACGTATATTGAAGAATCTTTGCATTCCTGGGATAAACCCCACTTGATCATGGTGTGTGATCCTTTTAATGTGCTGTTGGATTCTGTTTGCTAGTATTTTGTTGAGGATTTTTGCATCTATGCTCATCAGTGATATTGGCCTATAGTTTTCTTTCTTTGTGACATCTTTGTCTGATATTGTTATCAGGGTGATGGTGGCCTCATAGAATGACACTGGGAGTGTTCCTCCCTCTACTATAGTTTGGAAGAGTTTGAGAAGGATAGGTGTTAGCTCTTCTCTAAATGTTTGATAGAATTCGCCTGTAAAACCATCAGGTCCTGGGCTTTCGTTTCTTGGAAGATTGTTAATCACAGTCTCAATTTCAGTGCTCATGATTGGTCTGTTTACATTTTCTATTTCTTCCTGGTTCAGTCTTGGAAGGTTGTGCTCTTCTAAGAATTTGTTAATTTCTTCCAGGTTTTCCATTTTATTGGCATAGAGTTGCTTGTAGTAATCTCTCATGATCCTTGGTTTTTCTGCAGTGTCAGTGGTTACTTTTCCTTTTTCATTTCTAATTCTATTGATTTGAGTCTTCTCCTTTTTTTTTCTTGATGAGTCTGGCTAATGGTTTATCAATTTTGTTTATCTTCTCAAAGAACCAGCTTTTAGTTTTATTGATCTTTGCTATTGTTTTCTTCATTTCTTTTTCATTTATTTCTGATCTGATATTTATGATTTCTTTCCTTCTGCTAACTTTGGAGGTTTTTTGTTCTTCTTTCTCTAATTGCTTTAGGTGTAAGGTTAGGTTGTTTATTTGAGATGTTTCTTGTTTCTTGAGGTAGAATTGTATTGCTATAAACTTCCCTCTTAGAACTGCTTTTGCTGCATCCCATAGGTTTTGGGTCATCATGTTTTCATTGTCATTTGTTTCTAGGGATTTTTTGATTTCCTCTTTGATTTCTTCAGTGATCTCTTGGTTGTTTAGTAATGTATTGTTTAGCCTCCATGTGTTTGTATTTTCTACAGATTTTTTCCTATAATTGATATGTAGTCATAGTGTTGTGGTCAGAAAAGATACTTGATATGATTTCAATTTTCTGGCTTGCAGAGTTTCTGCTGAAAGATCAGCTGTTAACCTTATGGGGATTCCCTTGTATGTTATTTGTTGCTTTTCCCATGCTGCTTTTAATATTTTTTCTTTGTTGTTAATTTTTGATAGTTTGATTAATTTGTGTCTTGCGTGTTTCTCCTTGGATTTATCCTGTATGGGACTCTGCACTTCCTGGACTTGATTAACTACTTCCTTTCCCATATTAGGGAAATTTTCAACTATAATTTCTTCAAATATTTTCTCAATCCCTTTCTTTTTCTCTTTTTCTTCTGGGACCCCTATAATTTGAATGTTGTTGCATTTGTTATCCCAGAGGTCTCTGAGACTGTCCTCAATTCTTTGCATTCTTTTTTCTTTATTCTGCTCTGCAATAGTTATTTCCACTATTTTATCTTCCAGGTCACTTATCCGTTCTTCTGCCTCAGTTATTTTGGTATTGAATCCTTCTAGATAATTTTTAATTTCATTTATTGTTTTGTTCATCATTGTTTGTTTGCTCTTTAGTTCTTCTAGGTCCTTGGTAAACATATCTTTTATTTTCTCCATTCTATTTCCAAGATTTTGGATCATCCTTACTATCATTACTCTGAATTATTTTTCAGGTAAACTGCATATTTCCTCTTCATTTGTTTGGTCTGTTGGGTTTTTACCTTGCTCCTTCATCTGCTATATTTTTCTCTGTCTTCTCATTTTGCTTAACGTACTGTGTTTGGGGTCTCCTGCTTGCAGGCTGCAGGTTCGTAGTTCCCATTGTCTTTGGTGTCACCCGCAGTGGCTAAGGTTGGTTCAGTGGGTTGTGTAGGCTTCCTGATGGAGGGGACTAGTGCCTGTGTTCTGGTGGATGAGGCTGGATCTTGTCTTTCTGGTAGGCAGGACCACATCCGGTGTTGTGTTTTGGGGTGTCAGTTACCTTATTATGATTTTAGGCAGCCTCTCTGCTAATGGTTGTGGTTGTGTTCCTGTCTTGCTAGTTGTTTGGCATAGGGTGTCCAGCACTGTAGCTTGCTGGCCTTTGAGAGGAGCTGGGTCTTAGCGTTGAGACGGAGATCTCTGGGAGAGCTTTCAGTTTGATATTACATGGAGCCGAAGGTCTCTGGTGGACCAATGTCCTGAACTCACCTCTCCCACCTCAGAGGCACAGGTCTGACAACTGGCCAGAGCACCAAGACCTTGTCAGCCACACGGTTCAGAAGAAAAGGGAGGAAAAAAATGAAAGAAAGAAATAAAATGAAATAAAATAAAGCTATTAAAATAAAAAATAATTAATAATAAAAAATTAAAAAGTAATAAAATTAAAAAAAAAGAAAGGAAGAAAGAAAGAAGAGAGCAACCAAACCAAAAAATAAACCCACCAATGATAACAAGCAGTAAAAACATACTAAAAAACAAAAGAAAACAAAAAAAAAACGGACAGACAGGACCCTAGGACAAATGGTAAAAGCAAAGCTATACAGACAAAATCACACAAAGAAGCATACACATGCACACTCACAAAAAGAGAAATGGAAAAAAATATATATCGTTTCTCCCAAAGTCCACCACCTAAATTTTGGGATGATTCGTGTCTATTCAGGTATTCCACAGATGCAGGGTACATCAAGTTGATTGTGGAGATTTAATCTGCTGCTCCTGAGGCTGCTGGGAGAAATTTCCTTCTCTTCTTTGTTCTCATAGCTCCTGGGGTTCAGCTTTGGATTTGGCCCCACCTCTGTGTGTAGGTCACCTGAGGGTGTCTGTTCTTTGTTCAGAGAAGATGGGGTTAAAGGAGCAGCTGATTGGGGGGGGCTCTGGCTCACTCAGGCCAGAGGCAGAGAGGGGTACAGAATGTGGACAGAGGCCAGCATGACATTGCAATAGCCTGAGGAGCGCCGTGTGTTCTCCTGGGGAAGTTGTCCCTGGATCACGGGACCCTGACAGTGGTGGGCTGCACAGGCTTCTGGGAGGGGAGGTGTAGATAGTGACCTGTGCTTGCACACAGGCTTCTTGGTGGCTGCAGCAACAGCCTTAGCATTTCATACCCATCTCTGGGGTCCGCGTTGATAGTCGTGGCTCGCGTCCATCTCTGGATCTCGTTTAGGCAGTGCTCTGAATCCCCTCTCCTTGCGCACCTGAAACAATGGTCTCTTGCCCCTTAGGCAGTTCCAGACTCTTTCCCCAGACTCCCTCCCGGCTAGCTGTGGTGCACTAGCCCCTTTCAGGCTGTGTTCATGCAGCCAACCCCAGTCCTCTCCCTGGGATCTGACCTCTGAAGCCCGAGCCTCAGCTCCCAGCCCCCACCTGCCCCAGCGGGTGAGCAGACAAGCCTCTCAGGCTGGTGAGTGCTGGTTGGCACCAATCCTCTGTGTGGGAATCTCTCCGTTTGCCCTCTGCACCCCTGTTGCTGCGCTCTCCTCCATGGCTCTGAAGCTTCCCCCTCGCCAGCCCCCGTCTCCACCAGTGAAGGGGCTTCCTAGTGTGTGGAAACTTTTCCTCCTTCATAGCTCCATCCCAGAGGTGCAGGTCCCATCCCTATTCTTTTGTCTCTGTTTTTTCTTTTTCTTTTGCCCTACCCTGGTACGTGGGGAGTTTCTTGTCTTTTGGAAGTCTGAGGTCTTCTGCCAGTGTTCAGTAGGTGTTCTGTAGGAGTTGTTCCACATGTAGATGTATTTCTGATGTATTTTTGGGGAGGAAGGTGATCTCCACGTCTTACTCTTCTTCCATCTTGAAGGTCTCTGTAACATAGAATTTTGAAGTGACAAATTTTTCTTTTTTAACACTTAAAGATGCTGTTCTGTTGTCTTTCATTTTTCATAATTTATGATGTCGGCAGATTTTCAAATTGTTTAATGTTTTCTCCTTATGTTTGGTTTTCAGCAGCTAGCCTATGACGTTCCTAGGTGTGGTTTTCTTTGCTTTTATTCCTGCTTGGACTTTACTGAGCTTCTTGAATCTGAAAATTCATGTCTTTTAAGAAATTTGGGAAATTTTTTGACATTATTATTTTTTTTTTTTTTAATTTTTTATTTATTATTTATTTATTATTATTTTTTTATTTTTGGCTGTGTTGGGTCTTCGTTTCTGTGTGAGGGCTTTCTCCAGTTACGGCGAGTGGGGGCCACTCTTCATCGCGGTGCGCGGGCCTCTCACTATCGCGGCCTCTCTTGTTGCGGAGCAGAGGCTCCAGACGCTCAGGCTCAGTAGTTGTGGCTCACGGGCCCAGTTGCTCCGTGGCATGTGGGATCTTCCCAGACCAGGGCTCGAACCCGTGTCCCCTGCATTGGCAGGCAGACTCTCAACCACTGCGCCACCAGGGAAGCCCTGACATTATTTTTTTACATATGTTTTATGCCGCAATGTCTCTTCACCTTCTGAGATTCCAATTACACATACATAAGAACTTTTTATATTTTTCATAGGTAGTTAAAGGTCTGTTTATTTTTTTTTTGTCTTTTCATCTTTTGTCTTCAGATTGGATAATTCCTATTGACTAATCTTCAAGCTCACTTTCTTCAGTCATCTTCAATTTATTATTAAACTACTATTTGTATTATAATTCCTGTTATGTTGTATTTTTCATCTCTAGAATTTCCATTTGGTTATTTTTGATATTTCTATTTCATTGCTGAGAAATATTTTCATTCATTGAATGCATTCATGTTCTTGAGCATATCTATAATAATTGCTTTATATTCCTTGTTTGTTACTTCTGACATCTGGGTCAACATGAGTGTACCTTCAGTGATTTTCTTTTTCTTTTAATGAGGGTTGTCATATTTTCTGCTTCTTCTTTGTTTAGTAATTTTGAGTTTTATGAAGGATTTATGGACATTATGAATAAAATGTTGTTGAGGGTCTGGATTCTATATTACTCCAAAGAAATTGATTTTTGCTTATTTGTTTCAGTAGGCATTTGACCTGGATGAATTCAAATTCCTCGCTCTGAAATCTTAGTTTAGTTATCTACCTTATGCTGGGCTGCTTAAAGTCTACCTCACAGATGTGATGTTCAGGAGTCAACCAGAGATTTTGGCAGAGTTGATAAACAGAGTTTGGGGTACTCTCTGTGGTTTTCTCCTTTGATTTCCCCCCTTACTTTCCAAATGCTGTGGTTGCTCTGAACTTTGTCTTATTTTTCAAGCCTGTAAAACTGCAGAATTATTTTGGTCAGAGTTTTATCTACTTCGTGGTGTACACTGGGGACTGCAATCAGGCTAAGTGCCAAAACAAACGGGAACACACCCAGTTCTGTTCCCTTCCTCCACATGTCTACCCTCTTCCAGAGTCTGTCTGCTCCAGATCACTCTTCAGTACCTTCAGGTAGTTGTTTTTATATTTAGCACCTAGTTTGTACTATGTTCAGGTTGTTATTTGCAGGAAGGTTGATCTGATAAGGACAACTTGCTCTTACTGGAAACTGAACCACCCTAGATTTTTAATGCTTTTGAATTGCTCTCCACCTGAATGCGAGCTCTTTGTTCCCTCATGCTAAATAACAAAGGGTGAATAAGCAGTGTATGAATTCTAACTCCCACAGATTCTTCTCAATCATTGTTTTTCTACCTTTCAGAAAAAGCACCTCTTCCTATGAGGCTGATTCTTCAGTATTTAGTCTAGTTAACTCAAGAAGCTTTAAGCCACAAGGCTTTTAATATAGGGAATTAAAATCTTAAAAAATTGTTAGAAAGTCTGGAGAAGTAAACCTTCATCTTGGATTTTAGTCATTACAGCCATAAGACCATAGAACTGGCCTGCTGGAATGCAAGAAGAAGTAGAAGAAGAAGAAGAAGAAGGAGGAGGAGGAGGAGGAGGGGGAGCGGGAGGGGGAGGGGGAGTGGGAGGGGGAGGGGGGAGAAGGAGAAGGAGAAGGAGAAGAAGAATAGACGTGGAACAATAGCAGGTCACCATTGTAGGTACTGACGTGAAGAACACACTGCCATAGTTTCAATTCAGGGATCAGGCAACTGGAATCAGGAAGCTTTTGCTACTACTGTTGCTACAACTGTTTCTCAACAGCCATGTATCTGAAATGCTGCCTGATCCCAGCCAAAGCTACATTTGCCTCTCAAGATTAATGAAGCTAGAAATTGGCCACCAGAACTTAGCCAGAGAGATCCTCTGACACCACAATCTTGCTTGCCAGCAGAAAATTGCCAAAGTACAAGAAAATAATTTCCACCTGTTTTCACCTTCCATATTTTATTAAGTACATATAATTGAAGAGTCTGACTTTCATTTAGAACCCTAACAGTGAGAGTCTGGGAAATTTAGTTTGAAGGTTTTCAGCCTCTGTAATACAGAAAATCACTGGAGGTGAGAATAGATATGTGTTAGTTAACCACAGAGCTTTCTGTCACCCAGATACATCACCCTCTGCCTTGCCTTGTAGCTGTCCCCTAGTTTTGGACTATTCCCCTGTATTTATTGGTGACTTTGTCTACTGGATCCCTCATAAGCCCAACTCTTGTCATCTTTTAATCCAGATGAGCTAATTCCTATATTAGTAGTTCTCTGATTTTGGTGGCAAATTAAAGATGGCTACAAATTCTTTGGCATTCTTTCCATCAAAAAGTGGGGTCTGCTTCCTTTCTCCTTGAATATGGACTGGCCTATGACTGCTTTGATCAAGTATTGAGGAAATGATGCTGTGCTAATTCCAGACCTTTTTGTTATGAGGACTGGCAGCTCTACCTTGGTCTCTATACGTCCTCAGCTACCATAGCTGACTGACTTGCTAGAGAAAATGCATGGAGAGTCTGAGACTATGTAGAGTGACAAGGAACCCAGCTCAGCCCAGCCATCCCAAACAAAGTACCATGCATGTGAGAGAAGCTGTCTTGGGCTCCCTAGGCTGGACAAGACATGACTGCCACATGGAGCAGAAGAACTGCTCGGCCTAATCCTGTCTGAATTCCTGGCCTAAAAAAATGTGATATATAATAAAATCGTTCTTGTTTTATGTCACTAAATTTTTAGATAACTTTGTATACAACAATAGATAACTAGAACAATGTCCTTGTCTTTAATGATCTTCATCTCCATCTCAACTCTAATCCCACACCTTTGATTCTGTCATTTCTAGGGACTGCTTCAACACTGAACTCTTCCATTCATAGGCTACACACACCTCTCCATCCTGCTCCCACCACAGCAGAGCTTAATATTTGACAAACCTCATGACCCTTAAGTCCTGAAATTTTTTCCAGTCTATCAGCAGACTTCTGGCTTTTCTTCACTTCTTTTCTATCCTGTTCAGGCCATATAATCCATCATATCAGTAATCTCTGTCATGTTAAAACTTCTGTGATTCATTCTTTTTCTCAGCCTTCAAATTCTTAGCTCTGGATTTGTCTATTCACCTCTTCCACTTTCACATATGGGAAGCTAAAACCTACTTGAGTATTTGTTCTGTGGTTTCTCGCATCAAGTCCCTATGATGACATTTAAAAGATAATGTAGATCTGTCTTGTTAACCAGTAATAAAGTGTTAATCAGGTAATTAAAAGAATATAAAGGGAATTCTAAGTTTCATGGAGGTAGCAACTGCAGAAAGCAGCTACCACCCATAGAAGTGGAGGAACAAAGGAAAGGGATTGGACTTATTAAAATTTAGAAGGGGTGGTCACATGGTGTGGGACATAGGCCTCTGAGGAGAGGTCACTGGTCAGCTGGTGCTGGTATCTATGAATTGGTGGGGGGAGGTTGTTTCAAGGAGTATTGGAAGAATTTTAATCAGGAACCAACTCCTTCCAGCTGAACAAATTGCACTGTCAGAGTGAAGAAGCAGAGCTTTTTCTTTTCCTCCTCCAGTGTCCAGGTGTCCCTTTCTATTGACAGAACATAAATGTGGTTTGCA
Source organism: Balaenoptera acutorostrata (assembly GCF_949987535.1). Taxonomy (NCBI): domain Eukaryota; kingdom Metazoa; phylum Chordata; class Mammalia; order Artiodactyla; family Balaenopteridae; genus Balaenoptera; species Balaenoptera acutorostrata. The sequence goes on along the minus strand of NC_080069.1, from coordinate 22,414,544 downwards.
GAGTCCCTGCCACAGCATCATGTGCCTGGATATGGAAGGATAGGTTTGAAGCTGAGAGATAATAGCCTAACAGTACAATAAGTTGTAAAGAATTTGTAGCCAGACTTTGGTACTAGACCCAAGATGGAGAATCCTTACATTGTTTAATCTTATTAGAAGAATTTAACGCATTTATCATTATTATAATAGCTCAAACATGTGGTGTATTTCTACAATCTTTTTTGTATTTTCTATTTATTTTGCTTTATTTCAAAATTTTCTTCCATTATTTTCATACAGTGATTGATCACATTGCCTTTAAAGAATTATGTTCTTCAGTAACTTGTAAATTAGTTTACTTTTATTATACAGAATTACCTTTCCATTAAATTAGCAAAGACAACTAATTATTTGAAGCTATATTTTTCAGTGATAAGAATAAAATTGGATAGAAAGCCAAACCCCAGCAAAGAGCAATGGGCCCTCTTTTAAGGAAATTATGCTAAAGCACTTTGGAAAAAGCTATGTCTTCTAGTCTGGGAGTGTGCATCTTGTGTGTTTCTCATTTTGGCACTTTTGGAGCCTTCAGTCTAGATGCTAATACTTCCCTGTTTACTCAAGGTAAAGCCTGCCAGTCTGTTTGCTCTGGCATGCCCCACCTTGCCCAAAGCACCCAGCAAGAATTCCCACGTAGTAGTGAGACAAGTGAAAAATAGGAGAATGTATACAACAGCAGAGGAAACCATACCATTCACCACAACCTTCTGATTTAACTAGAAATGGGCAACTGAAAAACGCATTTGTATGTAAGGAGAAACCAAAAACAAAACCCCAAGAAACATAAAAGGGATAAATCCAAAATAAGTAACAGAAAAACTGTCCAGGAAAGAAATAGAGAATCAGAAGGAAACATTAAAAATCCATTTAATTAATAAATTTAAAAAGATTTAGAAGATATTCTATCTAGATGTAACTTACAAGATGTCATTAAAGTGTGACAAAAGACTGAAAGACATTTAATAAAGTAAAAATATAATTTCTGAAAAATTTTAAGAGAAGGCTTAGAAAATCAAATTATCTCCCAAGACTAAGAGAAAAAAAAAAAAAAAGGAAAAATAAGAGAACCAAAAACAGATATAGACAATCAGTTCAACAGGGGTTCCAGAAGGAGTGAAAAGAGAAAATTAAGAGAACAAAATTATATTTTTAAAAAATTGAAGGGAATTCCCAGGCTTGAAGGATATGAGTCTTCAGATTAAATGGGTATGTTGACTTCTGAGTGCAGTGAATGAGAAAAGATCCCATCTGGGACTTATCCTCAAGAAATTTCAGAACATCAAATAAAAAAAGAAGTTCTAGAGACTCCCAGAGAGAATTAGGAGAAAAAAATTCCTCTTTAAAAGAGTGAAATTCAAGTTGGCTTCGGACTCCTTAAAATGAAGCAATATCCTTAATGTTTTAAGATAAAACCATTTTTAGTGTTGCTAAAAAAACAGGAAAATGAAAGATCCAGGGATATAATGAGAAGAGCAGTGAAGGAGTACCCCATGATAACATCATGTCTGGACTATCTTGGGCCAGTTCCATAGCCCATCTGGGTATCATGTTCCTTATCAATAAGGTGGAGAGAGGCTGAAAAGACCCTCTCATGGTGAATATTCCTTAAGTCTATGTTTTAGTTATTTATGCTGTGTGACAAATTGTCACAAACTTAGCAGCAGAAAACAACATACATTTATCTTCTCAAAGTGCCTGTGGTCAGGAGTCTGGGCACTGCTTATCTGGGTCCTCTTCTTAGGGTCTCACAAAGCAGCCATCAAGGTGTCACCCAGGAATGTTTCTCATCAGAGGCTCAACTGGGGTAGGGTCCATTTCTAATGGGACCACTTCAAAATCTGCCTACAGTCTACCCATTCTAATTCCCATAACACAATGTACAATATCTTTAAATCTGCAAAGTAGACTATAAGCCAGAATTGGAGGGATGTTGCCAGGAAAGCTGGGCTCAATTGTGGAGCAAACAAGAACATGATCTGTTTGTGGGAAAACCCAGTGGGTTTCACTAAACAACTGGGATGCTAGGGCAGTCAGGCGAAGAATCTCTAAATCAGAAGAGTAAAACTTTAATGACAAGATGAGAGGAAAGCCAGGTTCTCCACTCGTTTCTTCTTAATTCTGGGTAACAGGCATTATTTCTTTATTTTTGTGAAATTTACTAAGTAGAATCCACTCTACTCCACTCTACTTGGAAGGTCTCTGATTGCCCAGAATCCTGAGGGTGAAACCCCTGGTATCCATGAAGTTCACTTGGCTAACGTGAAGTGAATGGAAAAGAAAGGAGGGATAAATAATCCATGTATGGATTTTTCTTGGATGTTATAAACAAAGACTGAGAGAAGGCCTTAGGGAAATAAAACTTTTCTCATCTAGTTTTTCAGTTTTCTTTAGAAAGAAAATAAATTATTCATAAAATATTTTGAAAATGTCACATTCTTTCCATATCTTGTAGGCAATATCTTGTAGGCAGTATCATGTTTTGACAATGTATTCTGAGTTTAAAGACGCTGTAACTATTACAAGTTGTCATACCAATTTCTTCTTATGTCATTATTAAAATAGTTTTTAAAGTAAGAAACAGCCCATTGTTTAACTTTAGGGCTTTTCCTCTACATACTGTACCATACCTCTTCCTTCCTTCCTTCCTTCCTTTCTTCCTTCCCTCCTTCCTTCCCTACTGCCGTCCTTCCTTCCTTCCATCCTTCCTTTCTTCCCTCCTTCCCTCCTTCCTTCCTCTCTTTCTTTCTTTCTTCCTTTCTTTCTTTTTCTTTCTTTCTTTCTCTTTTCTTTGTTTCCTCTCTTTCATTATTATTTTTGTACAATCGTTTTCCTATGTTTTCCAATCAAACAGCTTTATAAAGCACCCTTTGTTGCTCAAGCAAAAAAGAGTCACTTTATTGCAACCTCATGCTTTGTTATTCTGTGCCCAGAGTTTCCATTTGAGTAATTTTTTTTTCAATGACCCTACCTGGTTTAGAAGATTCTCTATCATTTTCTTTTGGTTTGGTAGTCTGTTTAAATTTTGTCTTTAATATGTTGATGGGATGAAATATACATTAATATTTCAGAATTACAAAACCAGAATGAGAACCCTAAAGGATGCATCTATAGCCATTAGGAAAGAAACAGGTGTGGTATCTATGCTTGATAACCTCTATCTATGACATCTTTATGAAAAATATAATGTAATTTGGAAACATGGCTCCATTCTAATGCTTATTGGCAAGTGCCATAGCTTACAAGTGCCATAAGTTACTCTATACCTTATCACCATTTAAAATGGCATTTTGAAAGATAAAACTTCAAAACAGCATTGGGTAACATTCTTCAGGAGACTGCATAATAAATTCACATGGTAATGCCACTTTTACCATTCTTGTCATTTTGTGAGAGAGATTGGGATAGTCCTTGAGGGGATCCAGGCCAACCCTTAGATAAACACAGCCCTCAGTTGGTGTCCTGAGTGTAAACACAATTAAAACTATTGACTTGAAAGAATTGTGTGGGCTCACAATTAACAGAAATGGTGAGATTGGACAACACTGAGCAGGGATACCCTAGAATAGAAAAGGGGATCAGGAAGGAACTGGAGAAAGATCCCCTACCTCTACCTCTACCTCTATTTTTATTCTAAATTCTTTGTGGGAGTAAGTGAACTTGCAGAGATTATTTCATTTTTAGTACTTGAGAACTCATGAGTACTCTGTGATATGTTTTAATCCTTCTGGCCAGTTAAAACCATGAGTCAACCTTAATAAAAATTGTCACAGCAGTCCCTACCTGTTACAGGTAACCTGTTCTGCGTATATAAAACAGACAACAATTAGCATGTATCAGGCTGGAGAAGGTGGCACAGCCCTGAAGCAGGGAGGGTGTGCAGGGGTAATGGTGAGTGTGGGTGAGACACTCAATCCAGGTGTACAATACGCTCCTCATTTCATCACTTTTTGCATTGAAAAGGAAGTGAGTTTCAAGCAGATCTCATTAGGAAACACAGAGGTTCCTTCAGGCTTTGACTGACATGTCAAAATGGACATGTTAGCATCCTACCATCCAGCCTCAAGTCCCTTCCCACCCACCTTCTCTGATGGTCAGACTGGCTGCAATTTCTTGTGTGCCATCAACACTGGGCATGAAAGCACCAAGAGGGCTCACTGAATCCCCTGAATTCCAGACCACCTCTTGCCATCCCCACTTTGTAGCAGCAACCCCACCTTCTCATAATGGCTAGGATCAATTACTCCATCAAGCAGCAAATTCTTTCATCATCTGCTGGTCCATAAGCAAAAACTACCCGAAGTGTCCAGGTGGTATTTGTAGCAGCAAGTGCAGCAAGATGCTACTTGGTTCCTGGATTTCTGTTTCAGCAGAGCTTAAGTTTACAGGAGTGGGAGGATTGTTTTTTCTTTTTTTTTCTTTTCCTTCCTTCTTGCCTTCCTTTCTCCTTCCCTATCAACCACGTTGCAGTAGAATGTGTCTGCAATAAAATGCACATACCTTAAGTGTACAATTAGATGACTCGACAAATGTATATACCTGTGTAACCACCACCCAAATCAAGATATAGAACATTACCACCATCCCTATAAAGTTCTCCTGGCCCCCTTTGCCAATCAAAAACATAAAAAGATTTTCAGGCAGTTCTTTTCCTCAAGTGTTTTATTACCTACATAGAACAATATGGTATGTATACTTTTCTCCCATCTCCTGGCCCAGAGACTCTATGTTGGATTCTGTCTTTTGAAATCTGATTTAATGGAGTGTGCATTTCTTTACTGTTCCAAATCAGGTGCTCATAAAGACCATGGCATGGAGGCATGATGGACTGATAGTGAATTATTTTTAGTTTAATTAACAAAATGGACGAAGGAGTCAGGAGCTCTGTGGCTGTAGGATGCTAAATAAATTGGCTGCCACCCTTCACTCCTGCTCTGCAAAGCCTGAATTCTGGCCCTGATGAGTGTTGATGCCATTTCTGGATGAAGGAGAATCTTCTAGACACCTTGCATTCTTCAGCTTGCTCGTATTCCTTACCTGCCTTCAAAAGTTCGATTTTTGCTGCATAATATTTAAAGGAGGAGAGGAAAGAATTGGAGTTTCTTTTTCTCAAGCTTTCCTGTTCAGCTCCCCACCTCTCACCTCCTGACTTCTCTAATGGCCTTACTTTTGATTCCCATCTCTACCTCTCTCCACCCATCTGTCTTTCCTTTCCTTCCTTTTCCCAGACAAGGAACTGGCAAGGTGTACTAGGAAGAGTTCATGGCCAAGACTGTCAGAGAAGGGTTTGTGTAGGACTGGATTTGAGAGACTCTTGAGGGATGAGAAGGAAAAATGATCCAAACTGGGGAAATGGCAGGTGCCAAAAGGCAAAGGCAAAAATCTGAACAGCACGTAGAGATAGCCTGATGGTACAAGTCTGGGGAGTCTGACAGAAACTTATCACTGTTGAGAGACTTTGGGCGAGTTATTTAATCTCTGTGACCATCGAGTTTTCACATCTGTAAAACGGAGAATAATTAACATCTAAGTTGAGGGTGGATGTAAGAATTATTGCTGACATATGCGAAGTGTGTATGATGTGCATGATGTTTGTGAAATGATGTAAAATGACGGCCACTATTATAATGGCATATGGGCAGGAGCAATGAGGAGACAAGTCTGGCTGAGGAAAGCGAGAGCAAGTAGAATTAGAAGAATACAGTAGGAGCCAAATCATGGCATACCATTAACTGATGTAATTTCTTTTAAAATCAGTCCCCACTGCTCAAAGCTTCTTAAAAATGGAGACACATGGAGGATGTATAAAACCTGTCACATGCATTTTGAGATTTTCAGATAAAAAATAAGGGAAGAAATTAAATGCAATTGCTACCACCGTGTTGCTATGTAATGAATAGTTCAGCACTCTTCATTATTATGACTAAGGCAATGTAAGGAAAATATGCTGAATGACTCTTGATCCTAATGCAATATGACTTCCTATTGTGATAAAATATTTATTATAGTGGTGTTGAGAGAGTGGTAATGTTACTGAGAAACTGACACTAGGCGTGTGCTGGGTATGAAAGTAACTTTCCAGGGGCAATGTACTCAACAAATATTTATGCAACAAACATTCATGGAGTGTGTAGTGAATGCCAGGCTCTCTTCCAGGCATTCTGCCCTTATTCCACACTTCTGTATCCAAGATTCCTCCCTAGAGATACAGATGGATAGATGCCTGAGTTCATGGTTGAATTCATTTCTATTACACTATCTTGTTTCCTCTTTCATTTGGTATGTATGAGCTTTTCCTATACTAACTTTTTATCATGTTGAAAATGTTTCCCCCAAGTTATTTTTCCCGTTGTAACAATTTTATTGAGGTATAATTGACCTACAATAGGCCACATATTTTTGCTAAGTTTTGACACATGTATATGTCCATTAAATCAGCGGTCCCCAACATTTTTGGCACCAGGAACTGGTTTTGTGGAACACAATTTTTCCACGGATGATGGTGGGGGGATCGTTTAGGTGGTAATGCGAGTGATGGGAGGGATGGTTCAGGTGGTAATGAGAGCAATGGGGAGGAGCAGATGAAGCTTTGCTCGCTTGCCAGCCACTCACCTCCTGCTGTGTGGCCCGGTTCCTAACAGGCTGTGGACTGGTAGTGGTCCGTGGCCCAGAGGTTGGGGACCCCTGCATTAAACCATCATCACAGTCAACATAATAATCACCACATCTAAAAGTTTCCTCTTGCCTCCTGTAGTCCCTTCCTTTCACTCATTACTGAGTCCTGCACAAGTGCCATTGGGAAGTGGGGGTTGCATTTTTCCATCCTGTCCCCATTTGTGGAGTGGAGACTCTACATTGGGCATGGAATCTTGAGAATACTGGGGCCCTGATCATCCTTGCCTCAATTTAAAACAGTGGTTTTACATCAGAAGAGTTGACTGAGAGAACCTCAGGCTTCTACCCCCCTTTCACTGAGTACTCAGGTCCTAGAGTGTGGGTGTCACTGAGAGAGAAGCCTGTCATTGTCCCCACCTCTAACTTTAGTGCTCTGGCTCAGAGATTCTGCCTGGAGAGAAGAAGCAGGTCATAAAACAGCACCTAATCACTTCCCAAAGGAACTGACTTCATTCCAAATAAAGGGCGGAAAAGTTCAGGCCTAAGGGTACTCTCAAGAACAGTGGAGGGCTTCCCTGGTGGCGCAGTGGCTGGGAGTCCGCCTGCTAGTGCGGGGGACGCGGGTTCGGGCCCTGGTCCGGGAGGATCCCGCATGCCGTGGAGCGACTGGGTCTGTGAGCCACAGCTGCTGAGCCTGCTCTCTAGAGCCTGCGAGCCACTCGTCGCAACTGGAGAAAGCCCACGTGCAGTAGCGAAGACCCAATGCAGCCAAAAATAAATAAATAAATAAATAAATTTATTAAAAAAAAAAAAAAAAGAACAGTGGAGATTTTGTGAAGGCAATTGGAAGGAGGTTTAAATACAAGCTAGACTGTAGGCCTAGTAGTTTGCAGGAGAGAACTGTGGAATAAGGCAGCTGGGAGACCTACCGGGCTCAGAACAAATATCAAACACTGACCTTAGAACCTACTCCTTCAAAGGAACCAAAATTTGATTGGATTAGTTTGTAGAGCAATTTATGCCCCAAGGCACTGTTGAAAATAATAGAACAATCGGCTGACAATTAATGAAGTTTAAAAGCTGGGTGTGATCAGGGAAAGAGAGAAAGAAAGCTCTACCAAAACCACTGTCATCCCAGAGTGACTGTGGGCATACCCCAAACTGAGCCTTCCTGAGGAGCAACATCAGAGGTTCAATACTCTATATGTGTGTGTATGGTGGTGGTGGTGGTGGTGAGAAATAGACTTAACTAAAATATTACTGCCAGTCACTAAACAAATAACAATAATAACCCCCAAGAAGGGGAGGCATCAGTACCTGGAGTTGTTACAATATATTATCTAAGCTGTCCACTTTTGAACAAAAATTATGAAGCGTATAAATAAAGGAAAGTGTGACCCATACGCCAAAACAAAAGAAGGCAATAGAAATTACCTGTGAGAACAACAAGATGTTGGCTTTATCAGAAAAAGACTTCAAAGTAGATATTATAAACATGTTTACAAAACTAAATGAATCTATGATGAAAGAAATAAAGGAAGATATGGTGACAATTTGGCATCAAATAGAAAATATCATAAAGAGAGAAAAAAAGAACAAAATGGAAAATTCTGGAGTTGAAAAGTACAATAGCTAAAATTAAAACTTTATGAGCTCAGTAGTAGATCTGAATAGGCATAAGAAAGAATAACCAAGACTAAGGCACATTAATTGAAATTATGCAAGCCAAGAGGGAAAAGAATAAAGAAAAATGAAGAAAGCTTATGAGAAACGTGGCACATCATCAAATACACCATCATATGCATAATGGGAATACAAGAAGAGGAGAGAAAGAAAGAAACAGAAAATAAATTCAAGAAAATAATCCCTGTAAACTTCCTAAATTTACTTAAAAACAATAACCTACACAGCCAGGAAACTCAGTGAACTCCAAGTAGAATAAATGCAAAGAGAAATACAAATACATCACAGCAAAACTGATGAAAAACAAAGAGAAATTCTTGAAAGCAACAAGAGAAAAACGACTGGTCACTAACAATGGAAACCCAATAAGGTTAACAGCTGACTTCTCAGCAGAAACAATAGAAGCAAGTAGACAGTAGAATAACATATTCAAAGTGCTCAAAGTCAAAAAGGTCAAACAAGTCTCATATATCCAGCAAAATTATCTTTCAAAACTGAAGGCAAGATAAAGACTTTACAGATAGACAAAGAAACATAGAATTTGTTGCTAGCAAACCCACCTTAGAAGAAAGTTTAAAGGAGGTTCTTCAGGTTGAAAGCAAGAGTCCCAAGATAAAAATTCAAATTCAAACAAAAAAGAGCCCTGACATCAGTAACTTTGTAATTATAAAAGACAGAATAAAGGTATATTTTTGTCCTGTCATCTCCTAACTGATTTAAAAAAAATTTTATAAACTAATATGTATGTAACGTATTGTGGAGCCTATCACATATAGAAATGTAACATATGTGTCACATATTTGCCAATAATAGCACAAAGGAAGTGTGGGGAGTGAAGCTTTATTGGGATAAAGAAATGACTACAGATGGTAAAGTAATAATTATAACAATTTTGGGGGAGTTTATAACATTAATAGATGTAATATGTATAATTATACCACAAAAAGAGGAAAAAGGAAACAGATATATAGGACTAACATATCTATATACCACTGGAAATAAACTGTCATAAATATGAAGCTGATTCTAATATATTAAGATGTATATGGTAAACTCTAGAGCAACCAGTAAAAAAACTCTCAAAATGTAGAACTCATATGATCATCTCAATAGACTCAAAAAAAGCATTTGGCAAAATCCAGCATGATTCCATGATATAAAACACTCAACAGATTAGGACTAGAAGGGAACTTCCTTAACCTGATAAACACATCTATGAAAAACCCACAGATAATATCATACTTAATGGTGAAAGACTAGATGCTTTCTTCTTAAGATCATGAACAAGATAAATATGTCTGCTCCAGCCACTTCTATTCAATACCATACTGAAGGGTCTAGTCAGGTCAATTAGGCAAAAAAAAAAAAAAAAAAAGAAGTAAAAGACATCCCAGTTGAAAATAAAGAAGTAAAATTATTTCTCTTCACAGATGACATGACCTTGTTTATAGAAAACCCTAAGAAACTCACTAAAAATTATTAGAACTAATAGATGAGCTCAGCAAGATAGAAGGATACAAAATCTAAATACAAGAATCAGTTTATTTCTATACACTAACAATGAACAATGTGAAATTAAATTAAGAAGACAATTCCATTCACAATAGCAACAAAAAGAATAAAACACTTAGGATTGAATTTGACAAAAGTAGTGCAAAACTTACACTTCAAAAAATACAAAATATTGTTGAAAGAAATTAAAGAGAATTTAAATAATTAGAAAAGGTACCATGTTTATGGATTGGAAGGCTTGATATTGTTAAGATGGCAATACTCTCCAAACTGATCTATAGATTCAACAAAGTCCCTATCAGAATCCCAGATGATTTGCTTGCAGAAATTGTCAAGCTGATTCTAAAATATATAGAGATATGCAAGGAACCCAGAAAAATGAAAACAATCCTGAAATACTTGTCATAATAGCCAATAAGAACAAAGTAAAAGGACTCACACTTCCCAACTTCAAAATTTACTACAAAGCAATGATAATCAAGACAGTGTGGTACTGGCACTAGTTATAAAAAATTAACTCAAAATGGATCAAAGACTGAAATGTAAAAACTAAAACTATAAAATTCTTAGAAGAAAACATAAGGTAAATCTTCATGATTTTGGGTTTAGCAAAGGATTCTTAGGTATGATACTAAATATAAACAATAAAATAAAAAATAGATAAATAGGACTTAAAATTAAAAACTTTTGTGCATCAAAGGACATTATCAATAAAGTGAAAATATAATCCACAGAATGGGAAAAAATGTTTGCAAATATATACCTGATAGGGACCTTGTATCTAGAATATATAAAAACTCTTACAACTCAATAATAAAAGGACAAATAACACAATTTTAAAGTGAGCAAAGGACCTATATAGGCATTTCTTCAAGGAAGATATACAAATGACCAATAAAGATGCTCAACATCCTTAGTCATTAGGGAAAGGCAAATCAAAACAACAGTGAGATATGACTTCATACTCACTAGAATGATTAGAATAAAAAAGTCAGATAACAATGTGTTGACAAGGATGTGAAATCAGTACCCACACCCACTGCTGATGGGAATGTAAAATAATGCAGTCACTTTGTAAAACAGTCTAGCATTTCCTCATGTGGTAACTCTATTAAGCAGAATTCTCACATGACCTAGCAATTCCATTCCCAGGTATAAATCCAAAGGAAATAAAGACATGTGTCCACATAAAAACTTGTACACTAATGTTTATAGTAGCATTATTAGTAATGGTTAAAAGGTAGAAAAAACGCAAATGTATATCAACTGATGAATGGATAAACAAAGTCTGTTATATTCATACAATGGAATATTATTCAGCCAGAAAAGGGAATGATACATGTTACAGTGTGGATGAACCTTGAAAACAAGCTATGCAAAAGAAGTTGGTCACAAAAGACCCCATATTATGTGATTCCATTAATATGAAATGTCCAGAACAGAGAAATCTATAGAGGTGGAAAGTAGATTTGTGGTTGCTCCAGGACTGGGGTGGGAGAAGGAGGTGGAGATGATTGCTAAAGCATACAGGATTTCTTTTTGAGGTGATGAAAATAATCTGTGCTGATGGTTGCATGTATCTGTGAATATACTACAGACCATTGAATCGTACACTTTAAATAGGTGACTTGTATGTTTTGTGAATTATATCTCAATAAAATTGTCAAAATTTGAATATCTAATTATTCATTTGTTATAAATATAAATACAATATTTTATCTGGTCTCCTATCCTGCAACCTTCCTAAACTCACTCATTGGTTCTAGGTGATTCCTTTGGGTTTTCAACATAGATAATCATGTTTTCTGTGAATAAACACAATTTTACTTCTTCCTTTCCAAACTTCATGCCTTTTATTTCTTTTCTTGTCTTATAACACTGGTTCCAGTCTTCAGTAAAATGAATAGAATGATGGAGCAAACATCCTTATCTTGTTCCTTATATTTGGGGAAAAGGATTCAATCATTCAGCATTAAATATGTGTAAACTGCAGGTTTTCCACGCATTCCCTTTATTAGGTAAAACAAGTTCCCTTCTATTTCTAGTTTTCTGTGAGTTTTTGTTTTTTAATCAAGAATGACTGTCAGATATTTTCAAATGCTTTTTCTGTATCTACTGAGATCATCATATGTTTCTATTTATTTTTTATCATTGTAATATTCACCTTCTGCAGATCTGTAGAATTCTCTCTCTGGCCACTCCCTCCTCACCAGTACTCCTGGAACTCCAGTTTCCTTGGTCTTTCTGGCCTCTCAACTCCATTTTAATTCAAGGAGTCCTGTGAGTTCCCCGGTCCCAGTGCTGTGGCCTGCAAACTCACTCAAGGCAGTAAGCTGTGTGACCATAAGGCTCACCTCTTTGTTTTCTGTCTCTCAGAGATCACTGGCTTTGTTGTCTGATATTCAGTATCTTAAAAACTGTTGTTTCCTATATTTTGTCTGGTTTAGAGGGCTGTTTCATGCAGGAGGCTACATCAAGTTTCTTTTTGTCCACGTTGGTGGTAGATGGAAGTTTTTCACAGATTGGTAATGAAGGGACTATATGTAGAGGTGGGTTGGCAGAGTTAAGGGAAGCGATAGGGATACACTCAAGGATTAGTCCCCACCTGTACCTGCAGAAGCAAGGAGGAGGCAGGTGCTACTGGAACCTGGGGAGTGTAACTAGAGAAGAGGGCCAACTGGGAGGAGCTGGGACCACAGGGGAAAATAGCCACTGCCATGACCATGGTGTGCAGAAAAGAGTCAGCACAGCAGGTCTGACCACTGTCCTCTGGAAAGCCTACTTGCAGGGTTAACCCTTGGCTGGCCTCTGGGAACTTGGATTTGAGAATTCCCCACCACCCTAACTGATAAGAGTTGTTCACTGTGCCAAAGCTGTGTGCAAACAATGTGATTTATCCTGAACCCCTGTTTTCCTTCTGGGAGTCTGGAATTTTGGTACAGGCTAGGCAGAGGTTGCCTGCATGGACCAGCTCCCAATAAAATCACTGGGACCTGAGTCTCCAATGAGCTTCCGTGAGTTGCCAAATTTCACATGTGCTGTCACAACTTTTTATTGAAAGAATTAAGCACATCCTGTGTGACTGTCCTGGGAGGAACTTGGAAGTTTGTGCCTGGTTTTCTCCAGACATTGCCCCATGTGTTATTTCCTTTGGATGATTTTTCTTGGTATCTTTTCACTGTAATAAATCACAATCATGAGTATGACTATATGCTGAGTCCTGTGAGTTTTCCTAGCTAATCATCAAAACTGGGGTTCTTGGGGAACCCTGACATATTTGGCAAGGCAAGGAATGAGCAGGGGACATAAACACTCCAACTTCTCTCTCTGTCTATGGCTGATTTCCTGATGGTGAGCAAGATTCACCTAGAAGCCAGAAGGCAATGGAGCCTGGAGTGTGCAGAGCATTGAGGTGAGCCTCAAGAACAGAGCAGGGCAGAAAAGGGTGGGAAGTTCATGGAAGTGTTGGAAAGCCAATGGTGAAGCAGCACAGATGCAGAGTATGCAGTTACAGTGTTCCCTGCTCTTCAGCAAAGTCCCTGGGACCTGGGCATATAATGCCAAAGCACACATGGTCACACCAAAAAAATTAATTTTAAACTTTAAAAGTTCAAAAGATAACATTCAAAACTTAAAAAATAAAAACACAACATTGGGAGCTACAATATTGAGCTAAAATTCTCCATGATTCTCTTCTTTGGTTGCCACTTTGAACTTTCAAATGCCTTTATTAGTGAAAAGTGCTTTCAATGTCAATATTTAAACATCCCTGTGGGAAAAGACTAGCAAAATGACAATCATAGGATTAATCTGGAAACTTTCTTAAAGGAAATTCTGTGCTTTTAATTTAATTATAAAGAACTTTCATTTTGACCAACCCAGTATATTAAGAATTTGAATGATATTGACAATTTTCTTGGCCCTGTTATCAGCATTAATTTATCCATACAATAAATATTTTTTGCATACCTACTATGTGGTAAGCACTGAACTAAGTATTTACAAAATAGCTAACTTACATTTCAAAAACAGTGATTGTTTTTTCTTTGGAGGGAGCAAATATTAGACTTTATAGAATCTGTGTAGTACTCCCAACAGACACTCTTTTGAACTACAGGTTAAAAATTTTGTATGCCTTTGCAAAGATAAAACATTATCTTTCATATCTCAACACACCCTACTTGATAAATAACAATTAAATTAAAATTTTAGAGTCAGTATTAAATATCACTGAATCCTCAGCTAATTGAATGCCTTCTTAAACAACCAAGGGGAATTAAAAGTCATGAAAAGCTTTTCTAACTGAGATGACATTCCAGAGGGGTCTAGAGGACATTCTGAGAAAACTGTAATTTTGTGGTGCTGTGTTTCCCAGTATCGCCTGGCTGACTGAGGCAAAGAAAATCCTTGGAAAATTCTAGGTCAGAAGTGAAGGGAGGCTCTGCCTGTCAAACAAGGGCTTCCCTGTGGTTCTCCAGGAAGCAGTGGTAGGCAGCAAGGGAGCATGAACTTTAGAATCCAGCACAGTACAGAGTAACGGATGATAGCTTTTATCAAGTGCAAGCTCCCCTTTCCTCATCACCAGACCACCACCACTAGTTAGCCCTTTGGCTCTTAATTATCCAGAGGGAACATAAACCCTGATAAAAAGCTGGCTGGAGCATAGACCTTGGAGTCATTATTCTAATTCCAGCTGGAATGTTTACTGTGTGATCTTGGCCAACTTACTTAACCTTTCTGAGCTTTTTTCACATCTGAAATATGGCAGTAGTGTTGATGATATAACCCATAGTATAGCTATGCGTAAACTGATTAACTCAATTAATATTATCTGCCTTTCTCTCATTCTTAGCAACTAAGATTGAAGCTCTTGGTGCACAATCCCCTGCATGTTAATCAGAGTCCTGGAGACTTAAAAACCCTTGAGTGTCTGAAGTTAAGGTTAAAAACTTCAGCCTACCAAGCAGTGTAATAGGTTAGTAGAGATTCCATTTGTTTTTGGTTCTTCACAATGCTATCTGAATAAGTTTTTTCAGTGTGCTAATTTTATTTTGAAATCCAAATATTGAGAAAAGTTGCAAATACTATACTGTATAAATTGTTGGGTTTTTTTTCCTGAATCACTTGAAAGTAAGTTGTGACCAGGATGTCCAGCACTCCCAAATACTTCAGTATGCACACTGACTGTCAAGGACATTCCCTGGATAATCTAGAACAACCATAAAAAATGAGGACATTACACTGATACATTACTACCATCCACTCTTCAGACCCCACTCATTTTCACCAACAATGTCCTTTACAGCCAACCCAGGATCATGTGTTGCACTAAGCTGTCATGTCCTTTTAGTCTCCTTCATTCTGAAAGAGTTAAGACGTTGACCTTGAAGCCTGGCATTTTGTAGCACATGCCTCAGTTTGGGTTTGTCTGATATTTTTTCGTAATTGGATGCCGGTTATGAATTTTGAGAAGAATATTACAGAAATACTCTGAGGTCTCATGCCTTCTACTGGGTGGTAAGTGATATGTATCCCACTCCAGGTGATGCTAAGTTTGGTCATGGTTGCGGTGTTCCAGTTTTCCCCTGTAATGTTATTCTTTCCCTGTTTGTGAGTGGCATTTTGTGAAAGTGTATTTGAGACTATTTGATTATCCAATCCCTTATCAAACTTATACCCATTCATTTTAACACCTGGTGATGTTTCCTGGCTAAGTTAATTATGATGTTTGGCAAACTATGATGTTTGGCATTTACAGTACATTAATTATACATTTATTATTAGCATTATATTGTAAAAAAAAATGCTTTCTTTTCTCCCCATTTGTATTTTATTTGTTTTGTGACTACATCAGTATGGATTCATGGTTTCCTGTTTCAATAAAAGGTTATCATCCCTTATTTATTTTGATATTCAAATTATTTCTGATTTAGTCAGTGGCAACCCCTTTGCATTTGCTTCTATGTCTTTTTGCCATGTCCCCATTTTTCTTTAAGCATGTCCTTACACTCTGTGACAAAATGTTTCAGGATCTTTTATATTTGTCCTGCCCCAGCCCCAGAATCAACCATTTCTCCAAGAAACCCTGATTCTTTTTCATGGAGAATGGTATCTAATTCTGAGGATTTTCTCAAATTAAGTTCAATCAAGTTGCTGTTTATCGGGGTATTGATGACTATAGGTTGTGAGCTCATATTTGATTGACCATAATCTGAGAAGAATCCTCAGGGTTAAAGTAGGTTACTCTGTAACATATAGCATTTTTGTTTGCTTTTGCTAGGTACTACCAAACCAGATCTACAACACCTCTTTTGAAGCTTAAGTTCAGATCCTTAACGCTGCAGTGGTTCCAAGTTTGGCCTCTTCTTTTCAGTGCCATTCTCACAATTAGCCTCAGATTTCTGTGTGTGTTTACCTGTTCTGTTCAGGTTTATGCTCATTATTTTACCACCTTTTCCCCTCTTTCCTCATGCTTGGAATTTTTCCCTACTGTCTTAGGAGCCTAGCATATCTGTTCTAGTGAGAGAATCCTTCAGAGTATCTAGAATCCTGCAGTGTCAGAAGCCCTTAATACCCATCATGAGTACCTACAGGTGATAATCCCCACACCAGCTAGAGACTTTTAAAACGTGTAAATCGGATTACACTCCTTCCTGGTTGCAAAGTCTCAAATGGGTCTCCCATCATACTGAGACAAAAATCCAAACACCTTATCTTGGTGTCTCAGGCCTGCTAGATCTGGTGCGGACTCTTTTTCGGGTTCTATGACCACTGCGTGCCTGGTCTGCAAGAGCATTCTCTATATTCCTTCAACAGACCAATCTTATTCCCACTTCAGTTTTGCACTGCATATTCCTTGCCTGAAATGCTCACCATTTCCCTCAAGCATCCATTCTCTCCTTGGCTGATCACGGCAGGACTGAATCTTTTTCGAAGTCCAATTGCAGCAATAATGATGCTATTTCAGCCTGGTTTTCCAGATCCATTCTATTGAACACTAGTACTCTCTCACCCCAAGCCCCTATGTATCACATGTTTGCCTAATGGCATTTATCACTATTTGAATAATAGTAATCACTTTTAAGTTTCCTCTGTTTATTTTTGCTTCTTTCCTAGAATAGCTGGGAGAACAGAGGATGCTGAACCCCATGCTGAGAAGTCCTGGCACAAAATAGTCACTCAACAGATATTTGTTGAATAAATAAATGAAAGAAAATTTACAACTCAGAAATACTGATTCAGAATCCTTGCAAAGTACATTCTCTTCTCTTAGGAACATATATGAGGTACAGGTAGCAAGATGGAGCTAGGAAAACTAAGTGGGGAGGCATGGCCCTCTGCATCAGGGTTTTCAGTTGACAGCAGAATTCCATGTCTTGTTCATTAATTTACCAGCGCAGCATTCAAAGAGTCCACGAAGGTCAGCTTTTGGCTTTGTCTGTCAGCCCAGAGTTTACCCTTTTATCCACTGAGCAAAGTAGGCTCTGCTTTCGCTTTCATTCTATCAGGATTTGTTGCTGTTGTTTGTTTTTTAGTACTCATGGAACTTGCAAGACTTGGGACAAACACACATATACGCACAAAAGCTAAAAAATATTTCAAAAACACTCTCATTGAATCTATGTAGACATTCTTACTAAGGGCAGCATAGTAAAAGTCACTCTCTTGGGATCTATTCAGAAAATGCTTTTGTATACTATATTCTCAGGAAATGAAAAATTCATGACACTATTTGGTGTAAAGCAGGAATAAGTTCAACTCTTATTTTTTGTTCTATATCAACCCTTTGCATGGCAATGTAAACTCTGACTCTTGCTGTGTACAGGAAGCTGGGACTGTAGCCTAGTCTCCACCTGGTTAATGAAAATGTATTTTACTTACTCTCTGGCTATTTCTTTTCCTTTCAGTCATGCATAAACTGGAAATTGAAAACTCATATAAATATGTTGCAAAAAGTCGTTTGGAAATGTCATTGTATTGGCAGATGTAGTTAGTCTTTTGAGCATGGCCAAAATGGTCCCTTGATAACTTCATTTTAACCTTACCAGTATTAATTCTTACTGGAGGGGGGCTTCTGCCACATTCTTCAAACTATTTAGGACTGGAACTTGCCATGGATTTTCTAGGACTTCTCTGGTTAGAATCAGGGTTCCAGGCAGTGTGTGCTTTCCTCCCACCAATTTTCCTCAATTAAAAATTTTTTTAAATTTAATTTTTCAAGCCTTACAGCAGACTTTAGGCCAACCAGCTGTGTTCCATATTGTAAAATGGTTTTGACTCAGGTTTGCGTTTTCACTCAAGCCTGTCACTAAGGGTTTTGCAAACCTGATTTTCCAACCATTCTCATATATTTATGCACGTGATTCATGCTGATGTACATGTGTAGCATGCATAATGTTTCCTTTTGGTGGAAATCAATTCCAAGAGGCAAACCTTGGAAACAATTTTCTGAAGTCTGATTCTCTTATATTTATTGCCTTTAGGTGGTATGTAGTATACACCCAAAAAGCAAGATCAGTCATTATTATTCGTCATCACAGTAGAAGAGGCAGCAGTAGCAATACTATCTTTTTCAAGTAAAAAATATAGTCCATTGTCACTAAATAATGTAAATTTTTCTCTTGGACAGATTTCAGGGAAGTCACACAAAAGAAGAGAATGTATTTAGATTTATTCTTGGGTAGTAAAGCAAGATCTTCACTCCCCTCTGTTGGTGAAAAAGAATCTCATCCTGTAACTGTGAACAAGCTATAAAGGATTTATATAATAAAGAATTTGTCTGGTCTTTGTCCCAGGTTCCTGGCACAGAGTTTCTAAAACCCTTGGAACTTCCTGAGTGATAGAATGTCTTCATTATTCACGAGTCCCTTGAATCACCCCTGAGTTTATGCTAATGAGGTGATTGTGGTGGGTCTCTAGAGAGCTTCAGGATGGGGGTTGGTCACCAGAAAGACCAAGCACATGATTAGAGAGTTGGGACTTTGAGCCAACCTGACCTCAAGGGAGGGGAGAGGGAGCTGAATGGAGATATAGAGTTCAATCACATGGCCAACGATTTAACCAATTGTATCTACTTAATGAAACCGCAGTAAAAACTATGGACGCTGAATCTCAGGGGTGCTTCTTGGTTGATAAACACACTGATCTGCCAAGAGGGTAATGTGCCCTGATTCCATGAGGAGAGGACCTGGAAGCGCTCCCAGACCTCACCACAGTCTCTTCATTTGAATGGTCCTGAGTTGTATCCTTTCAAGTAATAGTTGTATAGCACTTTCCTGAGTTCTGTGCATTGTTCTAGCGAATTATCAAACCTGATGGGGCCGTGGGAACTCCCAATTTTGTTGCCAGTTGGTCATAAGTGGGGGTGACGTGGGACCCCCCTGAACTTGTGGCTGGTGTCTGAAGTGGGGGCAGTCTGTGGAGGATGGTGACCTTCACTGTGGGGTCTGTGCTAACTCCAGATCGTCTGTGCCAGAACTGAATTGCGGTTACACCAGTTAGTGTCAAAATAAAAGTAAAATAAAAATCTTTGAAGCAGGGTAAAAGACCTAGTACACATGTCTGGGTAAAGCATTTAGAGACCTTTCGAGTGTGAAAGGGTGATTGGACAGACTTATAATATAGAAAGCACCCTTTCCCCTCCTCCTCAAAAGACATTAGCATCTATTTCCATTTATCGATATGGGTGGAGATTTGCTTTATGTCTATAGAAGTTTTGGGAAGTCTGGGAACATGAATTGGTGCTTAGGAGCCAGAGTAAATTCCAGCAAAGAGTTGGGTTGTTCTCTCCAAGTTTTGTGGAATACACTTGTGCACCGGCTTCTTGAAATTTGCAACCTGAGCAACATCAAGAGGCATAAAGAATGGTATCTTCATGATGAGTCCTGTACGCAGTGATGGTCAGACCCCTCTAGTGGCTTTGGGACTGTGTTGACAGGTGGGACCTGGAGCTCCAGGGGCAGCACAAGCAACGCTGAGTGTTAACTGTGCCTGGCACCCTGGTTGGGAGCTCAAATGAGATACCAGTTGGGGAGGCGTGGAGAGAGTTGGCTGACGGGGTTCCTGGGAGCATGCAAGGGTGGGCCTGGCCGCTGTCCATGTGGAGTCCTGTGTGGATGGAGGCCAATGAGGCTGGTGGCATTGGGATATAATGGAACTTTCTGGATGCCTGACAAGGGGCTAATGTCCCTTGAGACTATCACTGGATGTGATTTATAAACAACATTTATTTTAAATTTCAGGCAGGCTTGGATGTGCTCCCCACCAGGCAACATAAAAGCCCGTGGATTAGAGCAAAGGAAGGCTTGCAGACAGAGCTGCAGGGAAGATTAAATGCTGGAAAACCTGACTAGTTTTAGTCCAATCCTGCTGCTGAGACCTAAAAAACCTGGACAAAATAAATCTGTATAAAGGAACCAGAAAGCTATCAGAAGAGCAAGGGGTTGAAGTCACAGAGCCAGGACAAGTGAAGCCAGTGTTTGGTGCCATTTTTCCTCTGCAAGCATGTATTCTGTGCTGTTTAATACAAGAGCCACTAGTTACATAAGGGTTTTGAGCACTTGAACTGGGGCTAGTTCAACTGAAGGACTGAATTATTTATTTATTTTTTAATTTGATTTAATTAATTAAATTTAATTTAATTAATCTATAGCTAAGTTTAAATAGCCCCGTTTGGTTATTAGCTGCCCTACTGCACATCACAGGTCTACAGGCCCATGAGGTCCTGGGGAAAGCAGGGTGGCAGGATACGAATGTTGGCTTGTCCTAGAGTAACTGTCCCAGAGAACTTAGGGGGATTAGTTTCCTTCTTTGTGTTCAGTTTCTTCACCTATAAAAAGTATATAAATAAAGCTACTTCATACAATTGTTTCATATATGAGTGCCTGCCCATAGTAGACATTCAATAAAGGTTAGAAAGTCTGCAGATAATGAATTAGAAAATGATGAGTTACATCATTTTTGAAAGATGAGTTTTCTTGTCTTCAAAAACAAACGCCAATGCTCATGTTATTGAATTTATTTATGCTTGTATTTCTTTCAAAAATATATTCACATATTATATTTGGAAAATAAAAATATATTTCACAATATAGATGCTCTAAAGAAACTGCTTTCTTAAGGAGCTGCCCAAGGTTAGCTACACTATGCAATAAATATATCTCGACTTTACCTTCAGATGAAGGACAAAAAGGGTCTTCCTGGGACAAAAGGGGTCTTCTTACCACTTGGAGTCATTTTTCTCATTTTTAATGATAAAAAAAGTAAGTCCAGTCATCTTCACAAAGTAGCATGTTCTGGTACACACACGCTTGGGAAGACTCTTTCAGAGACTGTCTTGGTGTTGAAATGGGGGCCATGTTTACTTCTCTGTGGGCAAGCAAAACAGTGCTTCTCAGGGCCACTTCCCACTCACAAGTTAAGAGCTTGCTTGTGATTGTGCTTCAGGCTTGTCACCATGAGAGACGAGCAGAAAATAATGTTCAACTGCTTTTGATCACAAGAAAAAAGACTTCCTATGGTAATTATGGACTTTAGCAGTGCACTAGCAAAGAGTGTTCGCTAATGCACAAAGATTCTGCTGAGAAATGACCGTGTGCTAGGGTAATGCTCTTTGCACCAGACCAAATCATTCAAAGTTGTAAATGATATACCTTCCTTTTCAAGACTAAAGAGATGCTTGGGAAAGACATGGAAAAGGGTAAATGTGAGGATTTTTAGCACACAACTGGTCATTTCACCATCATGACATTAAGAGGTGGCATTCCACGAGTTCATGAGGCATGCCAGCCTTGAGCTGAACCCCAGACACACTGCTTCCCCTTCAGCCTCACACCACCCTTGCGGGAGTACATTTGTGTTTACCTTGGAGTGTCAGAGAATTTGGGGCTCGGGGCTGGTTGATGGCAGAGTTTAGAGTCAAACCCACATCCTCTGTCTCCAAAGTCAATGATCTTCTCTGCTAACTCCCTTCCCATGGGTTGCATTAAAGAACAAGAACCCTATGTCTTGAGGCTTCTATCCCAAGAAAGTTAAGAGTGTATAAGGTTGAAAATAAGTTTGCACCAAGATGTGTTTGTGCTACTGCATGAAAAATATCATAAAATCTGAAAAGAATTTCCAATAAAATGAAATGCAGTCATTACTGTGCTCTGGGCATTGTCCTATAGAGTTTTATATAGGAACCCAGTAAAGTCCACAAGAGCCATATGAGGGAAGTTCTAGTATCATTCTCTTTCACACATGAGGAAACTGCCCCAGGCAAGGCCAGGGACTTGCCCAAGGCCCCACAGCTAGTGGTGGTGCAGGAGCTGGAACTCAGAGCTCAGAGTCTGGTTTCAGAGTCTGCACCTCTCTTAGCATAATAAAAACAGTTGGTAAAGAACAACTAAAGAACAGTTGATACCCAGGTGAATGCTGTTGAATCTGGTGGTGTCTTCAGAGTGCTATTTCTTTTGATGGCCTTCAAAGTGAGTCTCATCACAACATCATTCAGTAATTTATTTGGAATATTCCTCCAAAGAGCATTTTATAAAAAGAGGAGAAAACCTGGAAAAGATGCAGACCTGGAAAAGACCAAGAGTGCCTCTTGGTACCGTGGACTCTGCCTCCTTCAAGGGACAGCTGGCCTTGCGGTCTTGGACACTGGGAGCTGCAGGAGTTCAGCCATGAACTTGGCCTCCATAAGAAGACATCTGGGAGCCATCCCTCTCTGGTCTCCTGACTATTCAGGAGAAAACTTTTCCTTCTTCCCCCGGAACCCTGGGTTTGTGTTTTTACCTTGAGGATACTTAGTCACGTTGATGATTGCACTTAGCTGCTAGTGTCAGCTGCTGAAAGCTGAAACAAGCCACGGCTCCCCTCTAACTAGTCCCAAACTCTGCAGAGAGTTTTTGGAACTGATCTGGCCCCTGACACCCTGCTCTTATTCTCCGGTTCCCATTTCCCTTCCTTCTATTTTTTTTTTTTTTTTTTTAAATCTTAATAGTGTTTGTATTTTTGTAAACCACCTTGAATCATTACTTGAATAAGCCTACTTATAAATATTTAAATAGTTTTCTTTTTTGTTTTATGTAGGTACAGTTTCTGATTTTCTTTCTCTTTTTCTTTTTCTGTTATTTCCACCTAGGATGCAGGGCAAATGGAATTTTGATAAAATGCTGTCATGCAGTTCTGTTAGGTAGAAATCAAAAAGAAAACAAAACATATCTATCCTTGGTGTCATGCCTAGCTTTTGCCTCAAGAATTTTCTTGAAGAAAGATTTTTCACCTGGCCCTGACCTGTTAAACACAGGTCAGGATGCACCCTGAACACCTGTAAGTCAAATGTGTTTTTCACCTCCTACGTTCTAGTCAGTGAGGAGGTGAATTCAGAGGGTGGTGTAGGAACAGAGGCAACGGCAATGTTGTCTTCCTTTGCTCATTCATACCTTCATTTATTTAACAGCTATTTATTTTTGAGTACTTTCTACTATTGTACACATTTTTTCTAAAAGTGCTTGACATACATCAGGGAACAAATGAGGCAAAAATCCCTGCCCTACATAACAGGAGGAGGAGGAAAGAGAAATAAACAATAAACATCCTAAATGAGTATAAAAGTAAACACATAGGAAAACATAACTAATAAATAAGCATAGGATCAGCAAACTACAGCCTATAGGCCAAATCCCAACTACTCCCTATTTTTGTACAACAGCTAAGAATTAGTTTTACATTTTCAAATGGTTGAAAAGTTATCAAAAGAAGGATAATATTTTGTGATGTGTGAGAATTATATGAAATACAAATTTCAGTGTCCATAAACAGAGTTCTTGGAACACAGCCATGTTTATTCATTTACATAGTGTATTTGGTTGTTTCTGCTCTAAAATGGCAGTTTTGTAGTTTCAACAGTGACTGTACAAACTGCAAAGCTGTACATATTTACAATCAGGCCCTTTAAAGAAAAGATTTGCTGCCTGTGCTGTAAATGATATCCTCTGACCACAATGTAAAATAATTTTAATTAGTAATAATGTTTTGCCTGCAAAACAATCCTAGACACTTTCTGTTTAAGGGATAGCCATTATAAAAACTGTAAAATATACAGAACTAATCAAGAACACTACATATCAAAACATGCAAAAGACAATGTACAGAGAAACAGTCAATAGAATTAAATAAATTTATGAAAAAGAAAAAGAGACTGAAAACTAATGAGCCAAGTGTTCAACTCAGGAATTTGAAGAAAAGAGAGAGAGAATAAGAAGATATTAAGAAATTAAAAACCAAAAACAGCAGGGAGAATTAAAAGCAGAAGCTAATTTTTGAAAAGAAATGAAGTCTACAAACTCTGGAAGGTTTATTTGGAAGATAAAAGAAAACAACAAAGGCCACTGGAAGGAAAGCAAGACTTGGATGCAACTGAACCACAGGTGAAAAATCATAACCAAGTATGATGACAGTTTTATGCCAATAAATTTTAAAACCTAGACAAAATGTTCATTTTTCTAGAAAAATAAACAAGGTCCTACTGTATAGCACAGGGAACTATATTCAATATCATGTTATAAACCATTAATGGAAAAGAAAAAAATTGAGTATAGAATAAATAATAAACCTGGATAGATCTATAGCCATAAAAGAAATTAAATCAACAGTCAAAATCATTGAACAAAAAAGCACAAATATCAGATGATTTTATAAGTGATATTTACTAAATTTTCCAGGAACAGATAACTTCTTGTCTTTTAAGACTGCTTCACAGAAGAGCAACAGAGAGAAAACCTGACAAGGCAAAGAGGCCAATCTCATTATGTATGTAAATATAAAAATCCTACAAAAAAATTCTACAAACTACATGCTTCAATGTATAATATATCACACATAAGTACGCTTCACTGGAAAATCACAAAGATTAACATTAGGAAATACGTTAATATAATTAATCATATTAAAGACTAAATAAGGAAAAGCATGTGATCCTCAGTGCAGAAAAATGCATTTGTTGAAATTCTATGCTTAGTCTTATGAAACACATTAAAAAACTAGTAATAGAATGGAACTTCCACAGACAGGTAAATCTTATCTACTGAAAACCTACAGCAAATATTACTACTTAGCAGGAGAAGATTAGAAACAGTACCTTTTAAATCAGGCATGAAGTTTTGCTGACCACTTTGACAGTTATAGTCAGCTTTGTTCTGTAGGGCCTGGCCAGCTCAACGGGACGGATGGGGAAAGAGACATACAGTTGGAAAGAAGAACAAAAATCAAAACCATTTTTTGCAGATGATGTATTGTCTATATGGAAAATGCAAGAGAAGGACCCATAACCACAGAAGAATGTTATTTTCATAATATATGAAGATTTATGCAAATCAGTAAGAAAAAGGCAATCATCTTAGTCCTTTGGGGCTGCTATACCAGAATACTGTACACTGGGTGAATCACAAACAACAGAAATTTATTTCTTACAGTTGTGGGGCTGGAAGTCCGAGATCAAGGTGCCAGTGGATTTGGTGTCTGGTGAGGGCTGCTTTCTGGTTCATAGATGGCCACCTTCTTGCTGTGTGCTCACGTGGTGGTGTGGTGAGGAAGCTCTCTGGGGTCTCTTTCACAAGGGCACTAATCTCATTCAAGGGGGCTCTACCCTCATGACCTAAACACCTCCCAAAGGCCCCACCTCCAAATACCATCACACTGGGGGTTAGGTTGCCACATATGAATTTGGGGTGGAGGGCGCACAGACATTCAGCTATAGCACAGTGCAATAGAAAAACAAATGGGCAAAAGAAGGGATTATTCTTCAAAAACAAAACCTGAATGGTCAATGAATGTGTGAAAGAGGCTTAATCTCACTAAAAATTTCTGAAATGTAAATAATAAATGAAATAGTTCACACCCATCAGATTGGAAAAATATTGGGTCTGATCATTCCAAGTGTTGGTAGGATGTGGAGGGGTGAGTGGTTTAGCAATATGGTGGGAATTCAGTGCTAGGTATATTTCTCAGAGAAATATGCTTATGATCACATAGAGACCTAACAAAGGTGTGTGTTTGTAACAGCAGAAGTCTGAAAACCACCTAGTTGTCCACCTATAAGGAACTGGATAAATTGTTGTATATTCTTACAATGCAATAATGTTTGTCAGCGATAATGAATAAGCTAAGCCATGGGTATCAACATACAGCCATCTTGAAAACACTTGTTGAATGAGGAAAGTCAATTACTGTGAAGGAATGTGTACCTTCATACAAATTTAAAACACGCACTACAATATTATAAGTTGGTTTTGAATACTTAATAGTGATAATTTGGTTTTGAATACTTAATAGTGAGATAATGGTATAAAAACGTGAGTCTGCTAAATCCCTACACACTTCAGCCGAGGGGTTCCTTCTGGGCAGGAAGGGGCACGGATCTCACCTGTACAGGTGAGGGTATACTGAAGAAACAAGTAATTGTGGCAAAGAGTTAATGGGGGACTCCTAGTGGTGAGTAGGTGACACATTATTGCCTGTACTTGTGGTTGATTTGTTTTTTGTGGAAGAACAGAAGGAGCGAGGGAGGGCAGAGTTCATGGCAGTTGTGAGGGTCTGGTTCCCCGTGCCTCTCCTTGGGGCCCATGTTAACAGCCACACTCTGCAAAGATGGTGAAGTGAAAACCCTCAAGCAGGCTAAGTGAGGTAGGGAGGTGCTCCCAGGGCTGCCTGGGACGAGGCGGGGGGAGTGAGGTTGGGTCCTCGGGCTCAAGCGGACCTCTGGGGGAGACCTACGCCTCATATGGGCTCTATTTCTCTGTAAGAAGAAAGAAAACAAAGCACTGGTTGGGATGCACAGCCCTTTTTAAGGCCCATTTTGGTGCTCCTAGGAACCAAAGGTCTGGGGCTGGAATCCCTAACCTCATCCCTAAGGCAGAGCTTCTTGGATGGAGCAACATTTGAACTGTTAGGAGGGTTTGTGAAAGCACAGATGCTGACCAACCCCCCCCCCCCACCCCAGCAGAGGCCCTGACTCAGCAGGCATGGGATGGGCCCTACATGGTGCATTTCTCACAAGTTCCCAGGGGAGGTGGGGAGGAATGTGTGTCAAGGCTGCTGACTCAGGGAACACACTTTGAGAAA
Organism: Balaenoptera acutorostrata; assembly: GCF_949987535.1. NCBI lineage: Eukaryota > Metazoa > Chordata > Mammalia > Artiodactyla > Balaenopteridae > Balaenoptera > Balaenoptera acutorostrata. Next base: position 22,387,595 of record NC_080069.1, on the reverse strand, counting down.
CACATCATCACATGTGCTCTCATCACAACTATCCTGCACCCCTCTTCACCTTTCGGAGTGGGGAGGGGGGTAAGAAAGAGGTCAGGGACACTGTGGGCTCCATTAAATACAGGAAGGGAGGTGGGAGCAAGACATGCCCACACACAGGGTGGACGTGGGTACATTGGTCCCTCTCTGTGGCAGGAGCTGACCTGGGAGGGAGGACGGGCACCCAGGATTTCAGGCTGAGGCCTGACGTTCACTTCTGCAGCTTCGCGATGATTATTCCTGTACGGGACCTCAGGAGTTCAGATATGTAAAGTGGACAACTTTCCTTGAGCCTCACAGCCTTCACAAAGACATGCTAGTGAGTGGTTTCTCTCCCCCTTGCTTCTCAGGCTCTGCCAAATTCTGACTCTATGCCTTTTCTAGGCAGTAAAGGGAGCTTCCACAGGCATGGAGGAAGACAGCCCCGAATGAGAAAGAAGGACTGAAGAAAAAGAAAGAAACTTAGCTCCCAACCGGTCAGCACCCAGTTGAGATTGTTGGCTCTTAGGAAATTTGGGGGGTTTGTTTGTTTTATTTAGTTTGATTTCCATTTGACAGCTGCCACAGAGATACGCACAAATTTAATTATCGTGAATTCAATGAGATCTCCGTGTTATTCTTTTTGTTGTTGTGTTGTTTTTGTTGTTTTGGGTTTTTTTCCCTAGGCCCTGAGTCAAACATCTTACTTTTATTATCTCCTTTAACCTTTTATTTTTTATTGCAGTATAGTTGATTTACAATGTTGTGTTAGTTTCAGGTGTTCAGCAAAGTGACTCAGTTGTACATATATATGTATCTATTCTTTCTCAAGTTCTTTTCCCATTTAGGTTATAACAGAATATGGAATAGAGTTCCCTTGCGATACAGTAGGTTCTTGATAGTTAGCTGTTGTATATATAATAGTGTGTATATGTTAATCCCTAGCTCCTAATACATATCCCTCTCCCCACCCAGTGTTGTTTATGGGGATGGAGTTTTGTTTCTGTGTGGCACTGCAATGAGCCACTAAGGCCGGCCCTGCAGCAGGACGCAGCATGAAAGAGACACTCCTGGGGGTGGGGCTCGGGCGCTGGATCCATCCTAACCTCATGGATGGATGACCCTTGAACAGCCCTGAGCCTCGCTGTGCACAGCTTGGGTGGGTGTTTTGGGTGCTTGGAAATATCAAGAGTAAATGGAGGTCATGGCATGTCTTCCGGACATTAGAACCAACACAGTGACTCAGCCAAACCTGGCTAGGGTGCTCGGTCACTGTGACGTCTGTCCAGCAGACAGGGTTTGCCGTCACAGACCTGGAAAAATGATAAGACAAAGATCCAAGACAGTTCACTGCAACCATGTACGTGGAACAAGCTGGCCCTGCCACAGCTCTGCTCACCTGGTCCCAGGCCAGGGATGTCAATAGTGGTCCTGTAGCTCTCCCCACTTCTCCACACAGCATGGCCCCCTGCCCACACCTTCACACCACAGGCACATGTGAGGTTCTTGGGATGAGGCATAGTGGCAGGAATGCTTGCCTCCTCAGGGATCTGCAGTGACCCCAAGGCCGTGACCATGACATCCCCTTGGTACGCACACATCGTGCCAGGCAGTATCTGGCACTCAGTGCTCCCAGGTCTCTGTGTGACAAGCTGATGCGTTAATTAAAAAGTAGTGGTGGGGAAATGTCACCCTCATGGTGCTCTGCTCCAAAGCCCACCTGGTGTAAATCAGGCTGCAGGAAGCCAGGTCACAATCAGATATGACGAGACATTGAGAAGGGACCTGCTCTCTGATAATGGGGACCCTCCCATTCCAGAAAATCAGCCAGGGGGCTATGGGGTCCCTGCCAGGTGGACCTAGGGACCACATAATCTTTGACACCCAGTGGCAGCCTGCCCTGTAGTTTGCAAAAGACCAAACCCCAACAAAAACCAAAAACTCATGCCAGTGCCTAACCTGCTTGCATGAAGATGGTGTTAAGTTGAGTTTTGTCTTAGCAAGCCTCCTCATTCATGCGGGAGAGAGGACCATGAGGGAAAAATAATGGGGGCAGAGGGGTAAGAGGCCAGGACAGGGAAAGAAAATGACAGTGAAGGAAGCTTGATTTACCAGTGACTGATTCCAGGCCATCCGATCCCAGGCACCCTGCCATCCTTGTTATGGTGAACTTGGCTGAACCATGGAGCCCAGATGTGCTCGAACATTATCTTAGATGTTTCTGTGAGATTGTTTTTGGAAGAGACTAACATTTAAATTGGTGGACTTAGAGTAAAGCAGACTGCCCTCAATAATGTGGGTGGGCCTCATCCAATCAGCTGAAGAGAACAAAGTCTGACCTCCCCTGAGCAAGAGAAAATCCTGCCAGCAGACAGACAGCCTTCACACCACAACTGCAACATGGGCCCTTCTTGAGTTCCCAGCCTGCGGTCTCACTCTGCAGCTGACCCGTGAGGGATGGCTGACCAGACAGTCAAGCTTGGGAAGGAGGAAAAAGTTAAGCAAGGAGCACTGAGAGATTCCAGCAGATCCCATGTATGTTTGTTCATCTTTCCGAGGAGAGACTCCATTCCTTCCATCAGATTTTCAAAAGATTGATCTGTGGCCGAAAGGAGGTCAACAATGAAGGTGAAAAGCATAAACGGGGAAGCTTGTGAGGGGGAGAAACAATTGAATGGATTGAGGAAAATAAGAAGGGAGGGAGGGCAATTCAAACATGAGACAAACAATCCTACATTTAAAGAAGTGTAATTTCTTCTTTGTTTCTCCCTCTCTGCAGGCATGCGAACGTATTATTGTTTGTTTAAAAACTCAGAACCTTAAAAAAGATCATAGCTGCATTTTAAAAAAATCAATGGGCGTCTCTTCCAGGAATCTCCACACCTATAATCTGCAGAATCTATAGTTTTCTAAAGCTGAACTCTTTGGTTTAGACTGAGGCATTCAGAAATGAAGGGAAATGTTTTTTTTTCTTTCCCCATTTCACCCAAACAGTAGCAATCCTCCTTATTTTGGCACTATTACACCTTGAAGCCCATTTATTCAAGTCATGTTTGGTCAATAAGGCAATACTCATGTAAGATTTATTCATCCATCTAAAACTATCATCCAGGGCTATTACATATGCCACAAGATTCATTTATAAATCAATCAGCAAGATATTACTTAATTAAAATCTCCAGTGAGCAAACAGAATTTACAGTTTTTAAAATTTTAGATTGCACTATTAGAGAGTCTTGTCTAAAATTCCAGAGTGTAAATTCCATGCTCTGCATTGCTCTCAATAAACATTTCATTGAACAAATGACAGTAACAGAAGCAGACAGTATCCTTTGGGGACCTGCCAAAGGAGCAGAATAGAAACGGTCCCCTCTGAATATTCACAAAGTTCTCCCCAGAGTTGCACTGGCCAGAAAGATGGAATCATTTTCCGGAAGATTTGATGACTACTATTAACAACAGCAGCAGTAGTATTTGCCAAACACTGTGCTAAGCAATTTACATAAATGCCAGTTCCCATTATTTTTCTTATGGAATCTTCCCGGCAACCCCCTGAAACTAGTGCCATGATGACTTTCTGTTTCAGAGGAAAGCCTGGGTTCAGAGATGGTGGGCAAATGCCCAGCCCCCCAGTAGAGACAGAGCACAGGGAGGATTTGGACCTAACCAGTCCACACTGGACAGAACACATCTGCCCCGTGTTCACTGCTGATCTGAATGGGAGCAGAGGGGAGAAAGAACCGAAAGCATGGAGGGGGAGCTCCCTATGGGACACTGGGTGAACAAGCTGTAACTCACAGCCTTGCCTAAATGTTTGCCTGGGAATCTCAGACCCAGAGGACCCAGTGGCCTACTAGTTGCTGTGTGTAGTCTGAGGACAAAAGGCATTTGTCTGACTATTGTTAATTCTCATGTTAATTCTGCCTGAGAATTACCGCTCCCTCTAAGACACTCCGAATGGTTGATGAAGTTTAGAGCAGAGTTTAGGTGGTGTGTTTTTAGTTTCTTTCTTGTCTGAAGCTGTTCTTGGTTAACAAGGAGGCCCCTCTGTTGAGTTTTAATAGTCAGATTAACATCTTTCGTCACTCTCTGGCCATTTTTCCAGAGTGTTCCGTAAGCTGTGATTTGCTCCAAAGGCGAGAATGACGCGTTGGCTTGGGTGTGTGCAGTTGGTACTGTTGGAGAGTCAGCTGCGCAGCTCTGGCTGCACTAGACCACATCAAAACTCTCTTTGTGAATTACCGTCCTGGGTTGGGTAGTTGCTCCAGGTTCTGCAGGGGCTTGCTTTAGCACTGCAACCAACATCGCCTCCAGTCCAGACATCATTAAAACTCATACTCAGAAAACAAGCTGGGAGCACTTCCGTGTTGGCATCGAGAAACGACACGTGCATATTCGTCCTGGAGAAGATTGTTTCAAAGAGGGCCCCCATCAGGTAGAGTGTTGTTTTCGGCTGATGCATTTGGGATTTGCAATCGAGAAGACTGATTGATTGAACTCTCTGACCTGGATGCTCTGTACTACCTCTAGCCACGACTTTGTCACGGTAACATAGTATTCCATGGCCTGTATCCACAGCCACCTCCATCACCCACCACCAGCCCCAAGCTCGGCAGTGACACACCAATCATGCAGATCAGGAGTCCAGGGCTGCTTCCTGTGGGTCCTGACCATCAAGAACACCTTTTCTCCTGTGAAACCAACATTTGTTGCTGAAATGATAACAACCAACCATTATTCAGTTCTCATTAGGTGTCAGGCACTGGCTTAGGCACTTTAGGCAAATTGATTCTTTACAACAACTGTATGAAGTGTAGGTACTGCTATCATTCCCATTTGACAGATGAAAAACAGAGGCAAGAGAGGTTGAATAGCATCCCCATGTTCACAAGACTAAGCAATGGCAGAGCTCAAATTGATGCCAGCTCTGATAGCACCCAAACCTGGCCCTACCTTCCTGGTGCCAGTGGCCACTGGCATCCTCCCCGCCCGGGAAGTGACCCTGGAGATTGACTTAACACAAGGAAGCTCTTGCTAGCACCTTGAGAAGTTAGCAGGTACTGACAAGTCTTTGACTCCTTGGTTCAACCTGCAGAGTCTTCTGCTGGTAGTATCCTGGATAAGATGGATATTGGAGGCTGCAGCATGGACTTAAGCTGAGACACTTGGACCCTGGTGGCCACAGCTTGAATCCTGGCTCTGCTGCCAACTAGCTGTATGACCTTGCTTAGTGTCTTCACTGATAACATTGGGATAATAATAATACTTCACCTACAGCGTTGTCATAAGGAATAACAGAATCACTTTGCTATACACCTGAAACTAACACAACATTGTGAATCAACTATACTTCAATTTTTAAAAAATAAATAAAAGAATAAAATTTAAAAGGAAAAAAAGGAATAATTGAGAAAAAGCATCTAAAGTGGACTTAGGTGTACAAGAATAGTGGCTATTTTGAAATGCTAGGCCTTTAGGCAGTGGCCCTGTCCTAAAAAGTAAGTTAACCTTGGGCTTAAAATAATATTTTAAATGAAATTTATTTTATGTTTATGAATTTTGAAAAAAGAACTATAAAGTTCCTTGTGACAACACCATAGCTGTGCTGAGTTTTCCAGCACGTGAACGGCAGGGTATGGGAGGAAACCATCTCAGGTCTCTTTGGTTTGAATTTTGCTTTCATGAACCCACATGCTTTGATTTGGATTTGGTGGGTTCTACCAAGGGCCACGCTGGGTGCTCCCGCCCTCTGAGGTGACAGTGTGAAGAGAGCCGTGGGCAGAAGCAGCTCATTACACCCTCCTCTGAGACGGAGTCCCGCACTCACCCTTTCCACTCCCACAGCTGCCCAGCCAGTCATCCAGGTTGGCACCAAGAGCCAATCTCTTTGCCAAAGGAGAAAATCAGGTAGATCAGTGTGCCCCACCTCGGCAAAGCTCAAGGAGCATATCCCAACCTGCAGCAATTTCTCTAGTGGACCCACAGCCTTTGACTTCACCTGTGCAATGAAGCATGTAGGAGCCAAACATACCTGGGAACACTTTTTTCCTGCTTCCATCCAAACTGGGGGGTTGCTTCCATTCTCATTTCTGTAAGAGCATTCCCCAAAATAGTAACCACATGGTATTTTACAGTATCCCAGATAACATGGGCCATGCTTGCTGAGACTACGTTTTATAGCACCTGTCAGGGAGGGGCGTGGATGGGCAACAGTGAGCAAGGCCAGGCTGGGGGAGGGGAAGTCTTGAGCACTGCAGAGCCATGGGTGAGGAGGGGGAGCAGAAACTGGGTTATCAGTGGAGGGCGTTCAGAAGACCATGGTTGGTGTCCAGACACCAATGCCATCAATGGAGGACATTCATAAGACCACAATTGGTGGAAGTCGAGGCTCCAGGAGGTAGCTCACGGAGCAGATGATGGGATCCAGAGCCCAGGAATAGGGAAGATGTAGTGATCCAGGCAGGCCACTGGTAACCTTGGACCTTGAGTGCAACGGTGGGAGGTGGCAAGGTCAACGGCAGGGCCCACATGCTGGTGGATTGTGGTGCAAAAGTGGGTGCTTCATTACAGAGAAAAGGTGCAAGTCCAGGTCCCAGAGTAGGCCCAGGCTCACCAGAGACTAACCACAAGTTCAAGCCTCATATGTCCACTCATCATCCATCCATCCATCCATCTACCCATCCACTCATCCATCCATTTATTCTTTTTGATCATTTGGCATAGTACTGGGGATAAAAGATAAAGATACACAATGAAATTTAATTTCTCTTCTTATAGCTCATTGCTCAGTGAGGAGGGGGGAACAGTGCTGAGTCATTTGAGCCAAGGAAATACCCCCTCCTCCAGTGACTCCCTCTTCCTGCCTCCCCGTGGGAGCAGTAAGGGTCCTGTCCATTATACTTGAGTAACCACAGCGAGGAAGGTTGGGAAGGCAGGGGCCCAGCAAGTCATCATAACCTCTCCCTAGTGGAATGTGGGATCCATTTGAGGGTGTCCTAACCTTTCCTGTCCATTAAAAAAATAAAAAGAAATAGTAGCAGTCAGAAGAGCACTGGCAATCAGAAACCCAGTGTATTATTTCTCTACTGCTGCTGCTGCAAAAAAAAAAATTACTACAAATTTAGCAGGTTAAAACAACAGACATTTATTATTTCACATTTTCTGTGTCAGGAGGATAAAATTTCCTGCCCCACCAAATTCACAGGACTAATGATAGCATTTCCTATTATCCACCTATTATCTAGAGTATGCAGATATTTTATGTGCGTTATCTCTAACTGACCTGAGACACCAACAAGAGAGCAGGGGTTTTTCAGATGTGGGAACCGAGACTCAGAGAAATTCTACCCACTTCCTGCTATGCATTCTTGAAAAGCAAGCCTGGTGGGTAAACTACAAGCCCAGTTTTAGCCCATACAGTGTGGAGGGGACTCGTGCTGTCTGGGATAAAGGGGAGAAGAAGGTCTGGCTGGGACTGTCAGGATCCCGGTGCAGCCAGCCTTTTTCCAGCCTAGATAGTTAATGTCAATATTATCTTTTACAGACATTAAAACTAGCTCTGGTTTCCCTTTGGTGTGTGGATAACAATAATTATTATACGAGGAGTTATCTGGCAAATAACATTGTTAAAAGTGACAATTGTAAAAATATTTTCAGAAATGTTTTTCTTTCCTGAAGCTCACAACCATTCAGGGACCACAGACCATGTCCTGTGACACTGCCCTGCATTTCTTCTCCATGTGCATGAACACATGAAATGGAGGTTCTCTTTACCTGGACAACTTAGATGTCCTCCTCTGCCAATTGACAGAATGAGACTTTTGAACCACCTGAAGAACAAAATCTTTTCTAGATTCCAGGATAACATGTTTTTTGAACAAATGTTAATGCTCTCGTGCTTTTCACTTTCTCTGATGTGACCTTCTGCCTCTCAGCCTAGACATTTATAGATGGAGAGCAAAGAGAAAGAGGCAATGGATAGCTTTTAACTTCCAAACCAGACTTTTGAAGCGCTAGGTGAAAAAATGGTCTTGCAAGCCAGGCTTTGCAAAGAAAGAGGGAAATTTGAAATTCCCAAAGTTGCCTTCAAATATTGAGAGCAAAGATGAGGTCTGACTGAAGTGTCCTTTCAACCTGGGTAGAGGGACCCAAGGCTTTGCATTAGGGAGGCAGAGAGGGGCCCCCTGCCTAGGGATGAGCAAGGGGAGGTGGAGTGGAGAGAGAGAGAGGTTTGGAGGGAAGGACAAGGCCCAGTGGGGATGTTATCAGCCAACCACGAGAAGATGCAGACCCGGGATGGAGTGAGGCGGGGCAGGACACAGAGTGGGCTTGTCCCTGCTCTAATTAGGGAATTTGCAGGGGATTTTCTCCCAGAGCTACTCCCTTCACCTCCGTGGGGAGCCACAGACAAGCAGAGATGGCAGAGAGTGAAGCTTAAGATGGCAACCTCATCTAGGCGCCCCTTCTTCTCCGTGGAAACTGGGGGACAAGGGCTGTGGCTGAGGTTGCTGGGTAGAGAGCTCACGGGGACACCGGAGAGGCACACAGGGACCTCGGACCAGGAGCAGCATCAGAGATCTGGTGAAACCACTGGACCAGCGGGCAGACCCTGGACCAGCAACCCTCCTCCAGCACCACAAGGCCTGGAAGCACCTCCCTCAACCGGATGCCCTTTGGGACCAAGAAATGGATGAGGCAGCTGCAAGGGCACAGGCATCTCCCATAGCCAGTGCCCTGCGGCAGACTGAGCAGGTGCTCGGAAGAGTCTAGCCAAGCCCAAAGGAGCTGGGAGTCATTGGTACGCTGAATTCCCCCGTTATCACTAGACTGACTGTGAGATCAATCAGAGAAAATAGACAGTTACATTTGTTTCCTGCGCATGGGCACCACAGTATGTAATTTTTTCCAAGCTACTTCAGGATTAAAAAGTATTTTGCAGCTGAGGACCAGACACTGTTGAGGGGGTGAGCCCTGAGCTTGCAGAAGAGGCAAGGTCCCCAAGTCCCCTTTCAGAGCCATTTAACTTCGCAAAGAAGAGAGTACGTGTCTAAACAATGCCTGCAGGTGTCTGTGGTGCGGGGGTCTTTGCAGCACGGAGAAGGGAGGGGAGGAGGTGACAGTCCCGCCCTCAGCAACAGTGATCTGGGGACCGCAAGTGGGATGTCTGAGCTCACAGGACAAGGACGGCCAGCCCAACATTTCAGTCTCTCCAATATCACCAGCAGGAAACTGCAGTTCTGTGCATAACAATTTAAAACTCAGAGGCAGGATTTAAATTGAGGTTTCCTGATTTCCAGGAGAATCTTCTGAGCAGATTGCCCAGGCGCAGGGTAGGATGGAGGACCTGGGATGGCTCATTCTCTGTCTTCCTCATGGTTTGCTGGTGGGAGCCAGCCCATCCAGCTTTCCTAACCGGGATGGATCAAAGCCAGACAGGAACATAGTTGGCAGCCTCAGGCATCCAAAGAACCCTCCAGCCTACGGGAGTCTCTAGGTCCCCTTATCCCTTTTATATGGGGAACACTGCTTATGAAAGGGAACATCCCAGGACAGAAGTTTGAATCAGCCTTACACTGAAAGTCAAGATCTGTGCCACTGAGAGCCATACCTGGCTCCTCAGAGAAGCAGCTCTTGCCAATCAAGCATCGCCAGGAATGACGAGCTCATCAATGATCCCCGGGAGCACCGTTGATTACCCAGTAGGCAATTCCAGGCCTAGTAGGGATCTGACATGCCCTTGATGCAAAGCAATGTTGGAACTTGCCCCCAAGCCTTAGAGCCCTGTGCAGCTAGTCAGGGGGAGGACAGTGGTGGATTTTTCCAGCCACACTACTGGGGAAGGTGCTTGCGTCCACCCCTCCCGCTGCTGCTTTGTGCTGTGTTGTGCTCTGTTCAGGCCTGCAGAGGCACAGGGCGGCCTCCAGTTTGAGGGAGTTTGCCAGGGGCAGTTCTTCAACCTGCTTCATCCCAGCTATTGATTTCCCCCCATCCCTCTCCTTTGAAAGCCATAATGCTTAAGTTCTGTGTAGCATTCAGGAGTAGAACTTTCTTTTTCTTTAAGAGGACAAACACTGCAATAGAACTCAAGTTGTGTATTTCATGTCATGATTCCTGGGTGGCTTGCATGAATTCTTCCAACTTTGGTGGAAGGGTCTCTCCTGGGGCTCAGTGGTCCTCTGGGGGCATCCCAAATTGGAAAGACACCTGTTCATTATCTATAGAAAAACCAGGGAGGTAGAATCTCATGCCTTTTACTATTGGGATGTAGAAGTGCCCACTTAAGGGGTCCAGAGCACAAAAAAGAACCTATCTACAGAATAGAAGCAGACTCACAGACATAGAGAATAGACTTGTGGTTGCTAAGGAGGAAAGGGGCTGTGGGAGGGATGGAGTGGGAGGTTGGGGTTAGCAGACGTAAGCTCTTATATATAGAATGGATAAACAGCAAGGTCCTACTGTATAGCACAGGGAACTATATTCAATATCCTGTGATAAACCATAATGGAAAAGAAAATGAAAAAGAATATATATATATATATATATATATATATATATATATATATATATATATCTGAATCACTTCGCTGTACAGCAGAAATTAAGACAACATTGTTAATCTATTATACTTCAATAAAAAAATAAATAAAAGAGAATATTTTCCCCAAGAGTTATTTGCTGGGACTACCATAGTTTTAAACACTGCTAAAATATGACTATTTGTTAATTCCAGGCTCAACAGGCTCATACCTGAGGGTCAGGTCCTGGGAGTTGAATAAAGAGACTCTTTAGAAACAAGGACAATATGTAACATAGAACCTTACATTTGAAGAAAACAGTGTTGACAATTGAATAGCTGTACCCAGAAAGGGGCTGTTACAAGCATTTAATGAAAAGTATTCAATTTTGCTGTGTCTCTTCTTCGTCTACCCTCTTTTTATCCCCTCTGGTGGGGGGAAGATGAGCTGGAAGGGCAGACAGAATCACTTCACTATGTAAACTAGCTGCTTGCCTGGGAAGATGTTTATTACTTAGCAATTTGTTTTGCAGAAGACGAGTAAACTGTGGGCTTCTGAAACACTTCCAGTAACCCTCCAAAGAGATCCAACTTAATTCTAGGTAGAGGAGTTTTGAAAAATATGAAAAATAAGAGATAGCAGCTCTCCACTCTTCCTGCCCTTTCCCACTGTATACAGAATGGTTTTTAAAATCAGATTCAGAAGTGTTGGCTTTTATATTAATGTGCTAGGGCTGCTGTAACAAAGCCCCACAGACTGGGCAGCTTAAACAACAGAAATGTGTTGTCTCATAGTTCCAGGGGGCAGAAGTTTGAGATCAGGGTGCTGGCAGGGTTGGTTCCTTCTGAGACCATGAGGGAGACTCTCTTCTCTGTCTCTCTCCTTGGCTGATTGATAGCCATCTTTTCTCCCTGTGTGTCTTCATGTCATCTTTCTTCTCTATGTGTCTGTGTCCAAATTTCCTCTTATGAGGATGCCAATCATTGGATTAAGTCCTGCCCTAAAGACCTCATGCTTAATTGGTTACCCCCCCAAAAGACCTTTTCTCCATGTTGTCGCAAATGGCAGGATTTCCTTCTTTCTCATGGCTGAATAATGTTCTATGGTATACATATATCACATCTTCTTTATCCATTCATCTGTTGATGGACACATGGGTTGTTTCAATATCTTGGCTATTGTGAATAGTGCTGTGATAAACATAAAGTTAGACCTTGAGGGCATTATGCTAAGTGAAATAAATCCAACAGAGAAAACAAATACTGCATTATATCACTTATATGTGCAATCGAAAAAAGCCAAACTCTTAGAAATAGAGGTTGGAATGGTGGTTACCAGGGGCTGGGGCATGGGTGAATTGGGGAGATGTTAGTCGAAGGGCACAAACTTCCATTTAGAAGATGAGTAAGTTCTGGGGATCTAATGTACAGCATGGTGACTGTAATGAACATTACTGTATGTTACACTTGAAATTTGCTAAGAGTGTAGATCTTAAATGTTCTCACCACAAAAAGAAATGATAATTATGTGATGTGGTGGAGGTGTTAGCCAACACTATGGTGATAATCATATTGCAATACATAATTGTATCAAACTATACACCTTAAATTACACAATGTTATATGTCAATTATATCTCAGTAAAGCTGAAAAAGAAGGAAAAAAAGACCTTATCTCTAAATAAGATCATATTCCGAGGTACTGGGGTTAGGACCTCAACATATGAATTTACGGGGTCACAATTCAGACCATAACAGTTTCCTGACTGGGTGTAAATTCAGTCTGCAGGACACATAACAAAGGAGTCTGGAATTCTGCCTTCTATGGAGAGACTTGGGTTGAAATGGGAGGTATGCAGGTGGAACGTTCAGGTTGTGAGGATAACATGGGCTAGGAAGTCTCCTTAATGTTTCTTCATACATTTCTGTTCATAACACATCTTCCCCTTCTCCCCAAAAAAGACCATCCCCCACTTCCTTTCAAGGTTGGCCACATCTCACCCAACTGAATGTCCTTTTCAACATCTTCCTCCTTGAAGGGGACCAAGATTCCTACAGCTTATGGAATTATTCTTTCTTTAAGCCTTTCCATTCAGAGTTTGAGCCACATGATTAACTTTTTCTCTATTCTGTGCAATTTAGGACTTGCGTGAATGCTATCCTAGTACTGCTGCTATAACAAAATAGCACAGACTAACTGGGTTACGAACAACAGGAATTTATTTCTTTCAATTCTGGAGACTGGGAAGTCCAAGATCAAGGTGCCAGCACATCCAATGTCTGGAAAGGACCAGCTTCCTGGTTCATAAGTGGTCATCCTCCTGCCATGTCATGACATGGCAGAAGGGATGAGGGAACCCTCTGGAGTCCCTTTCATAAGGGCACTAATCCCATTCATGAGGGCTCCATCTTCATGACTTAATTACCTACCAAAGGCTCCACTTCCTAATACCTTCATTCTGGAGGTTAAGTTTCAACGTTTGAATTTTTCAGGGACACAAATACTCAGTCAAGAGAAGTTTCCACTTTTAATTTGTGTACAGAGTAGGTGCAACTAATCCATAAAGAGTCTGATTCTCACATGGGAAACTCGTCCCATCACTTCAAGACTTATCTTTTGTCCCCAGTGACACCGTAAACTTCTTATATTTATGTCCCCTAGTCCAAAGACAGAGGTAAGCAAATAGCAGGTGTTCAGTAAATGTCTGTGATTGATTGTTCTCATTTTTTCCAGTTTCACTGTGCATACTCTGTTTTTGCCACTCGAGGGGCAAGAGCATCAGCAGACCAGATGAATCTACCTACCTCCCACCTCTCTTTTTTTGGCATCTACAAATAGTCCTGTCTCTAGACCCAGGCAAGGGACCCCTGCCAGAGGCCTCGTGTTCTGGAGAGCCCCAAAGGTTACACACACATTCATTAAAGAACACCTGGGTTCCTGTGTCTGGAAATGGTACTCTGAATTATGGTTGCTTTTTTTCTGTAAAGTGTTTATCAAATCATGATAAATCATACTTCTTAAAAAGATCATTTTAATCTCATCTGGTTAGGTAAGAAACGTGACTCCAAAATGCTAAGGTCAAGGCTCCATTAATGCATAGACTATTGCCTGTGGGATGTTTCCCCTTATTTCTATATTGTGGTTTCACAAAGGTGTTCTCAAGCATCAAACAGGATAACCAATCTAGCATTTAATGAAAACTCTATAACAAAAACTTTCATCTCCACATCCAAATCCTCTTGGCCTTCCTCCAAGATGTACCTCAATTCTTCCTACATCTTTCCATCTTACTGCTCCTCATCAAAAGCATCATCATCAATAGTCTCAACTATGCAACAGCTCTTTAGCACATTTCCCTGACTTGCCTCTTGTCTGCCTCTTGTAGTTCATTCTCTACACATTAGCCATAGGGAGCTGTTTGCAAAGTAAATGTTAATGTTGTCCCATCACCTAACACCCTCGGATGGCTTCCATCACACCCAGCATGCAACTCAGATTCCTTCCTGTGGTTAGCAAGTCTGTCCTCAAGGTGGCCCCAGCCCTTTTCTCCAGTCTCATACTCTTCCACGACCCCCACACACCGGGCTCAGCACAGGAGCCTCCACTCTGCCACCTACCAAGCCAAGCTCTCCCCAGCCCCAGGACCCTGTGCTTTGCTTACCCTTTTGCCTGGAGTTTACCTCGACCCCACCCCAACCTTTCATACTCGCCCTCTACATGACCAGCTTCTCCTCATGCATCAGGTCTCTGATAGAAGATCATTTCCCAGAGATAACCCCCACTGCCACCCCACTGATTACTCTCTCTCCTACCACCTGATTAACATCTTTTCCCAGAAGTCATTACCACCTGACATTGTCTACTACTTACTTGCCAATTGCTATTCTCACCACCACTAGAATGTAAGATTCTAATACCATTCCTGTTTAATAAACATTTTCAGAGTGAATGAAGGGTCTTTATTTTGATCTTTATGGTAAGTGTGAAGAAAAGTTACACAGACTCATGCAAATCATAACTCACATCTCCATGGATTAAACAAAATACCTTTCCTTTCCAGTCCCTCTTTTTTTCTTACCTTCGTTTCTCCTCTTATCTTCAAAGAGTAAGATTCTAATAACATTAGAGATATTTTACTAAGATCTCAATCTTTACAATAGCTCAATAACCATTCCTTTACCCTCAGGTGCATTTTTCCCACACTTGCAGAGTAAATTTTCTCACATCTTTCCCCTTTTTAGAGTATTCTGCTCATGGAGAAGTTTACTCTAAGTCTCAATGTTAAGCCTCTGTAATAAATATTTTTTTTTGTCTCACAGCACTCAGCTGTTTTAAACAGGGGTGCTTCTGCCTCTTTGAAAAATGCCAGTCATTTAATCATGGCTTCTGATTCAAGTTCACTGTAACAATGGCTAGTATGCTTGTGATGCTGCTGCCATCATTTCTTCATTGGGGGAGGCTTTGTAGGTATATAAGAGTCAAACAAAGACTTCTTGCTATTTCATGATTTTGGTCTCCCCGGACATCCTACTTGGCACTGATTAATAGGCCTGGAGGCTTATGATCAAATATAATATAACAGCAAGACACAAAGCTGGTATAGAATGTCACAAGCAAGTTGGTGTTTTCTATTTGTTGATGAATTCAATAGAAGAAAAAAATGGTTGTTATCACCTGTCATGGAATATAGTAAATACAAGAAACCACCCTTCTCTCAGGTTGACAGTTTATTCAGGTTCATCCATTCGACAAATATTTGTGTATCAGGCACTGTCTAGGGGCAACTTACTTGTGAGTTGATGACCCAGTGTGCATAGTAAAATGAACAACCACTTTTTGTAGTGGCTTTAATATTTTTTAAAATGTTGTCATCCTGAGTGTGACAGAGTGAGAAAAGTTGCCAATCTGTTTCTGCCTTTTATCTTTGGTTATGTGCTTCCAACTTTTAAGTGGGTACATGACTGTTTCAGGTGGGCACATGACTGTTTTATGTGGGTGAATAAAGGCTGGTATTTTCCAGCCTCCACTGGGTTTAGTGCAACCATGTGGCAGGCCCTAGGCAATGAGAGGTGAGCAGCATGTTATGTGAAACTTCCACAAAGTGTCTTTGAAAAAGAGGGTGGGCCTTTATGTCCTCCTCTTTCTTGCTGCATGGAATGCAGATATGGTAGCCAGAGCTCAGGTAGTCATTTTGACCATGAGGTAGAAACAATGTGCATGCAGAAGATCATGGAAAAACAAGGGATTTCAACAGATATTTGGAAGATAAAAATCAATTGTTACAATGGTAACTGATTTAGAAGGGGGCAGATATTTTCAGCCTATGGTGCCTGGAAAAATGATAACAATGGACAGAGAGCCATTTGCCTTACAGAGCCCTTGAAACCTCAGGAATTTGAGGTACCATGTACAAAGTTGGGCTGGGTTCACAGATAGAATTGGTTGAAGTCTGTATGCAGAGTAGTCAATGGCCAGGGATACCTTTCTCACCCTTTATACCCTGCTACCACTACACCCTGGGATGAAACAATAGTATTATTCTCTGGAGAAACTGAGCAGAAGAGATGTTGCATATGGGGACACCATATGTATTGCAAGGTGGAACCAAAAAATGTGGAGATTAAGGAAATATCTATACAAAAAAAATTGGACTTGAGACCTCTTTCTCTCTCAGAACCTTGTTAACAGAGTGTCTCAAATAGGACAGCAAGATCCAACTAGAGGCTGTCTATAAAAGACATGTTTTAGATTCATAGAAACAAACAGGTGGATAATAAAAGGAAGACACAATACACACCATGCAAACCGTAGCAAAGGAGAACTGGATTGATTATCCCGATATCAGACAAAATAGATTTTGAAATAAGAAATATCACAAGAGAAGAGAAGAATATTTCATAATGATAAAAGGGTAAAAACATCAGAAATATATAACATTATAAATGCATCTAACAATAGAGTCCCCAAATACATGAAGCAAGAACTGACAGACTTGAGAGGAGAAATGAACAATTCAACAATCATTGTTGAAGTTTCCAATAAAATCAAGAAGGCTATAAAAGACTCTGACAACACTATCAACCAGTTTGACCTAGATGACATTTATAGAACACTCCACCCCAAAACAGCAGAATACACATTTTTTCCAAGACTTCAAGGAACATTATGCAGGATAGGTTCCACATTAATCCAAAAAAGAGGTTGTACTCATTTCCTTTGGCTCTTGCAACAAAATCTCTACAAATGTGATAGCCTAAGACAACAGAAATTTATTGTCTCACATATCTGAAGTCCAGAAGTCCAAATTCAGTATTACTAGGCTGAAATTTTAAAATTGGCAAGGTCACACTCCAACCGGAAGCCCTGCAGGAGAATTCATTCCTTGCAACTTCCAGCTTCTGATCAAGCTGCCAGTATTCCTTAGCTGGTAGCTGCATCATTTGAATCTCTGCCTCCATCTGTACATCATCTCTTTTTCTCAGTGTGAGTAATCTCCCCCTGCCATTCTCTTATAAGAATACATGTGGTTACATTGTCCAGGGTAATCTTAAGAACCTTAATTTAATCACATTTACAAAGACTCTATTTCCATATAAGGCAACATACATAGATTCCATGGATTAAGACAGATATCTTTGGCGAGACCATTTCTTAGCTTACCATATAACTGTCACTAAATTTAAAAGGATTAAGATAACATAAATTACGTTCTATAATCAAAATGGAATTAGCAATCAACAACAGAAATAAATATAAACATTGTCAAATATTTGGAAATTAAACTATATTATCTAAATAATTCATGGTTCAAAGAAGAAATCACAAACAAAATTAAGAATATCTTGAACCAAATGAAAATGAAGTACAATATAGCAATATTTATAGGACTCAGTAAAACAGTGCTTAGAGAGAAATTTACAGGTTTAAACTCTTATATTTGAAAGAAACAAAATTCTTTTAAAAATATTTTAATCTTACTCACCAAGAAGCTAGAAGAGAACGGGTAAATGAAGCAACAGTAATTATATGGAAGGAAATAATGCATATTAAATCAGATATCAATTTAAAAAAAGGAGATTATGCACCCAACATAGGAGCACCTAAATACATAAAGCAAATGTTAAAAGTTCTGAAGGGAGAAAGAGATGGCAACACAATGCTAGTAGGGGACTTTAATATTACACTAACATCAGTAGATAGATCATGTAGACAGAAAATCAATATGGAAACATCAGCCTTAAGTGACACATTATACCAGATGAACTTAACAGATATACATAGAACATTCTATACAAAAGCCACAGAATACGGAGATTGGTTCAAGATGGGGGAGTAGAAGGACATGTGCTCACTCCCTCTTGTGAGAGCACCGGAATCACAACTAACTGCTGAACAAGCATTGACAGGAAGACACTGGAACTCACCAAAAAAGATACCCCACATCCAAAGACAAAGGAGAAGCCACAATGAGTGGTAGGAGGGGCACAATCACAATAAAATCAAATCCCATAAACGCTGGGTGGGTCGCCACAAACTTGAGAACAATTATACTACAGAAGTCCACCCACTGGAGTGAAGCTTCTGAGACCACGTCAGGCTTCCCAACATGGGGGTCTGGCAATGGGAGGGGGAATTCACAGAGAATCAGACTTTGAAGGCTAGCAGGATTTGATTGCAGGACTTTGAGAGGACTGGGGGAAACAGAGACTCCACTCTTGGAGGGCACACACAAAGTAGTGTGTGCATGAGGACCCAGGGGAAGGAGAAGTGACCCCATAGCAGACTGAACCAGACCTACCTGCTAGTGTTGGAGGATCTCCTGCAGAGGCGGGGGGTGGCTGTGGCTCACTTTGGGACAAGGATACTGGCAACAGAAGTTCTGGGAAGTACTCCTTGACATGAGCCCTTCCAGAGTCCACCATCAGCCCCACCAAAGAGCCTGTAGTCTCCAGTGCTGTGTTGCCTGAGGCCAAACAACCAACCCCATCAGCCAACAAGTGGATTAAAATTTTACTGAGCTCTGCCCACCAGAGCAACAGCCAGCTCTACCCACCAGCAGTCCCTCCCATCAGGAAGCTTGCACAAGACTCTTAGATAGCATCACCTACCAGAGGGCAGACAGCAGAAGCAAGAAGAACTACAATCCTGCAGCCTGTGGAACAAAAACCACATTCACAGAAAGAAAGACAAAATGAAAAGTCAGAGGACTATATACCAGATGAAGGAACAAGATAAAACCCCAGAAAAACAACTAAATGAAGTGGAGATAGGCAAGCTTCCAGAAAAAGAATTCAGAATAATGATGGTGAAGATGATCCAGGACCTCTGGAAAAGAATGGAGGCAAAGATTGAGAAGATGCAGGAAATGTTTAACAAAGACCTAGAAGAATTAAAGAACAAACACCTAGAAGAATGAAAGAACAAACAGATGAACAATACAATAACTGAAATGAAAAATACACTAGAAGGAATCAATAGCAGAATATGAGGTAGAAGAATGGATAAGTGACCTAGAAGACAGAATGGTGGAATTCACTGCCGTGGAACAGAATAAAGAAAAAAGATTGAAAAGTAATGAAGACAGACTAAGAGACCTCTGGGACAACATTAAACGAAGCAACATTTGCACTATAGGGGTCCCAGAAGGAGAAGAGAGAGAGAAAGGACCTGATAAAATATTTGAAGAGATTATAGTCAAAAACTTCCCTAACATGGGAAAGGAAATAGCCACCCAAGTCCAGGAAGCACATAGAGTCCCAGGAGAAACATGCCAAGGCACATAGTAATCAAACTGACAAAAATTAAACACAGAAAAATTATTAAAAGCAACAAGGGAAAAACGACAAGTAACATACAAGGGAACTCCCATAAGGTTAACAGCTGATTCCTCAGCAGAAACTCTACTAGCCAGAAGGGAGTGGCACGATATATTTAAAGTGATGAATGGGAAGAATCTACAAACAACATGACTCTACCTGGCAAGCATCTCATTCAGATTTGATGGAAAAATCAAAACCTTTACAGACAAGCAAAAACTAAGAGAATTCAGCACCACCAAACCAGCTCTAAAACAAATGTTAAAGGAACTTCTCTAAGTGGGAAACGCAAGAGAAGTAAATGACCTAAAAAGACGAACCCAAAACAATTAAGAAAATGGTAATAGGAACATACATATCAATTTTTACCTTAAACATGAATGGATTAAATGCTCCAACCAAAAGACACAGGCTTGCTGAATGGATACAAAAACAAGGCCCATATATATGCTGTCTACAAGACACCCACTTCAGGCCTAGGGACACATATAGACTGGAAGTGAGGGGATGGAAAAAGATATTCCATGCAAATGGAAATCAAAAGAAAGCTGGAGTAGCAATACTCATATCAGATAAAATAGACTTTAAAGAATGTTACAAGAGACAAGGAAGGACAATACAAAATCATCAAGGGATCAATCCAAGAAGAAGACATAACAATTATAAATATATATGCACCCAATATAGGAGTACCTCAACACATAAGGCAAATGCTCACAGTTATAAAAGAGGAAATCAACAGTAACACAATAATAGAGGGGGACTTTAACACCTCACTTACACCAATGGACAGATCATCCAAAATGAAAATAAATAAGGAAACAGAAGCTTTAAATGACACAATAGACCAGATAGATTTAATTGATATTTATAGGACATTCCATCCAAAAACAGCAGATTACACGTTCTTCTCAAGTGCACACGGAACATTCTCCAGGATAGATCACATCTTGGGTCACAAATCAAGCCTGGGTAAATTTAAGAAAATTGAAATCATATCAAGCATCTTTTTTGACCACAACATTATGAGATTAGGAAAAAACATAAAAAACACAAACACATAGAGGCTAAACAATACATTACTAAATAACCAAGAGATCACTGAAGAAATCAAAGAGGAAATCAAAAAATACCTAGAGACAAATGACAATGAAAACACGACGACCCAAAACCTATGGGATGCAGCAAAAGCATTTCTAAGAGGGAAATTTATAGCAATACAATCCTCCCTCAAGAAACAAGAAAAATCTCAAATAAACAATCTAACCTTACACCTAAAGGAACTAGAGAAAGAAGAACAAACAAAACCGAAAGTGAGTAGAAGGAAAGAAATCATAATGATCACAGCAGAAATAAATGAAATAGAGACAAAGAAAACAATAGCAAAAATCAAGAAAACTAGAAGCTGTTTCTTTGAGAAAATAAACAAAATTGATAAATCTTTAGCCAGTCTTATCAAGAAAAAGAGGGAGAGGACTCAAATCAATAAAATTAGAGATGAAAAAGGAGAAGTTACAATGGACATCGCAGAAATACAGAGGATCGTAAGAGACTACTACAAACAACTCTATGCCAATAAAATGGACAACCTGGAAGAAATGGACAAATTCTTAGAAAGGTATAACTTCCAAGACTGAACCAGGAAGAAATAGGAAATATGAACAGACCAATCACAAGTAATGAAATTGAAACTGTGATTAAAAATCTTCCAGCAAACAAAAGTCCAGGACCAGATGGCTTCACAGGTGAATTCTATCAGTCATTTAGAGAGGAGCTAACACCTATCCTTCTCAAACTCTTCCAAAAACTGCACAGGAAGGAACACTCCCAAACTCATTCTATGAGGTCACCATCACCCTGATACCAAAACCATACAAAAAAAGAAAATTACAGACCAACATCACTGATGAATATAGATGCAAAAATCCTCAACAGAATACTAGCAAACAGAATCCAACAACACATTAAAAAGACATTATGCCATGATCAAGTAGGATTTGTCCCAGGGATGCAAGGATTCTTCAGTGTATGCAAATCAATCAATGTGATACACCATATTAACAAATTGAAGAATAAAAACCATATGGTCATTTCAACAGATGCAGAAAAAGCTTTTGACAAAATTCAACACTGATTTATGACAAAAACTCTGCAGAAAGTGGGCATAGAAAGAACATACCTCAACATAATAAAGGCCATATATGACAAACCCACAGCCAACATCATTCTGAATGGTGAAAAACTGAAAGCATTTCCTCTAAGATCAGGAATAAGACAAAGATTTCCACTCTTGTCACTATTATTCAACATAGCTTTGGAAGTCTTAGACACAGCGATCAGAGAAGAAAAAGAAATAAAAGGAATACAAATTGTAAAAGAAGTAAAACTGTCACGTTTGCAGATGACATGATACTATACATAGAAAATCCTAAAGATACCACCAGAAAACTACTAGATCTAATCAATGAATACGGTAAATTTGCAGGATACAATGTTAATGCACAGAAATCTCTTGCATTCCTATACACTAACAATGAAAGATCAGAAAGAGAAATTAAGGAAACAATCTCATTCACCATTGCAACAAAAAGAATAAAATACCTAAAAATAAACCTACCTAAGGAGGTAAAATACCTGTACTCAGAAAACTATGATACTGATAAAAGAAATCAAAGATGACACAAACAGATGGAGAGATATACCATGTTCTTGGATTGGAAGAATCAATATTGTGAAAATGACTATACTACCCAAGGCAATCTACAGATTCAATGCAATCCCTATCAAATTACCAATGGCATTTTTTACAGACCTAGAACAAAAAAATCTTAAAATTTGTATGGAGACACAAAGGACTCCAAATAGCCAAAGCAATCTTGAGAAAACAAAACAAAACAAAACACGGAGCTGGAAGAATCAGGCTCTCTGACTTCAGACTGTACTACAAAGCTACAGTAATCAAGACAATATGGTACTGGCACAAAAACAGAAATATAGAAATATAGATCAATGGAACAGGATAGAAAGCCCAGAGATAAACCCATGCAACTATGGTCACCTAATCTATGACAAAGGAAGCAAGAATATACAATGGAGAAAAGACAGTCTCTTCTATAAGTTGTGCTGGGAAAACTGGACAGCTACATGTAAAAGTATGAAATCAGAACACTCCCTAACACTATACACAGAAATAAACTTAAAATGGGTTAGATACCTAAATGTAAGACCGGACACTATAAAACTCTTAGAGGAAAACTTAGGAAGAACACTCTGACATAAATCACAGCAAGATCTTTTTTGACCCACTTCCTAGAGTAATAAAAAACAAAAATAAACAAATGAGACCTAATGAAACTTAAAAGCTTTTACACAGCAAAGGAAACCATAAACAAAATGAAAAAACAACCCTCAAAATGGGAGGAAATATTTGCAAATGAATCAACAGTCAAAGGATTAATCTCCAAAATATACAAACAGCTCATGCAGCTCAATATCAAGAAAACAAACAACCCAATCAAAAAATGGGCGGAAGATCTAAATAGACATTTCTCCAAAGAAGACATGCAGATGGCCAAGAGGCACATGAAAAGATGCTCAACCTCACTAATTATTAGAGAAATGCAAATCAAGACTACAATGAGGTTATCACCTCACACTGGTTAGAATGGGCATCATCAGAAAATCTACAAACAACAAATGCTGGAGAGGGTGTGGAGAAAAGGGTACCCTCTTGCACTGTTGGTGGGAATATAAATTGGTACAGCCACTATGGAGAACAGTATGGCGGTTCCCTAAAAAACTAAAAATAGAATTACCATATGACCCAGCAATCCCACTACTGGGCATATACCCAGAGAAAATCATAATTCAAAAAGACACATGCACCCCAAAGTTCATTGCAACACTATTTACAATAGCTAGGTCATGGAAGTAACCTAAATGCCCATCCACAGATGAATGGATAAAGAAGGTGTGGTACATATATTGAATGGAATATTACTCAGCCATAAAAGGAATGAAACTGGGTCATTTGCAGAGATGTGGATCGACCTAGAGACTGTCATACAGAGTGAAGTAAGTCAGAAAGAGAAAAACAAATATTGTATATTAATGCATACATGTAGAATCTAGAAAAATGGTACAGATAAACCTGTTTGCAAGGCAGAAATAGAGACACAGACATAGAGAACAAACGTATGGACACCAAGGGGGGAAAAGGGGGGTGGGATGCATTGGGAGATTGGGATTTACATATATACACTAATATGTATAAAATAGATAACTAAAGAGAACCTGCTGTATAGCACAGGGATTTCCACTTCGCTGTACAGTAGAAACTAACACAACATTGTAAAACAATTATACTCCAATAAAAAAAATTAAAAAATAGCCCCAAACTGGAAAAATCTAATTGCCCATTAACTGATGAATGGATAAACAATTCAATATTCAATGGAGTACTATCCAGTAAGAAAAAGAACCAACAGCTAATGCATACAGTATGGATGAACCTCAAAAACATTATGCTAAATGAAAGAAGCCAGATACAAAAGACTATGTGTTATATAATCCCATTTATATGAAATTTCTAGAAAAGGCAAAACTTTGAGGCATAAAGGAGGTCAGTGGTTGCCTGAGGCTGGGGTTTGGAGCAGGAATTGCCTGAAAAAAGGAATGAGGACAACTTTTGGAGTAATGGAGTTTTTCTAAAAATGGATTGTGGTGATGGTTGCACAACTGAATAAATATACTAAAAATCATCAGGTTTACTAAAATGTTATGGAATGTAAATTATACCTCAATAAAGCTGTCAAAAAAGATAAATTTAAAAATCCTTTGGTTAGTTATGGTAGTGTGGTCTACATGAATGACTTATACTGATATGGCACTCGTCACATTGTACTTATATATGTGCATATTTGTCCATCTCTATCAAAAGGCTGTAAATTCTTTGTCTTATGCATCTCCACACTGCCTCAAGCGTCTTAGAGGTGTCTGTTGATTCTGGATTTCCTTCTTCCCTTATTCTTCACTACCTTGGTAGCCCTAATGCCTTTTATCAGAGATAATTAATTAAATCAGGTTTATTGGGGTATATTTTTATTGAGGTATAGTTATTGTCATTTATACAATATTAATCAATTCAAAGTGTACTATTTAATGATTTTTGACAGTTGTATATAATGGTGTAACCATGACCACAGTTAGAATGTAACACATTTCCAGCACCACATAAAATTTCCATGTATCTCTGTATAGCTAATCTCCTCTTTCATCTTCTGGCCACCTAGCACAATCTCTGATCTGCTTTCTTTTGCTATAATTTGCTGTAACATTGCCCTAAAATTTCATATAAGTGGAATCATATAGCATGTATTCTTTTGTGACTGACGTCTTTCACACTGCATAATTATTTTGAGATTCATTCATGTTGTAGTGTGTATTAACACTCCATTATTTTTTCTGTTAAGTAGAATCTCATTGTATAGATACACCACAATGTTTACCATTCACTGATTGATGGATTCTTGGGTTGTTTCTAGTTTTGGGCTATTATGAATAAAGCTACTATAAACATTTGTATTTAAGTCTCTGGTAAACTTATATTTTCATTTATCTTAGGAAAATATCTAGGAATGAAATTACTAGGTCATATAAGTGTATGGTTAATGCTGTAAGAAACCACCATACTATTTTCCAAAGTTGTTGTAGCATCCTGCTTTGCCACTAGCAATGTATGGAGATAGTTGTAGTTGAAACATATCTTCTCCAATATTTTGTGTTGCCAGTCTTTAAAATATTTAGTCATTTTAGTGGTTGTGTAGTGATATCTCATATTTTAAATTTATACTTCCCTAGTGACTAACGTTAGAGTATCCTTCATCTTTGATTTGCTATTTGCCTATCTTCTTTGATGAAGTATCTCTTGGAAAAATAACTAGAAGTGCAATTACTGGGTCATATAAGTGTATGTTTTTATCATTTGCACACTTTTTTTTTGGTTTGTATTTCTATTTTTAAATTGAAAAACTGTATATTTTGCATACAAGTTTTTCTCAGAGTTATTTGTTGTAAATATATTCTTCCAGTCTGTGGGCTGTCTTTCATTTTCTTAGCATTGTCTTTTGAAAAGCAATGTTTTTTAAAATTTGAAGTCCAATTTATCAATTTTTAAAATTTTATGAACCATTCTTTGGTACCACATTTTAAAAATCGTTGCTGATCCCAAGATCATGAAGATTTTCATGATCTAGTTTTATAGTTTTAACTATTACATTTAGGTCTAGTTTTATAGTTTTAGCAATTATATTTAGGTCTATGATCCGTTTTGAGTTAATTTTTATATATTATATAAGTGTTAAGGTTCATTTTTTTAATGGGGATATCCATTTGTTCTAACAGCATTTTATGAAAAAAATTCTTTTCCAGTTGAATTGCCTTTTTAACACTGAAAAAACGACCACACACACACATACACCCCATGGGTCTATTTCTGAACTTTCTATTCTATTCCACACATTTCTTTGTCTATCCTTATGTCTATTCCCCACTGTCTTGATTACTACAATAAGTCTTGAAATCAGGCAGTGTAAGTCATCCAACTTGTTCTTCTTTTTCAAAATTACTTTGGCTATTCTAGACCTTTCATTTTCCACACAAATTTTAGGATCATCTTAGCAATTCCCACAAAAGAGCTTGCTAGGATTTTGATTGGAATTCTATCAAAATCAGACTTATCTTGGGAAAAATTGACATTCTGACAATATTGAATCTTCTGACCAGTTAACATGGTCTCTGTCTCCGTTTTATTCAGATCTTTAAAAAATTTCTCTCAGCAATGTTTTGTAGCTTTCAGTATACATACCTTGCACATTTTTGTTAGATATATTCCTGTTTCATATTTTCATGCTATTGCAAACAGAAATATTATTTTGTTAAAATTTCCAATTGTTCATTGGTAATAAAATGAAAAAGTTGACTTTTTAATTAAACTTTTTGTTTTGATACCTATTCAATGGAAAGAAAGAGAATGGAGATTCTTTCTATCCTTTACGCAGCTTCCCTCAATGGAAACATGTGGCAAAATTATAGTGCAATACCACAACCAGGATATCGACATTGAGCTAACCCCCCAATCTTTTTTTTTTTACTTTTTATTTTAATTTAATTTAATTTAATTTTTTAATTTTTTATCTTGTATTGGAGTATAGTTGATTAACAATGTTGTGATAGTTTCAAGTGAATAGCAAAGGAATTCAGTTATACATATACATGTATCTATTCTTTTTCAAATTCTTTTCCCATTTAGGTTGTTACATAATATTGAGCAGAGTTCCTTGTGTTATACAGTGGTCCTTATTGGTTATCCATTTTAAATATAGCAGTGTGCACATGTCAATCCTAAACTCCCTAACCATCCCTTCCCCCTACACTTCCCTGCTGGTAACCAAAAGTTCATTCTCTAAGTCTGTGAGTCTGTTTCTCTTTTGTAAATAAGTTCATTTGTATCATTTCTTTTTAGATTCTGCATATAAGCCATATCATATGATATTTCTCTTTCTCTCTCTGACTTACTTCACTCAGTATGACAATCTTTAGGTCCATCCATGTTTCTGCAGATGGATTATTTCATTCTTTTTAGTGGCTGAGTAATATTCCATTGCATATATGTACCACATCTTCTTTATCCATTCCTCTGTCAATGGACATTTAAGTTGCTTCCATGTCTTGGCTATTGTAAACAGTGCTCAAATAAACAACCTAAACTTACACCTAAAGCAACTAGAGAAAGAAGAACAAACAAAACCAAAAGTGAGTAGAAGGAAAGAAATCATAAAAATCACAGCAGAAATAAACGAAATAGAGACAAAGAAAACAATAGCAAAGATCAATAAAACTAAAAGCTGGTTCTTTGAAAAGATAAACAAAATTGATAAACCTTTAGCCAGACTCATCAAGAAAAAAAGGAAGAGGACTCAAATCAATACAATTAGAAATGAAAAAGAGAAATCAAAACTGACACCACAGAAATACAAAGGATTATAAGAAACTAATGCAAGAAACTGTATGCCAATAAAATGGACAACCTGGAAGAAATAGACAAATTCTTAGAAAGTTACAATCTCCCAAGACTGAACCAGGAAGAAATAGAAAATATGAACAGACCAATCACAAGCACTGAAATTGAAACTGTGATTTAAAAACTCCCAAAAAACAGAAGTCGGAGACAACCACAAATCTTATTGAGATTTTCCATTTCACTTGTATTCGTGTGTGTTTGTGTGTGTGTGTGCATGTGCACGTGTGTATTTAGTCTTATGAAATTTTATTACATGTATAGATTTGTGTATTCATCACCACAAAGTACAGAATAATTTCATTGCCCTCAAGGATTCCTTTGTATTGCCCTTTTATAACTACACTTACCTCCCCCAGGATCCCCCAACCCTCACCCCTGACAACTAGTAATCTGTTCTCCATCTTTATAATCTTATGTTAAGAATATTATTAAAATAAAATTATAGTATGTAACCTTTTGGGAATGACTTTTTAAACTCAGCATCCCTAGTGCTTCATCTAAGTTGGGTATATCAATAGTTTCCTTTTTGTTTCTGAATATTAATTCATGGTATGGATATACCACAGTTGTTTAACGATTCACCCATTAAAGGACATGTGAATGTTTCCAGTTTTGAGCTATAGTGAATAAAGATGCTATGAACATTTCTGTTCACATTTTTGTGTGTAACCATAAGTTGCCATTTCTCGAGGATAAATGTACATGAGTGCAATTGATGGGTCATACGGTAATTGCAGGTTTAGTTTTCTAAGAAACTGCTAACTTTTTTCCGTAATGGCTGTGACACTTTACATTTTCATTGCCAATGTACAAGTGATCTGGTTTCTCCTTTTATTCACCAGCATTTTGTGCTGTCACTATTTTTTTATTTAAGCTGTTCTAATAGGTGTGTAGTGATAGTGCATGATTTTAACTTATGTTTCCCTAAGGGCTAATGATGTTGAACATCTTTTCATGAGCTTATTTGGCAACTGTATTTACTCTTTAAGTGAAATGCCTGTTCATGTCTTTGATTTTTAATTGGATTGTTTTTTACTGTTGAATTTTGAGAGTTCTTTATACAGTCTAGATTCTAGTACTTTGTTGAATTTGTGTTTTGCAATATTTCTTCCCAGTCTGGATTCATCCTTTTATCAAGTCCTTTTAGAGAAGGAAAAGTTTTAAATTTTGATGAGGTCAAATGTATTATTTTCTTCTTTTATGGATCATGCTTGTGGTTTCAAGTGCAAGACCTATTTCCTGGTCCTAGATCCTAAAGATTCTCTCTTCTGTTTTTTTCTAGAAGTTTCACAATTTTATATTTTACATTTAAGTCTGTGTTTCATTTTGAGTTAATTTTTGTATAACATGTGAGATTTAGGCTGAAGTTTATTTTTTTGCCTATGAATGTCCAATTAATCCAGCATCATTGGCTGAAAAGTCTATCTTTCCTGCATTGAATTACTCTTGCTCCTATGTCAAAAATTAATTGAGCACATTTCTGTAGATCTATTTCTAGATTCTCTCTTCTGTTCCATTGATCTATATGTTTATCTCTTCAGTGTACCACACTGTCTTGATTACTGTAGCTATGTAGTAAGTCTTAATATTGGAAAGAGTGATTCTTCCCACTTTACTCTTCTTTTTCAAGATTGTTTTGTTATTCTAGGGCCTTTTCCTTTCCATATAAATATTAGAATGAGGTTGTCTATGTCTTAAAAAATTGCTGGGATTTTGATAAAAATAATATTATATGTGTAGATTGACTTGGGGATAACTGAAATTTTTACTATGTGAATCCTCCAATTCATAAATATGTTTCTCCATTTATATGTGTTGATTTATTTGATCAACATTTTATAATTTTTAGCATGTAGAATCTTTATACACTCTTAAATGTATACCTAAGTATTTCCTTTACTTTTGAGGGACTATATAGTCTATTGTATTTTAAGTTTGGTTTCTACATGTTTGTTATTAGTATATAGAAATATGATTGATTTTTATGTTCTTTTTGTATCATGCAAACATGCTGAACCCACTTATTAGATCTAGCTGTTTCTCTCTCTCCCTCTCTCTCTCTCTCTCTCTTTTAGCAGTGGGAGGTGGGAGGTGCCTTGGAGTTTTCTGTATAGACCATTGTGTCATCTGCAACTAGAAACAGTTTTCCTTCTTTCTTTGTAATCTGTATGCATTTTTTTCTTTTCTTGCTTTACTGTGCTGCCCAGAACTTTGAGCACCTGTGAGATTGGACATCTTTGCTTTGTTCCCAATTTTAGGGGAAAGTAGTTAGTCTTTCATCATTAAGTATGATGAGAGACTATATTAGCTGTAAGTTTTTAATTCATGTACTTTATCAGGTTGAGGAAGTTCCTATCTATTCCTAATTTCCTAACAGTTTTTATCATAATTGGTTGGGAAATTTCCACATCAATTGATATGGCCATATGATTTTTCTTCTATAGTATAGTAACATGGTGGATTACACTGATTGCTTTTTGAATATTGAACCAACACTGCATATCTGGAATAAATCCTACTTGCTTATGGTGTATAATTCTTTTTGTATATTGATGAATTATCTCTGTTAATACTTGTCAAGAATTTTTACATCTTTATTCATGAGCAGTATTAGTCTGTAGTGTTTTTTTTTCTTGAACTGTCTTTGTCTACATTTGGCATCAAGATAATACTGGCTTCATAGAATGAGGTGGGAAGTGTTCAGTCTTCTGTTTTATGGAAAAGAATGGTTTATACAATGTTTAGTAGAATTCTCCAATTAAACCAACTGGGCCTTTTTTCCTTTTTTCAGTAGATTTTAAATTATGAATTCAATTTCCTTCATAGTAAAGCTATTCAAATTACCTATTTAATATTGGACGAGTTGTGGTAGTTTGTACTGTTCAAAGAATTGGTCCATTTCATGCAAGTTGTCAATTTTAACATGTAAGTTGTTAGTGGCTTTCCCTTGCCTTTCTGAAGTCTTCAGGACTATAATGGACTGAAAGTTTGTGTCCCACCCCAAATTCATATATTGAAGTTCTAATCCCCAATGTGATGGTATTGGGAGGTGATTAGGTCATGAGGGTGGAACCTTCATTAATGGGAACAATGCCCTTATAAAAGAGACCCCTGATTGCTCCCTTGCCCCTTCTGCCAAGTGAGGACACAGTGAGAAGAAGGTCACTTATGAACCAGGAAGTAGGCCCTCACCAGACTGGATCTGCCAACACCTTGATCTTGAGTTTTAAGCCTCCAGAACTAAGAGAAATAAATGTTTGTTGTTTATAAGCCACCCAGTCTAGGGTATTTTTGTTGTAATGACCCAAACAGACTAAGAGAAGGATCAATGGTGACACCCTCTGTTTCATTTTTGTTATTACTAATTTGTGTCTTTATGTCTTTTTTTCTTTGTCAGTCTTGATAGAGGTTTGTCAATTTTACCAGTCTTTTCAAAGAACCAGTTTTTGGTCTCATTGATTTTGTTCTATCATTTTCCTGTTTTCAGTTATTGACTTCTGCTCTTATCTATTATTTCCTTGTGCTTGCTTTGAGTTTGTTTTGCTCTTCCTGAATTAAGAACTTGGTTATTGATTTAAGACCTTTCCTTTTTTCTAGTGTAAGCATTTAGTGCAATAAGTTTTCCTCTCAGAACTATTGAGCTCCGTCCCACATATCTTGAAATGTTTTATTTTCATTTTCATTCAGTTTTAATTTCTTTTGAACCTCTTCTTTGGCCCACAGATTATGTAGAAGTGTGTTGCTTAATTTCCATGTGTTTAGAGATTTTCCTGTTTTCTTTCTGTTATAGATTTCTAGTTTGATTCTGTTATGGTCAGAAGACATATTCTGTATGATTATAATTATTTTAAATTGGTTGAGGCTTGTTTTATGGCCCAGAATATGGTCTTGGTGAATGTTTCATGGGCTATTGGAAAAAATGTGTATTGTGCTGTTGTTGGGTGGAGCATTCTATATATGTCAATTAGATCCTGTTAGTTGATTGTGTTATTCTTTTATATCCTTGCTGATTTTTTCTCTAGTAGTTCTATCAGTTGCTGAGAAGGAGTTGAAGAATCCCCATACTTTAAGATTTGCTTCTTTCAACTTCCAACACTATTGTTTTGCATCATAAATTTTGAGGCTCTGTTTTCTTGTGAGCACACATTTAAGATTGTTCTGTCTTCATGGTGGATTGACACTTTAATTACTATGTAATGTCCCTCTTTATTTTTAGTAAATTTCTTTGCTTTGAAATCTGCCTAATCTGATATTTATATAATCACTCATGCCTTGTTAGAAATGTTTACATGGTATATCATTTGCCATCCTTTTACTTGCAACCAACATATGTTGAATTTAAGATAAGTTTCTTGTAAACAGACACACAGTTTCTGTAAACAGACACATAATGTTTCTTTTTAATCTGCTCAACCTCTGCCGTTTGGGGCGTATGTTTACCTCATTTACATTACGTTATTATATTTTTATAGTTTGTTTCCTGTTTAGTTCCCTTCTTTCTTATTTCCCTTTTCATGCTTTCCCATAGATTAAACATTCTTAGGATTCCACATTGGTTTATTTATAGTGTGTTTGAGGGTTTTTTTTTTGTATAATTTTATCAGTGGTTGCTCTGGGTATTAAAATATATGTATATGACTTATTGCAGTTCTCTGGTATCAGCATTTTACTACCTTGGGTGAAGTATAGATACCTCACATTCATTTAAGTCTTTTTAACTTCCCTACAATTTTTGTTTTATCAATGTAATGTATAAAATTCATGAGGAAGATGGTATATTTTATGTAACCATTTTCTCCTATTTCAACTGTTCTTTCTTCCTCCCTGAACTTTCAATATTCCTGCTTTTATAATTTTCTTTCTGTTTGAAGGAATTTCTTTAGCCATTTTAAAGGTGGACTCCTGATTGATCTCCCTTACTGGTGTTACTAAACTACCTGGTGTTATTGGTGGGAATCTCATTCAATCCAGAAGAGGAATGGGTCTACCAGGACTTCCTTGTGTTACTAAGTTGAAGGTTGGAGAATGCCAGGTCTGGGTCACTTTGTTCTGTTGGGTGGAGGGAGGGGTCATAAAACACCCTGCTGTAATATTATTATTCCCGTCCTAGGGTCCCAAACCAATCTGTCTTACTCTTACCATATTTCAGAGTTCTCTTTTGGTGTCCTCTTTGGTTATTTACAGGGTTCTTAGTTGTCCTCAGTGGGTAGAAGCAGGGAGAAAGGAATCTATGCTGTCTTATCTGGACTAGAGACTGGACAATTGATTTTTTTGTGTGTTGTCTTCATATTCTGCAACCTTACTAAATTTACGTATTTATTCTAGAATTTTTTTCTCTACATACCATAGGACTTTCTACAAAAAAATTCATGTTTTCTCCAGATGAGGACAGTTTTACATCTTCCTCTCCAACTGGTATATCTTTAATTTCTTTTTCTTGCCATATTTCATTGGCTAGAATCTCTAGTACAATGTAGATTTTGAGGTATGAGAATAGACATTCTTGTTTTTGAAATGATGTATTATCCTGTTTTAGTATTTCTAGATTCATTTTGCTAGATTTTTTAAAAGTATTTTTCATCTGTGATCATGAGGGAATTGGTGTATAATTTTATTTTCTCATAATGTCTTTGTCTGGTTTTGCTATAGGGTAAAACTGGCCTCATAAAGTGAGTTGGAAAATTTCCCCTAGTCTTATATTTTCTGAAAGAGTTTATGTAGAATTGATATTTTTATTTCCTCAAATGTTTGGTAGAATTCACTAGTGATGCCATCTGGCCTGGGGTTATCTTTGTGGGAGAGTTTAACTGTGAATTCAATTTTCAATTCTTTCACAGATATAGCACCATTCAAATTATCTATTTCTTCTAGAGTGAGTTTTGGTAGTTTATGTCCTTCAAGGAGTTTTGCCACTTAATTTAAGTTGTCACATTTATTATCAGAAGTTTTCTATAATACTCCAGTATTTTATGTTTTGTGTCTGTGGAATCTGTGATGATGTCCATTCTCTGATTCATGATACTGGTAATTAACAGCCTCTTATCTTTTTATCTTCATCAGTCTGGCTAAATGTTTATTGATTTTTTCATTGTCAAATGTTTTTTCTGCATTTTTGACATGATCACATTGTTTTTCTTTTTCTGTTAATATAGTGAGTTACATGAATTTCAAATGTTAAATCCACCTAGCATCTCTATTTGAATGGTTCCCTGATGACAGACTCTCTGCCTCTGCCCATTTCCTGGCCTTTATAAACACTACCAAGAGATTTTGGCCATTTCACGTCAACAGCAGCTTCTCCAAACCCTTTCCACAGTTGTGCACACAGACAGAGTCTTTCTAATAAAATGAAAGATTAAGCTATTAAAATTATGTCTTTGTTTGGTAAAGAAGACAGATTATAATGAAGGGAAGAATTTTTCTCATGATTGGGATTTTCCTCCTGTGTTTTGATACATACATTGGTAGCTCAGTGGAAGGAGGTAGGAATGCCAACTTGGAGACTGAATTATGCAGCTCTTATAAGCATGGGGTTTAATGAAAGACAATTGCTTTGGATCCCCAAAAAGAAGACTAATTTATGTGAGTACTCTAAGTAATTGTTAAAGCAATAGGAAAGGGCTGCATCAAACATCAACTATCTACATTTCAAAATCTGTTTATGTCTCAGGAACAGCTCAAACAGACCCATTGAATGGCCTGAGTGCTTTGAATGGCAAACAGAAGAAATGATGCTGCAGTTCAACAATTTGGAGAAAAACAATTATCTTGGCTACTAGGCTTTATATGAAGTATTTCTTTATAGATGAATAGATTCGTTGAAGATTTGTTGAAGAATCATTTAATCCTGTCTCCATAAGAGGCATCATTTGCATAAATAATTTTAAGCATTCAGGCTGAGTATCTACTCTAGTGATGAACATACAAGAAATCTTCTTCAATAAACCCCTCCTGAATTGAATTTATCCTGCTCTTAATTCTCCCCAGGAAAAAACAATAAGGAGTTACACACTTTTCTTTAGCATTCCTATCTAAAATATTGTATGAATTTTCCCCTGTGCTAACATGCATGCCTTTGTACATGTCAGTGTGGCATTCTAGTAAATGCTTAACAACTAGCTCAACAAAAAAAGTTGTAACATTTACTGATTTTTGTGGAGTAAATACTCCCATGGTGGCTTAATCAACCTACAACTCTGATTCCACTGAACACAGACTTGAGAAGTGACTCACAATAGCACATGAGTATATAGTATCTCCACTACTCAGATACAATAGACATAAATAATTATAAGGACATAGAGAATAGTAAAATGTAGTAAAATAGTTAGGAAGTGATGAGTTTTAAGACATTACTATTATTTATAAAGTAATTTATTTAATTGTAATTTCACATAAGATTATTTTTAACGAGGACTATGTAACACCAGGCTCATAAAATTCCTGCAGATGTAACCTTTGGCTCTACAAGTCAGCCCAGCACACCACTGTGAGCAGCTCTGGCTGTGTTCTCTAAGGAATGAGAAAACAACTGGCCACCACTTTCCTCGATGTCAGTTTTAAATTTCCAGCACTGATAATGATTTTCTGAAGAAAGTACAGACACAATTCATAGCTGAGGGTGTCTCTTTACCTGGGCCTCACTTTCTTGACCAGGAATATAGGAACAGGGTTATTTTAGGATCTCTCAGAATTGAGGGGCCAGTGGTCCAACCTCAGCTCCTGGAGGGAAGTGTCCTGTCTCTCCCCTCAGCACACTCCCTTCAGAAGTGCTGGAGGAGCAGGGACTTCTGAGCAGCAAAGTCCACCTGGCCTGACATTCTGTGGGTGCCCTTGTTGAAGTGGTCCCAGTGATGGTGGCTGCTAGAAGTCTAGAGGCTGCTGTAGCCACCTCAGTGGTTGACTGTTTGATGTGCTCTCACTGTGGTGGCAGGGCCACTCCCAACCCTGTAGTCACAATGGGGTTGCACAGTCCCTTGTGGGGACAGTTCTCTGGAGGGAAGGGAAGTAAATGGGAGAAGCTGTCTCTGAGCTGCCTGCAGTATCACAGAGAGTTTCCGACTCTGAGGGCAATTTGCTACCCAGGGCCTGGGTTGCATTGAACAACCCAAATTGTGGAGCCCCTGAACATTATCTGAGAAAATGCAATATCTTTAGGATGTTATTTTTTATATCTCACCTTCTCTCAAAAATGATGTATGGTAGCTACCTGCAATAGTAACATCCTTCCAGACCTATTTGTATTTTAGAAATTGCAGGTTTTGAAAGCAGTTTTAAATTTTTCTCTGTCTTCCCTCCTACCACCCATCCTCCTCACATCCCCCCCTCCACAAACTGCTTTCTTATACACATAGAGTACTGGGATAACTTGCAAATCAGGTCCTAACATACCTATATACCCCAGTGGTCCTTCAGTTAGACACAGAAATAAAAACATAGTAAGAAGGGCTAACATGTATTGAGCACTGACTGTTTACTGGGTCTGCTCTGAGTGCCTCATGACAATTAACTCATTTTAATGCCCCAAACAGTCATTTGAGAGAGGTGCTATTGTTATCTCGATTTTACAGATGAAGAACTGAGGCAGAGAAATTAAGAAACTTGCTCCAAGTCTCACAGAGAGTTAGTGATGGAGCCAAGAAAAAAACTCAAGCAGGCTGGCTCCAGAATCCACTCTACCTTGTTCAGACCTGAATATTTACTGTCTTGACTGTTATTTCCAAATTATCTACCTGTTTTCCCTTGAAAGGGTCCTTATTTGTTAAACATACACTAGCTTCCCTGTAACTCTCCTCTTAGATTTTTGAAAGAATGGTTTCTTTCCCACTTACCTTTTCTTCTGTGTTTGGAGAGATCTTTCCCCCCAGTAATCATAGCAACCCTGTATTGCCTTCTACATTTTAACATTATGTGTATATATCTGTGTCTCTGGTTTTGATGGCTTACCTACCTAGTGATGATTTGATATTTATTTCTGTAAATATAATTTGGAAAAGGACCATAATCCAGAGGCCTTTTAGTGACAAGCTATAGAAATCCAGGATGAGGTTTATTGTGCAGTTTGTAAAATCCCCAGGGATCACTTTCATGACATAGTCAAATTCCCACATGCCTTTTTCTTCCTTTGCACACACAGGAACTGCCCCTTTGTCTCACCAGATTCACCCATCACCCTTTCCTACATTGTTCTATATGCCAAGAGACAGGTATGGACTACATCAAGTGGCTCCCTGTTGGGCTCTACAGTGGAAAGCAAGGGCAGTGGAGCAGCGAGGAAAGGAAGGGACTGATGGCTGTTTAGTAAACCTTTAGCTCCATCCCTCCAGGGAAGCTAGGACCCCTGTCCTCAGGACTCTTGGCTGCTTTTCCTTTCCACGCCTAGGGATGGCAATGGCCTGCTGTTTCTACCCTCAGGGGACTGCACTATGCTGCCCACTCCCTGCTCACTTTTGTAAAGAGCTTCTTTATTAAAGTCTACTCAATGTACCCAATGTGTCTGTGCCATATAGTTCTTTTTTTTTTTAATTTTTGGCTGCATTGGGTCTTCATTGTTGCACGCGGGCTTTCTCTAGTTACGGCGACTGGGGGCTACTCTTCATTGCAGTGCACGGGCTTCTCATTGTGGTGGCTTCTCTTGTTGTGGAGCACAGGCTCAGTAGTTGTGGTGCATGGGCTTAGTTGTTCCGCAACATGTGGGATCTTCCCGGACCAGGGCTTGAACCCATGTCCCCTGCACTGGCAGGCGGATTCTTAACCACTGTGCCACCAGGGAAGCCCCTGCCATATAGTTCTTGTCTGTATGGATTCTAATCGCTTTCCCTTCACAATTAGAGTAGCTGCCATTAGTTTTCTGTATTTCTACTTCCCTCTATCAGAAAGAGTGCTTTTAAACTAAAGTTCAGCCTCTTTAACTTCTTCAGTTATTTATCAAAATTTACTGTAATGAGGGGTTTGCTACAAATCACTACTTGTGGTTTGCAAACATAGGAATCATTATGAAGGCTCAATTAATGCAATAAATTATATTATTAGAAAAAGGACAATAGACACAGAAAAGGCTTTTGAAAAATCCAGCTCACTTTCATAATAAAAATTCTCAAGGAACTTGGAATAGAAGGGAACTTTCTCATCTGATAGAGGTCATCTACAAAAAACCCATAGCTACAACTCAACAACAAAAAA
Source organism: Balaenoptera acutorostrata (assembly GCF_949987535.1). Lineage (NCBI taxonomy): Eukaryota > Metazoa > Chordata > Mammalia > Artiodactyla > Balaenopteridae > Balaenoptera > Balaenoptera acutorostrata. Next base: position 22,349,998 of record NC_080069.1, on the reverse strand, counting down.
ACAAACAACCCAACTGAAAAATGGGCAGAAGACCTTAATAGACATTTCTCCAAAGAAGACATACAGAAGGCCAGTAGGCACATGAAAAGATGCCATCACTAATTATTAGAGAAATGCAAATCAAAACTACAATGAAGTACCACCTCACACTGGTCAGAATGGCCATCATTTAAAAGTCTACAAATAACAAATGCTGGAGAAGGTATGGATAAGAGGGAACCCTTCTATGCTGTTGGTGGGAATGTAAGTTGGTACAGCCACTATGGAAAACAGTACGGAGGTTCCTCAGAAAACTAAAAATAGAATTACCATATGATCCAGCAATCCCACTCCTGGGAATATATCCGGACAAAACTATGATTCAAAAAATACATGCACTCTTATGTTCATAGCAGCACTGTTCGAAATGCCAAAACATGGAAACAACCTAAATGTCCATTGACAGATGAATGGATAAAGAAGATGTGGTACATACATACAATGGAATACTACTCAGCCATAAAAAAGAATGAAATAATGCCATTTGCAGCAACATGGATCCAACTAGAAATTATCATACTAACTGAAGTAAGTCAGAAAGAGAGAGACAATACCATATGATATCACTTATATGTGGAATCTAAAATATAGCACAAATGAACCTATCTGCAAAACAGAAACAGACTCATAGACATAGAGGACAGACTTGTGGTTGCCAAGGGGTGGGGGGGGGGAGGGAGAGGGATGAACTGGGAGTTTGGGGTTGGTAGATGCAAACTAATGGATAAGCAACAAGGTCCTAATGTACAGCACAGGGAACTATATTCAATATTCTGTGATACCATAATGGAAAAGAATATTTTAAAAATGTATATATGTGTATAACTGAGTCACTTTGCTATACAGCAGAGATTGGCACAACATTGTAAATCAACTATACTTCAATAAAAAAACAACAACCCACACCTAACATCTACTTAATGGTGAAAGACAAAATGTTTTCCTCTAAGATTAGGAACAAAATAAGAATGTCTGTCCTTGTCACTTCTATTTAGCATTGTACTAAAAGGTAATTAGAGACAAAGAAGAGAAAATGAAAGAGTATCCAGATTGGAAAGGAAGAAGTTAAATTATCTCTATTCATAGATGACAAGATCTTCTATAGAGAAAATACTAATGACTCTTCCAAAAAAAAAAAAAACTATTAGAACTAAGAAATGAGTTGATGAGTCCTGGTCTGGGAAGATCCCACATGCCGCGGAGCGACTAGGCCCGTGAGCCACAATTGCTGAGCCTGCACGTCTGGAGCCTGTGCTCCACAACAAGAGAGGCCGCGATAGTGAGAGCCGGCGCACCGTGATGAAGAGTGGCCCCCACTTGCCACAACTGGAGAAAGCCCTCGCACAGAAACAAAGACTCAACTCAGCCATAAATTAATTAATTAATTAATTAATTAAAAAAAAGAAATGAGTTGATTAAGTTTGCAAGACAAAAGATATACAAAAATTTCTTCTAACTCTATACAATGGACATTCTGAAAAAAAAATTAAGAAAACAATTCTATTTACAATAAAATCAAAAAGAATAAAATATTTAAGTATAAATGTAATAAAAGTATTCTTGTATACAAGACTTTTACAATGAAAATTAGAATATATTGTTGAAAGAAATTAAAGAAGATCTACATAAATGGAAGAGATGACATTGTCATCAACTAATTATTGTTAAGATGGAAATACTCTCCAAGTTGGTCTACAGATTCAACACAATATCTCTCAAAATCTCAAGTGACTTTTTTCCAGAAATTGACAAATTGATCTTAAAATTCATATAGAAATGCAAGGGACCTAGAGTAGTCAAAACAATCTTGAAAAAAAACAATGTTGAAGGATTCACACTTCTTGACTGCAAAACTTACTACAAAGATATAGTAATCATGACAATGTGGTTCTGGAATGAGGATAAACATACAGATCAGTGGAGTAGAACTGGGAGTCCAGAAACATACACTTATGGTGCTTTTTAACAAGGGCACCAAAATAAGTCATTGGGGGAAAGAACAGTCAAACTGTGCAGGAAGAACTGGATAATAATCACATGCAAAAGAATAAAGTAGATCCCTATATCATACCGTACACAAACATTAACTAAAAATGGATCATAGACACAAATGTAAAAGCGGAAATAACACAACTCTTAGAAGAAAACACAGGAGTAAATTTTCATGACCTTGGTTAAGTAATGACACCAAAAGCACAAGTAACAAAAGAAACAAATAGAGAGGGACTTCCCTGGTGGTGCAGTGGTTAAGAATCCGCCTGCCAATGCAGGGGACATGGGTTTGAGCCCAGGTCTGGGGGATCCCACATGCCGTGGAGCAACTAAGCCCATGCGCCACAACTACTGAGCCTGTGTGCCTAGAGCCCATGCTCCACAACAAAGAGAATCCACCACAATGAGAAGCCCACGCACCGCAATGAAGAGTAGCCCCTGCTCACCGCAACTAGAGAAAGCCTGCGTGCAGCAACAAAGACCCAAAGCAGCCAAAAATAAATAAATAAATAAATAAGTAAATATGAAGCAGATAAATTGGACTACAAAATTTTAAAAAATTTATGCTGCAAATGATACTATAAAGAAAGTGAAAACACAGCCCATAGAATGGAAAAACATATTTGCAAATTATACATCTAATAAGGAACTTGTATCCAGAATACATAAAGAATTCTTACAACTCAATAATAAAAAGACAACCCAATTTAAAAATGAGCAAATGACATTTGAATAGACATTTCTCTGAAGAAGATATACAAATAGCCAATAAGCACATGAAAGATGCTCAACATCATTAAGTAGTAGGGAAATGCAAATCAAAACAATAACGAGATACCACATCACACCCACTAGAATGACTATAATCAAAAAGACGGACAATAATAAGTGTTGGCAAGGATGTGGAGGAACTAGAACCCTCTCCGTTGCTGGTAGGAATGTAAAATAGTGAAGTCACTATAGAAAACAGTTTAGTAGTTACACAAAATGTTAAACTATTTGATTCAGCAACTTAGGTTTATACCTAAGAGAACTGAAAACATATGTCCATACAAGAGTTTGTACACATATGTTCATAGCAGCATTATTTATGGTAGTGGAAACAACCCAACTGTCCATCAACTGATGTATGGATAAGTAAAATGTGGTATATCCATACAATGGAATGCTTTTGGCCATAAAAAGAAATGAGGTACCAATACCTACTACAACATGGATGAACCTTGAACATATTATGCTAAGTGAAGGAAGTCAGTCACACAAGCCTGCATATTATATGATGTCATGTATATGAAATGCTTACAAAAAGCAAATTTATAGAGGCAGAAAGTAGTTTAGTGGTTGCTTAGGGCATGTGGGTGAGTAGAATTGGGATGAAGAGTGATTACTCATGGATACATGGATTCTTTGGGGGGGCATGAAAATATTCTAGTTAGATTAGATTGTGGTGATGGTTGTACAACTATGTCAATATATTAAAAATCGTTGAGTTGTACACTTTAAGTAGGTGAATTGTACCATGTTGAACTGTATCTTAATGAAGTTATTTAGGAGAAAACATTACAGAGGTCTCAAGCTTGTTGATTTTGGTCCCAAGCCAAATAGTTTGGCTTCCTTGTTAGATGTTTCCCAAAGCTTAGATGACCTCTTACACAGCTCTTTTATAGTTGAGGATGCAGACCTTAGAAGCATTCCTGTTTTCCTTACAATAGGCCCTTTCTTTAACCTGAAGGTCTACAGGATCTAATCAGACTTCCAAGTGTCCCTCAGTCTCAAGTGACATTCAGTACCTCTGAGCAGCTCTGTGTTGGGTAGGGTATAGATTCTCCAATTTCCTCCCAGGTCTTATTCTCAAACTTGACTGTGCACATCCTGCAGTAGGTACTTAGTGACCACATGAGTTTCTGAAGGCACAGAATAGAGTGTACCACCCTGGAGCATCACTGTATGTAAAGGTATTTTTCAGCGGATAGTATTACTCTAACACGAAAACACGCATGTGCCAAATAGTTGTGAGGTAAAGTGCACTGTGCACATAAAAGCAGGAGGTGGGAGGGCCTGAATGCAGGAAGCCTCTTCAGCCAAGCCCTGGGACCTTGCTCACTGCTTACTACCACTGAGGATATTTCAGTTGCAAAGTCTGAGAAGCTCCATCCAAGTCATCTTCATAGAGCAACTAACTCCCCAAATGAGTAAGATACACATTGGTTACATGCATTGAAGATCCTGGGAAACATTTATTAAGTCACCACTAAATATTTTCTATATAAAACTGTAATTTCTTTTGTGTATCATTTAACCATTATTTAAGAATGCCTGTTCATGGTGACATGTTTGTCATTCCAATATTTAATTAAATTTCATTTCATGGTTTAAAGCATTCCTTGATTTGACCTGTCTTTATGCAAAAATGATCAACCCCATTTTTGCTTTCTGAGTGGAACTACGCAAATGTTTTGATTAAATGATAAACTAAACAGTTTTGCCAGAAGCAGCTATTTCCACAGGAGGCAATGCTACTGAATTCTTGAAACAAAATGGAATTATGCCAATTGCTGGCAGATGTAGGGAAACTGATAGAAGCTATTATCAAGCAATCTAAAAAAAAAAAAAAAAAAAAAAAGGCAGAGAGGAAGAAAGAACAACACACCCCCTCCCCTCCAAAAAACCCAACTAAGAAAAAGTTGGTAGACATGGTCCCACGTACTGCTGGCCTATTTGTTTTGTGTCTATCATCTTCCATCTAAATTTTATGGCACAGAGGCAGCCTCATTTCACACATTCTAAAACTTAACTACTAAGTTTGTTCCTTTTCATGTGGAATTCATTTTCCTATAGAAACAGTGTTAAAGCTGGTCATTGGTGTCACCAACCAGTCCGTAAGAAACTTTTCAATCCATATGTAATTAAAACACTCTGCATTTGCAATGAAAAGTATAGAAAATGAAACCACAGCAATATTGGCAATTCAGACAGAAAAACAATAACAATGAGAAAAACAATAAAAATGTAAACCATCCACAACACTACTAACTAAATTATACCTCTAATATTGGAACATTCAGGTTATTTCCATTCTTAATGGTAAACAATACTTATAATTGATACGTGCCTGTATATATCTTTGCACTCTTTTCTAATTATTTTCCTTCTGATTTTGTCATTAAACACTTTTTTGCAAACAACATGAGAAATACTGATGACACTTATTCATGTAAAAAATTGCATGGCAAATATCGTAATATTTAAGTCAAGTTAAGTATTGTAAGTCAAAGGATAAATGATTATGAGATAAATTTGACAAATAAAGAGTTAATAACCACAGCATACAAAAACTCTTAAAAATTAATAAGAAAAAGATTTTTAAATCTCAAATGTGAAATAGTCAACGAATAGGAGTAGACAGTTTTGAAAAGAGGAAATATTAATGATCCATAAAGATATGAAAATATGATTGATTAATTTGACTATTACCCAGAGAAATGAAAATTCAAGTCATAGTAAGATACTAATTTCATCCAGTATATTTGTTCAAAAATGAGAAAAACAATGACATCCTAGTGCTGGCAAGGATTTAGGGGAAAGGGCACTTTGCATACTTTGGAATAACTACAACTATTTTGGAAAGCAATCTGGCAAGATCTATTAAACAGTTAAAATACACGCACCCTTTGGCCCAGCAATCTCACTTCTCGGAATTTATCCTATAAAATGAGGATGTCTATGGCAGCACTTTTTGGCCTGGCAAAAAAACTACAAGAAGTGTGAAAGACAATTTGCAGAGAAACGTATGTAGTATGAGTCCAGTTTTGTAAAACATAAAACGATTTTGTAAAATATTATCTCTAATTTGTGTGAAATTTGTGAAAGGTGTGAAAAAAGGCACACCTGGCTGTTAGCCTTGGGAGGTGGTACCTTAATTCAAAAAATCTGAGCTTAGATGATGATGATGATGATGATGATGATTTTACTATGAGCACAGATTACTTTGTAATTGAATCTTTTTAAAGAGCTGAATGAATTTGAACCTAGAGTCGGGTGAAGGGCTTCTACCCTGTGCACAGGTTACACAGCATGGAGACCTTCATCATCACCCCAAGGGGAACATGGGAACAGCACCTGCAGATAGGACCACTGCCTCACCACGTAAGGGTTGTAGGGTCCAGGCTGGCGCAACCTCCTGGCTAGAAGCCCTATTGTCCTAAGTCCGGGTCCCTGTTCTCTCTCCTCTGCCTCTTTTCCAAAAGTCTCCACAGGGAGTCCTCACCTGCTGGGTCCTCTTCTGGGTTATGCTCTCTGCAAAGATGACATGAGGCATCCCAGCACTCTTCCCGGTGCCCATGGGTACAGAAGTTAGGAAGCTGCAGTCTCCGTCTCTCTCCTCTTCCCCTCCTGTCCTTTCTTTTCCTGACCATCCCATGACCAACCTGCTGGAATATACCACCATATCTAGAGCTGGGCCCAGCACCAACAGGATGAAAATAGAATCTGGGGACCAAAGTACTTGCCCTACTCAAAATCGGAAAGCATGGAGACTAGAGAAGAAGGAACCCCGCAAAAGTTCATGGTGTCAGGAACCAGGAGGAATCAGGGTGCTGGGACCATGTAGTCAGCTGAAATGAAGACACGAGGCATTTGAATAGTCTTTCTGTCCTTACTGTCCCCCTTGCAGGTCAAGTGCTGGCTGCCCGCATTACTCAGCTGTCTGCCTGAGTGTTGCCTGGGTGGTGATCACTGGAACCAAAATATTCTGGGGTGACGTTGGTGACTAAAAATAATTTCCAAGTCTGGGCACTAGAAACTCATGATGTAGATCTACAGAAGAGACTTCTGTAGCCTCTGACCTTGAAATGGGGACCCCCATGGAGCTAGAATGAGCGGCCCTTCAGCCTTTCCAGGCAGGAAGCAAACAAGAGGCCTTTTAAAGACCCCAAAGGTATCTTAAAATCAAAATATCTCATTCTCTGTGTGGCTCATCAGAGATTTTTCCAGGAGCATGTGGAGAAGAGGGCAGCTATCCTCCTAACCAACCACCTGCTTCTCACTCCATTAAATGCTCATGAGAATGGACTTCAGTCTAAATGAATGACAAGAGGGACTTTCATTCCAGTTGCATTACTTTCAGCCTTTTGCATGTCACTGTCTGGAGCCACCCAGCACAGACTCCGGAACCAGACTGCACCAGTTCAGTGAGTTCAAGCCCAGCCACAACCATGATGATCTGGGACATTTCTCTGAGCCTCAGTTTCTCAACTGAAAATGGGTCTAATAACTACACTTAAATGGATTACCACATTTGAAGTACTCAGCACCCAGGTGCTCCAGAAGCATTAGCTGCCATTATTATTTCTTTACTGGTAACATACTTTGCCTGCTCATTTATAAGAAAACATAATTGGAAAAGCTTTAATAAAACTCTGTGTATGCATGGAGCCCTTCCTCTGTTTCTGGCATTGTGAAGATTATTTACATAGGTATTTCTACTTTTTGTAACATAGCTAGCTAAAAGAGTACAATTTTTTTTTATGTTACATAATAAAATTAGTCATGAGGTTGGGATTCAGGTCTGTGTAGGCCCCAATTTTTACCCCCCTTTTTCACTCTGCTCTGCTGACTTCCCATCATCAACGCTCTGCTGAAAATGTGTGGACATACCTGACATGTGTGAGATGCAAGGCACATGATACTGACGAGAAGTAGGAATTCCTGGGGTGATAATCTCCAACTCCTGCCCCATTCCCAAATTTTTACTGATGCAGCTGGAAATAAAACAAAATCTTCTCTCTCACAGAGCTTACATAATAGTGAGCAGAGATAGATAATAAACAATTAAATAATTTTAATATATAATATGCCAAATAGTGATTAAATGCTATGGAGAAAATAAACCAATGGCGAGGAGCAGAGAGTTTCGCATGGGGTAGGCTGGGGAGAGGGGTGATTTTTAATTTTAAATAAAAAGGTCACATCTAAATTATTTTCTGATGTCAACATAATCTTGGTGGTGAACTCTACATGGTGTACAGGCTGCAAGAGGTGATAACTGTGACTCTGAATTGGGAGCCCTGAGGGCACAAATGGTGTTTGCAGTCATGACCTATAGCTTCAGTCTTCTATAGAGTTGCCACCAGTCACATGTGGCTATTTAAATTATTTAACATTAAATAAAATTTAAAATTCAGGTCTTCCATCTCACTAGTCACATGGTAAGTCCTCAGCAGTCACACATACTGGATGGTGCATGTTTAGAACATTCCTAACATTGGAGAATGTTCTGCTGGACAGCGCTGTACTCAAGTAAAGCAGCCAGATGTAGCAGGTAGTGCACAGAATGCTTAGCATTGTGCTTTTGGGATGTGGCGACTTGGTGAGAATGAAGTCAAGGTGATGATCATGGAGGAGATGGCTTACGCCTCCAGGAGATATTATAACGATATGCTTTTGCCCTTTTGCAAACAAACACTCATAATACAAAAGAGCACAAATACATCCATCTTCAGGCAAAACTTTTATTTAGTTAACCTGACTTAAAATCACCACTATCCTCTTCTTCCTCCTCTGCCTCCGCCTCTTTCTCTTCAACATCATCATCATCATCATTACCAGTCATCAATATCCTCATACCTTTTGCCACCAAGCCTCTTTGTGTTACTTTGATTTTCCAAGTAGTTAATGGAATGAATGGAAATTGATAGTAAATAAGTAATTGGTGGAATAAATATTGGTTTTACAATAACCCAAGATATTTCATTAAGAACAAGAAAAAAGACTGTAGAATAATGTTTAAAAGTAAAATATTAGTAAATGTAATGCATGATATTTGGTTGGATCCTGGATCAACAGCAACAAAAATTATCCCTGAAGAACAGATAGAAAAATTTGAATTTGGACCAAATATATAGGGAAAAAATAATATTGTTTAAATGTTAATTTTCCTGAGTGTGATAATTATTTGATTTTTGTTAGAAGATAAATGATAAAGTATTCAAAGGTGAAGTGTCATGATATCTGCGATTAACTCAAATGGTTCATCAAAAAAGTGTGTGTGTGTGTGTGTGTGTATGTATAAAATAAGAGTTTTGCCTGAAGATGTGTGTCACATATATATGTATATAGCACAAACATGGCAAAACACTAACGATTGGTGAATCTAGGTGAAGGACATGTAGATATTCATTTGATTATTTTTGCAACATTTCTGTAGGTTGAGTATTTCATAACAAAAGGTTGGAGAGAAATTAAAGGATTATTTGAATGAGGTAATAAGAGTAACTCTCCATGAAAGAATGACCATGTCTATATGCTTTTAAAAAGATCTAGAGGTTAAATATTGCTTATCTTGTATATTTGATTTCATTTGTTTTCAACATAACTTGTTTCTCCTTTTCAAAACATTGGTCCCAATTTATTAAACTGGATATATTTTGTGCTTGAACTTAAAGTTTAATTTACCCAAGTGTTTCTGTGTAAACTTATTTGTCAATGAAATCTTAACTTTTGGGATAAAACCTCAACATGTCAGAATCAGACCCTTGGGCATCTCAACTGCAAATTCCTTGTAAGTGTAGTCATCCGTTTCTGGAGGAATCAGTACATTTCTGCAGCCCATGAGGATTTCAAGAATAAAAGTTCTGCACACACGAATGCTGAGGGGGCATCCATCCAGAGCCACATGCTTTGGTCTCCACACTGCACCACAGAGGACAGCAGAAAAGAATCTAGGGTCGTGGTGCAAAAGCAGGTTAAGAAAACCGCTCTCTTCCACTTGCATCACTTAGGACTGACTCTTTGCTGCAAGTGCCAGAAAACTTGACTAAAACTGGATTAAGCAAGAAAAGAAACTAAATGGCTCAACTACTAAAGGCCCAGAGGAGGACAGGTAGATTCCATTGCTAACGTCACAAGGACTCAGTGTCACTCTGCCTGTGGGCTCTACACCTATCCCACCCCCAACTGCTCTCAAGGGAGCAGCTTTGCAGCCTCCTCTGGGGGAATCCAGGGTGGAGCAGCTAAGGGCTCCTCCCCAGAAGTCCCGAGAGGCCTCATTGGGTCTCAGGGTGTCACGTGTCCCATGCTGACCCAATCACTGTGAGGGAGTGAGTGGGCCCCCTCCTGGATGCTGTGCTGATTGGAGGAAACGGAAACACTCAACTGCCTCACCACCAGGTGCTCTGAGATCGGCGCCTCGTGGGTCTCAGTGTCAGCTAGCAGAAGTGGGGTCCACGAAATCACGCCACCCTCAAAATCATTCACATGACTTAAGGGAGCATGCAACCTGGGATAGAAAAGGAAGAGATCTTCAAGGAGGAAGAAGGAACATCTTAGTCTTCTTTCTCTCCTGAAACATTGTGAATCTGTAAAAGACGAAATCTTCCTCTCCCTATGGATAGAAACTCCTTTTTGTTTATGAGCCTCATCCCACTTAGATTCGGAACAGAAGTGGCCTGTCTTTCAATGTAGGCACATTGGAACAGAAAATTCACTAACATTTCTGGTGTGGTTCCCCGCCCTGAGCCCTATCCTCATGAATCCTCCAGAAACTCTGGCTTGGAAAAGTCTAACTGTGGAGTCCAGTGCTGTCCACCCTGTCTACCTTTGTCAGCAACTTTACCCTGGAGGACTCAACAGTGGGTTGACTGCACCAGGGACATAGGGAAGGAGGCCTGATGGGTGTCTAAGGCTTGCTCCTCTGGAAGCCTACCCTGAGACTAGGCTCTGAGTGCAAGGGAGGTACTAGATGTTGCTTCCAGGAAACACTGACTAGGGAGTGGAATTGAGACAGATGAGAAGGAAGCCAGTCCAGGGTTTTATTGAAGTTACTGCTGTAGACATTGGTGGCTCAATCCCACTGGTCTCAAGATGGGAGGAAAGTATAGAACACACCTTAGACTTCTCCCACCCAAAGGTCAAAGAACCCAGGGTCTTAATTTACCAACTCCTGTTGGTTCATGGCTTGAAGGTTATTCTTGGGGTCTTCAACCCTCCATCCTTTCGGACCAGTCCTATGTGCAGGTAGAGGACACAGGGTCCTCGCATGGAGAGGTGTGCATGCTTCTGTAAGAACCCACTAGTGTGCACGTTTTCAGTGAGTGCTGTGGAACACTGACTCAGTCAGCTACAAGAGATGTCATCTTAGGCACTCGTTGGAAGCATTATTTTAGGGATGCTCTTGTCTAATGATCCTACCATGAAGGGATAGTTGCATCCAGGGCAGACTTTCAGGTCCCCTGAGAAGTGGGAACATCTTCTTTCTTAGGCCCAGATATCACACAATTCACAAAAAGCCAAGTGACAGATTAGAAACTAGAGTAGATGGCTGAACACACAGCTACTGGCTACTGCAGCTTACCTCACTAGCATGGGGAGGACATGGTGACACTGCCCCAGCTTTGCATTCTGAAGAGTCCCAAGTCACACACTGGGGAGAAATCTGAATGCCCCAACCCTAGTAAAATCTTGAATATATGTACTTTCTTGCCAAACAGGGTTACCGAAGAGGCAGCTGCAAGTGGAAAGGTGCTAAAGGTAATGAGTTTTTACACAATCTAGGCACTAAAGCCAATTTGGTAAAAGAATTTGGGGCTTTCCACAAGCAGATGGAGATGGAGGCCACAGTATCTTTCTACTTACCATCCAGCTATAGCAGAATGGAATACTGGCACTCTCTAGACAAATAGAAATGAGTTTAAGCCTCACCTCTCGTACTTGCCATGGATTTTTGGACATGATAGTCATCCTCTTTGAATTTCTGTTTTCTCACCTGAAAAATTAGGATGTACTAAGTAACCTTGTAGTTTTGAATGGGATGGCATATGTAAAGCACTCACATTATAGAAACTCGGTAACTGAGAGGGATCACTAGATGGGAGCCCCATTACAAGTTTTATAACTGGCTACCTTACCTGTAAATGACCCTTCTGTTTCTGTAAGAAGGCCAGGGAAAAGGAAGAACAAAGAAAGAAAAAATAGACACTCACAAGGGGAGACACTAAGATGCCCTAGGGAGATAGCTGACTTTTGGGAGGCTACGAATATAGTAAAGCTATTAATGTATGTGGAGTGTGTCCATTTTCTTGGCCTGTATTCAATTTTATGTTCTCTCTAGTGGAATGCTAAGTGGACAGGGTGCGAAAGGGATAGAAAGGCCAAGAAAAAGCTATTACGGGTGAACCCTTTCCCACTCACCCAGAAGGACTTTAGGAATCATCAGGGCCTGAATCAGCGAGCCAGCTCAGCATCTCACCACGTGAACATCTTTGGATGAGGCCACAGAAATCTTGACTTTGTGCTCAAAATAGAGCACTGATTCAGTAGGCTTCCTGATAAGAGACTGAAATGAAACAGCAAATTGTGCTGTCACAAAAAAAGATGGAGGATTTTAAAGATCTATTTTGGGGGTCACTTCTCTCTTCTCTTTGGAAGCTGAAATCATTGTCTGAAGGGTGGGCATGTGGGCTCATAGCCTGTGTTCTGGTGGCTCTGTGGGGACAGGAGCTTATTCATGTGCTGGTGAAGACTAATTACTTGGTGGGCTTGTCCTTTATTGTAGGGCTTAGTGGCTAAAGACCTTTTTGTTGTTGCCATGTGAAACCTTTAGTCATATGGAAGCCACAGCCTCTGTAATCATCTATTTCAGGAGACCTGATACAGAATGCTGTTATGTGATAGTAGCAAAGTCACACCCAGAAATTGGAATTTGGAGGCAAAAGCAATGGGCTAATAGTAAGTTTTCTAGAAAACTAGTCTTTGTTGATTTGACCCAAATGCTTTGCCCTCCACAAACAGCACAATAGAGAAGGCTGTTTTTTACCAGATATTCTGGTGGGTCTGCATCTGTCAGAGTGGGATGGAGTAGATTGTCCTCCAATCTGTCCCCAGAGATGAGAGCACCCCGACCACCTTCCCCATAAGGGTACAGATTCTACCCACTCCTTGTCAGATCGAGCCAAGCACACATATTCAGTTTAGACTCATGGTATATTTTTAAAACTTTTTCATATTGAAATAATTTCACAGGAAAGTTGCAAGAATAGTACAAGCAACTCCCATTCACTCTGAACACAGATTCCCTGAATGTTAACAGTTTACCACATTTGTCTTATCATTTGCTATAGATACATACTACTTTTTTCCTGAACCATTTGAGAGAAAGTTATAGCCCCAAATCCCCTTTATTCCTAAATGCTTCAATGTGTCCTTCGTGAAAACAAGGACAGTCTTTTACATTATATAAGCAGAATGATCAAAATCAGAAAATTCACATTGATATAATAATATTACTGAATCTCTTGGCCTTATTCAAATCTCACCAGTTGTCCCAGTAATGTCCTTTAGAGCAAAAGGAAAAAAAAAAAAAAACAACCCTTGTTCAGGGTTGTTATGTCTGTTTAGTCTCCCAGTCTCTAATCTGGAACCATTCCTGTTTTTCATGAGATTGATAGTTTTGAGGAGTACAAGCCAGTTACTTGTAAACATGTCCCTAAGTTTGTGTTTAAAGAATGAATTAATTAGAAAGTCACCTTTTGGCAATGGTCATAGTAATAATGGATTCAGATAACCGTCAATCAATGCTAGAACTAGTAGAGTGGGTGAAAGTTTAATAAGGGAACAGGATAAGTACATTGTCCCCTCAATGTGGGGACAAGTATCGCCTCAGTGGGATAAGTACACACTTCCCCACCAAATGATTATTGATTACAAAGGAGAAAACAGTAACTTCACACCCCACCTTCACTAGGCGATCAAAGTCGACATCAGCAACATTGTTGCAAACTGACTTCAGATGCCTCCTGACGTGATGCGTTGAGAAAAACACAGTTTTACTTCTGTTGTGTTTCCACCAAAAATGCATAACCTGAATCTGTCATGAACATCCAACTGAACACACTAGAATGTTAACCCAATGTGAGGAAAGTTAGAACAAAGGCTCAGAGGAGAGTCGTTCCCAGGCGACCCCATTTACCCGGCGGGCCTGGCAGAACTGAGGCACATTCCGAACTTGAAAGGACCTTTCCTGGCTCTGTCTGCGAAGGCCCTTCCTCTAAACTCAAGAGGAACTTGCTAGCCCACTTATTTCCCAACAATCCTCGGCTTTCACTCCTTGTTTCACATCCTCCTTTTCCTGCAGAAGCTTGAAGACCATCAAACACTTTGAGTTTAGAGTCAAAACTGCATCACAGTCAGCGTCATCCTTGACCCTTGACTCAGCTCCCTCCGTGGATCCTCATGCCTGGGTGCCATGGTCCCTGGTTTCAATCCTCCCGTGTCCTCTCTGCTGTGTTAAGAAAGTGGGCTCTGTGTATGGGACACTTGGGTCTGGACAGTAGCCCCACCACTTGGTCGAGTGACTACACCTCAATTTTCCCATTTTTTTTTTTTTTTTCACTGTATTTTATTTTTACAAGAGATAGATAGACTGACACCAAGCATTGTACATGGATGACCACAACAAAAGCAACAATGATTGCAATTACCAAACATGAAACACACTTATACTATGTCATAATATTGACATTCAGTCCAGTAATCCTCCACTGTAACAGCTCCTTTACTTTGCAGTGAAAATTGATTTGTATATTCTTTTCCTCTGAGTCCTTGTGGGATTTTTTTTTTTTTTTAATTCAGACAGAAAGTCACAAAAATTATACTCATCCTCATCAGTTCACTCAGTCCCATGTAATTAATTTCTTTTTTTTCATCTTGATCTTTTGTTAGCACTTTTATGAGTTCATCAGTTTTTCATTAGAGTTCTGAAAATGCTTATTCATTCAGTTCAGCAGTACAGTTAGTTACCAGAAACCTGTACTTGTCAGAGTCTTTTCCATGAATTTCTTGAAGATGAAACTCTTTTATAGGAACATATTTGCAAAATCATCAGAGTACACCCAGAACTGTCTGTAAATGACAAAAGACTTAAAATTTTCCCATTTTTCCATCTGTTCATTGGGAGCCCTGGGGCCCATACGGTAGGGCTGCAGAGAGTATAGGGCAGAATACTTGTAAAATGCTCATCATGGAGTTTAGCATATAGAAAACATGCGGTCAATGTTAGCTTTTATCATTATTATCATCGGTGGCTTTTAAGCATGTATACTCTGGAAACAAACTGCCTGGGTTCACATCCTATCTCCACCACGTCCTAACTCTATGCTCCTAGGCAAATGACATAACCTCTGTTTTGAGATGGTTACAAGGATTAAATGAACAGTGTAAGGCACCTCATATGAGCTATGGAAGTTTGGGCTATTCTACTTGTTATTTTCTCTTTTCCCTTTATAAAAGATGACATTTGGATAAGACTTCTGAGTTTGCTATGAACTCCCATTGTGAGGCTGATCCTCACCAAGATAAGAAAGAGAATATATTATTATCCCCATTTTATAGACAAGAGTACTGAGGTTTGGGAAGTTAAGCTATCAGCGAAAACACACACCTGTAAACAGCAAAGTGGGGCATTGATCCTGGGTCTTGGACACAAGCATGCTGTTCTTTACAGCATTCCGGAAAGTATTGATGAAATATTATGTGCCAAATGCCATGCCAAGCGCTGAGAAGGCAAAGCCTCCGAGTTAGAGGACTTGCAGGGAAGAGGAGATGGGTTGAACGTTACAGGGAGGTGTGAGGGTACAGCACCCGCAATGATATTGATATTCCTCTAACTCAGCTGAGGTTTCAGGGAAGGGGAGGCTTGAGACAAGAACTGGAGCGATTTAGAAGGAGCCAGAAACAGTACCTAAAAGATGAAGGAAGTCCAGGAAGAATAAATGTGTAGGTAGGGAAGGTGAAACAGCTGGAGACCTTTGGAGAGAGAACAAGTAACTCAGCATGGCCAGAGCAAAGGACCCTAGAAGGGGCTGGAGAAGGGGTGACAGTGAGAGCAATCTGGGTGGGCTTCCCTAAGGGGCTGAGAGTCACACTGTTGCAGCTTGAAGGGGGGCAGGGGAAAGGCTCTGGGCTGTGCCCACAAGCCACCTTGGGAGAAGTTTGGGGTTTTTTGACTTTTTCCCTGGATGCTCAGATAGTCCTTTTAGCACTCAGTTTTTTTTGTTTTTTGTTTTTAATTAATTAATTTATTTATTTATTTATTTTTGGCTGTGTTGGGTCTTCATTTCTGTGCGAGGGCTTTCTCTAGTTGGGGCAAGCAGGGGCCACTCTTCATCGCGGTGCGCAGGCCTCTCACTATTGCGGCCTCTCTTGTTGCGGAGCACAGGCTCCAGATGCTCAGGCTCAGTAGTTGTGGCTCATGGGCCTAGTTGCTCCACGGCATGTGGGATCTTCCCAGACCAGGGCTCGAACCCGTGTCCGCTGCATTGGCAGGCAGATTCTCAACCACTGCGCCACCAGGGAAGCCCTAGCACTCAGTTTTAAATGCTTCCCCCAAGCACGTTATCATTCTCTTTAATTACTCCCTTTCTCTCCCATCAGAAGGTCCGATCCTTTGTTCAGCCTCTGGGGTGATGGTTGGGGCACCACGAGCCACACAGTGATGGGAAGACTGGCAGTTCCACATGCACACCCCTGAGGCCTGAGCTAAGGGAACAGCGTGGTGTCAAGCAAGGCGGTCCTCAGGGGTTCTGGATGGTGACCTGCAGCCCAGGGCAGAGCCAGGTCATCGTGAGGTGCCTGTGGAACAGCCCTGTGTAGATGTCCTGGAAGCAGCTGGATGTTTGCATCTGGAGCTCAGGAGAGAGGCCAGGGCAGGGGGTGGAGGGCATTTTTGTCATATGGTGTTTTAGAAAGAAAAATAGTGCTCTGCATTCGCTCTACTGCTTACCTATTTCCAACCCCTCTCCTTTCTATACCAAAGTCTCCTCCACCCATCCTGCCCCAATAGAGAAATATATAGAGACAAAGGAGTTACTGGAAAGCTTCGTATCACAGGTTTTATGGGACGCATGATATTCTGACAGTTTAGCTTGATGGCTATATTTTCCATCTCAGCCTTATTTCTTGACAGGTTATGCAATACTTTTTCCCTTAGTATTCCACATTAGCTAACTGGCCATTTTAGTATAGCCCTGCAAGAATATAAACATTTAGAGAAGTTTTTGCAATGACAAGAAGAGATAATATGTTCGAAGCCAGTGAGCTAGTTATGTTTAGGAAAATCACCATAGGATTTAAGATGATGCATTGATGTAATGCAACTGGTGGTTTATGAAAATTCTTTTAGACTAACCTTGGCCGTATAAGTACAACCACATTCCTTACTAGTGAATAGCAGGCAGGGCCCAGTGGAATCATTTTTTAAGTATTCCATTATTAACCTTTCACTTTCTACCTCTCAAGGGAAGAGGGGGCTGGCAGGGGAGGGGAGAGAACTCTTCATGGTGAAATTTTCTACTGGAGGCTACAAGTAGGAAAAGGAAAAATCTAGAAATAGTTTAGGAAATTAGTCATCTGTCTTCAGACTGTGTTCAATTACAGTGTTGTGTTCCACATAACTACTTTATGGATCTTTTTAAAAAGTGGAAAACTGGAAAGATTAATAATCACTTGTGTAAGAGCCAAAAGGTCCAGTTTCATGTCCAGAAACAAGAGGGGAAAAAGCTCCCATTTGCTAAAACTGTCAAAATAATTCCCATGATAGAAAATTATGTTCTGGGAACTGGGAAAACATCTTGACTTTCTCTACATTTACTAACTTTTTGATGCTAAGTGCCAATAATTAGGTTATACTAGATGTTGCTTAAGATTTCTTATTTAAATCTATAATCTATTAAAAGCATTTTCCAGTGCACACATACACAAACATTATGAAGTTATCCATTAAGATATGCCTATCTAATTTCTTTAAAGTGTACTAAAGGAGAATTAAAATGGGGGAAAAAAAGTAGTATCCAAATACCTCTATTCCTATTACTCTGCCAACTTATTATCATGATCATTCTAAGACAGTTCTTTTTCTCTTTAATGTTCTATTAAAATGTACCTCTTAAAGTAATAGGGGAATTTGCAAGAGTGGAATAGAAGACTTGATACAGAAAAGGAAAGAAAAGAAAAGAAAAAATAAAAGAGAAAGAAAGCGAAGCAGCCTATCGAGTCATAATGAATCAGCATGGTCAGCCCTGGAGAAACCTCATGCTGAGTTTGAGGCTGCAGGTTTCCTGCAAACCTCTCAGCCTTCTGATGCAGTACTGTTCAGGCATATGACTTGTACTGATGAAAAGTTCTTTTCATCTGAGGAAAGGGGTTCAGAGAGCATCATGCAGTTAGTTTGAAGGAGCTTCTGAGAATATAAAGGGTAGACTATCTTAACAATATGCCATGTGGAGCTGCACAGTACAGGCAGGTAGACACACAGGATGCTGAACCACATCTGGGTCAGTTGGGTGCTTCTAGCTGCAAGTTACAGAATACTCAACAGTGTTTAAGCCAGTAGAAGACGCTCACACGTGCATATGCTCACCAGGGCATCTGGTTAAAATGCAGATGCTGATCAGCAGGTCTCAGTGGACCCCAGATCCCAAATTTCTAACAAGCTCCAGGTAGTGTTGATACTGCTGACCCATGGGCCATAGTTTGAGTAGCAACCGTTCAAAAGCCAGGATCATAATTGTCTTGCACAGCAAACAGTCGAGACTGGATGTTCCCAGGTAGGTGCAGCAGCTTGCGATTCCAACAAGAACCAGACTTACCCCATCTTCCCTCCTGCCATCCTTAGTGGGAGCTTCTCTCTTCCTGGTGGCAAGTGTCACATCCTCACACAAGTGCTTCCGTTGTTGTCACGTACAAACTTTTCCCTTCTTCGGACCCCAGCAGACTTCCTAGTGGCCAGGATTGCTTTACACCCATACACTAGCTTCAAGGGAAGCTGGAAAAGCTCCTTGGCATTTCCAGCCTGTGTGTAAGGCAACCTCTGTCATCAAAGCAGTGAGCATGGGGGTGGAGTTGCAGTTGGGTTGGAGCCAACAGTGTGCCCCCCACCCCAGGCAACAGCAACAAGAGGGATGATGTCACCATCATGCAGAGATATGCAGTAAGGAAAATCAAAGTCACTTAAGGCATATTTGAGATTTTTGAGAAAAGGTCTGCTTTTACCTAGGCAACTGTATTATATTTAATGTTACTTAGCAATTGGAGATGCATGGCTAATCTATTATCTCTGATGATCATCAGCATGTTATTTAATCTTTTGAGATCCAGCACCTGCATCTGTGCCAGGGAATGATGGTACCCTCCCCTCTGGATTAGATTAGATTAAGTAGATTCTATGTGAAATTATCTAGATTTTACATAAAAGAGTGAAACTCAGTGAATGGCACGTGGTAGGCATTCAACACAAACAAAGCTGTATAATAATATAAACAACATATCACTTTATTTCTGTGTGTGTGTGTGTTCAGTATAAGAAGCTGGATTATATATTGAACCTCTACTTTATCTATACATGTTTTAAAAATTCATAATGATATTTACCTGGGATAGTCCATGTGGCTATAGATGGGACATCTGCTAACAGACTATGAGAGCAAAGGTGCCACTCTTGAAGTACTGGGTTTGCAAATGCAAACTGGAAAAGTGATAGCAAATATTCAAACCACCCACAATAGTAACAGATTTTTACTGGTTGCCAGTAGTGGAAATGGTATTGCCTAAAAATCTTTATATCCATTAGTTAACTGAACCACCTTCTCAGCTGATACTTGTATGCATGTTCAACGTAACTTATAATTTGGCTTAAACTAATGTTTTGAGTTCATTTAATTAAATCATTTACTAAGTTAGTACTAATTTGAAATGTACTGAAAGTATTTGTTAATTATGGTATGAAAATATGTCTTACCAACTCTTAATACTTGAATAAGCAGTTGACATCACCACCCCATAACTTAATACCTGTCTAGTTTGAAGTTTCTTTCTTGTTTTGCGTACAACTCAAGGATGAAACATTTTAGCCACTGAGTATATTTTAGTGAGCATGCAACTGAATTTGTTTCTTTTAAATAAAATATTTTATTTTATTTATTCTTAGGGAAGACTTATATAATTACACCTGTCAGGAACAAACAAAACCCAAAGTGACTATGAAATATTATTTCCTAAAGGAAAACGTTATACAATGATATTGATGTAGTTGAAAGCATGTTGTCTTCTAAAGTATTACTTTGGGAGGCCATATATTATTCAAATGATGTTGAAATTGCTTAAAATAGAGTTTCTCTTTGGGAATGGACTTAAAAATATAAAATTTATCCTATTTTGTGGCCAGTCCCTTGAACTGCAATAACAAAACCAAAATGATTTTACTTGGTTTGCAAATGCTGTGTAAAATAAAATTATATTGATGTTTGCTCTAAATTTTGAAACTTTCTAAAAAATCAAATAACTGAGCATGTATTTTTTCTAACTTTGAGATCTAACTGACAAAGAAAATTGTATTTATTAAAAATGTACATGACAATCATTGTGAAATATTTACCACAATCAAGTTAATTAACACATCTATAACTTTACATAGTTAACCATGTATGTGTGTATGTGGTGAGAATACTTAAGATCTACTCTCTTAGTAAATTTCAAGTACACAATACTGTATTATTAACTATAGTTACCATGTTGTACATTACATCCCCCAAACTTATTCATCTTATAACCGAAAGCATGTACCCTTTGAACGACATCTTCCCATTCCCCTCAACTCCCAGCCCTGGCAACCACTATACTACTCACTGTTTTTATGAGTTTAATCTGTTTATTTTTAGGTTCCACACATAAATGATATCATACAGTATTCATCTTTGTCTGGCTTATTTCGTTATTTCATAATGTCTTCCAGTTTCATCCATATTGTCACAAATGGCAGGATATACTTCTTTCTCATGGCTGAATAACATTCCACTGTATATGGGTACTATATTTTCTTTAATCATTCATCCATCAATGGACACTTAGGTTGTTTCCTTATCTTGGCTATAGTGAATAATGTTGCAATGAACATAGGAGTGCAGATATCTCTTTGAGATACTGATTTCATTTCCTCAGGAAATGTAAGGAAGTGGGACTATTGAATCATATGGTAACTCTATTTTTAATTTTTTGAGGTATCTTCATACTGTCTTCCATGACCACCAGCAGTGTACAAGGCTTCTCTTCTCTCCACATCCTCACCAGCACTTGTTATCTCCTGTCTTTTTGATAATGGCCATCCTAACAAATGTGAAGTGATATCTCATTGTGGTTTTGACTTACATTTGCCTGATAATTGAGGTCTTTTCATGAATCTGATAGCCATTTCTATGTCTTCTTTGGAAAAATGTCTATTCTGGAGGTTTGCCCATGTTTAATTGGATAGTTTTGGTTTTTTGTTGTTGAGTTGTTTGAGTTCCTTATATATTTTAGGGATTAACCCCTTATCTTGTATGTGGTTTGCAAATATTTTCTCCCATTCTGTAGATTGCCTTTACATTTTATTGCTTACTTTCCTGTACAGAAGTTTTTAGTTTGATATAGTCCCATTTATTTTTGCTTTTGCAGACTGTATTCTTGGTGCTATAACAACAAGATTATTGTGAAGACCAGTGTTAATAACATATTTCTCTATATTTTATTCTAGGAGTCTTACAGTTGCAAGTCTTGCATTTAAGTTTTTAATCCATTTAGAGTTAATTTTTGTAGATGGTATAAGATAGTGGTCCAGTTTCATTATTTTGCATATGGATGTCAAGTTTTCCCAGCACCACTTATTGAAGAGAATATCCTTTCCCCATTGTGTGTTCTTTGCATCCATATCAAAGATTAGTTGACCATATATGTGTGGGTTTATTTCAGGGCCTTATTTTCTGTGACATTGGTCTACGTGTCTGTTTTTATGACAGTCCCATACTGTTTTGATAAGTAAAACTTTGTAATATAGTCAGAAATCAGGAATGTGATGTCTCAAGCTTTGTTATTCTTTCTCAAGGTTATTTTGCCTATTTGGGGTCTTTTGTGGTCCCATCTAAGTTTTAGGATTGTTTTATCTTTTGTGAAAAATGCCATTGGAATTTTATATTAAATCTACAGATGGCTTTTGGTAGTATTGATATTTTAACATATTAATTCTCTCAACCCAAGAATATGGAATATCTTTCCATTGATTTGTGTCCTCTTCAATGTCTACCATTGATGTCCCATAGTTTTTGATGGACAGATCTTTCACCTTCTTGGTTAACTTTATTCCTAAGTACTTTATTATTTTTGATGCTATTCTGAATGGGATTGCTTTCTTAATTTCTCTTTTAGACAATGTGCTGTTAATGTGTAGAAATGCAACTGATTTTTGTATGTTGATTTTGTACACTGCAACTTTAATGAATTCGTTTATTAGCTCTAACAGTTTTTTGGTGGAGTCATTAGGATTTTATATATATATAAGGTCATGTCGTCTGCAAACAGACTATTTTATTTCTTCCTTTCCAGTTTGGATGCCTTGTATTTCTTTTTCTTGACTAATTTCTCTGGCTAGAACTTTGAGTACTCTACTAAATAGAAGTGGTGAGAGTGGGCATCCTTGTCTTGTTCCTGATCTCTGAGAAAAAACTTTCAGTTTTTTACCATTGAATATGGTGTTACCTGTTAGCTTGTCATATATACCTTCACTGTGTTGAGGTACATTTCTTCAATACTTGTTTGTTGGGAACTTTTATCATGAAAGGATGTTGAATTTTGTCAAATGTTTTTTCTACATCTGTTGAAATGATCATGTAATATTTATCCTTCGTTTTGTTAATATGGTGTATCACATTGATTGATTTGCAGAAGTTGAACCATCCTTGTATCCCAGGGATAAATCCCACTTGATGGTGTATGATGCTTTTAATGTACTGTTGAACTCATTTTTCTAATATTTTATTTTGGCCTGTAATTTTCTTCTCCTGTAGTGTCCTTGTCCAGCTGAGTTCATAAAGTAAGTTTGAAAGTATTGTCTCCTCTCCATTTTTTGACAAGAATTGGCATTAATTTTTTAAAATGTTTAGTAGAATTCACCCTTGAAGCCATCTGGCCCTGAGCTTTTCTTTAGTGGGAGGTTTTTGATTATTGATTTAATCTCCTTTCAATCTCCTTATTTATTCAGATTTTCTATTTCTTCATGATTCAGGCTTGGTGGTTGTGTGTTTCTAGGAATTTGTCTATTTCTTCTAGGTTATCCAATAGTATTCTCTTAGATACCTTGTATTTCTGCAGTATCAGTTGTAATATCTTCTCTTTCATTTCTAATTTTATTTATTTGTTCTTAATTAGTCTAGCTAAAGATTTGTCAATTTTTTAGATATTTTATAAAAATAGTTCTTAATTGTTGATCTTTTCTATTCCTTTCCTAATCACTATTTCATTTATTTCTGCTCTTATTTCTGTTATTTCCTTCCTTCTGCTAACTTTGGGCTTAGTTTTTTCCTCTAGTTTATTGAGGTGTAAAGTTAGGTTATTTATTTGAGAGTTTTATTTTTTCTTAAGGTAGGTATTTATCACTATGAACTTCCCTCTTAGTACTGTTTTTGCTTTATCTCATAGGTTTGGCATGCTGTGTTTTCATTTTTGTTTTTATGAAGATTTTTAAGATTTCCCTTTTGATTTCTTCTTTGAGCCATTGATTGTTCGGGAGTGTGAATTGTGGTCAGAAAAAAATACTTGAAAAGATTTCAATCTTCTTAAATTTGTTAAAATTTATTTTGTGACCTGACATATGATTTATGCTGGACAATTTTCCATCTGTGATTTAGAAGAATGTGTTTTGTGCTGCTGTTGGATGGAATGTTTTGCATATGTCTGTGAGGTTCATTTAGTCTAAAGTGTAGCCAAATTCATCATTACCTTACTGATTTTCTGTCTGGATGATCTATCCAATGTTGAAAGTGGGGTACTGAATTTCCCTACTATTACTGTATTGCTATCTATTTCTCCCTTCAGATCTGCTAATATTTGCTTTATATAATTAGGTGCTCCTATGCTGTCTTCATGAATATTTACTAATATTATATCTTTTTGATGAATTGACCCCTTTATCATCATATAATGGCCTTCTTTGTCTCTTGTTACAGTCTGTTAGTCTGATATAAGTGTAGCTTCCCCTGCTTTCCTTTGGTTGCCATTTGCATGGAATATCTTTTTCCATCCCTTCACTTCATTTGTGTGTGTATGTGTGTGTGTGTGTCCCTAAAGCTGAATAAGTCTTTTGTAGGCAGCATATAGTTGGGTCTCATTTTTTAATCCATTCAGCCACTCTATGTCTTTTGATTGGAGAAATTAATCCTTTTACATTTAAAGTAATTATTATAGGTAAGTACTTATTGTTGACAACTTGTTAATTGTTTTCTGGCTGCTTTATAGTTCCTTTCTTCCTCTCTTGCTTTCTTCCTTTGTGATTTGATTACTTTCTGTAGTGATAGGCTTTGATCTTTTTTCTTTATCTTTTGTGTATTTTCTATAGGTTTTTGCTTTATGGTTACCATTAGGTTTATGTAAAACATCTTATAGTCATAACAGTCTATTTTAAGCGGATAGAAACTTAACTTTAATTGCATACAAATACTTTGCACTTTATTCCTCCCCCTTTTTAATGTTCTTGATGTTACAACTTACATCCTTTCATATTGTATATATATTACCAAATTATTGTAGTTATAGTTATTTTTAATACTTTTATGTTTTAACCTTTACACTAAAGTTATAAGTAATTGACACACTACCATTACAGTATCAGAGTATTCTGAATTTGACAATATATTTACCTTTGTCAGTGAGTTTTATACTTTCAAATGTTGTTATATTATTCATTAGCATCCTTTTATTTCAACTTGAAGAATTCAATTTAGCATTTCTACTAAGGCATATCTGGTGGTGATGAACTCTCTCAGCTTTTGTTTTTCTGGGAAAGTCTTTATCTCTCCTTCATTTCTGAAGGACAGCTTTGCTGGATAAAGTATTCTTTGTTGGCAATTTTTGTATTTCAGCACTTAGAATGTATCCTCCCACTTTCTCCTGGCTGGCAAGATTTCTGATGAGAAATCTGCTGATATTCTTATGGGGATTCCTTTGTATGAAATGTTTCTTTACTCTTGCTGCTTTCACAATTTTGTCTTCGTCTTTTATTTTTGAAAATTTTATTATAATATATTTTGACGAAGTTCTCTTTGGGTTGAATCTGCATGACCTATGAGCTTGATTTATCTGAATGTCTGCATCTCTCCCCAGATTTGGGAAGTTTTCGGTCATTATTTCTTTAAATAAGCTTTCTGCCTCTTTCTACCCTTCTTCTCCTTCTGGGACTCTCATAAAGCAAATACTGTTTCTTTTAGTAGTATTCCATAATTCATGTAGGCTTTATTAACTCTTTTTCATTCTGTTTTTTTTTCCCTCTTATGAACAATTCCAAATAACCTATTTTGAGTTCAAAGATTCTTTCTTCTGCTTGATCAAGTCTGCTGTTGATGCTCTCTACTGCATTTAAAATTTTTATTCATCATGTTATTCAGCTCCAGAATTTCTCTTTGGTTCTTCTGTATGATTTCTATCTCTGTGTTGAACTTCTCATTTTGTTCATGTATTGTTTTCCTGATTTCACTGAGTTATCTATCTGTCCTCTTGTAGCTCACTGAGCCTCTGTAAAACAATTATTTCAATTTTTTTGTCAGACCATTTGTAGATATCTATTTCTCTGGGGTCAGTTATTTAGTAGTGTCATGTTTCCTTGCTTTTTAGTGTTTCTTGAAGGCTTTCACTGCTGTCTTTGCATTTGAAGGAGCAATCACCTCCTCCAGTCTTTGCTAACTGACTTCACAAGATACACACCTTCATCCGTCAGTCTGGCTAGGGATTCTGAGGCTTTCTCAGATCTTTTCTATGGCTACACCCACTCCACACTTCTTGTTCCCTCTTGGGGAATTCTTAATTATATGCCTTCTCTCAACCTCAGAAAACCAGAATGGGTACCGAGAGCCTCCCATATGTTTTCCCTAGGGTAGTGCCCTGAAATGCTCTGGTTTGTGAGCCTTCTCCCCATCTTGAAGAGTCAAGAGTGGTTTCTACTCTTGCTCACTAGCTATCTACAAAGGCTTGCCCTCACCATCCACAGCAGTATGTGCCAGGAACCAGCCAAAAGTCAGTTAGTAAGATGAACCACAAAGTGGTTATTAGTGTCCCTTTGATGAATTCTGAGCCCTGGCTGCTGTGCTCCCAGCCTCTCCCAAACCCCAGCCATGAAGATTACCTCAGTATTCTGGGTGAGACAAATAAAGAAGTGGGCCTCCTAGGCAACATCCCACACAGCTGGGGAAACCAGGCACTCACTCACACTCTCACTTTCCCCAGTGGGAGAAATCGTAAAGGGTCTTTCCTGGCACTGAGCCACCTTGTGAGAGAGGTGATGCAGGCAAAGTGAAACTGGACCTGTTACCTTTTTCAGTGTGTATACTCTTGGACTTTTTTTTCCCTCTAATTGTATGCTGGAACTTCTCCATTGGGCTCTCAGACCTCCTCAAAGGCATTCTCTTCTGTGGGCAACAGCCAAAATTGATGTTCTATGGGGGGAAAATGGCAGAGAATTCTTATATTGCCAACTTGCTGATGTCACTCCTATTATTTTTATAGTAAGTAAAATGAAATAAAAGTTGGGATAAAAATATCCTCAAATATAATCACACATGACAAAGATTTGCTAAGAATAAAAACATTTAAGATTGCAATGAAAGGACAAAGTAATTGTAAAAATGGAGTGGCAAAAATATTGACTGCTTTAAAGGATAAATTTATTTCAAAATGTGATTATAAAAATATCAAGCTGGAACTCCTATCTATTGCTAGTAAGCGTGCAAAATGTTACAACTCCTCTGGAGGGGAACTTGATTAGTTCTAGAAAAATGGCATAGGCATTTATCTCTTAATCCAGCAACCTTACTTCTTAGAATTTTCCCTTGAGATAACTGTGATAAAATAAGAAATACATGTATTTTGTTCTTCATCTACAGTTCCTAGCACAAAGCTCATAAAACCTGTGTAATTTCCTACTTGGTTTTTGCCTTAGGCCCTTGAAACCAGCTCTGGAGTAATAAAGGTGAAAGGAGTATCTTTTGTTATTCATAACAAGCCCCTTTCAACCACATCCGAGTTTATGGTAATGAGGTGGCTTTTGGAAAGCACTTTAAGATGGGGGGCTGGTTGCCAGAGAAATCAACCTTGTGATTAAAGAGTTGGAACTTTCAGTCCCACCCTCCAACCTCCAGGGAATGGAGAGTAGCAGGAGGTTGAATTAATCACCAATGCTCAGTGATTTAATCATTTGTGCCTATGAAATGAAGCTTTCATAAAAAATCCTAAATGAAAGGCTTTGGAGAGTTTCCAGGTTAGTGAACACGTGGAGGTACTGGGAGGGTGACATGCCTGGAGAGGTCACCATAGCTCTGCAACCCTCCCCTCATACCTTGCCTTATGCATCTTTTTCCGAGTTGTGTCTTTTAATAATAAACTGGTAATCTAGCAAGTAAACTGTTGTCCTGAGTCCTGTGAGCTATTCTAGCAAATTATTGAATTGAGGAGGGGGTTGTGGGTACCTTGAATTTATACCCAGTCTGTCAAAAGCACAAATGACAACCTGGATTTGTGATTGGCATCTGAAAAGGTGGGGTCTTGTGGGACTGAGCCCTTAACTTGTGGAATCTGACGCTATCTCCAGGTAGATCGTGTCAGAATTGAGTTAAATTGTAGGACACCCAGTTGGTGTCTGCCCTGGACAGGAGAATTACTTGGTGTGGGAAAAAAACACATATCTGGTGTCAGAAGTGTTCTGAGAACAGAGTAGAGGAAAAACAGTAGTGTCTTCTTTTCAGATGCCCCACCACAATTACAGATCAACTCATGCACAAAGTTATTCATTGTGCCATGATTGGTAATAGCTAAGGGTGGAAGCAATGTAAATGCCTAACCATAGGAAACAAATGCAAGGTGAGGTGGGAGCACATTGCTTTACCATAAAGCAAAAAAAGTACTTAAACAAACTGATAGGACATGTGAAAAGGACACAGGTGTTCACTTAAAGGGACTTCCACTGATCATAGTTGGACAATTTGGGCATTATAAAAAGGGGTTATAACACATTGACCAAAAAGAATCTTCAAGTCCTTAGTAACATCTTGAAAATGGAGAGAAGAAAGCTCTTCTTTATAGAATAGTACTTATTAATAAATGTAGAAGGAATTCAACAATTCAATTTTACTACCACCAAGCTAATGACTGATTTAGGCAAGAATTATCAGTGAATCCTAAAGTCATTAGGTGAAGAGATGTGAGGAACACAACCTCAAAGCATCACTACACAGGTTATTTATGAATACAAAGGAGAATAGGATCCACTTTGAAGAAGAGATCAAAGGCAGCATCACCCAATCACTGGACAACCAATGATGTTAAAGGAAACACACTACATCACTGAGTAGTTTTCTTGTTAAAAATGTTTAACCTTAATCTAATCAAGAGAAACAATTTACAAATCCATTCTATAAGACCCTGGCCTAGACTCTTAAAAAATGCCAAGGTCATGAAAAGCAAATAAAAGTGGAGGGGCTGTTGTAGACTGAAGCTGACTAAAGAGTCACAGTAACCAAATGGAATGCATGGCCTTTGATGGCATTCTGAATTTAAAAAAAAACAAAAAAAAACCTAATGTAGATCATTAATGTTGAAGTACATTAATGTTGAAGTACAGGTGATGGCTGTAGCTTATTTTCAGCTGGTTTAGCAGAAAGTGTGTGTGTGTGTGTGTGTGGAGAGAGACGGGTAAATGAGAGAGAGAAAGCAAATGTGGCAAAATATTAACAATTGGTGAATTTGGAAGGAGGGTTTATAGATGTTCATTGCACAATTATTTCAACTTTTCTGTGAGTTTGAAATATTTTAAAAGAAATGGGGGAAATCCAGCTGATGACTGTACAGCTACACTTGACACATTAATCTATGGAATGTGGTTTTATGTGTACGAATTGCATGATTTTTATCATTTCAAGTAGATCATAATATCACTGGCAGGAATCAAGAGTAGATGTTAATAAGAAGTAGATGGTAAGTTAGTAAAGGTGGTTTAGATTCTAAGGCAGGGCCTTGCACACAGTAAGTACTACACTCTTTTTTTAAAATAAATTAATGGTGCCTACATTTTCACCTCCACTTGGGTAAAAACTAAGACTGAAAGATTCCTAGCCACAAGTGCTTTTCCCATGTGTAGATAACAAATGTGGAGTGTACAGTTGAAGAGGTGATAAAACCTTTCAGAAGAGCTAATTCAGCACATGATCATAGTGACCAAATTGCCCAAACTGCATGTAGCACACATCTGGCTCTTTAGTAACCCAAACTTTGATCTATTTACATTTAATGGGCCATTTGCATATTGGTGAAGAAATAAGGAAGGAGTCTCAAATTTTGCTTTACAAAACAATTAAGCTCTTAAGTCCTCATGATGATGGAATGTTTGGCATAGAGAATTAACAATTTTCATAGATGATGTTTCCACCATAATTGAGCGTTGAAATATCCAGAGAATTCCAAGTGAGGCCTCTACACACCACAGGGTTGTCAATGGAGAAGGCATCTGTCAGTGGTTTTCATCAGAGCCTAATTATTTAGACTAATTAACAAGTAAGTATGTTCTAATGAAAAATATTCCAAAGATATTTATGAGAGTAAAGAAAACCCTCAAGCTTGTAACTATATAAAATTATACCTAGTCATTTATTGAAAACTTCAATAAAATTAATTCCTATGCATTTTGTTTACTATTCTTAACTGTACATATCCTGGAATAAATTTCATAACTGATTTTTTATTTTCTAGATGATCATGTTAAATAGCCAGGATGCAGGTGTTTAATAGCTTATTCATAACTTTTTGCTGTTGACTAATAACACTTATATCTGAATGAGTCTTCTTAAGGCTCTTCCTTACTCTTTCCCCTGTGCTCATCAACACTAAAAATTCATCTCTCCAGTTTTCAGAAGCAACCATTCACAGTGCTGCTTTCTTCTCACACTCATTTGATCCCCTCATTCATACCCACCTACCAGCTCTTCCAAAGACTAAAAGGTCCCTTTTATAATAGGAGCATCTCAACATCAGCAAGAAATGATAGCTGACCTCCTAGGCAAGCCCAGAAGAAAAAAACCACAAGAAGCAAATCACAGGAACTTCCTTATACTTCCTATGTGTTTATACATATAGTTCATATATTCATATATATATTCATATATATATATATATATATATATATATATATATATATATACACACACACACACACAAATATGTATATATACAGTTCATATACTTACATGAACTCCCCAGCACTCTTTCTAAGGTTGGTGCAATCCCAGCACAGCTCAATATCTGTGCTCCTACTAAGTCATTTTTCAGTTACCTAAGTGATTTAAACATCAACAACCATTAATTTGTTCATAATTCTGCAATTTGGGTAGGGCTAGAGATAGCTTTCTCTCCTCCCTGCAACATTAGGTGGGACAGCTCAAAGGAGGCTGGAAGATCCACTTCCAAGATGGCCAGTTGGTGCTGGTTATTGGCTGGGAGTTCTGCTAGGGCTATCAACCTCCATCCTCCTCCATGTGGCCCCTCCTTGCAGCCAGGGTGGGTTCTCAGGGTATAAGGATGCTCACTTCCCTCAGAGCCCAAAAGTGGAAGCTGCCAGGCTTTCATAAGGCTTAGGCCTGGACCTGGAAGAGTGTAACTTCTGCTGCATTTTCTTAGCTAAAATGAGTCACAGGGACACCAGATTCAAGGGGAGGAGACTATGTAAAGGTGTGAATACCAGGCAGTGAGTTGTATTGGGGGCCCCAATGTATCAGACTACCACATCACTTGAATCATCCAGAAAAGGTTAAATCCAGATCCTCAGAAAGGAAGGAGTCCCCAGCTTTTACTTCATATGTGAAGCACAAAAATGATGTGGGCACTGTTGGGAAAACCCAAAAAGACCAAATTAAGAACCACAAGGGAATAAAAGGGGGAGGAGATAAAGTGGGCAGCTGAGTAGAGGAAGCTATTTCTTGCTCTGCAGCTCTCCATGGAAAAAAAAAAAAAAACGCTATGAATCTTCTTTTCAAATAGAAGAAGCTATAATTACTCTGTTCGAAGGAAGGGTTTGAGGCTCATGTAAGAAGGTTGATGAGAATTCTTGTATAAGGATGCTGAACTTATGTATGGAAGGGAAGATTTGGGTTTAGTATTGACATATGTTCCCAAAGAGATGATCCCCACCCCTGACGGAATGCCATGCTAAGAAATTAGATGACCATGTATTTCACCCATGAATATCTTGGGCCTCTGATTACTGAATGAGGGAATTTGTACCCCAATTTTCTTTTCAAGCCTTTAGGGCCCTCTTTTCTAGGATTCTCAATGAACATAAAATATGTCACCATAATTCACCTACTCTCACTCCAATAATTCAGTAGGTAAAACTAGGAAACATAGTTTTGAAAATATTTCATATTGCTTCCAGGTTTGAAACCCTGTCTCTGTGATAAAGTTTTATTGTATGTATGCTCAAATGTTAGACTAGACAGAATGGTTCCATAGCTTACAAGGAGGGTGAGCTAGAATAGTAGGATGCTTGAATAAAGACTATTCTTTGGGAAGTTCAGGCTAAGGGAACACACCCAGGGGCCAACCCAAGAGTGTGGAACAACTTAATCAGTAATGGATACAAAGGAACAGGAGCCATGGAAGAAACATGAAGTGAACTAATTTGTGGATATGAGGATGGGGGGAGATTGAGGGTCACTCAGTCAGGTATATCCTCCTCTACACATGTGGGTCCCTTCACTCTCACGCTCCTGATGTACCCACCAGTCTCCTGTGGATGAGAACCAGTAGGGAGGGAAACTTTCAGAAGGACTGGCTCTGCTTCTCTGGTTAAACCTTGACTGATACATTCTTCAAAAATAAAAATGACATTTTAGAGAAAAAAACCTGTCTTCAACAGAACTGCACTATAAGAAATACTAAAGAGTTCTTCAACCAGAGGGGACACAGCTAGAATCCGAAAATTATTTTCTCCAGAAATAGAGCAGAGGGAATACTTCAGGAGGAAGAGAGAGTGACTTTATTTTATGAGGTCAACATAGCTTTGAACAAAAACTAAACAAAGACATTGCAAGAAAATTACAGATATCAACATCCCTCATGAACATAGACATAAAAATCCTTCACAAAAATGTTAGCAAATCAAACCTAGATGCATCTTGACTAAATAGGAGTTATCCTAGAAAGTTAAGATTTGTTTATATTTTTAAAAGCAATCAATGTAATTTACCACATTAATTGGATAAGAGCAAAACCAGACACAGAAAAAGCACTTGACAAAATTTAACACCCAATCACGATAAAAACTCTCAGCCATCAAGGAATACATTGCAGGTTAGTTGTAGAAGGAGGGGAAGTAAACCTATACAAATATGAGATGCACCATTTCTGGTCTGTGCAATTTATCTAACAGTGGTGGGGGATGGGAGGAAGGCTTAAAAGTCCCATAGCTGGTGAGACTAGGATATCTAAGAGTTTCACAGCAACCTCAAGGCAAACCATTGCTTTTATGTATATGGTCACAGAGCTCACAACTCCAAAGAAGGATTTCAAATCCCCAGAACATTCTCAGTTAATGTTTGTTGAATTAATGAGTGTCCTGTGTGATAAAGATGAATAAATGTGATATTTGTCTTTAGTTTTGGTAAATACTCTTTCTTAAGGACATTTCCACTCATTCTTAGTGCACTAAAATGTTCCTTTTTAAAAAAAAAAATCAGGATGTGAAATTTTGCAAAATGCCCCTTGGTTTCTACAGATTTTTTTTTTCTTATTTTGTGATAAATTAGTAACATAAAATATATTTGTAGAAATTCCCAGGGTAGAACCGTCCTAGAATAAACTTACTTGATCATAGTTTGTTATATTTTCCTAAGTGTGCTGGATTTGATAACATATATTTAAGACCTTTGCACCACTAGCCATAAAGTACAATCATTTTATAGTTAATTTTCTATGTTATCTCCCTCAGATTCTGTAATCAGAGTTAAAAAGAAAAATTCCCCTTTTATATGCACAAACATAAGAAAAAACATGAGCAATAGTCTGTCCCTTAAAGTTTTATGAGAACATGTCCCTCAAGTTGTTTGGAAGCAGGTGTATGACTTCTTGCCTTCTGGGCTTCCTGGTCTGATCAGGTTTTTCTCTAGGTTTAGGAACTATGATGGCCACGAGAAGAGCGGTCATTTGGGCCAGCAGCTCCTTCTAATCACCAAGGAGTCCTATAGTAATATTTCTACCCATGTACTTCAAGCATTAAAAGATTTCATCTACTGGGGCTTCCCTGGTGGCGCAGTGGTTGAGAATCTGCCTGCCAATGCAGGGCACACGGGTTCGAGCCCTGGTCTGGGAGGATCCCACATGCTGTGGAGCTACTAGGCCCGTGAGCCACAACTACTGAGCCTGCGCATCTGGAGCCTGTGCTCCGAAACAAGAGAGGCCGCGACAGTGAGAGGCCTGCGCACTGCGATGAAGACTGGCCCCCGCTCACCGCAACTAGAGAAAGCCCTCGCACAGAAACGAAGACAAACACAACACAGCCAAAATATAAATTAAAAAAAAAAAAAAGATTTCATCTACTAACCTGATTGCTTTCATTAAGGAAAAACAAGTAAATTCTACAAATATTGATAAAAATCAGTGGCAGCAAAAATAATAACTCACAGCAGTAAACCAAGATAAAAATAGCATTAAGCTAGCTACATTTCAGGCACGTGAAAAGAAACAGGTCATTCCAGTTAACCTTTGTGAGCTTATTATTTGTAAATGTTTGGTTTCTATTAAGCTTTAGGAAGCCTTGAAAATAAGTCACAGAAGTACTCAAATTACCACTGTAGCACTTTAAAGGGTCAAAAGACCCCATATTGGGAGAAATTTTGCATGTTGATTCTTTTGAAAACATAAGCTAAAAGTAAAAGCAGATCAGCTTCTCAGGAGAATACCCTCCTCTTCTAACAGGACAGGAATTTCTTTGAACATCATGGCTACTTTAAGCGATGTTCCCACAGGCTAAGCAAGTATGCAAGATACAGCTGAAGTCTCCTCCTTTTAAAAGACTCCATGAACACACAGTTGTTGCCTGTTCACTGTGGTCCTCACTGTTACCACGGATTCTACAAGTAAACTATATCCCGCTTAACCCTGACTTGTACAGTGCTGAACATCTCTTGGGCTCTGGAGCTGAGCGCCCTGTGGTGTATGCAATGTCTGATGTGTGTAGAGTCTATAATAAAACCTGCAAGAATCCCTAAGTGGACCCTCAAGAGGATACAAATTTGCATTTGCTTTCTATTCCTCTATCATCAATTGAACCCCTCCTCAGACAAAACTCAACTACTTCCCTGACCTAAAGTAATTCATAGTTTAAAAAAAGAGATGAACACGAATGTTCCTATGAAATGATGCTCTAGTATAACCCACCCAAAGCCACCCAAAGAAGGAGCCAGACTGCCCAGAATAAACTTCCAAAAGGCAAAAAAAAACCCAGTGGATTTTTAAAGGGAGCTGTTCTTTATCCCACACTGAAGGTGATGCTCAGACAGTGGTTACGGTAGAAAAGTCTGTGAAAGCTCAAGAAGATGCCCAGGATGATGGGATGACAGCCCACATGCCAACATGTCCAGCTGCTAGTACATCCCTCTTGCTAGGGGTGATTGATCAGCCTGTCTGGAGGGTACGTGACCCGCTTTCTCTCTTCCTCTTTTGACTTCCTTTTAACATTTTTGTTTGTTCATCTCCGAGCTTGATGTGGTCCCATTTGCCTTTTGGGGCAGTGCAGTCAGTGTTAAAATTATTTATCAGTCCCACAGGGAGAGGGTTTCTATTCTATAGGTACAAATATAACTAAATGAAGTTATCTGATAGCATGTCAGCAAATGGCATTTTCTATTCTCACCTCTTCAGGGATTTGCCAACTCATACATAAGAAAGAAAAGGACAAGGAAAAATAGAAAATCTTCCAGTACCACAAGCTGAAATGAGGAGCAGGAGGTGGAGGTGGGGATCAATTTCATGATCTTCACTGGCTGGAGATTAGGGGCTGTGGGGACCACCTGCCTCTGTCTACCTGTAAGCTCAGGTGAGAAGTAAGCATCCTCTCTTGGTGATCTTTTGAGACCAGAATTTCTCATACCTGACTGTCCATGGAATCGTCTGAGGATCTTGCTTCAAGGCAGATTCTGAATCTGTTAGTCTGGGCCTGAGACTCTGCATTTCTAACAAGCCTCCAGGTGGTGCTTCGGCTACTGGCCTGTGTCCATTCTTTAAGAACAGTGACACAAAGCCTGTGCAGGGCTCTGGCTAGCCCTATTCCTGAGGCAGAGCCCAAGGGAAGACTGGAGCAAGGTCAAGATACCTCAGGGAAAATAAGGTCTCTCCACTGAATTAAGAAAGTCATGTGAAAGGGAGAAAATGAACTGACCTCTTCCCCTCAGGGCAGATATCTCAGCAACAAACTCTGAAATGCAGGCCCCAGGAGGTATTCATCATTGATCCTTCTCATCAGAGGTTTACATACCCAAGGAACCAGATTTGGATCACTCATCTCTTTGGCATATTTGTTTTCTATTTCATTAATAACTGTTCTTATCTTCATTTCCTTCCTCATACTTCCTTTGGGATTATTTTTCTGTTATTTTCCTAATTTTATTTTTTCTTCCTGCCTAGCACAGTATATTCATTTAAAATGAAAATTTGTTTCTCTAAAGTTCATTTTAAAATATTTTTTGTCATTATAATTTTTTATTTGACCTATTGGTTATTTAGAAGTATAATTTTATGCTCAAGTATAAGGGAATTTTTTAGCTTTCCTTTTTGGTATAGATTTCAAGCATAATAGGACTGTGATAAGAGAAAACATTACATAAATTATACAATCCATTATGTTGAGACTAAATTTAAGGTGCATTATATGGGCAATTTTTGTAAATTTTCCACATGTGCTGGAAAATATTGTATATTATGGAGTTGCTAGGTGAGGTTTTTACTGTATTTCAATGATTCTGAGCCATATGTTTTCCACATCTTAATTTTGTGAAAATAAGGATGCACTTTATAATCAGAGAGGGACAAGTGACAATCTGTGATGTTGCTGTCATTGCTGTGCATACGTGAATGTGTGTATATACAGGGGTATCACTGAAAAACGACAGCATGTTAACTTTCTGTAGACAAATCTTTCAAGGACCATTTGGGGAGGAAATGTGCATCCCCAATGGAAAATATTCCATTGTCACTTTCAGGGAAGATCAAGCATCAGAGACTTAGAAGCACTATCACTGGATAGACAGTAAGGACCTCTCTCTTAGGAATCTCCAACCCTCTGATAACACAGAGGGTTATAATATGTGAAGACACATGATCATTGGATGATTCTGAGTTTTAAACAGATTCTGAAGAAAAGAATTCTCAAAAATGTTTTAGAAATACCTTATTCAATTTATTTCTCATATATTTTTCTTTTTATATATGCATAAGAACAACATAATTAAATGTAAAAGAGCTTTCTCAATAAGTGTGGAATAACAGTTCTAAGTGATGAGGACGCACTGTGTCACAGTTGACATTGTTTTCTTTTTTCTTAGTGGCCCATCAAGTAATTAAGGGTGTTAGAGTCAATGACTTCTTAGAGTCAAGGAAATATGTCACATAGCCTGTTAGGTTAAGATCATGTTGAGCAAATCTTTCCCTTCTGGATTTTTGGTTGCTTATTATTCAGTCAATTACTGAGAGCTACATATTCAAATCTCCCAATGTGATTTGGGTTTTTGTAGTTCTATCAACTTTTGCTTTACATATTTTGAGGCTAAGTTGTCCAGGTGAATTCAATAATTCAGTCATTATATAGTGACTCTTATTGTCTCTAATAGTGCTTTATTCCTCAAAGTATATTTTGCCCGATATTAGTATAAGCTATACCAACTTAATTTTGTTTAGCACTAGATTGCACTTCTTTTTTCATTCTTTATTTCAACCCTTCTGTATCCTTATGTTTGCAATATGTCTTTCTGTTTTTCCACCTGTTCTGTTATTTTCATTCCTTTCTTACTTATTTGTAGTGACCAAGAACTTTTTTATTCCATTTTCTCCTTCTAGTGGTTGCAAAGTTATACACTCATTTTCTATTCTTTTAATGGCTGAACAGCTACTTTAAAATGACAAAATGTATTGCTGACTTACCTAGGTCTAATATAAGTTGTTCTTATGCTCTGATCCTAGCTAATGCAAGACCTTAGAACACAACTCCATTTATCCCATTCATTCTTACATGCTGTTTTTGTTACATACTTGAATGAATTTTTCACCATCTGGAACATTGTGATTAATGCCTTATGAAGTCAATGTTATTTTAGATTTAACAACACATTTGCCATTTTCATTGCTCTTCACTCTTTCCTGCATCTCTGACCTTCCATCTGGCATTGTTTTCTTTCACCAAAAAATCAACATGTAGAAAGTTAGTGCAGATCTCTTGGCAGCCAACTCTATCAATCTGAAATGAATTATACACCCTTATTCTGGAAAGATCTTTTCACTGGGTATAGGATTACGTGTTGTTAATTGTTCTCTCATTTCATTAAAGCAATCATTCCAATGTACTCTGCTTCCATTGTTCCTGTTGAAATGTCAGCTGTCAAAATAACTGGTTTCCCCCAGCGTCTGGGAGCGCCAATGAGAAGAAAACTCTCAGCTGTCAGCACTCTTTGGGGACTAACTCAGTTGAAGAAACTGCCTGGCCCAAGGTCATGTCTCTTTCCAGGGGCAGGCCACAATCACTGACTGATCAATGCTGGGGAATAAAGACCCAGCCTACTCACTCCAGCTCAGGCAACTCTGAAGGGCCACCCCAGTTCCAAAGATACCTGTAGGATTAGCTCACACCATCACTGGAACTGCATGGGAGCTCAATTTCTCCCTCTGCCCAATCCTGCTTCCTTAACTCTCTTCTTCAGTGGTTGATCTCAAGGGCTTTCCCTAATAAACCTCCTACATGCTACTCTTTTTTTCAGACTCTCTTTCCCAGGGACCCCAATCTATGGCAAAAAGTATCAGAAGTAGGCTAGAAAAGTGGTCACTGGGATGGATCACCCCCTTGCCTGCTTGGCAATGAGGACTCCATTGCTGGAGGTAGGTGGGGCACAGACAGCCCAGCATAAGGAAGTGGTGCAGGTGTTAAAGCTTCCATTGGTGGTGGACTGTAGGAAGGCAGCACATTAACTGAGGCCATATATCAGGGGTTTGAGAAAAGTTGGGGAAATAGTAACTATAATGATAATGGTATTGGGTTGATTGGCCTTTGGGAAAGATAATGAAAAGTGGAGATCAATTAGCAACTAAAAGCTGAGCATGAAAACGTTTCTTGTGAATAAAAAGATTCTCATCTCCTGCAGTGTAAGAGCAGAGAAAGCTGAGAATCAGGACAAGGCCTTAATTGTGAGAGTACCAGAGCACCAGGTAAGGGTAAACTCCCAATCAAGGCAGAACTGTTATGCCAAAGTCAAGTCATGGCTGGGAAAGAATGGAGCCCTGACATACAGGATGGGGACATCTGGATGAATGCTTCCCCAAATTGTGAATCTCCAGATTCCCCCAACCTTTGAGCCTGCATAAATGGCTCTCCTGCCAGTTGAGGGATAGCATTTGCTCCCTGTTGAAGATAATTCAGGGTCTTCTCCTCCACAAAACCCACATGCCTCTCTCAGGACCTGCCTCTACCTTCCCTCCTGGCTTCCAGGCCAGTAACTCAGGTTAAGTCACAACACAAACCATCCTGGCATTGCTGGGCCTGAAAGGGAGGAAGGCAACTGTACCACAGGAAGCTGCAAAACCTGGTCAGCAGGTACCAGCAAGCACTGAGGAGTCCACGTGGGATGAGAGGATGCTTTCAAGGGAGCAGGAATGAAAGGCTGAATAAGGGAAGCTATCTGAGTTATTTAGAGTATCAGAGTTATTTCCTCCAATAAATCCCTTGTGTGTCTAACTCTTCTTGGAAACCACTTCTTGGAAGACCAAACTGACACAGAACTGCATTGCAGCTCATCTTCATCCCCTGCATCCTTCCCTTCCCTTCCAAAGTGTTAATCCCAAGAGCATTCCTAACATATCTCTCACATGCCACTCTCCACCTCAGGGTCTACTTCCTGGGGAACCAGCCTGTGACAGTTGCCTCTGAAAAGACCTTCATTTCTGTACTGTTTTGATCCTTCTTCCCCATTTTTTCACAGCCCACTTTTTATTTTCTTCTGTTGTATTATTATCTCTTCTTTGACATCTTCTGTATCTCCTTTGGGTTCCTATTTCAATGAGAGTATGTTCTCTTTAACTTTCTCAAGCTCATGGAGAAATGTTCATTCTCATTTTTCATTTGCTTCTGTTGGATATTCTTCATCTGCCTCTATTGGTTGTTACTGTCCTCTTTTTGCAGGAGAATTACTCATTTTAATGAGGACAGCTCTCTCTGGATTAGCTGTTTGCTAAGAATTATGTGGGGAAAGGATGGATCAAGGGGAAGAGAAGTAGCTTTTAAATTTTATTTATTTATTTATTTATTTGGCTGCTCTGGTTCTTGGTTGTGGCACACGAGATCTTCGTTGCTGCATGCAGGATCTTTGTTGCAGCATACAGGATCTTTAGTTGTGGCATGCGGGCTCTTAGTTGCAGCATGTGGGATCTAGTTCCCTGAGCAGGGATTGAACCTGGGCCCCCTGCATTGGAAGCACGGAGTCTTAACCACTGGACCAACAGGGAAGCCCCAAGAGCAGTAGCTTTAACTCAAGTGTGTCTTTTGGGAGGACTTTCTCATGACTCAGTGTCCTCTGAGAAGGGATGGGGTCCACTCACAAATCTCAGTGGTTCATTCCATGCTCAGCAGGCCTGTTGTTTACAGTAATCCCTGGTGTTCCGGGGTATCTGGGGTATTAAAGCAACTAATACTAAGCTGACTGCCATGAGGACTCCTTCTCTGACCTCTTGTGCTTTTCAGAAAGACTGGGCATCTTGATAGTTTCCTCTCAGCCCTGGTTTACCTGTAATGCTAGGTGTGGACACCTCAGACTAGGACCTTCAGTTGGACCGCTTAGGGTTGTGTCACCCTTTAATGGAAAACTGTAGGCTAGAAAAGACCTGTGGGGGTGGGGCATGCATATGTTTTTTTTTGGGTTTCATGTCTCACTTTGTTACAAAATGTGTTGTATTTGGCAGCTATCCTTTGTAACTTTTGGGTTTTGCATATATTTTCAATGAAAATGGTATTTTCTTCTCTACTGCTCATTCTTTTTGTTATTTTAAGTTGGCCTCTGAGGAGGGAAGTGAACTTGGACCGGAATCCTGAAATAAGTTTTAACAAGCTGTTTACATTTTATTCTTTTAAAAACTCCTATTTACTTTAGCATTTCAACCACATAGTAGAAGATTTTTTTATATCTTAATTAGTAAGAAATTAACAACACAAATTATGAGGCCCAGAATAAAAGGAAAGGTACAAAAATGATGAATACAAATGCAAAAAAACCCCACCATCATTCTTTAATCATGCATTAGAAATTCAGATTTGGAAAACAAAACAAAACAAAAAATCAGTTTGGGATTGCTTCAGAGACACAAAACTTGTTAAAAACACAAACGGTCATGGCTGTGTTCTCAGCGTTCTACATTGCTCATAAAAACTGCCTTTAAGAAGTGGTGATGATGTAGTCCTGGAGG